>NC_134700.1:228805387-229405387 GCF_043290135.1 Rhipicephalus microplus
CGCCACCCCAACACCGTTTTGTTTGTTCGCCTATTTGTGTCTGCTCCTTCGTGAATATATAGGCACATGAATACTGGCATCATTTCTCTTGCTTATATTTTCCGCGTCGCTATTCGAGGGGTTGCCTTATTTGCATCTGCTACTGCTCTTCACTTATTATTTTTTTCTCTTTCCGTTATCACCTTCTTGTCGCCATGCATTTTTTACCGTCATGCCGTAGGTTTCTTAGTTTTTTCTTGTTTTCAATCTGATCCAGTCATCGGCCTCCCCTCTCCTCAACTTGAATAGATGGAAAACGCTTGATGCTTTACGGATGTTTTCACCATTGTACTTTGTGCAAGCTGAGACTGCCCGCGCTCGAATCAATAGCGGCACGTGTCGTTCGAATCGGGTGCGTGCGTATGCGTGTGTGGGAGCTTGGCCTGAGGGATTTCGAAGCCGAGCCAGCACGTTAGGAGCTCGAATAGACTTGTCGCACGCGTGCCTGCAGGCAACGTTGCGTGTTACACTCGCCTGCGACCCATACATGCGCTTACAGGCTTCGCGTATGCGAACTTCGTGTGGGCGCCTTGCTTAAACCCCTCCCACGCTCGCTATACTGGGTTTGAGCAAGTTAAAGTCCGCGTGGGCTGCAACATAGTCGCAGCACTGAGTGGCATGTGGCAGATGAAAGGTTTGAGTGCAAAAAGCAGCCATGTTCAAGGGAAAAGTGAGGACGAGTTCGCCAGATATTCGTCGCTCGAATCGGGACGCGCGATTGGAAGAGATTACAGGTGAGACCAGCAGGGTCCGACGTCGTTCGCCGTAACATGCTGCAAGCAAGGGCGACAGACATCAAAGACTAGACAAATGTTGCAGAATATATATAAATTTGTCGGTGGAACCGCGCGGCTTTAAGTAGGTTTTCCGCCGATGCTGGGAAATGTCGGTGCTGAATGTATCGCCTTTTGGCGACGATGAAAGACGTTGAGGAACTGCGGTTTCGACGTTCTGCATGTTTTTGCCCGGTCCCTCCTTCGAGGCGAGAAGTAGGTTGCACTGGCATGAAGTAACGTGCTGTGGCAACTGATATTTTGTTTCACCTTAATGTATCATAAACATCAGAAAGTATAGCTTATCTTCGGAGATATCTAATTGAGCGGATCAAGAAAGTAGCTGATGAGCGAACATATTAAACCATGAATATGGGTGATTGTTGCAAGTGACCGCCCCCGCGTATGATGAATGGAAGTTGGATCTTCAAGATCGCAGCTTCTTCTTCCTGTCATTGCAACGAAGACGTGGCCGCGGCTTCTTAGATATTGATACTTATACGGCGTATTCATTAGTCTTGCAGTGCGTTCATTGTGTTCAGCAGCGGTAAAAAAGCGGCGCTTGATTACAGGTAACGCGTGCACTGACGATGGTGCTATTGCTGCTGCTGCATTCGTCCTGCGGTGGTACATAACTATTTATTATTGGATATACGAGAACGGTACACAATCGAAGCGTACAAATGGTCGACGGTTTGCTAGCTTGTGTAATGTCCGTGCAACGTACGGCGTGTCAAGAACGGCTATTACTATTCATACAATATTTATTTCATTTGTCATATTTAACGCCGCTCAAGCTCAAAGAAACATCTGCGAAGGTATAAAAAAAAAAATGTTATGGAAAACGGCTCCCATAGGGGCCGTATGGCTTACCTCGCGCGTTAAAACTGCATCTTCCTGTAATGGTTTCGCGGCGTGTGTATAGCTGTAATGATGGCGCTGCAAACGTTAGTGCTTCCTTCCTGATGGCGACATCTTCTTCTTCTTTTTCGAGAAGGGACCAATAGCGTCGGTATGCAGAAAGTGGACGACTGCTTGTGGAATGGAAATGAGAAATTAAGTGATCATGATTAATGCCCATTGCGCGTTTGTGCATAGCAATCAAGGGGTGCCCTATCTCGGTTTGTTTTAGCTCGCGTTATGATTATAAATGACTTCTCCGTGTGGCTGACTGCACCCAGTCGGGTCGTTGACTAAACTTTTAGCGAACTTGCGGTCTTTCTTTTTTTTGAAATTGTTTTTGGTTTTGTTTTAAAATTTTCGTTAGCGTTTTTTTTTTGTTATATTGGTATCAATACAGCTTAGCTAGGAGTCGTAGACTTGGTGTCTTTTATTTAGGTATTTTACTGGGAAGGTTTTACGACGTAATTACCTTTTCAAAGGATGTGGGAGATTCGTTAAAGTGTGAAGGTGCTTTTTTTAATTGAGAATGTATTATTTTTGCGCTTCTTTTTGAAACAATGAAAATGAAGCGCGCGCATGATAAGCGTTTTAGGCAAGCCTCCGAACCTTTGTGAATAAAAAAAAGCAGTCATTAGTTGCTCACTCTCATTGAAGCAGTTGCCCCGGTGACTGAAGTCAGTGTAGCTGATTGAGGTGTAATGCAGCTGAGTGTGTTGACGAAGCAAAATGATAAACTCCGATGTTGGTCTATGCGTGGCCTTAGTGTGGTGACAGGAAGTGGACGGGCAAGTATAGGAGTATAGAAGTACAGGAGACGTATACGCCATTCGATCGCATTCTGCGATGCTTGACGAGTCAACTATAATGTCCACAAAGATATGTATCCAGCGAATCTTCATTGTGTTTGCTCTCGTGTACATATCGACAGCGGGAGCCTTACAGAAGTTATATGCAGCCGAGGACTCATTCACTGGTGGTCCCGTATTTCAGTCCCGTCGAGCCAACGTTTGTGTTTTGTGGTAGAACTGGTAAAAAAATGACCTATGGGTTTTCTTTCATTCTCTCGTGCGTTCACTTGTTCGCTTTATGTCGTAACCAACGAGCAGAAAATAGTGTAATTTTTATTTATCCCTCTTTCTTTAACCCCCCCCCCCTCCACTCTCTCCCGTTGTGACGCTCTTTGGTTACGATAATTCGTAAGGGTCGCTTTGTGCCCTTATTCACTGTTTCGCGTTGTTCATTGCTTGTACTGTAGGCATTCAATTGGTGTGTTCAGCAGTGCTATCTTTAGTATTACCTATAGGTGCTTTACGTTGTACTGAGGCGAGAACAGCGCGCACTGTCGAAGACGCACCGAGGTTTATCACGGCGTGTGAGCAACAAAACTTCATTTGTTAGTCAGCGCCTGTGTCTTGTGTTTCCTCGGTCTGTTCTCGTCATTACGCGGTTTTCGCCTCGGTACGAACAACCAACTAGTTCTAAATGCATCTTTACAATGGACCGTTGAGCAAAGCGTAACAAGCGTGTGCATAAGGTTAGACTATGCGTTGTCACTCTTTGAAATGACGCTTTTTCTCTAATGCACACACAAAAGAAGAGAGATGTTTTATTTTGCATATTTAAAGGGGTGATGCTACTAAAAAAATGTTTCTTGAATCTGTAGTGTAGGACAATGTAATTTCTGCTACATATATAAACTTTTATGCTGATTTCAAATGTGTAACTATCTTTGTAGTAAGTTATTTGAGTAGTTTTTGTTTTGTACCATCATAATGTAGAGAAAAGAGTTCTTTCTGGACATTTTTTTTCTGCCTGTAGACATTTGAGTTTCTGAGCTATTATTGGGTCATATTGCTCCACGTTACAATACAATACAAATAACTATAAGAAGTATGAATAAAAAATTTTTATGGACGAAAAAAATGCAATGTGGCAAGTCTCAGAATAATCAGACTATACTGATTGCTTACATTAGGTTCGCAGTAATGATAAAGCCTATATCAAGTTTTGAAAAAGGCATTTGTACTCTTCACTTGTCAAGGAATATGTGGCAAAATTACATCCTGATCTGGCTACCACAAAACAAAAGCAGGGTTGCCAAACTCAAGAAGTTGCCCGAAAAGGAGTCTTGGGAAAAACGCATTTCAAAGGTATAGGTGAGAACTCATCTATGCGGCCAAGATACGTCTTTTTAATGATTACTTCCATCATGAGATCTTCGGATTCATGGTTATTTTGATCACGTGGCTTCAGTGAACTACTCATGCGAAATGCAATGGCAAACCGCCAGGGGACAATATCTAGAGGACTCTAAGTGATGAACGCTTTCTGGTTCTTAGTAGCGGCCTTGTGCTCTATAAAAGCAATTTTAACCTACTTTGAGTTTACTTAGAATCATCATTTTTTTTGATATGGAATGGAGAGACACTTGCTTTGCGAAAGCAAATATAAACGAAATAAAAGTAATTTTGGAAAAATGTTTGTCTAGCATTCAGAATTGTCGCGGTTAAAATAACGTCTCTATTCGTTTTGTTCACAAGATACGTTCGTTTCCATAACTGCCTGCGGACGTTGCTGAATTCGGAAATGACATGTTCGGAAAAATTATTTCTTGTTCTTTTCAAAATTGGATATTGAGTTGCCCTTTTTTTTCAGCGAGAGCTCGTATTTTTGGAATAAATCTTTTTATTACTCATACTTGAACTTTTCACGTTTTTAATCCATTAGGCTAGGAAATAAATTAGGATGATTGAAAAGTTGGTTAAGTATGGGTGTTATACCCCTGTCACACGGGCACCCGCGAACACGTTTAACTTCCTCGTCCTTATGACAAGGAAGATGTCGTCTGTGTCACACGGCCACCCTTACGCAAACGAAGGAGAATGGAAGTTCGGTGATCTCCCTTTGCAGTAGAACGCCGTACTCTCGTCCCCCGGTATTCTGCAGGCCAGAAAAAAAGAAGAAAAAAATCTTCGAGCACTGAATTGCCACAGCGAAAACAATAATACATTTTGGCAAAATAAATGTTCTTTCATGGCAGTACTCATTCATAATGTCTGTTTCTTCACACATATATGTATACGCCCGCCAGAGTGCAGCTACTCTCCTCACTGGTGCCGTCCACAGCGTGCCTCGCGAGTCGGGCCAGAATATTTCGTTTTGCGTGCGGTTGTTGTCGTCGTGCTTGCGTTTGCCGGTCAGATGAATGACTGACAGCGCTGCATCATAGTCACCTGCTAATGACACAGCACAGTATACAGAAGACAAAATGTGCGCGCACGGGACAAGGAAACACAAGAACTTTCGCACACAAACAACTATAGTTGTCGAGCACGGTGCAATTGTAAACCAACATAGCGTTAGGGCACAAGGTGGCCAGCGTTGCTGCTGTCAGCATCGCTACATTTAGCGTATGCCTATTTATTTCAAATAATTTTTAATCGGCTTTGTTCGCTTGATACCTACTTAATAGTGTGTTTTTGTAGAAACAGTATAACGAGGATTCACAAAAAGAAGCACCAAGAGATGAAATTAGGAAATTAGGATACTTCTGCAAAAATCAAACAGCGCCTGCTTGGTCCCTCTCGGCAACTATTACAACCTGCCGTGTGACACTGCCGGAACTCCATCTTCGTCAATTTCCTTAGGGCAGATTTACGTTGACGGAGTTTAACAGAGATTGCTGGTATAGGCGTGTGACAGGGGTATTATAAGGTTCCAATAGATACGGAACCACCTGGAACGACACAATGTTTTTTTTTATTTTGATTGCTGAGGTAAAGGGTACCGATTGCTGAGGTATTCCGCGCCGATTCTAGTACCATGCACAGCCAATACGCGCACACCTGAACTGCCGCGGAGAACACTTTTTTTTTTTTTCGTGTGCGAAGATTTCGGACGTGATGGGCATGAGCTATTCTGGCAATGGAACTATAATCAGTATTAATTTATTTAACGTTTGCATAACACAACTCAAGGTCTTTCTTTTTTTTTTTGGGCTGTCTTGTAATGGCTGAAACAATCTAGTAACTGTAGTGTCAGAATCTTAAAAGATTTTTGAAAAAAAATGGTGACGTATGTTAAAGAAAATTATTCGCGAAACTGCTTCTTTTGTGTTTCTTTGTTCAACTTTGTTGTGTGTTTACTCGTTGATTTAAGTACGAAGTTCCTTCACTCGGTCTTTTATATCATTTGTGGTACGCTGCGGAAAAAATCATTCATTCCATGGCGGTGTGTGCTTAGTTGCTCGAAATTTTTGACAAATGTAAGTATAAAATGAAGATGGCCGTGCTTTGGTTGGGCCGCCGTATTTCTCGTATAACGAAGAGAAAAGGGCGTTTCTTCTTCTTTTTTTTTCTTGCCTTAAGGTCCTCTTTTGTTACCTCAATGTCAGCGCAGCGTTTCATGAAACAATGTTTTTGTATTGGGTATCTAACGAAGCAATCTGCTTGCGAGCCGGGTCGGACTAGGGCTGCAGAGTGAAGTATAGAAATGACATAGATGTAAAGAATAAACACACACACGCACACGCACACGCACACACACACACACACACACACACACACACAGAGAGAGAGAGAGAGAGAGAGAGACAGACAGACAGAGAGAGAGAGAGAGAGAGAGAGCGCTTGCGCGCGAATAGGTAGGGTGAGAGCAAGAAAGAAGAGGCTGGCTTAAGATATTATGCAGCTATGCTTTAGTGAAAAACGCGGATACCATTCAAATTTTGCTCGCCCCGCCACGGTACTCTAGTGGTTAAGTTATACTCGGCTGCTGACCCCCCGCACGTCGCGGGATCGAATCCCGACGGCGGCGACGACGGCCGTATTTTCGATGGAGGCGAAAAGGCTGTAGGCCCGTGTGCTCAGATTTGGGTGCGCGTTAAAGAACCCCAGGTGGTCGAAATTTTCGGAGCCTTCCACTACGGCGTCTCTCATAGTCATATGGTGGTTTTGGGACGTTAAACCCCACATATCAATCATTCGAATGTTCCCCAAGACAAACAACACAAAACAGTGTTGGAATTTCGAGGCAAGTAATTTGTTGGTTGAGTTCTTTGGCGGCGTGCTTCTTTTGTCCCCATTATATTGCTACATAAAAAAAACAAAAAAGAGAGACGACAATTGCATAAATTGTCAGACGGGTGCAGTACAGTATACTGTTGAGTTGAAGACTGTGTATGCATGGTGAAACACTGCATCGTTGTACGCGCGATGTGTGTTGCGCACATGGTATACATTTACCTCCAGGTATGTTTTCAAAAGCGAAGCTGTTTAGGTTGTCGGTCACTTGTGCTCCGTTGTAAAGAACTGTGCGTCATGAATCGGCGCGCTCTCTCTTTGTTCTCTCTAGTGAAGCCGTTTAGGACTGAAAAATGAAAAGAAACAAAGAAGCTGAGAGAGAGAGAGATAGCAATATAAAAGGAAAGTAAGACACAGAAATAATTATAGAAAGAACGAAATACAATAAGAAGCGGGAGGAAATCGACGCAAAAGAACACATACCAAGAAACAGAAAAAAAGTACACAAGAAATAAAGCGCCAGGCCTGCGCGGAACGCGCATCACGGTCACGGTGAAAGCTGGAAGAGCGGACATTCTGAACCTTTTCTAAACACTATTTGGGTAACTGGTACAAGCAGATTAAGCAGACTTGCTGGGTACCGCACTATGCCATAAATAATCATTTTTTGTGTAGTAGGCCAGCATTCACTATGCTATCCTTCGATCGTCATTCTACGGAGAAGCGTGTTATCCGCTACACCCTTGCTAGGATTTTCATCCAGTGGCTGACGAAGATGAGGAATGATGGCTGAAGTGGGTTTGCGCCACAGTTAATAGGTGTTCGAGAACAAGCTTTTTGATTGATTGATTGATTTGTGGGGTTTAACGTCCCAAAACCACCATATGATTATGAGAGACGCCGTAGTGGAGGGCTCCGGAAATTTTGACCACCTGGGGTTTTTTAACGTGCGCTCAAATCTGAGCACACGGGCCTACAACATTTCCGCCTCCATCGGAAATGCAGCCGCCGCAGCCGGGATTTGAACCCGCGACCTGCGGGTCAGCAGCCGAGTACCTTAGCCACTAGACCACCGCGGCGGGGCGGAGAACAAGCTTTTGTAATAGGTTGGAACATTGAAAGAACCCACTTGTTACGTGATTCGCATTGTGTGACGCCTGTTCGCCCATTTTATGTTCCAAAACGCTTTATTACTCATATTAACGCGGTTTCTCTTACACGGAAAGACGGGCTAGTCGCTTTTGCGGCATCTTTAGTGCACGCACACGAGGACACAGGTGAAAGTGACATGAGCTGCGCTGGTCCCCGTGTTATGCAATTCCTTTCCCAGCATCAAGGCTTCCCAAGACGAGCTTGGAGATAAGTTCCAAGCACTCAGTGGTAGAATACTGGGCTGGCACGCAGTGGACCCGGGTTCGAATCGCATTGTGTCCTTGGTGTTTCTTCACCAAAAGCGTTTTTTTATCTTTTGATACTGGTTACGTACACCGGCGATGGCGGCGGTGGCGGACAACTATGGTGCCGCGTGTGACCCGTGTTCTGATCGCATAAAGTTCTTTTTTTTAAAAAAAAGGTGTACCTCTTACTCCATATGGAATTCGTTTTTTGCCTTGTGATAGTTCTGTGCAAAATTTGGATGTTATATTTTTACTTGGTCTTCATTCGGTTTGGCGTAGTATGCTATCGTACAGACACTGTGATGTAAGAGTTCTATCCGTTAATGAGTGTTTCGTGGAAACATTTATAAAAGTGCGAGATGTGTATAAGACTACCGACTGTGTTGAAGAAATAATATCTTTGTTTGATGCGTTATCACACATGAAACACGTGTGATGGTGATTGTCAGATTAGCTTGACCTGTAGTCAAAAAGGCAGTAAAGAGAAAAAAAAGGTGTTCTGATCGCATAACAACTTTCGCTGTAATAATAAAGAGAAACAAAGAAGGCCACCCGGCTGCGCTCTTCACTCGTGCTTTGGCACCACTAGTTCGAAGCTGCCACGACTTCTTGGTACGACGCCTCGAGTGCTGCGCGATCGGTAAAATGCAACACGGTGTATACCCTTGCATCCCTGTATGTTGTAAGCAACGAATTATCGTCTTTTTGTTTTTACGTTCTGTGTACAGCTATATCTTACGAGCAACTCAACATAAGTTGCGAGCATCCAGCTGTTCTTTGCTTGTTTTCGGGGAAGTTCAGTTAACGCTGCTTGTAACTTCCGACTGTTCACGGAATGTGAATTCGTGACCGATGAACAGATCAGCCGGTGCGATATAGGGAATGAGCGCTTCGATAGCTTCTGGCGTCAGATCCAATTTGTTAGGAAAGCGCAGTGGCTGCAACTTTATACGGGGTCTTCATTTCTTTTAGGGCGGATATGATTGCGACTGCGTTCTGGCGTTGTTCCAATTCCTCGATAGCATGTCTGGAGCTACATCTGCCTCGCTGCAGCTGCATCCGTGGCGTAGAAGAACGCGTGAAAAATAGGTTGCGCTCCTATATGCCGCAACGTGCCGTTTCTATTTGTTCTTTTTAAAACTACATATGGTGGTTTTGGGACGTTAAACTCCACACATCATTTTTTTTAACTGCGTCTGCTGGAACAAGTGAACGATGGTATATATAGCGAGTGGTTGTAGCAAACAAGTGATATGGTATACATAGCGAGTGGTTATATTATAATTCTTCTTTTGGTTTGAATTCGCCTTTCGGTTAAGGATCGTGCCCACTTGCCCGTATTTAGGCCACTGTTTCGATTTTTTGAAACCGCAGATTGAGCATGCACGCAGCAGTGAAGTTCTTTTTTTTTTTTTTGCTTCGAAAGCGTATTCACTTACTAGTATTTTTGCTATAGTTTAGATTTCTGCACTGATATGCTTCGGGCAACGCGCGATTGCAGATGAGCAGATAAATATACAAAAGTTCGTTAACCGAATCTCACTCGTCGTGGTTGGTGGCGCCATCTGCTTGCGCATCGAAAAAAAAAAGAAGAAAATCTTTCGTGCTGCGTAATCTCGAATCTTCTAAATTTCGGAAGCGCAGCGGATCGTTGTTGAGTTCGGTAGTATGCGAGTGTGCGGACGCCTCACGGTTTTTTCTTTTAGTTTTTTTTTTCTGGGGGTTTCCGCTGTGAAAAATCGCACTGCCCAGCAAAGGCTATAGCGGATTTCAAAGGGCACAGGTGCAAGTGGCCACAATATTTCCTCAGAGCACTCTTCTTTCTTTGTTTCCCCTTTGTTATCGCACGATAACTTCCGAGTTTGCTGTGGCTGTAGCGATGTGAAAGAAAGTCCGATCTAGACTAAAATGAAGAGCTGAGGGTCGATGCTCAAGATAAAGGACATCAACTACAACAAAAAAAGTAAGTGACGTAGAAAATAGTTGCTATACCGATGCTGCGATGCTGTCTTTCGCAGTGTTGGAAGCAAAATTGGTGCATGAACCGTGAAGGCAAGGCGTACAGCGATCGAGTGTAGGAGCGCACGCTTTGATAAATAGAGGCGTGTTCGTGCGCGACGCAAGCCCAGCTATATTTCCAGTGTAGTTCAACCCATGCCTTTTTTTTTCTCTTTTGCTGTTTTTTGAGGCAACGGACGTGCTCTTCCGTGCAGTGCTACTTTGTTCTCGGGCTATCGAACAAGCCCGTTACGAAGAACAATTGATAGGAGGAAAGTAGGGGGATAGAAAAAATAATTTTGAACGACGGAATGTTGCGAGATATTATATACACTTAGAGGGAAAGCTCAATAAAAGGAGATTTTCGTTTTTATCGCCATATTGGTGCATTTAGCAAGACTTGTCACATGGCTCCGCTTTCGTTTCAGTTCTGCAGACACCCCAGGTATAAATATGTCTCATTATGAAATGCGTTCGAGTTTTCATACGGTTGGCAGTTCTTAAACGCTTTCGTCCCATATATAGTGAGTTATAGTAATGTTCAGTTCGCATTGAGCAATGCAGTTCACTGTAGCGCCTTTTCTAACCTCCCTGCCCTTTCTTTCCTCCTCATCACACTCATCATCCTATGTCTCTTCCTTTTGCGTTTTCTGGAGCGTCATGAGAGGGCGCTTATGGAATGCCAAGATGTTAAAGTCCCCTTTTATATCGGTCACTTGGCTTACACTACGAATTAATACCTATTTTACTCCCGACAAGCCTTTACCAGCAGTAAACGATGCAAATATATCTGGTGGCGTCATGGTGCACGCTTCGTCACTGGAGTATTAGTGCGTATGAGTCCGATGTGCGAGAAAGGTAGCATTCGTATTTGTCGCATTGCGGTAATATTTTGACGCATTTAGCGCGCCGAAGACGTGATCCCGTGCGCGCGTTGCGACCGCATGCAGATTCCCCGCGTGATGCCGTGCCTCTTCAAAGTGTGACGCAGCATTTGCGTTCTGCCCCGCTTGAGACAACACGTGTCGCCAAGCAATGAAAGAAAAAAAAAGCTATACTGATAACGATCCAACGAAGAGCGCGAAGGCCTCGAAAGATCCATCGGATGACGCAGCGGGTTTTTTTCGGCTCTGGAAATTTCTCCACATCGCAGAGAGTGAACTGCGCCACGTGAAACGCGTTATACCGCGTCGTCTCTAGCGAACAAAATACGTAAGCGTATCGCCTTTTACTGCGACGCGCGGCGATTGTGAGCGTTCCTGGAGGAAGGGAAGAATTGCCGCACCGAAATGGCCCGAGGACAGCTCCTAAAGCCCGTCCTCTGTTCTATACCTAGCGTGTAGAGCGTCTCCTGGGACGGGTCTTATGCCTGCCATCCTTCATTTGACGTCCACTGGCGGCGGTGTTGCGTACAGGATAGCGGGGGATGGACGCATGATTTTTAGGGCTGCGTTGGTTCGCCGGTAGCTGCTTCAACTTTTTGCTTCTTTTCTTTGTCTTAACACTCCGGGAGGCGCGTCGCGTGGCCAGCTGCCGAGAGTGCGTGCGTGCCAAGGCGTGGTGTGTCACGCCGCGCGTGCCTTTGAGTTTGTTTCTCCTCTGGGATGAGTGCGCTGCCTCGCCCTTATTTTTTAAGGGCGTCGTGGTCAAGGAATTCGCTGTCGTTCGCGGAGGGTTCTGCCCTTTCTTGCGTTGCCCCTGGGAAGCTTTATGGATCGTAAAGCGGAAAGTGCACGCGAAAGTGCTTTCTATCGCGGTGTCACACTTGCCTCTCGTCGTCCTGCTCTCGCGCATCCTTCAGGCGTTTTTGCGGGCAGAAAAGGAGGACAGCGTGGTACAGAACAATAAGAATGTCAGACAGAGAAAAACAAACAAATAAAATAAGCACTCGTCGGAATCCCTTACATTTTTGTTTTTTTTCTTTAGAGTGAAGTCGTTCACATTTGTAAACATTTTCTTGACATTGTTTGTATATGACTTGGACATTTCGTGATTTTTCAATCTTCACGACGTGTGAAGATCGCCTTCTCGGTCTTTCATGGCGAACGCTTTTTTTTTCTTTTTTGTATGAGCCCCTCTTTGCTAAAGTGTCGTGATTGACTCTACTCGTGTATATTGGGTAATGGCTGTCTTGCGCATTCGCTTTGTGCTATACCTAGGTGAGTTAGCGTGTGTTGTTAATCTGCTCAAGGTACGAGGTCGTATCAAAATATTTGGAGTTCGTTTATCGAAATATTTTTATTGCATAGAATTTTGAAAGAAAAAGAGATAAAAGGGGTTCGCCTTCATTTGTGGAAGAAATATAATTGATCCCTTATTTTCAACACTATTTGAAGTGCCCTTAGCCTAAAAGCTGCAGTTGCAAGCAAACTGAAGCTGCACGAGTGCTTGAGTGTCCCACGCTTCTGGCTCGGTTCTCTTTCCATCTTCCAGCACTGGTTGAAGTATACAATTGTTTAATGCCTAATATATTCATGTGTATTCATAGGTTGCTCAATATAGCAGCTCACACTGTCTCCTTATGAGACTTAAGTGTTCACGTAAGGCCCTTGTTGCTGAATGTCTCCTGAATCCATTTGCATGTCAAGGTCCACGTTAGCATGCACTGACATCGCTGTTTGTTGTGATGCGTATTGCGCGCCGCAAGTGGGCTTGGCGCGGACACTATAAGTCTCCTTCATGCATGCGCATCGCTCACAATTCACGGATCTTTCGTACCGAAATTTAAAAAAAAGTTACACCGTCTCCCGCTAATGCGCGGGCTTGCACTACCTCTCTTGGTTTCCTGGCCACATGGGCAAAAGGGTCCATCCACAGCAACCCTACCTCAGCGAAATGGCTCATAATCTAGCGCGAGAACTGACCCGCCGCGACTATCAATCAACCACCGTAGAGCTCGGCCCGGACGTACAGTTTAATGATCTTTTACTTACCTTTCACGAAATTACCTTCTACTACCGAGACGATAGAAGTCAATACTTCTTCCACATGCAAAGCTTGAACGCGTGCAAGAGTTAGCTTTTCGCAAGCTACAAATGAGATCATACCCATCACGGGGCTGACTCAGCCGTTACAACTCATAGACTCACAATGCCCAGACTGCTGAGAAGTGTAATGTTCACTAGAACACAGTCTCTGGCAATGTTCCGCGTTACGTCGAGGACCTCCCACCAGTGAGTCCGACTGGGAGAAGGCACTCAGGAGCCCCAGTCTCAGAAACCAACAAAAGGCAGTCCAGATGGCCCAAGAACTGGCGGAATGCCATTACGTTCCCTCCCCGACTCGGGCGTCGCCTACAGTAGCGGCTGCTAGAATGTCCCTCGTGGACACCCTGGTGTCTTACTCCTCTGGACCATTTCATAAAGTTCTTGAATGACTGCCTCTCCCGCTAAATGGAACCATGTGTATACTATAGATGTGAAGCAGCGGGTGCTAACGCTTACACTGGCGGCGACGTTGACGCCGGCGCTCATCGCGGCGTTGCGCAGGAGAGATACCCGTGGAGGCGCAAAGCACGCGTGGATGGACCGGTGTTTCCTACTGAAACATGCCAATCGCTGTTAATGGGCAACGAAAGACAGAAGATTCCAATACGACACAGGGACCCGCAGTCTGTTTTTAATTAACGCGCACGCTGGGAATTTTTCGTCGTTCAACAACGCACACGAGAAATCACCTTGGCGCCGAAGATCCAGTGGTCAGTGAATGGTTTGTGCAGCGCGAGCAGCTAATGTTATTCAATCAAGAAACTCGCCAGCAGGCGCTGCACGCTTCAGTGTTGCGAGTGGAGAGGGGGAGGGAACGTGCATGTGATTTGGGGCTGTAAACGCCTTTGGTGGGGATGCTTGAGGAGGGAAGCATAGAGGAGGGAAGCATCGATGCTTGAGGAGGGAAGATTCTCCCTGAATCGCCGTTGAGAGGTGAAAGAGGGGGCAGCGTAGGAGAGGAGAGAGGTGAAGGCAGGTGCATGCGCTGTAAGGGTGGTCACATCGCACACCGAATTGAAGTCGACCATTTGACGCTTCACATTAAGAAAAAGAAAAAAAAAACGTTTCGTACACACTGTAAGAGAAGTTCAGGTCTTCATTTCCGATAAAGGCCCGTGTATCCTCGAACTCGAGCCCGAACTCCACATCGGAGTGGTCAGCAAGGAGACGTCTGGGTGGAGGCAGTGCGATAGCGCGTGGTACAGAGAGCGTCGAAAAGAACAGTTCCCCGAAATACGCGAGCCGACAAAAGCAAAACGTTGCCGTCACAAAAGGGAAGTTGCAGAAGTACGCAGACGAATTGTAGGGAGTACAAAAGGGTCGAAAAGGAAAGAGATAAGAGGGGCCCTGGGCGCGCGGCAACAGCGCCCGCGCGATGGCGACGCAAGGATGAGTGATTGGGCGCCGGCGCGCTGCTTGTTCTCTTATAATACGTTTGCGCGCCGTGCGATACTGCGCCGCGCGGAGGAAGAAGTGAAGGAGGAATCGGCTGGTTCTCCGATCCATTTGTCACTGCTGATTCGGCCCCCTTGCGCCGCTAAAGGAGGAGCGCTGCCAGCAATAACAATGGTGCCGGCGACGACGGAGACCAAAGAAATGTGCGTGTTGCAGACACGGTTGAGCAGAGAGATGAGGAAAACGAGAAGTACAGATGTACAGAGAGCACCAGGGAGAGCGCGTGCTCCTGCCGCGGTTCTCGCTTCGCTCCTTCCGTGCGCAGTATCGGAAAACGGCGCATTACATCGGTTCGCTTGAAGCCCGCAGATGCGCGTTCTGACCGGAAGTATCGTGCGGAGCTCTTCTCGGCTAAGAAAGAGCTTACGGTTACGAGCCACGGCTTTCGGGAAACAAGAATGATGAGAGAGGGTATGAGACCAGGGTAGGTGATGTGGGCTCTATACTGCTGTCTGATACGCTGATTCATTTCTGCACCCTGTCCGCGCTTGAGGAAACGGCGCCCACTTCTTCGGCTGACGTCCGCTGGTGTCGCGCGTTTTGAGCGCGGACGTATGCCGCGCCGCCGTTAATTTGAACCTGATGACCTGGAACTACTGTTTCTGTGGTTCTTCGGTTGCAAACTGTGCAGGTACACCAGCAAGTGATTGGTGGCGCCGGATCGCAACATCGTAGTAAGTTTTGTAAAATATCTGTATTTTTGTCAATGTCCTCAATAATTCAATAAAACCGTCGATTAAACAAGCTTCAGAAGCCATGAAATATATATATATATATATATATATATATATATATATATATATATATATATATATATATATATATATATATATATATATATATATATATATATATATATATATATATATATATGGAGGATCGATTACGCTTCTGTTGGTTTGGTTGATTTTGTAGCTTTATAAACTGGCCGTAGCCACGGGTCTTAAGCAGCTTCCGCAGGATGCGCGTTATGTGATAAGAAAATGCTCCAACGACGAGAGGTGTCGACTTTCGCACGTTCCGGACACGTCGCTGTCAGTAAATCGGGCGCACATCCTCTTCCTCCGGCTGTCCATTGCTCGGGCCCGATCCTCAACGTCCGGCCGGACGAGCCTGTCGCGGGGTGCGCCCGCGGGAGAGAACACCCGAGGGGACTGCGCTTGATGCCGCGCGGCACGGTCTGCTTGAGTGTAGCGCACTTCCGTATCAATAAAATGACTGGGGGAAACGTGGGGGAGGCATGCGTTCATCCAGAGCGTATGGCTACCAGAGCGTATGGTTCATCCAGAGCGTATGGGGGAGGCATGCGTTCATCCAGAGCGACCGCAAGAGGCGGACAGGCTATTGGAGAGAAGAGAGAGCCGGTGAAACACTGGATGTTAAGAGGCGGCGGGAAAGAGCGCGCAATCAAGCTGAGTAATGCAGGCGGGCAGGCAGGCCATCATCCTCCCTTAGCGGCCATAGCGCGACGCCGCGGGATGATGGAAGATTCCAAGCGGCAACGCCATAGAGCACGGCCGTGTCTTTGCCCGAGGAAAGAAAGCGAGGGTTTGCGGCTCGACGCTTCTCTCGAAGTTTGCCTGACGGGTCCGCCTCTCTGAGCGTGTAGCATGCCTATAGCTGGCTGTCGGAGCTTCGATAGCGCTCGCAGTGTTCCCACTTCCCCGCCCTCTCATCTGCCACCAGTCTTTCCTCCACCCATTCGACAGTGCATGGAACGGTTCTTTCATACCGCCATGGTCTGATGGAAGGAATTACGAAAACGAAACGCACGTCCGAGTATTTTGTTCTTGTCGTGGCTGCTGGTGGGTATAGCTGGAAACGGAGGCACGCCGGGACCTCCGTGATTCGGTCGTTAATTAAAGCGCTGCGCTCGATTTTCACGCCTTCGTGCTGTGCCGCACACTGCTGCGCGTGCTGTATACCGAGCTCGTGGCATGCTGGGCACGATCCATTTTGGACGGCCGCTTTCCTTGTTTTGACGACAGCTGGTGGTGGTCGTCGAAGCGACACGAGCCGTACGCCAGGCGTTCGCGCGGAAATTGTTTTGGCATGCAGAGACGCCCCCGGTGGCGTGTTATTACCGAGTGCGTATTTAAGTGGCGGCTGCAGTGTGTGCCGCCGCCGTGCTTGTGTACGCGGTAGAATGCACATTGCTGATTTTCTTCTTCCTTTCGTCCCCCGTGTCAATGGGGAGCCGCGCGCGCTGTAAGAAATTGCTGCGCCGGCGACGCTGCATGATTGCTTACAAAGTTGCCAGGACGGGTGCGCATTTTTTGGTGACCGTGGGCATTAGTTTCTGTGGATGCCGAGAATACCTTCTCGAATTCTTTATTGGGATGCAGTTGTTGGAAGCAAGTGTTTATTTTTCACTGGACATCTTGTTCCCGAATTGCAACGCCTGGAACTTGCTTGTGCTCTAGTTTGTGGGTCATTTCTGTTTTGTGTCGTTGATTTTGACTGTACATGCATTAGAAAATGTTATTCGTTCATAATAAGACGAGAAACGCTTAACATTACGTGTAAAAAAATAAGCTTACGTATAACGATTTTAACACGTAAAGATTAAGCTCCGGCTAAGAATGAAAGAGGGAGCAAACTATGAGTGCATCGATTTGTGCAGAAATTCAGAAAAAAGAAATTGCACACTTGTCAATTCTTTGTAAGTACAAAAAAGGCAGACGTTCAGAGGAAGGTGGAAGCTAAAAGAAGTCAGAAATTCGTGAACACGGGGCGCCGCTGGAGTCAAAGTACCGACAAGCCGTAATGTAGACTGCAGCCCGTGTTCCAAGGATTTCTGATTTTTTTTTGTAGGAAATGTAGGTGCTGCTCTTTTTGTTCGTTTCCTGTACTTAATGTTCTCTTTCCACTATTCTTGTATCCGATGCAGTTGGTGCTTGTGCCAGACTACTGCGACCCCGCCGACCTGAAGGAGCAGTTCCGCAAGGAGATTGGCGCTCGGCGTCGGGCAGCCGCTCTCGCCACTGCGGCAGCCGGAGTCGTCGGCACCTTGGACGACGACTTCTACTCGACGCCCTACGAGACGCAGAGCCGACCCTCGGCGTCCGCCAAAGGTGCGTGTGCCTTTTCGCAAAAGCACGTCTACGCACGGACAGTGTATTCTTGTAGAGGAAATATGCGATGACACAAAAGCCTCGAAGAACGAAATTGCCGTGCACATTGGCATGGACGTTCAAAGTCATCAACGCCAGAGCTCCGTCGTTCACTGAGCGGAGTAAAATGGACAGTTTAGCGAACTTCACGTGGTCCTGTAAACGATTTTTTCTTGAATAGAGGAGGCTCATCAGCAACACAAGGAGTAGAATGTTCGCCAACGAAAATTATGAGCATATCGTCTTAACTGGCGAACCTCTGCGAGACTGGATAAACTCATACATGGTGAACTGTGACGAGAGGCTAAGAGGAGATGTAGTCTTGAAGAGATTAAAAATTCTTGAGCCGGAGGTGTCACTGTAGCCAAAGTTTCGACATCGTTATTTTTTCTTCAAGATTGTTACTGCTTTGAAGACACAGGGCGGCTCTAGCGACACTCCCTGCTCGAAAATTTTTGATGGCGAACATCGTTACGAGAGGCGCTCAGTTGGGGCAACTGCCGGCTGGAGCGATCCCCACTTATAGCCATGCCACGGCCGCCGAATAATGTGCACATATAGCCATTTGACACCATCTAGTCATTAGTGCAACCCCTAATAACGTGCCAAGGACTAGGGTTGTCCTTACTGGCAAGCACTAGAAAAGGTAAAATATCCTCGCTGCTATAATGTGTGCGCTTTCAGAAGCATAACGTTTTATTAAAGCGAAGCATTCTTTAATTTTCAGCGTTTGGCTGGTTCGGTCGGTGTCAATCGACTGGTTTCTCGCTGAGTTCCTGAGGTTGTTTAACGTGCACCCTCGTTCATGGTTATCGTTTTTTTCTAATTTCTGTTTCTATTTATAAGTATGTAAAATTGGGTCACATGACGGGTCGCTCGATTATTCGTGGAATGAATTAGCCGTTTGTCATGTTACTTTTTTCGCGTATGTGAGGCGTGCTCGCCGTTATTTCGCCGTTAGAGCGGTGTATGCTATGTGACTCTCAACGGGTTGGACCGTAGTCAGCCAATCGTGTGTGGTCGATGACACGAACTGATTGGCATAGAACAAAGAGAATCGTTTCGTTTCACATGACTGATGATTGATTGATATGTGGGGTTTAATGTCCCGAAACCATCATATGATTATGAAAGACACTGTAGTGGACCGTTTTCCGACCACTTGGGGTTCGACCACCTGGGGTTGTTTAACGTGAGCCCTCGTTTCGTTTCACGAATATCGTTTTCGTTCTAGCTATCGTTTCACCTCACTTCGCAGTGGTAGATGCGACTTACTTGTACTTTGTGCACCTTTATGGGCGGAAAGTGCCCACGTCTTGCAGCTACAAAAAGCGGAATAAAGAAGCGAGCGTGGTGAATTTTAGTTTATGTTGCGCTCAATCTGTCCCGTTCGTCCACGCTTCCAAAAAAAAAATATCAGATGGTCCCTCACGAATTAGCCTGAGGCGACTGGAAGGCAAAGGCCTCCTCATTTTTTTCTTTCTTTTTTTCTTCAGTCAATGTATTGTCTCTCCTGCGCCCCCCCCCCCCACCCCGAAAGCTTTCTACATATAACGTGCCTTCTTTACCCTGCCTCTGTGACCGATCACGGAGCGATGATGTCTTGGGATTTCACCATGTGACGTCACGTTATGGGATGTCACTATGATTTCTGAATCATCGTGATCCTCTTAATTACGATGACATCATGTGATGATATTAATTTACGTTGCCTCACGAATACATCAGAGTGACGTAGTGATGCCGTCACCAAATTTTGTGACCAATGACGTCATGACGATGGTATGTGGGGACATCATCACGTCATGATTTGTTTGTATCACGCTTGTTAACGCCGCCGAATGGCAACTTTCGTGTTTTTCATGAGAGACCCAGGGCTTTCGCCCTAATATCACCAGCTGGCCCGCCTAACTAGCCTCCTAGAACTCGTTTCCGTATAACGCGTCATCAGTAGTGGTTCTCACAGCAAAACAATGCTGTCTAATAGTGCAGCTCAAGGTGCATGTGGGAGTATCGGTCCGATGATTAAGGTGAATTGGCGTAACGTGCAGCTCAGAGGACTTCTGTCTGAACTATTTCAGGGCGTCAATTCTTATAACTTTCTACGCACTGGCAGCCAGTTTCGTGCCGTAATGCGTGCTTTCCGACTTTCTCTACGCAAATGGGGCGTGTTAAGAAATTTGCATTATTGGAGTGCAACGGAAAGCGCAACAAAATGTTTAAGGCAACCCTTTGTGACACTTAGCTGCTGCGAGCTTAAGAAAGAAGGAGCGCACGCAAAAAAAAAGAAAAACACAACGTGTCGTTTTTTTGTTTGTTTATTTTATGATGCCTTCAAACTTCGTCCCCCTGAGATACATTATACAGGCCTATGGGAGCATCTGGCTCCTCCTTCGTCGCCCAGATTAGGGATTTTCCTCTCAGTTTAGTCTCTCACGAAGTTCTTCGGTAAACTTCAACCCTGAAAATAAAGTTTTGACGTACAGTGATGAATGAGACCTCCTTATGCATATGGTTATGGAAAAAAAGGGTTTTGTGTCGCATGCATGAAAAACGTTCTGTTTAGCATCACCAGCGATGATGCAGGGGCCCCGTTTTGACGTTCTGGCCACTATTTTCGTGTTTTTTTTTTCGTTTGTTGAATTACGCCCGACTTTTGAGTACTGAGGCGAATCTTGCCCGATATTTTATATATGCTGTTGTTTGTATCTTGTTTTCTTCTTTTTCTCCTTTTTTGTGTTTTCTTTCGCATAGCAGGTGCAATTCGCCTTACTTAGTCCCGCGATAACTTTCTGTGTACGAAGTACTCGTCAATGCCTGAGACACTAGATACTTTGCTTAGGTGTCTGAGATCGACTGATGCGTACGGCTGACCATTATTTTGACCGCATGATCCAGTTTTTTTTGAGATCATCAATCGTACCGTCTGTGCGCTGGCATCTTTTGTCTGTTGCTGCAGTCTTATGGCAACGTATAGTAATCAGTTCATCGTTGTGGTGCATCTATCGCCCACTTTTCTAATATTTCGGCGTCTATACGGTTCTTAAGTTTTATTGTTCAGTGACTGGATTGGACACGCGTGTGCTGGTTTGATTGATGTGTGGGGTTTAACGTCCCAAAACCACCATATGATTATGAGAGACGCCGTAGTGGAGGGCTTCGGAAATTTCGACCACCTGGGGTTCTTTAACGTGCACCCAAATCTGAGCACACGGGCCTACAACATTTCCGCCTCCATCGGAAATGCAGCCGCTGCAGCCGGGATTTGAACCCGCGACCTGTGGGTCAGCAGCCGGGTACCTTAGCCACTAGACCACCGCGGCGGGGCACGCGTGTGCTGTACACAATGAGCATTTTAAATAGATTTATATATAAGCGAAACCTTGAAGCAAACTATGAGTATGCGTGGTTTTCGTTTATACAGTGGTGCTATTCATTGTTTCTTTTATTGTTTTTTAAGTGATGGCTCTATTTGAATTCTATGATCGAAAAAAATGGTTGTCTGTAGCGATAAGTATCTGTCCTGACGCTCCCAACGCTTAGAATTTACAACGTGCTGTTCTAACTGCAATGTTGGTCATTGTCATCTTTTGGGCAATTTCAAATTCATGCATGACGAATCTCAGCATTTCGTAGTATCCGCACCCCCGCATAGAACTAGTTATTGTTGTTTGAAAAAGAAAAAATACCACCTTCAGAGTCAATATACTGTAGGAAGGGTGCTTTTCCTGCAAGAGGGTCTTTATGCGGGAAAGCCACAGCTTCAGTCTGCTTCCCGTGACATGGCGGGCCGGTCATTTGTCGGGTTCGTGAAGTTCGCGGTTCTCTTTTTTTAGTTCTTTTGCGCATACCTGAGGCATTTAACGTATGTAGAGCGCCTCTAGGTGGTATAAAGCACACTATTCACGTTTTGCTCGCCAGTGCAACCTGTGCCTTGGCAGCATTGTTTACGCAGCCGCACCGAGTGTTCGTCGACATTGTTCTATGTGACGTCGAAGTTATCAACTAGCGCGCGTACAGTACCACATTCATCAATTTCGAATGTACATGATTACACGGACATCTGTGCTCGCCTTCCTCCTACATGGCAGCTTTGAAGCTTGATACGCGTGCGCTGGCTGTGGACTTCGTCCTTTCTGGTCATGGGCTTGGCGCGTCCCATTCAGTGCTTGGCTGGAACCATTAGCCAGAGGGATAGGGACCAGCATTTTAAAAGAGCGTGCTGGAACGAGAAATGGCGTAGCGGGAAACTTGAAATTGGAGGGAGGATGTGGGAGTGGAGAGAAAGGGGGCGCTACGAACGCACCGTTTTCACGGAGCAGTGCGCTTTGCGCGATGTTCCTCTCCGTCGCTGTGCCGGCGTGGTGTTCGCTTCCTGCTGGGATCCGTGGCTCTTCACTAATGGCGGCCACGAATGCTCTCTCGTTCGCTCGCGCTCCTACACTCTCGGCCACTTTCCTATTTCCTACCACTCCCGTTCCTCAGAGAGCACTAAGGGCGCTCTCCTGCGGAGGCTCAAGAGATACTCTGGAAAGCGGTCTGGCTGTTAAAAGTGTCTTGTGCCTGGGAGAAACTGCTTCCACTTTCCTTCCCCTTCGTTGCTCTGGAATGTGAATGACGTGCTTCTTCGTTTTAATTAGAGTTCTCTTGGTCTGGCTCGTTTGCCGTTCCCTGTCTCACTGTTTTCTACTATGTTATTTGCACTTGATCTTGTGGCTGCTTCAGTGTTGTCATTCCTTCGATGTTTTAGTGCGTTACTTTCTCCAAATTGCCCCCTAATTTTTTTATTACTCGACTTCTTGTTTTATTACACACTTCATGCAGCTTCAATTTTTTTTTGCCGTTTCTGTATGGTTAAGAGCACAATGCCTTATTCGAGCTTGGAAGTTTGTCAAGCATTCACCACTTTCGTTGTAATTTTTTGTACGACGAGACAGCCAGATAGTCGCGCGAACATTTTTTTTTCATTAGTATGAATATTCTTTTCCAAAAGTGGAGCTGTCAGAGTGTTGAATCTCTATTTGATTGCGTTAGTATACGTTGTGCGTGTATGTAAAAACAAGGTCAGCGCTGAGGAATGCATACAGCTTTCGTGCATATTCTCAGATACTCAGATTAATGGGTTGCATACTTACTAAAGCAATAATACCATTAAAAGAAACTTGTGGTAGCTTCACATATTGTGTCTGCAAGGGCGTGCGTGGACAATGTTTACATGTATTTGCGAGTGAAGCCCGCACAGTTTCCGTTAAGCTTATTAATCGCCTTGTTTGCATATTCTCGCAAGAGTGCGCTCGAGTTTCACTGTTTCTCTTTACTTCCGGGATAGCGCTGCACGCATGTTAAATTAACGAGAAACCATGCGCCTGCTTTTATGCACAACCGGATCGTATTGCTTATTTAACTTAAGAAGTCGTCCTCTTGAGTTATATATTCGTGTACATGGTTAGGAAATTTTTTTTAGGAGGCAGGAACTTGACATTGATTTATAGTTATACGGTGCGTGGCATTCTTTGATGTTACTAAGGATTAGAAAACTGATTCTGTCGTGAATCCAGACGTGACGGCTAGGCGCAGATACTCCGATTACTGTACCAGTGTGACATAAATTGTAAGCGTCTGCGGAGTCGCTCTGCTTTGCTGAGACGCAGTCCCATTGGCAGGTGTGCAGATTAGAGCCGGCAGTTTAAAGAGTGTGCTTGTATATTAATTTATATGTGGGGTTGAACGTCCCAAAACCACCATATGGTTGTAAAAGACACCGTAGTGGAGGGCTCCGGAAATTTTGACCACCTGGGGTACTTTAACGTGCATACAAATCTGAGCACACGGGCCTACAACATTTTCGCCTCCATAGAAAATGCAGCCGCCGCAGCCGGAATTCGATCCTGTGACCTGTTATAGAGTGTGCATCAAAAATAGACACTCTACTTTGCCGTAACAGACGTGGACAAAAGCAGAAAACTACTTAGCCGCTTAGCACCTCTTTTCACTTTTTTAAAGATGAGAAGCGTCTTATGATCGAGCTCATTCCCGTGTGCGGCGTGACTACCCTTGCTGCTTATGCGACTCATCCCTTTCTCTCCTATCTCCTCCCTCTCTCACTTCGCAACTCCGACGCAAGCAGCGTCTGCTAGACCTATGCTCTCTCGTCGAGAGAATACGCGCTATCAGAAGACAAATAAAAAGTTTCCTTAGTGGTAGTCGAACCTAGGGCCTTTCTGTCCGTGACTACGCATGCCGGGAATGCTATTCACTGCGCCAAGGTCACATACATTGTAGGCTCTAAGAATACGCCTTATATTTTTACCACTGTCCTCTGACAGCGTTCTTGGTAAAACGCAGCACGCATGATAACCGTGACATCCGCGATTAGTTCCTTCAACGCGTTGATCCTTAGGGTCGGTCCCATTCGGCGCTTATCCAATAAGAAAAGTGCAGTTTTTTCAACCATTAACACACTCAGAAGTGGCCACCCCAGAGTCGGTGCCACTCTTAGCATTCATCCAAATCAATAGTTCTGCCTAATTCTGCGACGCCTGCCGGTTTCGCTTGGCTGTAACTCCGTGACTCTCATCCAGCGAATAATCGCGGCCGGCCACAGGGATGACACAGTGCACAGTTGCGTTACCTTTTGTTGGGGAAGTGGTGCTCAACAACTCGAACATGCCGCAAGTAGGCGACCTTAGCCCAAGTTGGGCGTCCAATCAGTCACGCTGTTCTGGCTGTTGCATCGCATTGTAGAGCTATTGCTAGCATTTATGATCGCAAGGGTGTGCTAATCGTTAATGATGGACGTTAGTCGTCAGGATGGAGACGTATGATCAAGCGCCAATGTGATACATCGACGTTAAGCGGTGCTATAGCTATCAAATCCCAAAAGACACACCGATGTACAGCAAACATTGAACTACCGCTGTAGGGATACGTTTCACTTTCGCGTTTTATTGATTTTTATGATGGAGGGATGAACCATATTTTTGTCATATTGTACTTAGCACAAACATTTCAGTCGATCCGACCCCACTGACCATCTCCCAGGGTACTAGGCAAATAATGATACGCTATTACAAACGAGCACTCATACTTCGATCGCTCGGTGATCGTTTTCTCCGCGAAGTCGCGGCGTGTAATTCAATCGGATCTTTCCTTTTCTCGAAATGGGAGGTTTTAGGATGACAGAGTCGTGCGTGTACCATTTCACGTGCTCCATCTTGTGCCCGCCGTGCCGCCCCTGCACACGCACGCTCTCAGACGTAAGGTCGACAGTGGTAATCAGTGCCTGTATACGGACGCTGCGTATGGCGCTCCCGTATAACTGTTTCTTATTAGCGAGCATGCTTGTTTGCGTGGTGGTCCGTGCCACTTCTGTCGTTTAAAGATGTAGAAAAAGAAGAAGGCTCGGCGTACCAGAAGCAACGGAAAGGAAACGTAGAGGTACGCGGTCGCTCAATAATTGTTCTTTCGCCTCGCTTTCTTCTGCCTTTCTCTCTTTCCTCGCTTCCTAAGTCTCTCCCCTCCGAGCCTAGACACGTCGACAGCTGCGTGCTCGTTAATTCGCGCTTCCTCTCCGAAATACTAGCGAAAAAGCGCCAGGCTGGAAAGAAACTTCTCGCACGCTTCGTCGGGGCTTGCGTGGCTTCGGCTAGGCTTGAGCAAACTCACGCAAATCGCCTTTATCGACCGCACATCGTTTCCCCTTTTCTTCTTTTCGGGTTCAGTTTTTTTTCCCCTGCCCGACATCTTCCGCATCGTTTTTCTGTATTTACGGTTTGCTTGCTCCGCAGTCGGTGCCATTCTGAGCCCGCTGCATTGTTGCTGCACGCGAGCAACGAGGCGCGCGCTGCGTGAAGCCACGGTGCTATAAGCTTTGTTGCTCCCCGCTGTCGCTTTGGAACAGCTTTGTGTATTATGCAGCGCGTGTACCATTGTTTTCCCCGCTCGTTTCGACGTCCCTGCATTATTTTGCTTTCTGTGGATGTCGCCGGACGTGTAAACGCTTTCGCGTGTTTGGGCTTTCGTTTAGTTTCCGTCAAACGTGCGCCCGTGGCCAGAATGATGGGTGGTGCCTTCGAAAATGCGCGCTCACAGCGGGATTTGCACTTTTTTTTTTTCATCCTATGAGCGCTACCACTTCTAAACTCGTGAGATGTCTTTCATCCAGCGAGATCTGCCTCTCGCTGCGTTGTCGCAGAATGTATTAATAATGAAGTATAGTTTACTACGTGAAATACAGTTTATTCTTGAGGATCTTGTACCCGGCCAGAAATATACGCTCACAAAAACGCCGCTCGTGTGTGAATTTTTTAGGTGGACTTTCTGCTTAGATCGTAAGTGTTTGTCGGGCTTTCAACATAATGCAAGCTTAATTTTGAATGAGCACTGAACTTAACTTTAATAGTCAAGTTATACTGGTTCTGCTTTATACGCAGCCAGTAATATTAGCCTTAATGTTAGTTTGATATTTCTACGCCGTTGGACGTTGCTATATACGACGTGTCTTGCGGAATCTATACGTTCGCATGCTAGACACGTTTCTCATCTCTTCATATCGTGCGCGTATGTCCAACGACTTCCGGACACGTTTTGTCATTAGGTGTGTACTATTACTAATAGATAAGGTGTGTTTAAGGTGTGCTTATTGTACATAAGGGAATTTATTGTGTGATTTCCCTCATGCTACAGGCAATAACGTTAATCCAACTTTCATAGGGTGTGGTGACCAACACGACGAAGTTGTGGGTGATCGCGCTTAGAACCTAGCCCCGATCAAATCACCTTATGAACCGTTTAGCGCGCTGAATGATTATTCTCTTCCGGAAACGTGAAATAAACGAACCTAATTCGGCGGAAGACGAGTGAAAAGTATGCCAAAAGCGTGAAAAGCTGCGTGTCATTGAGGTGTGCCATATTCTACGTGATTTGAGGGCACTTTGAAACGAAGTTATAATAATGGAAGCGGTCGTCGTAAACTACGTTGCGATTTTGTTAATCTTGGCCTCATGCATTGAGGACATAGTTTGATTGATTTCCAACGAAATAAAAAGTTTAAATACGAAACTATTAGACGCAGGCTGAACATTATGGAAAGGGCGGAACAACACGCCTTAAGCCACAGAGACTTATGGAGTGGGCCTAAAAAGGGACCACTGGCCGTCATCATAAAAAGACTTCTAAAAGGCCAGGAACAGTTTTTTTTCGGGGGGGGGGGGGGGCTAAGTGGATGTTTATGTTTGTTCGCATGCTCGTGCGTTTAATATTTAAATAAAATATCAAAAACTTTGAGGTGGGGGGGGGGGGAGCTGAACCCTTTTGATTTTGATCACGTCAGTGGAGAAAGCGCTAGAAGGCAGTGAAGAAGCCGTCAATATTTGTGCTCTTGATCGCACAGTAATTCAATCAAGCCATCGGCATATTTTGATTTCTTTCGTGGTTAGTAATCGTAAACGTACACGTAAGCTATACTACCGTTAGGCCATTTTATATTGCCCATGCGCTGCTTGCGTACTGCGCGCATTTCATCGTTAGCGCGGAGTCAAAGTAGAAGTGGATAATTTTTTTGGGCCGCCTTTTAATTTTCCCCAGAAATCTCTGAACGCCCGGTAACGTGAAACTGTTTAATCTAATAAGGCTTCCCTAGCTCTTTACCTGACGAGGCAGAGAAAAAATAAAGCGCAGCCAGTTAGGGCGATTGATTTGCGCGGTCGTGCGCCCTGGAGGCCATAACGTTCCCTGAATTTCGAATGAACTGCTGGGCGAGGTTTTTTTTTTTGAACTTCGGAGAGGATTGAAACCTTTACGCACAAAGAACTTTGCGAAGAGCAAAGCTATTCGCTTGTCAGCTCAGTGTCTGTGGCTCCATATTCTCTAAGTGTGGTTGGGCCCGGAGGGCTAAAGAAGAAGCGAAAACAAAGGTTCATCATCTAGATATGAGACTAAACAAGCATGTCAGATAGAAGGGAGTTATGTAATGGTGGACATAGTTCCTTGTGCACACAAGAGAGGTATAGCTGCGCTTGGCTGGTGCAGTCACGTACCAAGAACCTTGTAACGCATAATGAAATGCAGACACTGTATACCCGTGCAGCACCGAGCCTTTCAGAAAGCGGCTTCTTGTAGAAGCCTCACAGGCTTAAAAAGCAACAATTAAGCGAATTGTAAAGGATATGGAAGCTCCAATCTCACGGTGGCTGTCGGCGATAATGCGATTAGCGTTGAAACATTCTACGAATAGAGCAAGCTGCTATCTCACCAGGCGCCATGCGCGGGCAATTTGAAGTTGGGCTCTTCTTTTGCCTTACAAACGAACTTATTTCAACAATTCCGATGCTTCTCAAATGAATGAAAGACGACTTGCGTTTGAAGAAAATAAGAAGCTCTGAAACCTTACGACACATAATTATGCATTCCTTCACTCAGTATCTCAGAACAAGATTTTCAGTCAGAATTCATCTACATCTGGAAACACTATACCATCGCCTTCGTCGAAACAATGCCTATATAAAGAGTTTACGGTACTGCTTCTTTCAATAACTGAGTCAGTACTGCAACTGTAGCTCCATCTAAACTCTGGAATACATCCTGCTGCAGTGTAGAGCGTATGCTAATGAGCGTGTGCTCTATGAACGTTGCATGGATTCCATAACCGAACGAACTTTCTCCCTTGACTTTGTGTAGGGACCTTAGGTCTGCCCGACTTCTACAGAGGCATGCTATGAAACTTTTGTTCGCTTGCTTCGACAGGATTGGTCAGCTTGACAAACTCTAGCTGTACCTTCACACCATGGAAAAACTATTAACGCATCTCCTCAGTCAATGGTCAAAGATGTGGCCTTTTTTATCCTATCTTCTGTCCTAACATTTTGCCTTTTCTTTCTCTCTCCCTATCCCTACTTTCAATCCTCAATCCCTTTCCCCAGGCAGAGTAGCAAATCAGCGATTTGTATATGCCGGGTAAACTCTCTGCTTTTCAATAAAGAGTTCTCTCTCTCTTTCTCTCTTGTGCTGTGCCGTCGACTGGTATTGCGAAGAATGTGGGCGCATAGCCTAGGAGATGTCGCGACATGTTATTGCGTACGAACGCTAACAATCGTTACATGCGCTGACAATCGTTACATCGCTCACTACACACCCACAGACTGCGCATTCGGTAACCCAAGTGTTGTTAAAGGAGCCTATTTAAAAAGGTTAACGCTTCGGCAAGTTTGTGGGGATTCATTTCAAAAAGTGTTAACAGCGCATAGAACGATTAGGAAAGGATGAGACAATGGAGGCAAATCGCTTATTTGGAGAGTGGCGAGTGGCTGCTGCGTTTATGATATTGCTCTTTTTTTAACAGCAGAGGTGTTTTATTAGTTTCGTGCTTAGCGAACAGAAAACTGTCATCATTATGAGCCGGCCCGCTGGTTGGTTGGTTGGTTAGTTGGTTGGTTGGTTAGTCAGTTGGTTGGACCCAAGATGAATGGCTCAACCTACCACGGGGGATCGGCCATGAATCGCGTGGCAGTGGGATTTCGGAGGAAACAAAAAAAAAGGAAGGGGATGCCTAAATTTTTTTTATATGAACGAAAAGCTTAGTTGTGCTAACAGACAGTCATGCTTATTTCTATTCGTCCTCTTCTTCTTCTTCGTCTTCCGCGTCATCTTGTGCTTCTTTCTTACGCGTGAATGAATTCGTCCGACGTTCGATGCAATAGCTCTGATGGGTGAGAGCACAAATAAAAAGATGAATTAAGAGAAAGGGAGAAGTAGAAAGAGAATATAATAGAAAGATAGACTAGATAGAAAGACAGAAAAAGATACACAGAAATAGGACAGAGAGATAAAGCTCTAGTAATGTACCGAGAAACAAAGCGAAAAAAATAGAAAATGATATATATATATATATATATATATATATATATAGAGAGAGAGAGAGAGAGAGAGAGAGGAAGAGGGAGGGAGGGAGGGAGGGAGGGAGGGAGGAGGACTCGAGCACGAGAATCAGAAAGAGTGACAACCATTGAAGTAAGAGAAAGATGGAAAGAGAATGAAAAAGGGCGAAAGAGAGCAAAAATACAAAGAAACAATGACGAGAAAGAGAGAAAACAAACGCAGATAGAAAGAGTTGACGTAAGCAAGAGGAAAACGAAGAGAAGCAAGGCAGGTGGCCCTGCTCCGCGTTTCCTTAAGAAGCTTAGCGCCGCTATAGTGTGAGGTACCAATAGTGTGAGGTGAAGTTACCTGATTTCCGCGCTTGGAAAGTGGGAAACATTTTTTGGTTGTCATCTCTAGATGATCCGGAAAGAAAATTTCATTAGAGCGGTAAAAAAACGAAATTAAAAGCACAGTGTCATAATATTCAGTCAAAATCAGGTGTCATATTTCCACAACGTATGGTAGTAGAATGGCAAAATTTCATGCTTGTCCTGGTTTCTGCTCTCGGCGTGAATATATTAGGGAGGTTAAAGGAACTTTTGTAAATACTGCTTAATAGGAGAACCCTGTACCGGGCTTGCTTTCGAGCATTGAAGCACTGAAGATACTAATTAAGAAACATTGGTAATGATTTGGCAGTCGGTGTCGAGCAGGCGAAATATTCTATGAATTGGGCTGCCATCGTGATTGTTGTATTCGGGGCCTTTTATTAAGTAAAAAAAAACTAAGAAAAAATAAGCAGTTCTGTTCAAAATGCAACTTTCCAACATGATAGGAACAAAAAAAAAACTGCAATAAAATTTGTGATTGTCACGGGTACAACAGTCTAACAGTGTAAAAAAGTAGCGGAGTTGTACTTTTCAACTCCATCTGGTGACAAACTATGTATACACTTCTCAAATGATTGTTGGAGTGAAATTTTGAAACTTTCCAGCCTTCAGGATTTAGCCTTCGACAATCCAACGTGCCACCTATGGCTTTGTTTCTTTCTCGGCTTCTTGTTTTCTCTCGAATTTTCTTGTTTTTGTACGTGTGTGTTCTTACCGTCTCCACGAATCGCACTCTTGCGCAAATCCTACCTGCGCCACATTCTGGTCGTTCGCTGGATTATTGGATGAACAACTGACAGGGAGGGTTTGGTGGCCCCCATTTCAATTTCCCTGTTGCCTTTACCGCGGACGAGTTTTCAACTTAGGCGTTGCTGAAGACAACGTGTCGCCGCCATATAGGTGGTGATCATTTACTTTTTTTGTTTCTCATCAATATAAGGGCTCAGTTGTTTTGAGCTGACTGCATGGGATAGAAAGAAACTTGGCTTGGTGTACGCCGTCAGATAGCAAACCCTTTTACGATATCTGATTGAAGTCGGTTGGTAGAAACTAGTGCGAAAATCTAATAGCTCTCGTTTTTCCACCTATACATGCATATATCTGAGGATGACGAGTTCAATGTTCGCACTAGAATAGCGGAAAGCGCCGGTGATTTCCCAGCTGGATTCTCCGAAGGAACCCGTTTCGCGTCGACTATAGCGCCGGGACGAAGACATCTTCGTGACGATGATTTTGCGCTTTCGGGAAGAGAATGTGGCTACGACCGCATTTTGTTGACGCTCGCAAATTCAATTTTGATCTCTTCGCGGCTTTGCTATATTCTGCCGACAAGTTCGTGCTTCTGCTGCGATCGTTCTGTACATTCCACAGGATGCGTTCACTTGCTCCTTTTTTTTTTCTGTATTTCGTCTCGTTTATTGTTTTTTTTCCGTTTACCATTCTCGAAACGTGTCTTTGATGTGTTTGTGTCGCCGGGACTTCAGAAAAAATTGCCGAGAAGAAGACATGACGTGTATTGCAGCGTTGGGTGTAGAGATCGTAGCGATTGAGTATGGTTGTGCGAAGCCACAATGTTCGATATTCTTCGAATGGTATTGCTGAAAAGTCTTAACTGAGCGCAATGGTACGCGTGCCTTAGAATAGTTATAATATTTGGTGGTGTTTTACGTCACAAAACCTTGATGTCTATGAGGCATTCACGCTGCAGAGGCGGGCTTCAGATATTGCGGACAACGGGTGTTCTTTGAGGTGCACCTAACGGGCCTTGTGCTTCATAATTGCATCGTGGTTTTGAAGTGTAAAACCTCAACGTGTATTTGTAACAATTTTTGTGTGGCAGGTGTAGTATAGTTGGAGTGCCATAAAACTGCCGTGGCGTTACGCAGCGTCATAGCTGGGAAAGAAGAATGCCGGAAAGGAGGCACAAGGTAGGGCGTGATGTATGCTACAATGAAGTACATCGTTTTGGCAAATTACTGAAGGGACTCGGTCGCAGGAGCTATATCGCTGGAGAACTTCAGTCTACCAGTCTATAGCTGCCCCCAAAATTACGCCCGATTTCATCGTCTTTTGAAAGGAATTCTCTCGGAAAGCGTGTCGAGAGAATTTCTGGCTGCGCTGTTGCGCGGCGTGAACTGGACACGCACCTACTTTAATTGCGGTGTCCCCTTACAGTGTCCGAGAAAGACCTGCGACGGAGGATCCCTTCTCTTTCGTAATGAGGACCATTTGGAGTCCTCGTCGCTCGCAATTTGAAAGTCGTTACACGCCGGCTGGCACCGCGCCTCGCCCGCGCCTTCAAGCGCGCCGCCATAAGATAGAAAATTGCTCTTGATTTCATTCGAGTCGTATAGGAACTCACATTCTAATTAACTGTCTTTGCTTGAGTAGATGAACTGATGATGATTTATCACGTTTTTCACGCGCTCGGAGGCAGGGCTGGGCAGGGCTGCTTCAAAAATTGCGGGGTAATGTCGCTGCCAGAAAGTCCTGGAATTCTTTCAGGAACTTCGCTGATGGTGCGATAATGCGATAACCACTCTCTACTCTATGCGAGGTGCTAACTTTCTTGCAACCGCCGGAAACTGTGTAACACTGTAGTTACAAGAAATGGTCTGTTTAGTCGCTGTCTGTTTACTGTTCATGACCGCTAAAATTTGGACTCCAGCTGGTGCATAATGAACTATAGAACGAGGATACTAGTAAATAGATAAAACAAATACACCAGGAGAAGGTATTGCACACAGCAGCCGCCGCCGCCGCCGACGCCGATAACGGTGTCTAATGCCTTCTTCCGTATACGTGTTCTGTGTATTTGCTGGTACCTCAGTTTTCGAGTTCACCGATCTTTGAACAGAACATAATGAATAATGTCACTGTTACAAAGTCGTCCTCTTTTTTTCATAGCACCCATCCTTTCGCGCTTTTTCTTTTTAGAGCTACACTTTTCAGCGACACCTTTCCTTACTTTCACTTTTGCGGAAAAGCGGGTAACTTGGCGCTTTATGTCTGTAAAGGTACCACGGTTTCACGGAAGCGATGGAATGCGCCTTTAGAAAAGGGAAGCACGTTTGTGCGTGACAAAGAATTACGCATACCCCGCAGCAGGAAGCGTGCGAAGCGATGTGAGGCGCCCCGGGGCATACCTCTGTCGTACAGTAACGGCGAAGGGACGTCGGTGTATCGTCGAAGAGTAACGACGAGAATGACGAAGCCGGAGAAGAGAAGGGCGGGAGCAAACAGGAAAGAAGATACGGGACTAGAATCCAGACGGAGGTGAGGGAGAGGATGCAACGGGGGCGGCGACGACGAGCGCTTATGGTGCACTGCAGCGGCAGTCGTCCGCATTGATCCCGCGTGCAGCATCTTCCTCCAGTCCTCATCTTTTGTTCCCGCCTTCCCCCACACCCCATTCATTCGCACGCCGACGCCGATGACGCTGCCGCCGCAACTGGCGAACTGTCTTCTTCTCTTTGTCTGCTCACGTCTCCTCATTCTCTCTTTCTCAGTAAAGTAGACGTACACTGGAGGTGTAGTGGTACGAGTACTTTCTCTTGCTCTCTGTCTGTCTCTATCCATCCCTTAGCGACAACTCCTTCTCCTTCGCTTTTAGCGGTGGCGTGGTTTGGGTGACGTGTAGTGGCTCCCACAAAGCCTGCTTTCGGCCTCGCACATGTGAGTCAGGTCTCTGAGGCACAGAACGAAAAGAAAAATATAAAGGGTCTGGGATGTAACGATTTCTGGAAGGCCCTGTCGGTTCCTCAATGGGGCCCTTTCTTTTATTTTATTTGTTCTTTCGTAACGTTCTCTCTCTCTTTCTCTACCTTTTTTCTTGCACCGGCAGCTGCAGGCCTCCCAAATTGGTTTCGACCTCGCTCAATAGAACGATGGGTGGTAGCAGTGGAGGGGGGGGGGACAATGGCATCCCTGATTTTCACTTTGCGGTGGGCCACGCGTACACTTGGTCGTTCTTCCCTCGGAGACACGGCAAGAAGTCCAAGGACTTGAAGGGAGCAATGTAGGCAGGCCTCTTCGTGTGCGATGCACGGCTAGAAGGGGATGTGGCGGGGAGAATTGGTCAACCGAGTGCGGATGATCACGTCGCGGTGTGTACGGCAAGATGTCTGCGCACTGGAAGATGTGCAGCGGCTCGGCAGACTCTCACGATTCGCGCTGCGTAACTTATGGAAATCATTGTCAAGGACTGAGCTACCTGCGTGCACAACCGCTGAGAGTATAGCAGAAGTTTCCCTCATTCGCGTTTCTTGTAACCGCGTTTCTTGCTGTCAGTATTTTTATCCACTGCTGTTTGTGTATCCACACCGAACAGTTTATGTAATGAATCTGTGTCAAGTAGCTCAACTTTCTGTCGTTCTAAATGGACCTTCGGACAAGACACTGACTATATCGTGTTTTTTAACTACGGAGAGCTGGAAATGTGGACGTTATTTTCAGGGAATCGCCAAAATTGATAGTTTTGGCGACAAGAAGCGCACTGTCATCTTAATGTTTAAAGCCTTCAAATCAGCAATTCAAAGACTAACACAGAAAGGAGCAACTTGGGAATGATTCGCGAAAACTCAGCCAAAACAAGCCTCGCTTAACTTACAGAAACCAAGTGTGACTTGGCCAACTCGAAGACCACCTATAGGTGTCGATCGGCTCCGCTGTTTCTCTACGATCCTGCGCCACTGGTGTGGGCTACGCTAATTATTTCTCCCTGAAATAGTTGCTGTTATGAGAACCTATAGCGACTCGTAGCACTTCGATTTTTTGCGTTGACTTCTGTTCGTTCACTTTCTACAATCGCGCAGCATAGCGAACCGGCCGTTTTCATTCAGCCTTCCAGTCTTTCTATTCCTTTAAACTCTTTGTCGTTCTTTTGCTTACTTTTAATTATATTTTGTAAGATACTTGACAGAGGAAGAGTGCTTTTTGAGTACAATTCACAGAATGAAACGCGTCTATTTAGGCGTGAATAATGCACATACTCTTGTTTTCAGTGCCTTCAGTTCGTATTAAATTGGCATAATGTTGGCTCGGACACTTGGGTAAACGATTACGACACTTAAAACACGAATTCGGCCTAGAATATTTATGCCAGAGAGGCGGTTATATCGAAATGTGTGCACCACTAGTATCAACATGTGACGTGAACCAGTTTTTGTTGTGTTGGCATCCATTATTTATCAAAAATTTCATTGCTTGGCTTGGACACATACTCATATAAGACTTGTGTTGGCTGACGAGTGTAGAGCCGCTAGCTTCTCATTTAAGAAGGGCTTTGCGGGTTCATCCCGTGGTGCAAACATAAAAAGTAGTTTTTTTTTTCTTTCGCTCTCTTGCAGTTGCGTGTATGCAACCAATTTCAATCTCACCTCATAATTAATAAGCGCCGCACACATCATGATGCTGCAGAGCAGCGAATTACTTCTTCACATCTTTTAGGAAGCTACCGGAAAGCGAAACTCAAACTTCGCGATCGTCTTTCGTGCAGTAACTCCACAAGATAAAGTGCGCCGCAGGGAAAAAAAAAAGTGGCTTGGACGTCTTTCACGTTGCGTCTATACTTAACTCTCTCCGCAAAACAGTCGCCCCTTACAGACTTGCACAAAGCTTGGAAGCATAGAGCGTGGCGTGCTTTGGGAACGTAATGGGGAGTTCCCAATGAAATTAGACGGGGGCCTCCGCTAATTGTTTTAAATTTGCATCGTGCCGCTCTCGAAGCAAGGAGCATGGCACCAATCGAGTTCTGTACGGAGGAAAGAAAGAGCCGAGGCGGTCTTCGGTTCGGGATGTTCAAGGAACCGAAGCCGTTCTTCTTCGGGCAAAAAAAAAAAAAAAAAAAGAACACCGCAGCATGCACGCGCTTTCAAAAAGCTCATTTAGTATGCACGAGTTCGCTGATCGGTTGGTATTGTGTTTTGGTTCTGGAATGTTTCTTTTTTTCTCTCTCTCTTTCTCTCTCTCTACTTTGATTCGCATTTTGAACCTGCGCTCCTTTATATCTATACGTTGGAACGTTTCTCGATCAGTGTGTGGCCGATTTGTTTTGTTTTATGACAGTCGTAGTGGCCGTAAGTTCGAGTCCGCTGCTTCCAGCTCGTTGAGAGGGGGAGCTGTATTGGTTAGTCTCATTAACGTTGCTTTGAAAGGCAATTTAGGAAACAACGACTGTTTCATGAGCCTCGTTTGCATTCCTGATTACGCATTTGGAGATATGCCTCGGCCCGTCCAGGCACATTTCCCCCGCTAATTCGCGCTATTGACCTTTCTGATATAGATTAATTGTTGGTGATGACTTTCGTGTTCCTAAAATGAGTAGTGTGCTTTTGCTGTTCTTGGGGCCGCCTACACTGAAAACCTACTGTGCATTACATTTATGGTCTGCAGTGTAGTCTGTAATGCGAACACACAAATTTGAAATTTCGTGCTTTTCTTAAATTGTAACAGATGGAACCATTTACTTTCCTCGAAATTATGCTTACTTCCTTGCCACTTCGTTTGACAAGTGTACGAGCTATACTAATGTAGAAATATTTTTTCTTCTTTACAGATAACAAAGTGAAGGGTAAGTGTTTGATACGCTGGCATACAACGTCAACGTTTTTATTATTTCTCTCGGGGTGACGCACACCTGTTCTAAAGTTTCTTGCCTTTGTATCGTACTTACTGTACAGGCACTGCACTTTCTTTGCTTCCAGAATAGTTTTTTTTTTAAAGTTGCATTTTTTGAGGTACGCCGGGGGCTGGTGCTGCTAGCAAAACTGATTAATGAATATTAGTTAAGTTGTATTATATAGGACCAAACGTCTTCTGATGTCGAGAGTTTAATCAGAGCTGTTTATTGTTATATTGAGTGGTTGAGTGACTCACGATACACCATAATCTAGAATGCTCATTACCTGAAAAGCAGCCGCCTTCCGAGCGTACGCTATATCGCAATATCGTTTATCAATGACTAGATTGGCTGTGGCGCTTTTCAACAAATGAGAATCATGCCACTTCGAGACGCTCATCGTTCAACGCTACCACGAAGTACTTGCACCTTCTGGACTCAACTACTTTCCCGTCGCACGAGAAGCATTTTTTCCTAAACTTCACTGCACCAAACATGTCTCCGATACGCAATGCAAGATATAGAATATTTATAATATTGCTTGGGTATTTCTTAAGCCTGCAGGGCTGACAAGTTTCTTGAGGCAATTTTGTGTAGAGTATGTCGCTTCCAGATGCTTATTGCTCAAATTGTAGCAATACGTGTTTTCAACTAATTGCACCTTTCTAAGGCCTCAGTTGTTTGTGGTCACCAATGTAATTTTTCTCTTCAAGTTTCTTTCGTTTTCGAGATCCACCCGCCAGAATGCTTGCTGGTATTCGCTGTGTGGTACGCCGTACTCTGGGAGCATCTTAACTCTGATACGGCTTGTGGTTGTAATTGTTGGTCTACGAAGTTGGCAGCGTTATTGTGAAAATAAAAAAAATGATGCCACCAACCGCGTTTCTACTTGCTGCGTTTTGCTACGGTGGTCTACTGGCTGAGGTACTCGACTGCTGACCCGCAGGTCGCGGGATGGAATCCCGGCTGCGAAGGCTGCATTTTCGATGGAGGTGGAAATGTTGTAGGCCTGTGTGCTCAGATTTGGGTGCACGTTAAGGAACCTCAGGTGGTCGAAATTTCCGGAGCCCTCCACTATGGCGTCTCTCATGGTCATATTTAGTGGTCTTGAAGCGCTCCGCGTATCATGTTTCTTGCGCGTCCGTTAACACGACAGAAGTTAATGTCAGAGCTAAGTTGATACTCTTGATTCCAAATGTCTGACGAGCTTCGGAAACTGTGTAGTTTCGATTTACATTGCACCGTACGCAGATTCAGCCTTAAGGAGGCGTAAAAACAACCAACGTCTTTGTGCTTCCGTAAATGGTGTTCAATTGTTCTTGACGATTTATAACGCGTGCAACGCCATAGATCATTGTACATGCATACAAAATGTTAACATGCACGCACGTGTAGTACTCACGGATTGAAACGTGACGTCATTTTTTTAATGTAACGGCTATGAGTGATTGCTCTTGATAACCGTCATGTTGCGGCCAATCTGGCCGCTAATGTCAATGTTGTCCCTGATGTAACTCTAAAATTAGTCGTATATTACTCGAACTGTATAAACGTCGTAAACAACGTGAATACCTTATCCCTAAGCTTTCGAGTTTCATTCCGTGAGTTCTGTACATGCGCACAAAATGAGGAAGGGGCGAAAAATGAACTTTCACAGGCTCGTATACCCGCAACACAGCGTTTACGCAAGGAACTCGTGACTCGTACAGACGCACACTGCCGCTGCCTGGCATTTCGGTTGAGAAAACAAGGTTTAGGCTTGACGTGCTTAGCGATGATGGCGGTGTATCACCGACACGAAAGCTCCTCGGCAACTGTCTCCCTCGATGGCCATATTGTATTACAGAGACGGAGATGCTCTCAGGAGCAAATAAGCTCTCTTACCTCTCCTTGGTCCATCCTTTGTTTCTTTTTTCTTGACTTTTTTTGGCGAGGCGGCGCGTAACATAGTATCGCTGTTTATAAGTGGAAGCTAGCGGTGAGTTAGCTGTCAGGGATGAGACACCAGTCGCCAGCGTGCACTCTGTGGAGGCAGCTTTTGCTGCTATACCGCTGCTGCTTCCACTGCCGCCGTTGCCATGGCGAAAGCTGACCGCGGGATATTTGATATGACCGACAGCAACGAAGTGCCGCGTGACGCGGTATAGCACTCGCGTTCTCTATCGCAGCGCGCGCAGCCCGTCTCCCACGTCAAGGTGAACGAGAGAAGGCCGCGTGTTCGCTGCACCAGCCATACGACAAGAGCCTCGGATTGCGACGAGCCGCAAGCCTTGCTTTGTGGTGACAAGCACTCGTTTTGCCACCCCCTCCTCCCGCCCTCTCCTCCCCGAATGTCCCACATTTTGCCTAGCAAAGTGGAACTGCGAATAAGTAAAAGAGGAGGGCTTGAACCGGAAGAAGCACTTAGCTCGTCCTTCGTCGTACCACTGATATTGGAGGCGTACACTTTGCGTGTCGTCTCGTTTTTACTTTTCGTGCATGTTGCTCCTGCTGCACACAACCTGAAGAACATGAAACGAGCCGAAGCTTATACCTCCCTGACGTACTGCAAATGCTATTTTGTCGTTACCGGAGGTCGGCTTTCATACGACAGCGGCGAATAAAATGGCGCGCGCTGATGAGTACAACCCCCGCACTCTGGAAAGGCCGCGCCGCTGATCACTTTATCCGGATCATGCATGCTGTGAGTCGAGAATTTGTCTCCAACTCTGGTTGCGAAGCTGCTCGGATTGGTAACCTCCGAACAGTATCATCTTTGTTGGAAAGCGGCACGTGGATTCGAGAATAGAGCACCGTTCAACTATACGTTCGAAACCGCTCATCCAATGACGTAGCCGTCTGAGGTAACCCAATACACCAAATAAAGCTCCCGCGAAACCTTCCAAAAGTCGTAGTTGGTGTATAGTATACACGTTTCCTTTTCTTCAAATCTTTTTTTTTCTTGTAGTGTAGTTATTATCTTGTCTGCTCTTAGATGCCTTGGACAAGCTTGCGGATTTCAAAAATGTTTTGCCAAAAGAATGATCAAAAGTATAATATGTTGAATCAGCCTTTTCTTGTAGCGCGCATCTAATAGAATTAACCAATGATTTGGCCTCTTGAGTAGACAAAAGACAAGTGATTGATTACATGTTTCTAGATTTCTGTAAAGCGTTTGACGTTGTGGCACATGACCTGCTTATTAGCAAGTTACATGCTTACAAACTAAGCAAAAAAGTAATTTCATGAATATCGGAACATCTTTCACATAGACGAACGTCTCTGGTTATCAACGGTATTTCTTAAGTAATCGCTGGAGGGACCTACGGAGTTCCCAACGGGTCTGTCTTGAGGACCTCTCTTATGTTTATTGTATATAAATGATATCGCTAGCGGCATTACGGCATCTTTTCGAATGTCTGCAGATGACTGCGTTGTGTATAGAGTTTCTGATATCGAATCTGATTGAGATGCTCTTCAGAGTGATTTAGATGAACTTTCAACCTGGTGCACGAAATGCGAAATGTTAAATGTCTCGGGGTGTTTAAACGTCACATTTACAGGAAGGCACATAACTAAGACTTTGGAAGACAAATTAAATCACTTTATTTACGTAGGCTTAGGGAATGTAAATACTTAGATTTTTTTTACTTACTTTCGCTTTAAGGTGGAACTTACAGGAGATGACAAAAAATGAGCCCGCAAATTAAACTTATCATGTCGAAAGTTTCGGCAATTATCTAGTAGTTTGAAGTAGCGGTGCTATTTCAATCGCGTGCTTTCAATATTTGAGTACGCGTGTATCAGCTGGGATCTGCATACTCGTCAGTTAGTCGGCCTACTAGAAAAAAATTTATAATAGGGCTGTCCGATTTGTCTTGGGAATTTACAACAGTAGCTTTAGTATCATTGAAAGTAATCGCCCTTTTCGCCGGCAGTAAAAGACAGTAAAAAGGTCCTCAGACTCTTATTTTTTTCACAGCGTTGATTATTTAAAATAGTCATACACATGAACAAATATTTCAAACTGCCGTCATATATTTCGCGTAGATGGAGTCATACCTCAAATGCTCATACATTTCCTTTTGAAAGGGTAGTCTTTGCGCTATTCATTTTTTAGCACCACAAGTGAGTGCAATGCTATTCTATCAAATATTGTTAAAATACAATGTAATGAAGACATTTACCGCGATTTGTCTGCTGAATACGGATGACTGTTCGCTTACGATGCATATACCCCGTGTCGTAATGCGTGCTAATGGCGACGCAGGTGCCTGATAAATAAATGAATAAATAAACACATGAATAAATAAATAAATAAATAAATAAATAAATAAATAAATAAATAAATAAATAAATAAATAAATGTCGAACCCTTTTCTCTTCTTGAAGTCACAAGACGACTAATGCCGTAGATTGTAAATTACCCGATCCGCGTGGCTGACAGCAGCTGCTTGAAGAACCGTGGTTTAGCGGCATTTGATTTGTTTATTATTCCTTATGCCGTAATGTATGCTCGAATGTACCAGAAAGTCAAAAATATACGCGTGCGTGCACATGTATGTATGTATGTATGTATGTATGTATGTATGTATGTATGTATGTATGTATGTATGTATGTATGTATGTATGTATGTATGTATGTATGTATGTATGTATGTATGTATGTATGTATGTATGTATGTATGTATGTATGTATGTATGTATGTATGTATGTATGTATGTATGTATGTATGTATGTATGTATGTATGCATGCATGCACAGTCGGCTGTAGGTTTGTAGGTATTGGTATTCCTATATACACTATGCTGGTTACCTGCTGCATATGCGTCAGCCCATGTACTGACAATTTTCTCACCTCTTTCTCCTCTGTTTTCTTTCTCTCTCTCTTTGTCATCTTTATACTCCCCATTCCCATTCCCCCAGCGTAGGATAGCCAACCGAGCAGGAGCCTGGTTAACATCCCTGCCTTTTCACTTGTTGCTCTTCATTCCTTCTTCCTTCCTTCTGAAAGCATGCACATATTAATATTAAAAGCAACGAGACTTCAGTGCTTACTCAACCTCTCGGGAGGAAAAAGGGGCACTCTGTATGCTGTGAAATATAGGTCTATTTTGGTAAAAGGAATATTGGCGAGGCATTTATGTCACAAGTGAGCTCCAATTGGGACTTCCTTTTTGTTTGGTTCGTACGTTTCTACGTTACTCTACGTATATGCGTAAATGGGTGCGACATGTACAGCCAGCTTCAAAAGTTTATGAACCGTGAGACACCCAAAAATTAGAATATACTCCTGCCATTTCGGAAAGCCGTCTTGTTTTTAGATTTTAGGCTGGTTATGAAGCGGCATAACAACGTGTACTGTGCAGCTCGAACGAATACACTCGCAAAGTGGCAGGAAAATTCAATGTTTTCTCAGACTTTGAGTTCTCTAAATTTTTGACGCCAACTGTATCTATGTGTTGGGTACGTTCGTGCGAAGTATGTAGTATAGATGCGCAAGCTCTTGTCGCACGGTATATTGACCCGTTGCCGGAAAGTGTAACGCGAAGTGAAGCAAGCTTTTCCTCCCGCATTTCTTCTCTGTTTCCACGCTTCCTGTTATCATCTTTCAAGAATGGAATTTTCCAACACCAGCTTCTTGAGTGACGGTATAGCTTTTCACTTACGTTGCCTTCCCTGTCTGAAACTGTTTTCGCCGCGTGCGTTTTTTTTTTTTTTGAAGCAACTGTTGCTCGATTTCTGTATAAGACTGCTCCGTGTTGCTATTTATTTCTTATATTTGTTTTTAAATTATTCCGTTCATCTTACGCTTTATGTATTGCGTGCTCCTTCGTTCAAAACAAACGGGAGCTTTTCGTCAGCGTTTCCAACTTCTCGAATCCCCTAGCTTTGATGCACAACACAAGACGTATTGAAGTCCTTTGCCTTCTGGTATCCCTCATCGCTTCGTCTTTTGTTACCTCGCATGTCTACCCTCGTTTTTTCTCACTCTTTGTGTTCTCTTATTCCTGTTCGTCAGTGCTCGGATCGAAAATGATGGCCGCAGAATGTTTATTCTTCTGTGTGTTATTCCTATCTTCGCTATCTTTCTTTCTCATTCCGCCATGGCACTGCCTGGCGTTTTCAATAACAAATCCCTCGCGATCGAACTTTTGTTCCCTAGTGCGAAGTCGTGACGTGGAATCGAGGGCGTCTTCGCGTCGAATGTGCTGACTGGGATGGCGGTGCCCAAAACCTGCGATCTCGAAATCCACTTCCTTTCTGCCGCGTTATGTTCGTTTCCCTCGCTTAGATGTTATTTTGCTCCCTCGGTTCTCTCGGGCGTTGAGATGAAACTGTGGCGAATGGTGCGACTTCTAGAATCTGTTCTTGCTATGGATTTTAAAGAATATGCCTCTTGTTTTTTAGATAAATGAAAAAAAGGAAAAGCCTTGGACTCTCAGCAAGTGTGCAGGCAACGGTGAACAGCCGGACGGTGTCAGTAGAGATCTGTTGCTCCTTGTCACCACGTCTGAGAACTCTGGTCCGCTGCTATTGCTGCTTGTTGCTATTGGCGAACATGATGCCTTTTGCTGACCATGTGCAACTTGTGTTGCTTTGCTTTGTTCTTAACAGAACGAATTCGTCGTTTCTTTCGTCGTTTTTACGTTTCGTTTCGACGGCAGCAACGACGGCCACAATAATAATAATAATAATAATAATAATAATAATAATAATAATAATAATAATAATAATAATAATAATAATATATAGCTTCGTTTATTAAACTTTCGCCGAAGGAAATAATAATAATAATATTATTATTATTATAGCCTAGTCTATTACATTTTCGCCGGAGAAAAGAATATGAACCATCTCCCCGTAGGGAACCCTGATGGGATGCGAAGAAGCAGTGATGCGCATGGCGTTGACCCGGTTGAAGCGGGCGTCGATGCGGGTGCTGGAAAAATAGACACCCCTAGTTCGGCGTACGTAACGAGCCCACGTACGCAGTACTGCCACGGGAGAAAATAGAAAGTTTTAGTACTGCGTACGCTGCGTACGTGGCGGCGTTGCGTACGTAAGGACGCCACGTTCTGCGTAGTGCGCATGCGCAGACCGCAACGTGCACGTATCGCGTTACGTACGCAGCCACTACGTACGCACGCATGAGATGCGTGCGTGCGTACGTATTAGGTGATCGCGCCGCTCTCGAACAAGTTCGCGACAGCGCGAGACTTCGTTTTGCAAAATGGCGGCATCGAAGGCAAGCACCGACCGGCTCTGTGGCTTAAAATATGGCCATAATCTGGCTATAACACTTGGATTGGCTCTCATTGGCTGTCAACAACACGTGCTTCTATTTTGATCTACCAGATGGCGCAGCACGCTTCTCGCTCGTTACGTACGCGGGTACTACGGCGTACTAACAACCGATTAGTGGCAAACGACGCCACGTAACGCAAGGCGCTTGCGTGATGCGTACGTAGCACCATTCCGCACTACTAAAATTCTCCAATTGCGCATGTGCAGTACGTAACGCATCGACTCCAGAAATGCGCGCGTACGCCCGAAAAAAAAAAAAAAAAACGCGGCGTGCGTAAACGTGACGAGGCGAAGCGTACGTGGCGTGACGATCTCGCGATGTCTCGATTCATGTAGGAACCAGATAGCAAAACGGCAGCGATGGCGTCGAACGCAGAGAGCAACAAAGCCGACCCAAACCGAGTATATGTTACTTTGAGGGACGATGTTGCGCTGCTACCGCACGAGGGCGCTAACAAGCACCCAAAAGCTGTTTTATTTCTAAGAACGTACGTCTAGTTCAACTGAACGTATCTCGGTACGGTCAATACGGTGAACTAAAAGTGTCGTTGAGCGCTTCGCATGCAGCGTACGCAACGTATCGTGCCACGTACGTAGGCTCGTTACGTACGCCCAACTAAATGTGTCTAATGGTTTGAAGCAAAGCTTGGTGTAGTGTTTACTCGAGTAAACGTTTGTTTGAAACGCTCGTGTCTTTCGTGTCCTTCTTGTCTCTGTGTCGTCGTTGTGTTCTCGCGCTATAACTATCGTCATGCCATACCAACTAGCCCAAGCTGCCAGACTTCTAAGTTGCAGAGACGGAAGGCGGGTTGTGTTTTGTGTAAATTTTATCGCAGATAAACAAGCCGAAAAAGTGTTCCTACTCGACGTGCAGTTGAGCGTTGCGGGTGGTGGAGAGGGTGAAGCGAGAGAGAAGTGTTTAGTGAGTGAGCGGAGGAGCCGGCCGCTGCGGGTGCCGCGGCGAGCCTGCTGCGGGTGAGAGCGAGAGAGTGACGTCAGCTTGCACCTGAGAGGAAAGCGCGCGAGGGGAGCGTAACGTCAACGCGCAGCTGCAGCGTGACCCTACTTGGCTCCGCTCCTGCACCTGGGGCGGGGCGAACGCGTTTTGGCGCCTTCGTACTAACGCACGTATATATGGCGTTACACACGGGAGTCAAAGAGCTGCTTCGCATTCAAAGAGAAGGTGATAGTAACGCATTAGAAAATTGCAACAAGTTCCGTACGCGCAACAAGCCTTCCGATAACAATTAATATTTGGGCATGGCTTTGCACAGCGTAAAGCAACCATGCCCATGTCTTGCCCGATGTTCGCTGGACCACTGAAGGTCACATTGTTATGGCATGATGAACGTGAAGACACGCCTCGTGACGTGTCTCTGAAGCCTGCGTTTGCGCGACCTTCGACTATAGCCAGGGGGCCGCACACCGGGCCTGTGCCCCCCTTCCCCTATAAATTTTTTTCGCCATAAAGAGCCAAATATGACCATTTCAAGGGGTGCCCCTCTCCCTTGAAATCACGGAGGTGTCTCCACCCCCTGCTCCAACGAAACAAATTTCTGGCTACGCCCCTGACTATGGCAACTCGGACTTTACGCGACCTCTGTTAAATAACTCCGACTTTCCGAAGTGCCCTGCTAGTGCTTTTGGTTCTTAATGCAGTGTTTTCAGTGCCGTATTATCGAATGCAAGGGTACTGAAGTCGTGTACACTGTATACGTTAGAGATAATCCGGTCTCCCTCACTGTATGCACTCCTTCGTGCATGCGGTGACCGTCTTCTCTTCTTTTTTTCGCTTTTTGTTCTCCATTTCCTGATTCTCCGTGCAGCGTAGTAAACTGGACGCTTGCTTTCTCATCCCAATTTGCAGGGATGTAAGTCTCAATCACGTCAGCGTCAAATAGCCTGACGTGATAGTTTGTCGAAACGCCCTTATCTTAACTCACCGGATCGGCGTTTGATTTTAGGGTCAATCGCTTTACCGAGTGAACAGAATGTAAACAGACATTCATTTGCAAATCGATGCACGGCCGACTTCCTATCGTGAGTAACACGTTGTATCTCGAGGTAGTGATTGCGGGCGGTACCCGAAATTGCGTATTACCGCGCAGGCTGGAAACAGCTACCGAACCTCATTGTTATGGCCTGCACGCTTGCGGTAGACGGGCGTGCCGTGATTCTTTGCCGAGAGTTCGCGCCAGTCATTAGCATAACAGCGATACGCACGCGCTGGAATGATTTGGTTGTGCGTACACAAGCGAAGGCGTTGTTTGTTTCCGGGTGGCAGCGTCGAAGGAGGTGTTACGGAGAAGCTGTGGCATCTGACTTGCGTGGCGTATCTCTAGTCGGGGACTAAAAATAGCCTCGCTAAATGGCGGAAACGGCTGCGGAAAATTACCTCGCCATTGCATCTCCGGCGTAAAATGGCTCCACAAAACTCGATATGCGTTCGCGACGACACTGCTCCGCCTGGCATGATTTGCGGATCCACATTCCCCCACGTTTCCGCCGTATATAGCGCACATTACATCTTTTTTGCGGTATCGCTTATGTTTCGATTCCTCGCCGCCTTGATCCCTTCTTCAGTCCCCCCTCCTTTCCCCGAAACTCTCTCACACGCCCTCTAGAAAAAGCCGGAGTTCAAACGCAGCTTCTCGGGGAATCTGATCGAAACTGAAATTTAATTTATCATCGCCCGAGCGCAAACCGACGTGATCCGAACTATAGGGACCACAGGGAGGAAGCGTGTGAGGAAGGGAAAATGAGAGAGAGAGCTATAATGCTGGTGTGTAGCGGTGCGGCTCTTCATGGTACGGATGACGATTGCGAAAGATTCGAAATGGTGGCAATGGGGGCGAAGTTCAAGGGAGAACACCGGCTGCAATCCGCATCAAGCGGGACACAGGCGTGACGAAGCGCCATTACCGGAGAAGTACCCGCATGGGGTGACGCGCCACGTTGAAGCTGCTAGAAGGCCCTGTGCATGCGAAGGTTGCTGCGGCAGGGAAGGGATCAGTGGCGTGGTGTTTACGAAGGGTTATGCTTTCCGTATTCCTTACCGGGGGTAGGCACTGAATATAGTTGTAGGTAAGCTTTGCGTGTGCGCGCATCGGTGTGAGTGGCTGTAGGTGGGAAGGGACAAAGGTGGTCGAATAAGAAATAAGTATAAAGGAGAGACAGGAAAGTTAACCAAAGTAAGTCTCCCGTTCGTTACCCTGTACTTGGGAAGGGTAACGGAGGCAGAAAAAAATGAAAGACTGCGAGTGGCCGATGCTGTACATGGAGAAGGAGACAACGGGAATGACAGCATATGAGTAAAAACATAATAAAAGCTCTGATCACCCATGGAAGTGGTTTCGCACATATATAGGTAGAATAGGAGCAACCTCGAAGAAGGAGAGAAGTAACATGACAGGAGAGCAAAAATAAACCCACTTTGCGGAGAACAGTGTGTCGTCTCCTCCGGTATGCCGGGAAAGGCAGCTCTTTGAGAAAGGATGAAGAAGTGGAGAGGGCCAGTACATCGCCGGAAAGGGTCGGGAGGAGCGGGAAAATCGCGAAGGCGCGTAGGGAATGGGGGTGTCCGCCGCTGGCCGGCTGCAGCGGCGGCGCTGGCGAGGGAAGCATTCCCGCACACACACACCGCATCAATGCGACACGCAGGCGCAGAGAGCCCCGGCCCTCCGCTGCGCTCCCGCGCGCCCCCGGCTTCATCCGGGAAGCAGCATCGTCATAGCGGGAGGACGGCGACACTGTGTGTGCATGCTTTTGTCCCTCTCTCTTTCCCTCTCTTTCCCTCTCTCACCCTCTAATTCATGGCCCGCCATCCCGCGCTGCAGTTTCTCGAGAGCTCCTGACCGTGGTGGCGGTCGAATTGGAGCGCCGTTTTCGGAAGAGGGGCTCGAGCCGCGGTGATCTCTTCGGGAAGCAGTCAGTGACTTTGATCACTCTTTTCACCGCCGACGAGTCCGCTGTTGAAGCACTCCTAACAGCGGGTTGTCGGACGAGTCGATTTTTTTCCCCTTTGCAGTCGCGACAGATGAACGTGGCTGTATTGCGATTCCCCGCGCGTCAGCTGTCGTTGGCGAAGTTTCCACGGTCCGCGGGCTCGACTCGTTGTCGCGCAATGTGCCCCGACGAAGACGAAACTGGTTGAGGTGGCTGTCGCGGCACCATAGACTGCTGTTGCCTCGCGCCGTCAATATGTAGATCCCAGTCCTTCCTTGCCTGGTGCTGCGGGCTTCGCCGCTGTCACAGACTTTTTCCAGGCTGCTTCAGAGTTCGCAGCGTTCGACGCGGCATGAAGGGGTGCTGAGGTGAGTCATCTCGTTACAGTTCGTGGAAGTCATAGTGTACTTTTGCCGCCTCCTTCTATAACCGCGTTGCGTGTGTTCTGTTATCAACTGGGTTGGCTCTAATTTGGCTAAACACTATCGTATAGTCGAACTAGTAGCGGCCAAAACGTATTTTATGTTGCCCTTTACTAATTATATTCGTATATTTGCGCATTTAACGTATGCTGCCAAGGCTTAAGAGCGGCAAGTTGCTCTGTATTACTTTATAACTGCCCCTTGAGCTACCGGGTCATATCATAATGTACTCCGTTCTTGATTAGAAAGTGCTTCTGACGGCACTGGAGCTTCTAATTGCTAATTAACGCTCGCTTACCAGTGTGTTGTTTGTTTGAGGTTTATGCGAATGTCATGAATGAGGACACCTTGGGAACGGAGTTTCCGCATGCGCTATTGACATCCATCTGCGCGCTTGTTTAACCAGTAAGTGCTTTAAGTTTGTTACAGGAATCTTAAGATACCGAAACATGTTGCATGCGCCAAACGAATGTGTCGACAGATAAATTAAGTAAGGCTATATGGGAGCTTCAATTTGATCGGGCGCGTACAAGTAATGTTTACTGCCCCGTTTATGAAAATGCAATAGCGTGGACAAGTGAGGCGAGGGATGGCATGATTACGCTCTAACAAATCCTTTCTCTCTTCATTATGATTAGGTCTTGCAATCGTTCCTATGTGTGTCTGTAAAAGTGATCGATAAGTGCTGCTATTTTCTCTTTTTTTTCAACGATCTCTATCCTTTACTCACAAGAGGAATGAAAGTCAAGATGTAGCTTAACTCGGTGAATATATGATGTTCACGGTTCTGTACAGCTTCGCAAATACTCGGACAGATCGCGCGACGTGAGGGATCGCGGTGCTTATATAGCCGAGAAAATGAGCAGAAGCGCGAGGATTATCCACTGAAACAGGGGAGCACTCGGGAGGCTCCCGTCTGCATTAACAACTTTCCCCGTGTGACATTTCTGGCGCGAAGTATGGCGACGGGGATTTACACGTCGTTAACTATAGGATAGTGACGAATTATACGCTTTGGTGTACATTTTCAAGGAGCGGAACGGCCCCTTCTTGAATTGAAGTTGGGCTTGAGTTGAGCCACGAGGCGTCAGAGTGACATAAGTATGTCTAGCTTGTTTCCCTGTACGCTTTAAGGTAATGTGGATTACACGGGCGTACTTCATTATACGCTCCTAATCCACTCTTAACTGCTGCAGTGTTTCTTATGTAAGCACGTTCTCTTCTTTGAAACTGGCGTATTCCGTTTTCCTCATTTGATTCGCCCGCTTCTCAGTTTGGTGTATCTCTAATAAATAACAAGTTCCTTTTTCAGTGACGCGTAGATATGAAAGTCGCTTCCGCTCGTCAACGTAGCAATTGTTCTTGTTTGTTTACAGTGTCATAGAGAATTTCTTTTTTATTAGAAGTATACATAAAGGTTATATAATGTTGAATAGTTTCGTATGCCGAAGAGCATGTGTACGAGGTACAAAAAAGAGCGCGCACAAACGCGGGAAACAAGGGAAAGCAGGGACGTATGTCCGGTTTGCTATTCCGCATTGGGAAATAGGATAAGGGTGTGTGGAACGAGTGACCGATGCATAGAATCGTGCGCGCACTTGATGGAGCACAGGATGTTCTTTGGCGGTCGTAGAGACAGGTCTACCTTAAGTACTTCAGTAGTGCCTTCGTTGCCTTGTTTGCTATTGAGGCACATGTCCACTATCGTAAGTATCTTGACGGCAGAAAATGCTCTCGAGTCCATTTTGTTCAGAAACCTGCGAAGGTATCGCTGGGTGTTACTGTGAACGCAGCTTCATTGCATTTGTTCAATTGCATCTTCGGCCTTGCTTGAGTCAAATGTAGAGGTCTAGGAAAGCTGCATAGAGTGTTTGTTACAACTATATTCGTGCATGGTTCATATCGCTCTCGCTCAATTATATCATGCAATGGCTATTTTTCAATGCGCTAATCAGTTCTGTAGAAGCGAAAAGTTCCTTTGTGTCTTAAGTTTAGGGCTAATAGATTTAGGGAACAATTTATAACGATGTGTTCAATCAACTGCATTAGTGAAAAGGATCCTCGCATTTTCTTTACTTTTATCCGCTCCTATTTGTGTTCCACGGGCGCCTTATCATTATTTCGAAACTGACCTCGGAGAGCTTCCCCCACATAAGCACAACAGTCACGATATCGTTGAACAAATATTCTTCCAATACTTCCTTCTTCTGTGAACTGTTCGAAAGACTTAAAAAACAATAAATATTTATCTTTATTAATTTTGTATTGCTCCATACTTATTCGAGAGCAGGTATTCGCATCTGCTATGTCTTTCATGATATCCCATTTATTGCTTAGGCCGAACCGAAGATGCTAAATTATGTTAATAAAACCGTGATTTGAGCTTTGCGTCGTGCTCGACATGCCTTTTGTCAGTTACAAGGAAATACAATTGTTACTGCAAGAAAAAAAAAGCATGTTTCTGTTGATAAACGTAGTTATATTCGGGCATCTCGAATGTCATTTTTTTTTTCGTTTTCCTAGTGGCGAAGTGCTTGTACCACGTTTTCCTGGCATGCAAGGGTGTATGGAGTGAGCAGTTTTTGTGCTCTTTTTTTTGTTGTTGCGTACCTTGCAGTAGCAAGTTCACTACACTTTGGAAGATCTAAAGAAGAAAAGATTTATCCTTCCAAGATTGCCTCGTACTAAAAGAAAGCGATGAATATCTCATTGGCAAACACCGTCACGGCTGACAGTTCTTTTATTTGGGAGGATAAAAGTACACTCTATAGCATTGTGGTAGTAAAATTTTGAACCGTGAGTGGGGAAGTCCGTCAGGAAAAAGCTTCTTACCTCCTCAATATTTCTTGTGGGCATTTACTCTAGTATCTTTATAACGTGGGGGCGAGTCGTTTCGTGTGGGAATAAAATGAAAAAGCTAATAAAAACAGCAAAAAAAGCACCGAGAGCTTTGCCTGCTCGTAGTGGAAATAAACAGTGGCGTATTTGGGTGGAGGTTTCCTGTGGAAATATGGCTGGCTGCACTGTCCTGATGCGCCAAGAAAAGCCGGTGCACTAGGAGCCTTCATACGGGAGCCTTGAATACAGAGTTGCACCTCTATGCCAAGTGTGTGTGTGTGTGTGTGTGTGTGTGTGTGTGTGTGTGTGTGTGTGTGTGTGTGTGTGTGTGTGTGTGTGTGTGTGCGTGTGTGTGTGTGTGTGTGTGTGTGTGTGTGTGTGTGTGTGTGCGCGCAACAGCCAGGCTGTCCTAGCTCGGGGTAAAATGCTGTGACCCGTAATTATCAATTATCATTATCATGAACTGTCCCGCGCTCTCCTCGTTCTTTTTATCACTCCCAAGACAAGTGTTCAGATTTTTGAAAGTGAAGGAGAGATGTGAGAGTGAGGCGGAAGGCGAAGAGAGAAATACAGGCAGAAAGAAAAAGATGTAAAAAAAGTCTTGGCGAAAAAAATTCCTCATAGGTCGACATTATTGGAAACCGCGTATCAACGCACCGAAGGCGAGTTTCTTTACCACTCGGCTGTCCAAGCACGGTGACGGAACGTAGCATAACGTTGTGGAGTATTTCTAGCGAGGGGATAGAAAATGGAAGTGATGATGAGGAGGAGAGATGTAAGGGCAACGAAGAGCGGAAAGAGTAAAGCGTAGCATACGAAGAATGAACAAGTTAGAATTGAAAAGAAATAGCAGCGATATAGAGAAAGGTTTTATGAAAGAAAGAGATAATAGAGCCAGTCAGAGAAAAAGAGAGATAACTAGATAGAGAAAAGAAAGTGAAAGAAAAAAAGGAAGCTAGCGAAAAGGAAAGAGATAGAAAGAGACAAAGATAGCGAGAAAATCCAAAGCAAAGAGAGAAGAAAGGTAAAGGAAAATGGAATTAAGTAGAGACATATAAACAGAGAAAAGAGATAAAATGAGAAACAAAGAAGCCCGCCCAGCTTTATAAAGGAATATAGAGAAATAGGTTACTCAGCGAGTGACGATGGGCCCGTGCTTCGCTGAACAAGCCTGGTCCTTTCACACCTCTTTGAAGGGCTTGTTTTGTTGGGTATTCGTTTCTTCTAGTGTGGTTGAAATAAATTTGAAACAGTATGGCTGTGTAGGTTATCGTTCCATTTTCAATCGGTGTTCGAACAGCGTTAACTTCAAGACAAAGGATATACGTGAATGGGATTGTAGTTCATAACTAAAGCAGTAGGCACCCGGAGTTCTCTCTTTATCCCCCCTTACGTTTGCTCATTTTCTTTCCAGTTTCCTAAAACTTGCGTGACTTGTCCTTTATGTTCATTCAAACTCGGAGGATGAAGGGGACCTCGATTTCTTTTCAGAGGGGGGGGGGGCGGAAGAGGTGTAAAGGGGTGCTCTTCTAAGAAAGATCATCGGTGAGGGATAATGGTGATTGAAAATCTATAGCACAACCAAAGCTGTTTGCGGAGCGGCATCACCGTCGCAATGCTCAGCCCACTTCTCGTCACTCATACCGTAATTTATTTTTTAAGCGCTTCTGTGTTAGCTTCGTTTCTCTCCGTTTCTTCCTTTTTCCCGCTTTTCCAGAGTGATTCCCTGCTCAGCAAAAATGGTCTTGCTGAAGGTGAACAGAAAACAAATGCTTGAAGCAGAAAGAACAGAACCGCAAATATGCTGCCTCGAATGAATCTCTTCTTTCTTTCTTTCTTTCTTTCTTTCTTTCTTTCTTTCTTTCTTTCTTTCTTTCTTTCTTTCTTTCTTTCTTTCTTTCTTTCTTTCTTTCTTTCTTTCTTTCTTTCTTTCTTTCTTTCTTTCTTTCTTTCTTTCTTTCTTTCTTTCTTTCTTCAATTTTTCTATCGCAAATATGGCTTCCTCCGTGAAAATTCCCGTCGTGCGCATTGATTTTGGAAGGCCTGTTTTGAATCGATCGTTGCTCGCATTCAACTTTTCGAGTTTCTTTTGCATTGCTTCGATATTTTTTATTCTTGTAATTCGAGTCTGACGAACGCCAGCGCCCTTGATTGGCCGATCGGGGCGCAGAAGGGTTCCTTTGTGTGGCTGGGCAAACACGAATTTGTTCAGAATCCTATCCACATAACCAATGCAAGCATGGCTATCTATGCGACTTCTTGGAGCGACCCTTTTATTTTTCGCGAAATGAATCGAATGAAGTGGTCGATGCCCGTAGTAGCACTGCACAGTACTCGTGGAAAGACTGATGAAAGCACAAATCTTTGGAGAAGCGGCAAGAAACGTTTGAGGCGCGAGTTATTTTCCCCAAAATGCGGTCGTGGCACTCGCCCAAAGCGCATTTCAATAACGGTTATATCCAAGTCGGAAAGCGCAGTAAGAGAACTCTGATGCAGTTTGTTTTGTAAAGTCATGGTTTCAGCATTGTGTGGCAGTGAGACTGTATATGGCGTGTACGACGCAGTTTTTACGCGCAGGTGGCACATTGAGTTGCACGTGAATAAATAAAAATGCTATGTATTACGTGGCACATATTCCAGAGCCAAGGGGTTTCCGGTGCCGTAACCTTGGTAAATTAAAATTTCTTTCTACTATAAATTTCTAAATACCGACGAAAGAAACATTCTGGGACAAGGTTACTGTCATCACATGAATTTATAGTGTTTGTAAAACCGTGCAAATCACATTTACTTGGATGGTCAAAATATTACCTATGCTCATCTGCATCTAGGTCGTCAGTTTTGCGCAACTTTCCACAAGCGATTGTGTCATCTTTGCTGGATTTGAATTTCGATGGACGTCTTTTCCGTCATTGACGTTTACTCATAGCGTCTGTAGTGATATGGAAAACTTTTGTAGCGTGTTAGTCTAATAAGGAATCGCCTTTTTTCTGCCATTGTCATGGGTAGCTTTCGTGAACTTCCGAAATTGTGATCTCAATGTTCAGTTACTAACTGTAACGTTCACGTAGTATTTTGTGCAGTAATGAATTTCATCCTTGAAAGGCATTATTTGTTCTGTTCTTTTTTCAGTCCATCTTGCTGAACTTCTATTTGATCTCTTCTGAAGCGCGCCTGAAACTCTTCCAATTTAAACTTGGCGTTTTTTCAGGACTCTCCCTCTTTCTCCCTTTATTCAACCTCCTCAATCTTTTTTTCTGTTGCCCCCTTGTCTCTAATGATCGCGGTTTCAATAAAGCCCCGTGGTCTGGGACATGATAGCGTTCTTCGGATTCTGCACAGCGCGCATTGAATTTAATGAGTATATATTTTGCTTATGGAGTTTCGCTCACTTTGGCAATATCATTTTTGTTCGTCTGTATGTACGTTACTTTTACCAGTTGATGTAAATATTTACATCCTAAATTGGGGCTTCGTCGTTCGCTGTGCATAAGTTACTTCATGGTACTCTCTGATCTTTCTGTATCGTTGGAAGTTTCATTCTGCTCCGTTGTTTCATAACAAATTGGCCTTCGTAGTTTTGTATTTTTCTAGTTTTATAGGAGCTAGGGCAGACATGTAATATCATCATCCAGTCAAGTTTCTTCATTATGCGCAGATAAATGTTGGCGCTAAATGAGCAGAGTGCGTGTTATTGTTGCTTCTTGTTCTTCTTTCATAGTTATATTTTTATAAATTATTCTAATTAGTTCTAAACCAATAACTGTAACTGATCGATCAAGAACTCGTTTGTTGTCATTGTTTGTCTATCTTAGTCATTCTATGTCTATCTGTTGAACACGTTCAAATTAATCTGGCGGAGAATGAATCCAAGTATGGGGTACTTTATTTCTACTCGTTAACTGTGGGATAGTAACTGTGATGTGAATATAAAGAAAATAAAGCGGATAAAAAAGAAAGCTCGCCGCGGGTAGGAATCAAAACGGTAACCTGGTGTGTTAAGTAAACTGAAACTGTTTTTATTAAGGCTGACGTGTGGACTACAACGCAAAAAGATGACCATCAAACAGCAGCACGCATTTCCAGCGATTTTCCTCGCACGTACCGATCAATCAAAATACTACTTAGTATCGGTGAGCTGAGGAAAATCAGTGCACCTAATGCCACAAACCGAAACTCTCAGGAACCTCTCTAGCGATAAAAAAACTATTTAACCGCCACACATAGCCATGAGCGAACACTACAAGGTGCAATGTCGCCGCGTAATTTCAGGCTCAGACATTGGTATTCGCCCCTGTAGAGCGTGCTTCACGGCAAGTGGAGTGAACTTGCGGGAAAGCATTTTTTTTGTGACGGGAACTCAAATGGTCAATAAAGGCAGCGCACAAACGTTCCTATCGGTTATTGCCTCTCGTCGTGGCAATTACTCTCGTATTCAAATATTTTAATTTGTTTTGTTATCATAATTTTGTTAAATTTTCTTAATATAGTTCTTCTGACGGGATAATTGCGTGCCGAAACTGCCATGAATTAAGATTCCACTGCGAACGCGAATCGCCCTCGTAAATGATGTCATTTGCGAAATACCGATGAATAAGCAAAACTCAAGTATAAACGCATTATTTCGTAATACCGTTCGAGAAGCTCGTGCGGCGCCGTCGTAAACGAGAGCAAAGTTGCTGGATTATTTCCCCGCGATCATCTTTTAGACCGACGTGCAATCAACGCTTACACGGCGTTTATGTTTGAACAATTTTCGGTCCGTGATGCTAACGAACCTGGCGGTACATCGTGCGAGGCTATTTCGAAGGCCAGGTTTAATTAAACGTGTCTAGAAAACGGAGGAGAAAAGAAAGCAAAACATACTTTTCGTTCACCGCTTCACCGAGGCACGTTCTCGCCAAGCGACACTTCGCCGTCATCGGTGATGCTGCCCCGTAGCTTCCTATATAATATCTTCGATTCGGCCCGGGCACAGAGGACTGCCCTTTAAAGAAAAGAAAAAGAAGGCTGAGTGAACGTTTGATCCAGACGCGTGTATTCTGCATTTTAAATAGAGCAAAGGCGAGTGAAGCACGTTTACAGCGGACGCACTTGAAGAGGAGCTCTTCGGCGTGCAGTGCAAGAGGTCGCTGCGCGTCTCGTCTCATTTGCAGAAAACCCTCCTCTCTCTCTGTCTCTCTCTCACACATACACGTATTGCGCACACTGACTTGGCTAGCTGCTTCTACGGCCTCTTCAATTCCGGCCCTTGGCTACGGCGGCAGCAGCGTACGCGCTAAGAAGCCTTCGCGCTGGCGTTAATTTAGGCGCGCCTGTGATTGACGGCTTCCGTTCTGCGTTTTCTTAGCGGTCAACTAGCTCCTTTTTGTCTTTTTCTAAGCCTTCTTTTGTTTCATTTTGATCGCGTACGCGAGCTTGGTAAGCCTGTTTCTTGCTCTTTTCGTACATGCAATGCTTAGTATATCCCTTTTAACGGGACCTTTCTTTTTTGGAATGATGTATGGTTCGTTTCTGATAGCCGTACTGCTTCGATCCGAAAAAGTTTTAAGCTCGACTTCTTTAGCTATGCAGCCAGCTGTCTGCTGTCAGAATCCGCGTTCCTAATTGGGTGGCTGTCTTCTTTGCGTGATCTTACTTGTGTTTTTTTGCAGCCTCTTCGGCGTTGTCCACAGCCCTGTTACTCCTCTCTTCTTTTTCTCTGTCTCTCTCGTTATGGAGCACTTCCGCTACAGTTCCTTTTGGCTTTAGGTCATTAAATCGGGGTTTCTTTTTAATACTGGACAGTTGTCTATCAATTACTTTGCTTTTATTGTTATGATTTCATTTGATACTCCATTTCCCGTGGTGTCTCCTCTGCCCGCTCTCTTTCTGCTTGCTGGTTTCCGACTGACTGCCTTCTTGCTATATCGTTACCAACATATTCTGGAACATCTTCAGAGTTTTTTTTTTCTTATTGCATGTAAGTGATTTAGTGGTCCTCGCTATTTATGTATTTGAAGATTCGCTCTTTCGCGAAGCTTTTGTCTTTTTTTTGTGTCACGTCTTCTTCCGCGCCACTTTTTATTTTATTTTTCATACTCTTGAACTCGTTGAAGTTCAAGCCCGTGATAATTACTTTTAGCCTTAGTCTAGTCTGCTGAGCTTCACACCCCGAGGGGTCTTTCTTCTTTTTCATCTGTTTATTTTTACAATTTCGAACTCCGGCGTATTTTGTTACTGCTGTTAGAGTTGGGTTAAGCTTTTATTCTGCAAAATTTTGTACTGTTAACTCTGTGGAGCGCTTCCTGTTAGTGAAGTTTTTTTATGTTTCAGGCATTTCAGTGCGACATACGCGGGTGATTTGTTTGACTGAGCACTACATAAGTTTTCTTTAGCTACAAGCGCATTTATTCTTCTTTTTTCAGTTGCTGCCGCTGTGGAATAGTAATGTATTTAGAAATGATTGCGCACTTTGTGTTTATCCCGCTGCTTGCCTCGTTATTGTAGTCTGCTTTAAGAACTGCATAACAGTAAGAAGCTGCTATTTCAAGTGTAGACACACAACCAGCAGACTAATGGGGCCTGTGTCTTAATTCTTTTTTCTCGGTAAAACTGTTTGACATTGAGCACGATGTTTTGGTTGTTCTAAGTTCTGCGGCGTCCGCTCAGTTATCGGCTATGAGAAGCTAAGACGTCTAACGATAAGTTGTGACGCAAGTAACACAGTTCTAATAAATGTCCACTAGGTAGCACATATGTCCTATTCTCACTAATGTACGTAGTGCCTTCTGTTTCATCACTTCGCCATTTTTACCACTTCTTCCTAATCCTCCTAGTGTTCGATATAGATACTCTTCCGTTTTATCATTTCTCTATCGTAATGTGGCAGCAGCTGAATAAAACAACAAAACAAGCGAATCGCCACAATACATTGTTAAGACGAAAGTGTTTTATTTCATGGGGTCCACCATTACTTCAGTGACGTATTTCCGTCACGAATCGACTTACAAATTATTTACAACATGAAATGCCAAAAAAAAAAGATTGGGGGATCCTCAAGCTTCGCCTTTAAGAGTTGAATGCGATAGCGATATCCTGTCCACAGTGCGTAATGATTTCAAAATGACATGTGTCAGTGAAGTTTTCGCACACGGCTGATTTAAATGGCGGGCAATAGTGCGTGTGAAATCCTTTCGAACTTGCAATCCACCCGCTACGTGGCTTTAAGAGAAAAGGCGCTGTAACGTGTGTGCCTTTTGTAGTGGCTGACCTGCGTTAAACCATGTGTCAACGATAATTGCACGTTCTGACGCCTGATCGCCATGTAAGCTCGTACTACGCATTATTACTACGGTAATACGTGCTGTGCTGTGAAGCCTGAATAAAGGATGCGTGTGCTTGGAAAGCATGAAAGTTACTGTCACTGCGTTTCCAAGCAGAGGAAGTTATTTTCACTGCATTTCCAAGCGGAGAAAGTTATTTGCACTCTGTTTCCAAGCAGACGCGGGCCTCTTTCATGATTTACCACGGGTCTGCTTGGAAACACAGTGAAGATAACTTACTCCGCTTGGAAGTGCAGTGACAGTAACTTTCAAGCTTGGCAAGCACGCGCATCTTATATACAGGCTTCACAGCACAACATGCATTACCGCAGTAATAATGCGTGGTACAAACGTGAATTGTGAAGGGGCGGGCGTCAGGTCATCGTATTATCACGTACAAAGAAAAAAAAAACACGTGGCTTTGTGGGAAAATGTTTGCTTGTCATCTAAACGACTTGGCTTTGATCTTCACTCGGACCCAAAATTTCTGATTATTTATTTTATTTGCATCTTTCTCGATTTTTCGCTCACGTCCAAGATGATGATTTTGCGCTCACAGTCAATGATGCCGACACCGGAATCTCTGTGAAACGAGCTATCACGTTAAAAAGTTCCGTGAACGGGAGTCGCATCCATGCGCTCTCGGTCCGCGACAGCAGATGCCGGCCACGCTAGCCACGGTGACACACTCTGGATGTTTTACGAGCACGCCTTCTACACATTACACTTTCTTTTCACAGCGCTCTTGGACGAAGGGCTGGTGTCGCCCTGAGGGAGTGGCGAACTGAAGTAATGCATCATAACCGTGACCTCCGCAATCAGCTTCCACGACACGTTGTTTCTACGTGTTTGTCCCAGTTGCCGTGTTTCCGGTAAGATAGGTGCGATTTCGTGAATGCCTAAATACACACCACGAGGGGGCAACCTTAGTGCAAGTGGTGGCTTCGTTCATGTTGCATAAATTTATAGGGTTTTATAGTATTGTATGAAACTGTATGCATCCATTTATACAAAAAATAAGTAAATAAAAACTGGCAGCATATCCACGGGGTGAATGATGGAGAGTGGGGCGAAGCATCTGCCCGTCCGTGCGTGCGTCTGTTCGTGCGTCCGCATGTCCATCCATGCGTCCGCCCCTGCGTTCGTCTATGCGTCCGCCCCCTCCGTCCGTCCGTCCGTCTAATCGTCCGTGCAACCATCCGTGCGTCCGTCCACACATCTGTCTGTGTGTCCGTTCGTCCATCTATTCAACACTCCGAGTACCACCATCTCGCATCTTTTCATCATGTATTCCCCATATAGAAGCACCGCCATCCAGCGGACGTTCCAAGGACTAAACGAGAGGTGGCACACGCACACTTTCTTGCGGCTTGCGCTTTGCGTGTACTTCCCACCTTTAACCACCTCGAGTTCATGATATATACTAGTTCACTGTATTCATGGCACTGCGGCCAAACGCTCGCTAAAAATTTCTAAAACCAAGGAGGTTATGCCTAGCGAGTGTAACGTAGCATCCTTTTTGTGTCAGATAGTGCTCAATGTACATGCCAATGGTTGCAAATGGGGAATGAGAGACAGGAGAATTCGGCTTTTAGTTAACGCACACTCTGCGAATTTTCTATTGTTCAACAAAGCACGGGAGAAATCTCCCACCCGCACCACCTTGCAGGTCAAAGCGTAAGACATGTTACGCACCACTACGAGGGACGAACGGGTGCCGCTTTAAGGAGCTTCGCCCCTAAAATAAAACATCGCGACGCGCCTGCTTCGCCTGGCTACAACAGCGCCTTCTCCGTTTACGCTCGCCTCCATAAAAATTGTGGTCAAGCTACGTGAGAGACACTACGTGCTATGAATTTCGCTCTGTGTTGCGGCCCTGCAGTTGTTCAGTCGGTATGGTGACGTTAGCCCAAGATTTCCATTCAGGCAGCGACGCTCTTACGACTTTCACATCGCCTTTGCTGATTACGCTTTCACCGTTGACCACAACAGCTGTCAAAAATATTATTCATTGATCGTGGACGTTAGTCGTTGGGATGAAGATGTTCCACAAAGCGTCCATGTGGGTGCATCCACGTTGAACGGTGCTATGGCTGCCAAATGCCAATAGACATCGTGCACGCTCTCTGATATCAATGTGCAGTAAAAATTCAACTATATTTTGTAAGGAGACGTTTTACTTTCGTGTTGTAAAGAATCTTCTGACGGAGAGATTAATCGTTTATTTTAGAAGCGAAGCTCCATATATATAGGCTCGCACTGTTGTCGCTGTCGTCGTAGGGGACCCGTCGGACGTCGCGCGGATATGGTTTTAAAAACAATAGACCGTACTCTCTCCTTTCATCTGTCCGCCCGACCGTACGTTCGTATGTCCGTCCGTTCGTACATCCGAGCGTCTATCAGTCCTTCCGCGCATCTGTGCATCTTGTGAACGGGGTCCATTTACGCTATCGCACGCTACTCTTGAAGAGGAAGCTCAAGCGTCCTCCGAGTTTCTTGTTAAAACCTCGAACGCGATCCAGATGAAGGTGTCTGTTTTCCAGTTGGCGAACTTGCGCATACAGCGGAAGAATAAACGGCGCAGAATAGCGAAAACGTTCTTCGGTTTCGTCGTGCTTTGTTCTAAAATAATGCGTGTCCTATTCATTTTTTTTATCTCACGTGAATGCAATCTTGCTCCCACGTGCGAAATCAGAGCCAGAGCGTATTTCGAAGTTCGTTCGTTTTTTTTTTCTTCTAATCTATGACGGAACTGAGATTTCGAGCTTGCTGAGGTGGTGTCGCAACAACCGAAGCCTTGTGTTCCGTCAGCTCCATACACGTGATGCAGCAGGTGAAAAAAAACAAACAAAAAACAAATAACAGTACATATAGCATAGAAATTTCAGGGCACCACAAGTTAGCTTATTTCCACCATGGCTGCACCTGGTCGAGAGAGGATGCGTGCACGCCAGCAAACGCAGTTTGTTGCGTGTCCCTGATGCGCAGTTGGTGGCGGCAGCTCTATATAATAGAATTAGGAGAAAATTAAAATCGCGCGTGCGTGCGGCGCGCACACCCAAGCCAAACATTTGAACTCCTTTCGGTTTCGTAAAATATACCGAAATTTCGTTCTTTGTCTTCGTGCAGGTACATATTCTGGCAGTTACAGTGTTGCGTAATTACCTGCGTTTTACCGTAGTTTATGTGCATTGTCTCTGCGTATGTCATTTGGCCTTTTCTTTGCGTGTGGGTCGTCTTTTGTTTGGCGCTATATACCATGTAATTCAAAAGTGCGACCAGGACGTCGTGGGGCTTTTTCTTATGCGAGCTTCACGCGAAAGGGTGCCTTTCACTGAGCCCGCTTCGCATTTGCGAACACGTTACCTCCTTCACTCCCCCGTTTCCTTATTTTCCTGTTCCTCCCTTTATACGCGTTTCTTTCGTTCGTCCCCTTTCCGCCTGGATTCGTTTCTCATTCTGCTGTCGACGTGATTTGGGATACCGCTCCTAGCCGCCTGCGTGTTTTCAAAATGGAATACAATACCTATTTCTACCGATGGCTTCGTTCGATGTATACGATACTCGAGACATTTTAGAACGACGGCGAAGGCTTCCGTTGTCTTGTTTTCATTTGCATTTTCTTTCTTTTTGCTTTTTTTTGAAACTCCGCCGGAAGAGCTGTCGTCTCCTTACTTTCGAACGCATCCGTTGTTCGGCGCAGATATTCCGCCGGGGCTCATTTGAATTTCAGACTCGTGTCGTCGGCCTAACGGTAGCGCTCGCGCCTGTGGCGCCGAGGCGGGAGCTTCGTGCTTCCTCCTGGCCGCCCGAATGCTGTGTAGCGGACCGCCCTGTACAGCGCGGTGAGTCTGGGCGCGCGCTGTGTGTATTTACTTCACTTCTCTACCTTGAATTCGCGTCGTCACAGCGAATGTATTATTCAGTGCACGCGACGCAATCTTGAGTTCGTGTCCGCGTCTACGCGAAATGAACTCGCTCGGCTGTTCCCTGCTTCTTGAGATTGATTAACGGAGTTAGAATTTCTTTGCAAAGTACCAGCGTGAGATCTGGCATGAGCACACTGTTAACTGCGCTGAAACTGGTTAGGATGTAACAAGAACCTACGTGCGCAAAGTGCCGCTGATGTAACGTGCAAAAGCCCAAATCTCTAGCTAGCGAGCACAGCGGCGACTTTTCTGCGTCAGCGCCATATCATGGAACAAAGTTTCAAAAAAAAAACATTGAAAGACATTGTAAATACAAAGTGTGTTCGACGTAAGCTTGTGGCCATTCGACTGACAATGCGATGTATCAGCCTGTCGCATACGTATTCGCTCATTTTTTTTCCTGGTGTTTGGTATTGGGTGAATCCACCTTATTGAGGCGTTTCTCCGAATCGCTTGTGGTTGAATCATCATCGGGCCACTTGGGAGCCATCCAACTAACTCGACTGCTGCTACAAGACGCCCCGCCGCGGTGGTCTAGTGGCTATGGTACTCGGCTGCTGACCCGCAGGGCGCGGGTTCTAATCCCGGCTTCGGCGGCTGCATTTCCGATGGAGGCGGAAATGTTGTAGGCCCGTGTGCTCAGATTTGGGTGCACGTAAAAGAACCCCAGGTGGTCGAAATTTCCGGAGCCCTCCACTGCGGCGTCTCTCATAATCATATGGTGGTTTTGGGACGTTAAACCCCACATAATCAAAAATGCTGCTACAAGACCTCTGGTGAAGGAATGTTGCTACACGCGCCGCTGTGCCATCAGGAGATTGCTTAGAAAGTGTGACGGTCGGACGGCGCCGCTGTGTCATCACGTGATTGCTCATATCGTAATGGGAGAGCCCACAGCTGTGGTGGCGCAACTGTTGTTTGCGCCTCTTTGCCAACACGTTTTTGCCGAGAGAGTGTGAGAGGAAGAGGCCATCTCTGGCACCTTTCCAGGGCACGGACGGACGGACTGGTCGGGCCCCGTGAGTATGAGCCATAAAAGGCATTAAGTAGTTTAAAGACATTTGATTTGTGGGCTTGCAGCTGCCCTTACAGTCTTTCGAACCTAATTCAATCATACGCGAAGATTTCTAGAAAAAAAGACTTCCGCTCGCGCATTCTGAAGTAAAAGATTCACGTTACTGCACATTCGAAGCATTGCAGTGGAACACCGCGAATTCGAAGAACGATTCAACCTGCCGGCAGTTTACTTTTTTTCTCTTCTCGCCTTGTTTTACGGTTAACAAGTAGGTGGTCGGAATGAATTCCGTTTTACAGCGGAGCTATATGTAGCTGAGAGGTGGGAAAATGTGGCGTTGGCGTTCCGCGAGTGTGCAGAAACTAGTAGGCCTAATCCGGGACCGTTATGCGTCACTGGTATATGGAAAGCCCTAGTACTCGTCATTGATTCACTAGGAGTGAAGAGTCAATGCTAGCATACGCTACTTCCAAGGATTTTCATTCTTGCCCTAGTTTTTCTTCAGCTTGTGATATAGCTATAGAGATTATACGCGCCACAGCATGAATCGCTACTTCTTAATCTTTCAGGTGCTTTAAGGTATTTTAACGAAATGCAAATTTTTAAGCACGCATTTTACATGCGGTGTTAGAGAAAATCTGAGGACGAAATATTGAGAGCAAGGACAGAGAGATTAGCCAGTTCTTAGACCGGCTGGCTACCCTGTGCTGAAAAAGGGGTGAGGGGAATAAAAGGTGATAGAAGAGAAAATCAACAAAAAAAATACAGCAGACACTTCCATGGAGCCCGGCTCGCGATCAACACTGGGGACGCTCGTTACGGCTTCGCTCGTTAACAATCTATACAAAGTGTTTGGGCGGTTTTTCGCTAATAATGGCGTTCCAGAAATTATTTGTAACACTACGCAGTCGCATATGATATGGAACCACGTTCTACGTTTATTTTGCTTTGTTACTGTGTGTTTTAAAACAACTTAGACGTTGGCGTTTTTGTATGATTCCATGATCGTAAAAAATAAATGAAGTTCACGCTATTGGAGGGCAAAAAGAGACGATGACAGCGGAAGGTAAAGTGAACAGGACGAGCGTACAAGTGATCAAGTATTATGAAACGCGTTTTGCCTATTACTCGTCGGTTTCTTGAAATGTGGTGTGGCCGCTAATGTATTTTATTTAGTTTATTCATTTATTCAAATACCTACAGCGCCCAACTGGGCATTATTGTAGGGGGGAAACAAACAGTAAAAGATACAGGTAGTATATACAACATGAAAAGCAACAAACATTATGTAAGAAAAAAATAGAAGCCAAGAAAAGTTCCGCTTAGAAGCATCTGTCAAGTTATGTGATACTAAGGATTTCACGAATTTTCGTAGCAGCGCCCCAACTGAACGGATGCGTGCCTTTCTGCTCCGTCGTTTGCTCTTCATGTTTTGCAAGAGCGGCATCCTTTGGAATCATTCCTGAGCTTCAGACCCGTAAAAGATGCCTCGGATAAATTTGATGCGTTCATGTTGGTTCCATGTTGCACGCATCTTTATATTATATACTGCAGCTGCGCACGGCGTATATGCTATAAAGCCGTGCATCGGCTTCCACCGGCCACCCTATACGGAGCGAGATGGGGACGCGGCGCGCGGGCCCTTTGTCATTGTAATCCGCTCTGGCAAGACATAGTGGTACAAAGAGCGGCGCGTCGGACAATGGCCAGGGAACCTGCCCGCGGGTGCTGCGCCTAATTCGATAAGGCCCTCTGCCATCGCCGCGCGTGAATATGATGGAAAGCGCCCCTGGCCCGGCGCAGCCGTTGCCGCCGCGCAAGTGTTTTTCCAATACGCAGGGGCAACCCGCACATTTCCTCGTTCTCGCTCTCTCTCTTATTTTATTTATTTTTTCACATTGTTTCATTAATTACGTGCAGCGTTGCGTATGCCACTGCTGGCACCAACCAACCGGACGCCGCATGGAAGCATGCACTCCGGTAACGCGCTGGTCAGCGATACAATGACCACGCGGAATGCGACCAATGACGCGCCGTTCTCTCTAGTGCGCTGGCTGTAATTGGAGCTGCTGATTGGTTAGAACCAGCGGCACACCTTTAATACCGCTGCACGATATCTGTTAGTTACAGTTCGTTCGCGCGCTTTCGTGCACGTGCACGCCCACCTCTTTCGCTCGAGCCGATGCGGCTGCGTTTCCGTCCTCGTCAAGACTATGCACCGCTGTTATTGTTAGATGGCGCTTGCTTTCCTTCGAAGCACTATTATTAGTTCTGAGCCCTTTTTTTTCCTCTTTTTGTTCTTTTTCGCTTCTCGGCTTTGCGGCAGTTCACTTCGATGCTGTTGTCTGCTTTGTTCGGGGTTGTGGCTCGGGCTCCCTCTTTATGGAAAGGGCCGCTGCAGCCGATATAAGTTTATCTCTCATCATTAGCGCAGCCGTCGCTGCTTGTGCGCATGCGCTGCGAAGCGAAGTTTCGATCCGGTCGTGCTCGTCGATGCCGGTGTTCCTTTTTTTTATTTTTTCGGTATTCGACCGCACGTAGACGCGCGGCCTTTGTTTCCACGCTCAGAGATAGGGCCGCGCTCACTTCCTGTTCCGGAGGTTGTAACGAGCGTGCGACGCGAATGAAGGGAGTTGAGTTCGCCGATAGCTGGTTACTGCGTGCTCGCCAGAAAGCGTAAAAAATATACATCTGTGCCTAACTTTATTTGAAGGAGTATACGGCGTTGCTTCAACAATAGCTGCTGGAACGTCGGCTTTCTATTGTTAGTCCTACGATGTCTTCTTTGAATGCGTGTTTTCGGAAAGCGCTGGCGTAATTAGCGGTTTTGGCCTTTCCTCTGAAACATCAGTACTACGTTAAATAACCAAATCGTGTTATTCTTTTTGAGTCCAATGTTTTTTTTTAGTGATCGTTTCACATAGCGTTTTGTATGAAAACTTTACGTGTTGAGCAGGATCGGTCCCAATGGTGTTATTGCGTTTGTTCATGCGCTATTGCTACTTTTTCCTTGTTGCTGCATCGTAGCAAAACAATTACCTTGCGGCGCAGAATGTGCGAAAGCGGTGTGTCAGAAATGTGACCTTGAAGAGTCGTATTTTGTTGAGATAAAACCGTAACATTCGTGATCGTGAAGGCTAGCCGACAATTCTCGAATCTGTTGCAACGCATAAAAAAATAAGGCTGATGACTTTTTTATGCGAGAGGAGCTTTCACTTTCAACTTCTCAACTCTGCAATAATTGATCGTTTGGATAGTTGGTCGTGCATAACTGGTTGAATTAACTTAGCGGAAAGTGTTTTCCTCGTATATCTTCTCGTACCTAATAGTTTTGTTTCATTTGCTTTAATTTACGTCCACCAGTCACTTTTTCCCATTCGCCGAGCACACAAGCTAGTGTTTGATTTAACTGCAGCTAATTTAAATGGCGTCTTCTCCAACTGCAACAGCGAGTAAAACGTGAAACTGTAACCGCACAGGCATCCCGTGACTAACTTGTAATGGCGTCCATCGCGAAACCTGGTAGCGGGTCAGGGTGTTGCAGCATCTCGACAGGACGTCGCTTCATCGCTTCCTGCGGAGGCACTTTGACTCGGAACGACGAGTCTGAAGAGAGAGAAGAGTTGAGTGAGGACCATGATGGAGAGCAGAGCAGCGAGTAAGAGAGACGGGCAGATCGGAGGAAGGCTGTCGGCGAGTTTACGGGATTGGGGGAGGGGGATGAAGGGTGGCCCGGGAGATGTCGGCGCCGAATGCTCGGGCCCATTGTTGGTCACAAAGTGCCCCGGAATCTCATTGTCCCCCGTGTGCGCGCACGCGCTCGCTGGTTGGTGGGTTGCTTCATATGCGTCGCCGCTATAGTGCTGCTGCCATCTCGCCTGGGTGTTGGAAGAGCTCGCTGTGTGTGTGTTCGGCGAGGGTTATATGGTTTGATGGCTGCTGCAGCATCGGTATGCGCCCGACTGCAAATGAAGACGGCTAACGTACGTATATGGGTGTGGCAGGATTCCGTCGCCTCCAGAGTGTCCCGTTCTATGTCTTTGGTTCGTTTATTTATTTATTTAGGGCTCGACGTTCTTTTTCCCTTTTACTTAGAGGGTTATACTTTTTTCGAAATGCGCGGATAAAGGGGGAGACAGGTCGGCGAAAAATAAGCGGCCCGGTAGCATGAATGGAATGACGAAGAAGGGAAGGCCATTGTGTTCCGGAAGCACAGTGATAACAAGCAAGGAAAACGATTTCGGACTAGGATGAAAAATGTCCGTGCGCGTAGCGAGGAAGAACGAGAGCCGGAGCGGTGTACGGTGTGTGTGAATGAGCTTCGCAGCGGAACAGGTCGTAAAGAATGCAGTCGCTGAATGTCGCGTCCGATCTGAGTTGTACGCTTGTCACATCCTTTCTCTCATCTCTCTCCCTCTTTGTCGCTGTCTTTCTTTCTCTCTGTTCTGTTCCGATGAAGAAAAAAACCGAACGTAAGGACTGACAGCGCAACTACATTCTCAGAAAAAAAAAGAGGGTCTTGCAATTCTTTTTTGTATTGTGTCGTCATCCGCTTGAATTACTCGCTGTCTCCCGACTTTTAATATAGGCACTGCGCTTGTGCATTCTTCCGGGGTTTCAAAGAAAACTCACTTTCTTAAGAAACATTAAACGTTTGCAGATGGTTCGTTGCGAAGACACCGTTATGGCGGGGAGCACAAAGGAAAATACGATCTTCTGCTAAAAGCTCCAGAGAACGTTTGCTGCGTGATGGTGGCTTCATTCGAATGAAAAAAAGCCCCGTGCCATTCAAGGCTCTACAATGTTCTAAACTTACTCTAGAAAGAAAACAAAAACGGTTGCTGGCTTATGGGGGCATAATGAAAAGAATTCGTGAGGATTGCATCGGTCACTTGTTGGCTCGTTCGCTGTACCGTAAGTCCAGTTCACGAGTGTTAGCCTTCGTTCTTTTGTTTTCCGTTTTCGAACCTTCGCAGTTCCAGCCATCGTACGCTTACTTTTACGGTAATTCTCGAAAATACGTGAGTAGAGCTCGCTGTGGAAATATATATGTCTGAGCTGTCAAAATGAGAGTGTGAGGGCCACTGCGCAACTTCATTGTATTCGCATTCGGTGGATTTTTACTGTAGATTAATATTTTTTTTGTTTAAAGTAAGTTGTGAAATTTTTCATTGATTCCATTACTTGAAAACTTACTCACTTAAAGAATAAAGCGCCGCTGACTTCTGTTGAAAAGTTCAGATATTCCTGAGTGAGTGACGGACTTAGCTGGGCACTCTCGTCATCGTATGGTGCATATGAAGGACGCCGAGTTACCGTATTATGCAAGGTGCAATCATCTAACTTTACCAGGATATTTGGCCCTGCGTAGCTGCATCGGTCGCCGTGGCTCTTTGTTTACTGTCGGCTGGTCAAAAAGACTTCCAATCATTTCACTACAAAAAGAGGAAGATGATCCTATAAAAACGGTTAGAAACACGCTTGCGAAGAAACTAGGTTGGTTCTTCGGCAGTGGGTCGTTTCGACGACTATTGAACGGTATTTAGACATGATGACGGCAACTAGCTGTCGAAACGGACGCCAAATGGCGTATGCACCTAAACCATTGAAAAGATGAGGAAATTACTTTGTCTGCTAAATTTGTTGAGCTATAAGCACAAATGACTAGCATGCATTCCGCAGGTTTTGTTTTACTTTGAGAAAAGAAAAGTTTTGGGCGTCCCTGATTTTATACAGGTGTATCATTCGAGCGCTACTACAATATTTTTCTATCGAAGAAGAGGGGAAAAAAAACGGAAAAGGTTAGCGTGTTCGCAGACTGGCTGGCTGCAGTGGGCTGGTGAAGGGGGTAAGGGAAATAAAATATTATTGGAAATAGATGTGGAAAAAAATAGGAAGAGAAAAATAGGAAAAAAGAGAGAGAAGTAAATAAAAGGAAGAGACAGGGAGGTTAACCTAGAAGAACTGGTTTGCTACCCTGTACAGGGGTGGGGAAAAGGGGAGAAAAAAAGACAAGAATAAAATATAAGATAATGACGGTGCTTAAAGTATGTATCTAAGGGCAGTTTTCCGCAAGAAATGCAACAACGCTCTTATAACTTTCTGACTTTTGGTACGAGCGCACTTTGGTATCTGTGTTCTAGATTGGGGGCTGGAGGTTTGCCTTTCTAAAAATGAAAAGTTAACTTGGCTTCTTCCCGTCAGTGATTGATTTATTTTCTGCTGACTTTTTCAATGTGGGTTATTGCCCTCGCCGCACCTGTTTGCTTTTCCGCACGCGTGCTCCACGTCCGCAAACGTAATGAGGGAGCCCTGCTCGTTGAACGCCGTAACGACAGTCCCCCGCTAGCATCTCAGAATTCCTGCACGCTATCTCTGTGTCGTTAAGACTGCGCGAGGGACACAGCTGCCTAAAAAACACGACAAAAAAAAAAACAAGGTAACAGGGGCAATAAACACGGGGTCGTCAGCACCGTGGAAAAAAAAAGAACGACAAAAGTCTTGTTGTACCGTTAGACACACTCTGTCCACTGTCGCTTGATGCTGCGTAAAGAACAGAAGATGCACCGCCTTCATTATTCCTCTTCGTTGTTCCGTTATTCGATTCTTCACGGTCATTTCCGTGCAGCGCTACCAAGGCGTTGCGCTGTACATGGAGGGCGGGAGTAACAGCGAGTTTGGCGAGATTACTTAGAGCTGCAGCATTGTGACTCGGCGCTCCTGCTCAATTTACTTCAGTCAGTTCCGAGTTACACTTCGGAAAGCATTTTATCGTAGCACGCACAGGTTCTTACTTTCACACTGAAGCAGCGTTGGCTGCTCGCTGCTGCTATACTTCATCTTCCGTCTGGGCTTTACAATTTTCGCGCTGAAATATGAGCGCCGACGCACGTCTCAGTATGACACTACATGTTACATTCTCGAAAGCAAGCTTCGATATGTTCTGGTACTTAAAGAAAACACCTAACTAATCTTTACCTTGTTTACTGAGGAAAAGCACCTGGTGTAAAGCAGGGCTGTCGAGACACTCTATTGCACGTGTCAGCTAGCTCAATACGCACGTCACTTTCCGCTGCGTCACCGAGTTCATTCCTTGCATGCGCACGTGCCTTGTGGCATCTGGATCGCAGAGCGGCAACCTCAAGTTACTCGGGCGAGGGTCTCATGTTGTCGCTGTATACTTCCGATCGCTCGCGCAAATACAGAGTATAGACGCTAAGTGTGGTAGCCATTCGTGCGCAGTGAATGCGGAGCTTGAATGACAAGCCCGTTATTCTGCCAAGCAGTTCGTAAATTAGATCTTAAAGGCCAAAGCAATGGAAACGACCAACTGATCGCTCAGAGGTGTGGCAGTGTACGTGGATTTTTATTCGCCGCGATGATGCATGGAATTACACAACTGCGCGAACGTAGTGCACGGCCGGGTCTGGGTCGCGGGCATGGTCTTGTGTAACAACGTTCCCGGACCTTGTAATGCGCCCTCGTTAACGCTCTTTATATCTATCTTTCACACTCGCTCTCTCTCATTCCGAGGCAACAGCTCGTTTCCGAGACATCTCGCTGTGCTGTTACTTGTGAGAACCGCGAGCCCTTACAGGGCCGGAGAGTGCGTAGCGTTTGCGGCGCGAATCCCGTGCACGTTGAATTATGCATAACGTGCGGATGGCGACCCGCTCCCGAAGGAACAGGGAGAGAAAGAAAAAGGAAGGCAGCCGAGACGAATCGTTTCGCGCGCTTGATTCCTTCGTTGGGGAGGGGCCGGCGACACCGGAGGGGGGGGGGGGGGTCTTGATGCTCGCTTCCGTGGTGACTCCATATTTCGCCGCGGTTGACCACGCGGGACATTTTTTCGAGATCGCCGCAGTTTGCTGCCTTCCTTCCGATTCGCTCGGCGTAAACGACGTGAAGGAGGCTGGCCGTGTCTCCAGTTCGGTTTAGCGATTGAGGGAGTGCGCTTCGGGAAAAAAGTTTCGGTGGTTGCTCCGGTGCTTTTTTTTTTTTTCATTCAGTCTCTGTACCGCCTTCCCCGAATAAATTGTTCCACGAATGCGCTTTTTTCAGGGATGCGAAATTGAATACTGCCTTTGGAACTGCGGCTACCTTGTCTCGTCCTTCTCGCTTTATCGATGTATTTGTTGGCAAATAAATGAAAGCAGTAGCGTGTGGTTCTTGTTGTGGAGAGTGTGTTTGCTTGGTGGGATTACATTCACCCTTAAATTAGTAATGTTTAGGATAAAGAAACGCCTCGCTCGTATATGCTTCTACTTTCATTTGAAGTTATTATTACTACGCCTAAGGGCAGGCTTTCAGAACTAAAAAAAAAAGGAAAAAGAGGTGTGGCTGTGAAGGAGGGCTGTTCGAATTAGGCACCGTCGTTTAAAGTGAGGTTTCAGGCAGGTTACTGCACTTTTTCGGACAACCATCTCGGCCGACAGTGAGCGAAGACAATTACTGGCATAATAAAATTACATTGAGACAAAGAAGCCGGAGCTCTTAGAGAAGACGTTTTCTCAACATTATTGCCTGATACTCAATACGAAATTAAGTACAATCTATAGCACCTGAGAAGTCACTTAGCCAAAAATGAGCTCTTGAATGACTGGGGATCGTCTCCTACTTTCACGTGCACTGCCACCTCGCCCTTCAAGCAGCCAATCACGAAGCAGCAGCAGCGGGAACAACAGCAGCGGCAAAATAAAGTAGGTGCCGCACTCGTATATACAGGGCCCGTTTAACGGCGCTCGGGTCACTATGCCGAGTCATGGGGACATCGTCGTATAACTCTTCCTTCCGCTATTGTTCTTTTGTCGCCGCCGTTAGGGATGAGTCGGACTTCCCCAATTGCGTCGCTGCGCCCCTAACACGGCCTGGCGACGCGTCCAATCGTGGCTACGGCCCATGGGCTCGCGCCAGCAGACGGGGCGCGCGAAGATTTTACGGGTACCGGTTCGTGTACAGTGTTTTCAGCGGGACCCGATCAGTGACGCTGTTGGGAGTTTTACGATCGCTGCAGTCGTGAACGATCGCCGTGAACGTAAAAGACTCGGCGCCTTCGTGCAGCCGCGGGGGTAATCGACTCTGACGATCTTTAACGCCCCGACGAGATCGAATTCCGCTGCTCACGGTTCTTTAGATTTGTTGCTTTTTTGTTTGTTTCCTTATCGATATTTTTGCTTGCTTCTTCTCCGAAGAAACGACAAATGCTTGCTTGCATCTTCTCTCCTGCTCTGCCCTTCTAGCGCTCCTTCTAATTTCGTCGAGAATCCTCGACTTCTGGCCTCATTTATTTCACGCCTCTGATCGTCTCTTCGCCTACAATTTGTCGAGCGCCGTTTCGGTTCCTTTTTTTTTTTTAGCCGGCCATTGTGCTTGGTTTGCATTAGTCGTGAATTCGCATAGCTGACAAGGGCCGCGAGTTGATTGGAATTCGTTCCGAAGGACCTTTTTCTTAACCGCCTTCGTCAATTTATTCTGAGGAATTTCGGAAGCCCGATCTCTTGGAAGCTCCTTAGCTCTCAGAGGGGTCGTACACAGGGCATACAAGTTTCAAGAGTTTCGTATCATACAGCTTTCTGCCGGTAACAGCAGAACATAACAAATACGTGGCAGATACAATGTGATTTGAATAACGTCATGGCATTCCGATGTCACGTTCTATAGCTAGGGCATTTTTCGGAGTTTGATTTTCGCAAGTGACTATATCCTCGCTCGGCTGTAGTGGTTTTTGCAAAGTGCGTACTGTTCTTGAGTAAACAATTTTCTCGAATCATGCTGATGTGCCGATTTTAGAGAATTTCTCTTGAAAAACAAAAGAAATGTTCTTTTTAGGTGCTTTGATTGTCTTTCTTAGTTGATGATAAATGAGTGGTGATTGAGTAGCTCGCCTGTTTTCGTTTCCGTCTTGAAAACAAAAGAGAGAGAGAGAATAATCTTAACTTCCCGCAATTTCTTGAGTATGAGTTATTATTCAATTACCTGTCGGAAACTGGCTTAAACGAAAAACTTCAATTATTCACTCTTTCACACTGAAAAGCCAAAACTTTGTTGATATTCCATTCGTAAATATTGGTATCATGTTCACTTGCAAATTTCATATTTGCTGGCATTCTGTCTTTTTGTTATTGTTTTCTTGTCTCTTTCCTGAATTATCTTAATCCCATTCCCCTTCCCGACACACAGTAACATGCTAACTGTTATACACATCCCATCAACAATCTCTGTTTTTTTTCTAAAAAAAAAGTTTCTCTTTCTCGTTCCCATTCTGGTAACCAGCATCTTATTGGTACGTGTATTTTAAAGACCCAAAATATTTGCATGTAGCTGAGAGTGCAGCGTAGTGGAGACGTTGGCCGAAATTCCATGAACCTCCTTTTCTCGTTATTTGGCCATTTAGTGGCTCGTACCAAGCGTAACTTGCGGTTCTAGCTGTCCTGTTTTAGGTACTCGTTTTCATATTTGATGAGCGGCAGCAGGTGAGCTCCTGCTGTCATGTATCCTGTGCTTGGAACACTAGGAGCTGCACAAGACATTAATATCGTTTGCGTTATTGACCACCGGAGTAAGGGTGTTCTCACTGGCAATCAGACATGCGACCTCAATCACAGTATCTATGGTGTCCTAATCGTATGATTTATCAATAATATTGTAAGCACAATATTGACAACGTTTGACCTTCATCTTCTTCATCTGTATATAATCATCATCACGAAGAACGTCGTCTTCGTTCGAAGGGTTGATCAGGCGATTCGGCCTAATAAACGCCGTCGAGACTCCAACGCTGCTACTGTCTTGCAATATAGAAACAGTTCAAAACGTTTGTAATCGATCTCTGTTCATCGATGTTCTCGCATGACCCGACGTTTTCACTGAGCTTTCTTCTTTCAACCAACGAAATCCGCAAGATGCTTTAGTTCAACACCTTTTTTTTTTCTCGGACCATTTCGAGCCTAACGACATCGCCCTTCGCTGATCCTCCCCGTTTTCCACCGCATCAAACCGAGACGGGTCGCGTCCCCTTTCCTCGTCGAAGTGCGATCGTCGTTGTCGGCCAGGCGCAAAGCGTGAAGCTCGGTGCGCATTTCTCCACCACGGACTGCTTACAGCTGACCCAAACGGTGGAGGCTTCTGAAGGAGGAGGTCGAGGGGGGGATGCGCGTGTGGGCGGCCGCCGGTGGCATGGCGCGGCACTCTCACGGTCATCATCATCAACGTCGCATGGTTGGCGCATGCGCGTTAGCCCGCGCGTCTCTCGAGTGTGTGTGTGGCGCTGCGCGGGGAAGCCGTTCGCCAGGCGCCACCACCGGCGTCTCGCTATCGATCCTGAGGATGAGTCATCCCTGCCTGGGTGACCTTTCCGCATCCTTTGCCGGCGAACGAGGAGAAGGAGGCGTAGCCTCGCTCCTTTTCCTCCCCATCTTGGCGCCTTGTCTTTCCTTCTAATAGGTATCCCCTCCCCCTTTTCTCTTCCCCTTTCCGCTAGGGCCGTGATTGGTGTTCAGTTCGTCTTCTGAAAGGCATTTAGGGAAGCAGATATACGTGTGCCTTTTTATTTTCTATTTTGTGTTTCGACGTAGTATAATGCTATGTATGGGCCGGCCGTCTCACCACTTCCTACTGTAATCTCCCTCCCGCCCCTTTTTTTTTCTTTCCCCGTATCGCAATACAGGGAATTTACAAGGCGTTATCATGATCGTGGTTTCTGTTCTGAGTGAGAAAATTGTTACAGAAATCATAAAGGGGTTGGACGCTGTTAACATTGAAATAATAAAAAGGGAAGTGGCTCTTACTGATTCTACGACCTCGTTGACGGTAGAAATCAGAGCGAAATGAAACTCAATGTACTCAACATTCTACAAGTGATCCCTTTGACTTGACCTCCAGCAAAAGTATGGATACTTCGGCATTTATGTGCATGGTGATGCGTTTTTATTTTGTTTATCTTACTGTGTGGCATCTTCTTTTGTATGCTAACGTACGTCGATCCTTAAGGCCACATGCCTGTACAAGCAGACAGACTCAGAGTGGATCTGACGGCACATTATTCTTTCTTATGCTTGAAAGCTTTGTTTCCGGGTAAATTTAGCGGTGTGGATTTTTTTCCTGTGATCAAATTGAAAAACTCATAGAGTAAGGGTCTTGTCGCAGGGAAAGTATGGTTGTGTTTGAGTCACATAATTTTGTGAAAGGGTTTACAAACCTTGCTAAAGAATTTCCGCAGCAGGCCAGAACCTAGTCCGACATAATTTTATATCAGCCCCCCCCCCCTCCTTTTTCTTCTTTTCGTTGCACTTTCTGTTGTTGGCAGAAGTAACGAGAAATGTTTACTACCGAATCTTTCTCTGTCAAAGTGACTTGATTCTTTCTGCTTATACCCTAAAAATTTAACGTGCCCCAGTTTCCGATCACTGTCGCAGCATGTTTCCTAATTTACGATACAAATCTTATGGAGTACCTGTAACACGGTCCCTATATCATCCTTCTTATTGCATTAAAACGAAAAAAAGCTCTTTCTTTCTTTTTTCTTCCTTTCTTTCTTTCTTTGTGAAAATAAACGTACAACGCTATTAAAGTAGATTCGTGACCTTGGCGATGAAGCATGTGTACGATATCCTCAAAGAAGTGGTTTATCTATTCCCTGGGTTTATCTATTTCCTGGGCCATTTTGTTATAGATTCATAATTTAAAAAAAATGCTGAGGCCTAATTCACAAAGCTTTCTCATTTCTTTTAGCCATCATTTCTAGCGTGAGAAGTCTTTGCGATTAATAAAACCTGAAGACATACTCTAATTTCCGAAACGTTGATTTTGGTGCTCGTGTGTGTTCTTTTGGGTCCTAGTCTTTTCGCGCTGTTTTTCGTTTCAACAGAATAGTTGCTTTGTAACGTTTATGCCTGGCCAGCGTTGCACTGCCAAACCGCCACAGAGGCGTGTCTACGTTTCCCTGCGACCTCGGTTCTACCGGGATGGTCGGATCAGTGATGAAGTCATCTTTCTCACCGTGTCCGTGCTTGTCGTTGGTGGACACTCATTTCCTGTTGCGCGATGGCCCAGAAATTACTTCCGTACTGCATGGGAGGACCGGAGACATTTTACGACGTCGTTTCCAAGCTGACGAAGATCACTTTCTTGACAAAACTTTCGGGTGCTTTCTATGGTGATGTCTTGGTATTTCGTGTTCACTGTCAGTTGTAATGTTCACTCGGCTATTATCTACGCACGATGACGATCTTTCTTTTTTTTAGTTTAGGCTGTCACGTCGCTTTGTGTCGTGGAAATTTTTTTTTAAAGCCTCTGCAAATGCGTGCATGCACACAGATAAAGAAAGCGAATCTGTCCTAGATTTTTGGCTAGCCAACGAGTATGTGATGGGCTCCCAAAAAAGCCTATAGACTTTATTGGGATGCTATAGCTTATGAATTAGCTTCAGCCTTGTTATATTCACTCCTACTGATCATTACCGTTTGTTATTTGCAAAAGTTCTGTCGATGTAATGCACCCTTCTTTGTGTTAACTCTATTTTATTTTACATATTTATGCATGGCATTATTTCGGTTTTAATTCCTCAGGGTGCACTGTCGTTCAATCTGCGAAGTATTCTTCAGAAAAGCCTCGTGCTAAGACTCGCTGGTTTTAAACGCGCCTGTTATACCGGGGCGATTTTAGAAGTGAACGGGTGCATATGATAGAATATACGTCCCGACACGAACACGGACCGCGTTCGCCATTGATCTCCATAAAGACCTCGGAATGCCGCCAAAACAAGCTGTGTAGACAGTCCGGAGACTTAGCTTTCTCAATTTAATAAAGGTGAAGTGGACATCGAAATCAAAGTTGAGTTGCGTAGTCAGGGACGCACACAAAATACTTCGTTATGATGTAAGTTTCAAGTTTGTCGGAGAAGTTTTAATTCCAGGAGTGTACTACGGCCGTGGAGTAAAGTCTGTGGGTAATTGGAATTGTTAAAGATCTCGGTGGTGGTGCCCTCCTAGTCTTACTGATGCACTGTATGTTAATTAAAAAGTGAATGATCTGGAGGAGGGTGAACTAGGGTGAAATGTTTACCACTTTAGCATTACCGGTATACTACGTTGCTCAGGGTAGGGGGATGGGAAAAGAGTAAAGAATGAGAAAATGTGAGAGAGAACACACAAACTCATTCGTAACGTCGCAGAGGGGAGCATCAGTCTTGGGCGATATGCGGCATCATTACGAGTACACAGCCGCTCGTACAAGCCCGTTGTTCTTAGGAATTTCGGCAATTCTTTGGTTTCTTGAATTGGTGTTTCGCTCTGCATCCGCCACCCTGCTGCCGCTCACAAGTTGATGCCTCTTGGTCACTGGTGACAAATTACCTAAACATGCGATGGCGCACATCCTTTAATGTATTGGACCGTCGTATACATTATCTTACATTTGGTCTACTCTATTCGACTATCATATGACGCGCTGTCGTTCTATAATCTCGTGGTTCTTTTTGTTGTTTTTTTGTTTTTTGTGAAAGTTGCTTCAGCGAGTTCATGTGAGTTTGGAACTTACTCGTGAAGGAAACGTTTGCCATTCAGAATGCCAGACGTACTTCTGGAGCAAAAAGTGGTGAGCCAGTCCCCTAGAGCATTCACGAGAGAAATGCCTTGTAGATATGACGTCCCATCACTGTAGATTTTATTGATCATTTCTGAGAATGAGTGAAGCAGCCAGCGTTTTATAAATTGACCACGCTTATATCACGTAATTGCTGTTTTATTTTGATCGCTAAGGTTGTAGTTTCTCGATCCATAGCCAAGTATTGGCACCTGCATTTACAGAGTGGTCGAAAAAAAAAAACCAACAGAACAGTGTTCTTAAAACTGGCTCTTTAGCTAGACACAGCAGTCCGCGCTTGTAAACACACCACATTTTGCGCTTGTGAGGACAAACAAGGGATCGAACGCCCAAACACACGTGCTCTGCTGCCCGCAAATATATCGCTCCTTTCGCCTCGCTCTCTCTCATCTTTGGAGCTTATCGCCGAAAGTGCCGTGCTCACCTACACGTCCTTTTTTTTTTTCCTTCTTTGCCATCTTGGGACTGACGTCATCGCATTATTGATTGGTCGTCTTCTGTCCGCGCTGATCCAGAACTCCTCCTTAAAGCTGCTTGCGTGGCGCACCATCCTGCGACGCCGAGTTTCTTTTTCTCCTCCCACCATCCGTCCCTTTTGCCTTTCCTCCTTCTTTCAGCGCCCTACTTTTTGTACCGTCCTTTGATCGTGTTTGCCTTTTCCCCCGAGTGTCTCTGCTGCGCGGGCGTTCATATTCCCGCTCCCCTATGCTTCCCCGTGCGATGCGGAAGTTGCTTTTGATAGCCGCTCCCACCTTGGCCCCGTGGGGACACAACTTCGTGCAGTACGTGTAGTCCGCTGGCGTGCTGCTTTCGCGTGTGTTGGCAGCCGTGGCTTCCCATCCTCCCGGTCGTTTTGTGCGCAAACATTTGTGGATTGCGTCACGGCTTTCGGTGACGTCATTCCTCTCTCGCTTTTTCGCCTCGTTGTGTCCAGACATCGTGAGGAAAGGTATACACCTGGTGGCGCACGGTCGCAGCGATGGTACAGTGGCGGGTAACATACACGGTCGATATGCGTACGCCTTCGTTTTGTAGTAATATCACTGTCAAAGCAACTGCGTAGACACTGAATGGATGTGGCTACGGCCGTATGTAACCGATCGTGCTCGCATGCCTGCGCGAATAATTTGCCTTGACTGAAAGAGATTTTTACTCAGCACATAAGTCAAATAAGTCGGTTTGTCGCTCAGAAACGGTTCTTAAACCAGGAAGTCGGATAAGGCACTGCTACGTTGGAGGAAATTTACCGACGGTGGATGTACGTTCGCTGAATATAAATAAAGAAAATTAACCTGTCTGGCGTTATCACCTGCCGCCCCGTTTCTTAGGACATCCTCGCAATATCCATCTATCTGTTTTTGGTTCATGAGCGATCAATTTCATTTTCCTGTTATCTTCCTGGAGAAGTTGTATTTGGATATTTTTTGAAACTTTTTCAATTATCCGAAGCGGTCACAGCTGTCTTTCAATTTAGCCTATAGAAACGTAAAGTCCTTCAGTCTCACGTCTCTCTTTCTAGTGTAGTTTTGTTCAGTAAATATTTTAGAAAGCATAAAATATGGGTTCGCGAAAGTGTAACAGAAAATTCAGTTCCATCTTCGTTTTTTTTTTTTGTGTGTGTGCACTTTGTTCCAACGGCATATCGAATCTTCCTTCGTGAGCGAGGTATTTAAACTGAGCGTGGCAGAGCACGAGCACATTTTGCGCCTATCGATCCTATTACCTCTCGAGCACGTGTCAGTGACCGCCGGTTGCTACAGCTCCGTTGCGCCACCCACTGGGGCGCGTGCTCTCTATCCGGTGCCAAATATAACGGCGCCGCAGTTTTTATTTCATTTTCTCTGCACCTCCTAGCCATCTCTGATGCAATTCCTTCAGAGTCGAAGAACCGGCGCAGCCGTTCGAATACCAGTACGCTCGGGAAGCCCGAGCAGCAGTTTTGTCCTGTCGCGAGCATGGTCATCGAGAGACGTTGCGTTTGTTTTTACTTCGACTAACTGCGTATCAATACAGGCAGTGACGCGAGGCTGCACTCCTGGGGATGCTCTGATTACCTTGCTGTTTGCCTCTGCGTGTGTGGTTGCTTATCTGATTTGGAGTGCCGTTTTCGGTCGATTGCTGCCTTTTCCCTCTCTGACTCTAGCTTGCCAGCGTTTTCTTTTTTTTTTTCGTTCCTGGTACAGGCGCTCTCTTCACTTTAATGTTCGCGCGTTTCGCTCTGCACGAATCGAAGAACGTGACTTCGCCGGCCGTCGGGCACTCGCATGAGTCATCGCTGCGTCGGCGGTCCCGAATCAGTCTCTCGCCACGAGAAACCCTGCGAGGAGGGTAAACGGAGAGAGTGAGTCGTTGCGAAGACCGAGTGGGAAACAAGGCGCTGGCGGTGCTCTCGCTTCGTCATCCTTCGGTGCTTGCTTTCGCCATCAACCAGCGGCGGCTTTCGTCAACGAAGGGAAAACGCGGCGTTGCCCGAAGTGGCGCGCTTCGCTCCCTCGAGCGAAGACTGAAGGGTGCATAGATGGTGGGGAGACAAAAAAGTGCTGCTGGCGGTGCGGCGGCAAGTGCGCGCCGCGTGCACTGTCTCCCCACAGCTCCCGCACTTCCCTTCCTTTGCAAAGTTGGGGGTGCAGTTGGCCGCGGGATCTCCCCGTGACGCATTGTGGGAGCCGGCAAAGCGTCCACGAGGGGCTGGCGTCGACAGCGCCACAGTGAGAGGGACCGCTCTGACGCTTCCGTCCGGTGATGCCGTTGTCCGCATGCCTCGTCTCTTCTCTAGTACGGTGTGACGTTGCAACGTGTGTGCTATGCCGTGTTGCCGAGAGAATATAACAATTGGAGGTGTGCTGTTTCGTGCGTGTGTGAGATCAAGTCAACTCCATTGTCTCCGCGCTTTCATTCCGAAGGAAAACTCCTCTCTTTGGATCAAAATGAAGTCGTGACAGCTCCGATTGCTTTTGTGCGAGTGGGAAATGGATGCCGTGAGGTTGCCCGAGATGCGTGCGTCTTCGAGCGCTGACCTTGCGGACAAGGCGTCGCCTTCCCAACAGTCGACGGCCGTCGTTGGTGCGTCCACGCGACGTCGAACTACGCGGCGTCCCGACGCCGGCGGGACGTCGACCTTCTGGCGACGGCGACCACTGCTACAGAGAAGCCAGACTTGTCTGGGCCACGTCGACCGAAAGACGAAGAAGAAGTCGTCCGCGACGTCGTCTGACCGCTGTCCCGGAGGCGGCAGCGAGGATTACTGGTTCCTCGAGCCCGCGAACGCTCGCTCGACAGTCGTTACACCCGTCGGTGCGAGCGCTGTCGCAATGGGCGTCGAAGAGCGCGCGCAAGTGGCTGACAGGAAATTGCGTAACGCCGACCGGAACTCTAAAGGCGGTTCTTGTCTCTTCCTGTCGCAGTGTTGTTGCCAGACGAAAGGTGAGATTCGTGGCCTTTGCACTCGTTCGTAAAGATTGATTACATTTATTTTGTCGCGCTGTCAATAATATCGCGCGCGTTGCTTCTTTCCGCAATATCAGTGTTGACGATGCCTGTTGCTCGCAAGCTAGGTGGGTGTAATATGGAGGCAAATTATACTGCGTACAACGCTAATAGGGAACGAGGGGAGCCGGTGGTCAGAAAAAAAAAGTTAAGTGTGCAATATACTGCTTCGTGTATGCGGCATGTCGGCTTCGCGTGGAAGTAGTTCTGGTTATTTGCTTACCCTAAGCACTCAACTCAGCTGTACCTGCTCGCGTGCTCCACGCGCTACATATCATTCTTCTGCAATATTGCACCTGACAGCAGTATACACTGTGACAAGTATGTTGCTGAATATACTCGCTTTTTTCTCCTTCAGATATTACAAGATCTTGAGGATGCCTTCAGGGGACTGTTTTCTGTGTTTTTTCTGTTCGAATACATCATGAAAGCATTGTAAAAAGGGTTTCAGCGCAAGCACGAAATTTCTAGAAGAAAAGTGCACGGAAGGCACAGATGACAACACGAGTTCTCATTACCAACTGACTTATTTTTCGCAGCACACATATTAATGTACAAAAACAGGCAAAATCTTTTAACAGCAAACGTGAGCAACGTGACATAGTGCTGGGGGAGAGAGTCCGATAAAAACGAAGGCACAATGATAAAATGGCTAGCCCCTATCTAAAAGCGCGATTTCTCTTTTCATGCAAAGCCACGGAAGACTGGCTCACGCATTCGTCACCAAATGTTCTAATACGGTACGCCTCAACAATTTCGCGTGTTAATTTGTTTATATGCGATCCAGTACAGTCATGGCCTGAAATCGAGGCTGGCACCCGCAATTTTTAAAGTGCATAACAAGGTTGGAACCTAACTTTTTGCATAAATCGTTCATATGGTCTCCCAACTTTTTATTTATGCCACGTCCAGTTTGTCCTATATATGGATCTGTCTTGCTTGTCTTGTTGTTTTTGTCTTTACTATAAAGACGAGACCGAATCTCCTCTCATGAACAAAGCTCTCCCGTGGCAAAAAAAAAATATAAGAGAGCTATGCATAGTTGCTGTTTTCTGAGGCAGCAACAATCGCCATGAAATGTACGCGCATCGTAGAATTACGTAGAGGTTGCCGCGTAGGCAAGCGCTGATTTTGAACATGCCCACCGTCTTTCAAACATACATGCATGTGCGTACGTGAAAGAGAGAGAGAGAGAGAGAGACAAAGAGGAAAAGAAGAGGTAGAAAGAGACTCTGCATGGTGGGGTTTATTGCGTAACCCAGTATACTTCTTTCGTAGACCCATGCGCTCAGATTAAAGTGGGTGCACGTTAAAGAACCCCAGGTGGTCGAAATTTCCGGAGCCCTCCACTATACGGCGTCTCTAATAATCATATGCTGGTTTTGTGACGTTAAACCCTACATATCAAGAATCAAAACAGTATACTTGTTATAACGTATAGGAAAGTCCAGCTATAGGTGGTAAGGATTCTTGATAAAAGAAACTAGGTGTGCAGACATAGACACAAGAGAAGAATTTCAAGAGAGCACAAATGCCGGACATCAAATGAAAAGTCGCACTACTATAAAACAAAAGCAGTAACACTGGTCTGCGCATGAGCAGGTATAGAGAGCGTGAATGAAATGCGTGACACGTTAACTGGAATTCCTTACTGTGTAGTTACCTCCTGCATAGACCTACAAGTGTGCCGAATTAACGGGTGACTTTTCATGCCTTTGCCCCGCCGCGGTGGTCTAGTGGCTAAGGTATTTGGCTGCTGACCCGCAGGTTTCTGGCTGCTGACCCGCCGGGATTTGTTCCCGCAGGTCGCGGGAACGAGTCCCGGCGGTGACGGCTGCATTTTCGATGGAGGCGGAAATGTTGTAGGCCCGTGTGTTCAGATTTGGGTGCACGTTAAAGAACCCCAGGTGGTCGAAATTTCCGGAGTTCTCCACTACGGCGTCTCTAATAATCATATAGTGGTGTCGGGACGTTAAACCCTACATATCAATCAATCGATCAATCAATTTGTATACCTTTGCATGCGCAAACAAACTTTTGGCTTCCTATTTTCTTTTCAGTCGCATACAGTGCGTCATCTCTGTTGACGCCTCTACTTTTTTTTTAATTCAAATTTGTCTTTTGTTCTACCCAGCATTCTATTCCTTCAGATTGACATAATGCGGCATATGGCTGACGTATACAACTATCGATCAGTTTTATGGCGCCCTTTGTTTTGTCGTGATGAGACGCTTCCAAACGCCGCAGGCGTTTAGATTATGAAGCATGCGTAGAATCAGTGCGCGCTTCGCTGATCGCGTTTGTGTTGCTGTTTATCGAATAACAAAGTATAGCGCCTGCAAGCCGAGCAAATGACGCGGAGCAGTGGCTCTGAAGTCGCTACACCGCGGATAATTAGCATGCATTCCATGGAACGGGGCCACCGTCTGCATCGTTATAATTTTAGTTTCATGTGTTTCTCGCGTTAGTATTTTTATTGTTTGGTTTACTTTCCAGCCAGTATTGCGCTCCATTTGGCTACAACAGATATTCCAAAAGTAATGATAAAAGAAGGGATGAATTGTGATACAATAAATGCTTATCGCTCTCGCTGCTCCGTCATTGAATTAACCTATGGGTTGATGGGGAAAAAGGCCTTTGTAGCTGTTGGGGTGGAAATGGCTGAATATCGCTCTCCGTTCAGGCGAAAGCGATTGCGTGGAGCGCGAGAGGGATTAGCTTATGCCATCCCCAAAAAGGCTTCACGCTTTCTCGGGCAATATGGGAAAAAAAGTAAGAAGAGAAAAAAGTTTAGCTGCTCAGGCCATGCGCTATGAAGACGGGTTTAAGCGTGCACATTTCGCTGCGTTGTAATCTTTGTGTCGTTCTTTGAGCCTGCAGGGCCGCTCTTCTTCTGCATGCTCCTCAACGACATGCTTTGGCGATCGGCGTCTGTCGCGGCTCGCGTTTTCAGGGCGTATGGTTAATTAGGCGCCTAATGGCTCGAAAGGGAACGCATATATGTGACTCGCATAGGCTTTGGGTGGTTGTCTGTCTCAACAGAGAGCAGTTTCGCCCCGATTATCTCCGCCTATCCGTTAAACATTTGTGTGGCCGTTTCGTCTTCTTAATAGCCGGCGATTGGAATTGTTGCTGTACACTTGTTAGACGTATAATTAATTCGAGATGTTCCCGCGCGTTGCGAGGTTTACGCTGCTTATCTGTTTTCCGAGTCCGCGTACGTCTCCGATGGGAACGCGTTTTAAGGCGGGATTTTGCGATGCCGGTGCTGTAATGCTGGCTTAACTGAGCGAGAGATTTCCCGCGCACGAAGCATGGGCGTCCAGGAAAATTTCGGCGCCTTAATGCGTTATGCCCCAGGTAACGGCGTACTATAGAGATACCGCGTGACCTTCATATCGTGTTAACTAATTTGGCTTATATATGACACCGTTCCGCGAATGAAGCTGTTGTAAAAGTCCAATGTCGTTCTTTGCTTGGCATAGACGGCAGCCGATTCTCGCTGATGCACTATGTTCTCGCGCCTCAATTACGTTTCGCGCCTTAATTAGAAACGTGGGTTGAGTTGTCGAACCGCTTGCCGCTCTTCTCGCGCAGATGAGAAAGATGCGTCGCGTCAAAATCGATATTCAAACAAACGCTTCACAGGATATCCCAGCACACATGCCTTCTCTGCTGTTCTTTGCACGTGCGTCTGAGAAAATTACCTCGGCTTCAATACCCCTTTTTCTGGTTGACGCCCTTGCTTTTCACCCATTGTCTGTTTCTTTCTATACATGTTATATAGCAAAAACAAATGAATAAAGAACTCATGTTGATAAAATAAACAATCAGAACGAAATGAAAGCAGTGAGGATGACACGGCAATGGTAAGTTTCCTGAAGCCTTCTCAGCGCCAAGTTCTGTCGTGAAGTGTTGCTGTGACACTTTTGACATTTTAATATGCATCCAGTGTCGATACGAATCGCATTACCTTGACGTCTCTCTTATTGTTGCTGCCAAGAATACACATTGTTGCGTTTGCTTTCATTCGCTTTGTAACCGCTTGCTTAGCGGTTTATTCTGGACTCTGTATTAAGGCCCTCCCGTGGTAACACAGCGTGCCGTAAACATGAGATGCTTTGGCTTTAGTATACGAGTTCATGTTTTAAGAAAACCAACTTGTAATCGCGTGGTTCCACATTTTTCAAAGCTCACGTGTAGGACAGACAACTGGTGACCAGCCAAGACATGACACGTACGCGTCGCAGCGCGTCAGCGGGTGGCTTGTAGATTCGGCGCCAGTGCCCTCTTCCTATAGAGAAAGGGTACAGCGCCGCGTGCTGGCGCGCGCTCATACGCGTACGTGTGATCTGGTCTTTAGAGCGATGGAATAATACCAAATGATAGGAAACTCTGCCGAGGGCGGCGAGAGGGAGGGACGAAATTAAGAACTTCGCGGGCATGAAATGTACTCAGCTCCCACTGGACAGGGTAAATTGGAGATTATTGGGAGGGTCCTTCGCCCTGCGCAAGACATAAAGTAGGCTGGTAATGATGAATAACGATGGAGCGAACACCTTTCATCTACTGAATTTAATATGACTACCAACCGCAGACTCTACCAGCCGTTTCTTACACTCTTTGTTCTTTTCTTTTTTGTCTTTTCGCAGGACAGCAGCGAAGTGAATGCTCCCCCCATTTCTCCCCGTCTAGGTCGGGTGAGTATGAAGACGTGTATGCGTTCTCTCGAGTGAATTCGTAATGCGCTGGACGAAACAAGATATCTCGCAACGGTGCATGGCAAGCCGAAGACCACGCCTGTGTGAAATAGAATATAAGAAAACAAATAATGTAAAGAAATGGGGCTTACATCCTTCAATTTTTTTTCTGCTCTGCTGGTGCCCGCGGGTTTTTCAGCGCGATCGAACCGCGAAACTGTGCGCCGTGGAACTGTCGCTTTGCTGCGTGTGTTAGTGTCGGCGGCGCTCAGTTGCAGCTGAATAATTGAACACGTTTTGCGCCTCAAGAAAGAAAGTCTCCTGGTTTCAGTCTGCAGCCGCGCTATACCGCTGCCACCGCCTCGCTTGGGAGTCGGCATAGATGGCGCTCTCGTTTATATATACATTCAAAACGGAGTTGTAAAGGATTCCGATGCGTGCGCGATATTTCTCTGCGCATCGTAGTACGGACTTTGAAAGGAGCTCGGGGATCTTTAACAATCCTCGGCGCGTTTCTGGTCGCAGGAGTTTGCGATGTGCGCTTGACTGTGCGTTTGTTTATGTGCCACGTTAAGGTTTGCTGCGTTTGTTCTCTTTCTTTTACTTGTTAACGCGGTCGCGAGCACATTGTGCTTGCTCACTTTCTCCTGCAGAGCGTTTCCTTCCCTTTTCTTTCTTTCTTTCTCTCTCTTTATATGCTGTTCTTAGATACCTTGCGGTGTAACTGCAAGTACCTACGGAAGCGAAAGAGAGCATTGCTTGAGCCTCTCGGCAAGAGGCGTTGTGCTCCCGTGATCTCTGAGACGCGCCGGGGTCGGATCTGTGTACACACTCACCCGCTGAGCCCGAAAGGGACAACCTCGATCAACTCGCCGCCGCGGTGCGCAGAAAGCAACGCGCCGCCCAGACGCGCGGCTTAAACGAAGATTTATGGACCGCGAGCTGCTGCTTCGCGATTCCTCGCGCGAAACAGAGTATATGTACGCCTGTATACACACGCCACGCGAACGCGTGTGTTCTTGACGGGTGTTGAACTGTGTTGCGCTCACCCCCGGTACCATCCCCGGCAGTGTTTTTTTTTTTATCGAGCTTGTCGCTCATAGGTGCGCTGAAGCGCGGCCGACGCATAGACTGATTTGTGTTTACTACGTATACATCCTTTCTGGCTGCGTGTTTTCGGGATTTGTGTGGCGCGGCGGACGAATCTTGTTTGCTTCTCGCTACGCGATTCTCTTTGATGTACGAACGACACGCAGAACGGGATGCTATATTTCCGGCATTCACGTTTCCCCGTGCTGCCGACGTTTATCTCTCGATAGTTTCTTTTTTTTCTTTTTTTGCCTGTCTTTTTCTCGTGTTGTGTGAATTTATTACCAGCGTCGTGGGGAGAAATGTTAATCATTAAGGGTCATGACGTTGGTATGAATGTATGCGCTGCATGCATAAAGACGTGTGTCAGGAGGTGTGTGGCTCGTGAAAAGCATAAAGTGTGTTTGAACAAAATGAACTCGAAAGAGCACCGCAACGCCAGCTCGTTCTTGGGGTGAATGTGCAGGATTCGGTGACACGGGTCATTTGTCATCTTTGCTGGGTGCTATACGCGTGCGAGAAGCTTGTTTCGTCTTAAAGGGCCACTCACCACACCGCGCTTAAAGACGAGGGGGTGATTTTCTCCTCTCCTTGATACACACGGTGCATCTTCCTCGTTCCTTAGTTCTTGAATGCCAGTGAACAATATCAGAACTAAGCACTAGAGGCTATCAGGATTTCGCGCTTCTCAGCTGCACGCTGTTATCGCCGCTAGCGCAGTTGTAAACACACACAAAAAATGAAGTTTGATCGATTGATTGTGCACGATATTCGTGCGAGACAAAGAAGAACAGATGTCCGGCTGCATGGCAAAGCAGTGCAGGAAACAAATCACCCTTAATATTTCGCGTATATCAACGAATCAAAAACATGTACGCTGTAAATGTCAAGGGAACTACCGTCTGCGTCACAGTAGTGCGCCAAGAAGGACGAGAAATATTAGGAAAAAAATATTGCGCTCTTTTTTGTATTTTGGGAGCTTGGTGAGTGGCTCTTCAATGCTTTAACCCATTTGAATGACCCCTGAGAAGCCCGTGTCAGCGCTGTCCTTACGGAAGAGAAGTTGTTGCGAACCTTTACGAATAATGGTAAACGAGAGGAAATCAAAGTATCGAAATCTCACTTTTATCACACACTCTATAGTTTTTTTGTTTACTTTTTTTGTATGTGTGAGTACGTCGCTTTTTTTGTATTTTTTGTATTATTTTATTCGCTTGCACGCTGCAAATAGATAAAAAGATGGCAACGATGTGTAAGTATGCGGCTTGCTTCACACGGAGAGTTTCTCGGCAGTACGTGAGTTTACCGTTAAATTCATATCAAAGTGTTACCAACCTGTTTTGTTTTTCTATCTTGCCCAGTTAATTTCTGGTTGTAGGTAGTTTCTGGTTGTAGGTAATTTTTTTTCGTGTGGTGTACACGAGCGAATGAAACTTCATTCAATTAATCTTACTCGTAGCGTTAAACTCGGGGAATTAATTGTTTACTGTAGTCAGTGGCTCATGATTCCCACTCACTCTTTATCTTTGGTTTTTGTTATGTTGTTGGAATCGATTCTCCTTGATCTTCATTAACTTTCTTAATGCGAGTAGCACTTCACCGTCTCCGATATGGCATATCTTTTTTTTCGTATTAGAGATTAACTTCTCTAAGACATACTTGTTTAAAGTAAAACGAGAAAAGCGTCCTGCGATGTGTCCTTTTCGTTCGTGTTTGCCATTCATGCATCATAGGTATGCTTTGCGCTAAATGTGTAGGATACGTCAGAAAAACAAGAATGGTTTTTGTAAATTGCTAATGGAAGCCACAGCGAACACTGAATGATTGTTCAGGTATTTGATCGAGCTTACTGGAATGGAATGCGCTCTTTTAGGAAATACTCAATGTAATCGCAGTGATTTATCAAGCTGGAACTATAAGGTCACCTGAAGGCAGGTAGGCCTGACAGGTAGCCAAATAGAGACGTTTGGCAGCTAGCGTCTCTGGGAGCAAGTCTTTATTAAAAATCTGCACCATCACTAATTGTGTATTTCACGAGAAGCCCTACACAGGACCCGACTCGATTAGGAAGGGCTGCGCCTAGACATGGTCGTCAGTACTGCTTATAAAAACATGAAGATGTGGTGAGACACAAAATTAATGCGATAATTACTACCTTCTCTGAGCATTCGCTGCAAAACTGCGCATTGCCTCGGGTACGCGCCTTCATGATCGAGAATGTTTGCATTGACGGCAGGCACGCAAATTACATCGACGACAGACACGCACGACGTCAGCCGCACGCAAATTGCAGGTTACAACAAGCAAAGATGCTTTAAAGCTTTGTAGTCCCTGAGCAGCAAGTGTCCGCCTACGCTAGACAGGAAACGAGAGAAGGGGGGGTAAGATACACCTTTTTAAGAGAAAGGCAGGGAAACTAATCATATCGCATTATGCGGTTAGCTACCCTGCGCCGGCGGAAGTGAGGAGGAAGGATAGAGGATAAATGAAAAAAAAACACGAAGCGGTGCTCTATAGAATTCCGGCGCAAAAGTTAATTTCACTGGCTGCGCCTAATCGTATCGACCTTGCTATTCCGGGCAACAGAAATTTCTCGCCTCCGCACAAGTTTGCCGGGAATACTGTTGCATGATTGATCATCCGCCTCCACGCGCCGGCAGCGTTTCTAATCTCTGTCACGGCGCGTGTGCGTCGGCACTGACAAGCTCTGAAGCTTCACAGGTCTCGTGCTTTGTTTCTCTCTCTCCTTCTTCCTCTCTCTCCTTCTTCCTCTCTCTCCTTCTTCCTCTCTCTCTCTCTCGGTTAGTATTCTACAAAGAGTGGAGAGGAAAGGGGTCAGATTCTTTGGCGCCCCCGCGCAATATGCTAATGCAGAATCTCGGAGCGTAAAGTTCGCCAGGTCCCGAAAATAGGCGCCGCGTTGGCCTCTTAATGAACGCCGTGCCTTCCCATTTTAACGTAATTAGGCCTACGGCCTACGGTTCCTGCGGCCCCGGCCTTTCTACGCTACACAGTGGCAATAAATGTTTCTACCACCACCCCACGGTGTACACGTACCTTCAATCGTCTTCCGACAGAGCTCGCCGCTTAACCTGACGAATGGAAGTGCGTGGTGCTCTCTTCCAGATTGGCGCTCCTTTTCTCGCGTCCAAAGACAAACGCTGCTGCGCCTGGTTGAGTTTGTGGAGGCTAATGAGATGACATTGCCTTGTGCTCGGTAGAACGAGAAGGAGAGAAAGTGTGCAGTCTGTCTTAGTTGTTTTCGATCGAATAGATAGTAAAGTTTCCTCGCTACGCGTTCGTAATTTATGAAAATGTTATTCTTTTGTTTGGCCCTTTTTTGTCGCGACTGGTCATTTGCCCGAACTTGAAAGCAACAAATTATAGCTGAACAATTACATTGTATGTAATAAGGCGGGCCCCGCCGCGGTGGTCTAGTGGCTAAGGTACTCGGCTGCTGACCCGCAGGTTGCGGGCTCGAATCCCGGCGGCTGCATTTCCGATGAAGGCGGAAATGTTGTAGGCCCGTGTGCTCAGATTTGGGTGCACGTTAAAGAACCCCAGGTGGTCGAAATTTCCGGAGCCCTCCACTACGGCGTCTCTAATAATCATATGGTGGTGGTGTCGGGACGTTAAACTCCACATATCAATCAATTACAATGAGGCGTAAGCTTTGGATGCCTCGTCAAACGCGAAAACCGACCGACGTCTCGCTTCGACGTACGCCGGTGGCGGCGAGGTCAATACGAGTGATGCGAAAGATTGTCATCTCACGAAGAAGTTGCCATGTGACGTCGTCACAATGTCACGGACGCCAAAATTTGTGACGTCAAGCTATGACGTAATCACACGACAGTATTTCTTGCTCAAACGTGGACTGATACCGGAGGCTGTGCAGAAGAAAAAAAAATTTGCGAAGCCTGCACCAAGCTACGCAAGGCTTGAAACAGCGAAACTCAGCAATTATCAAGAGTAGTATAGTTACTTCTGTTGGTGGTTTCTAGGCCTTGGCTACGTTATGCAGCAGGTGCTAGGTTGCTTCTGGGTCGCTGCTATAGGCTTTAGCTTGGTGAACCTGTTGGTTGTTTCTACGTTGATTCTCAGCGCAGAGAGCTTCGAGTCGATTCAGTCACAGACACTATACTTGGTTGTGAAAACTCCAGAAATTGAAACTCGCGCTGAAACCAAGCATTAGAACCTCTCACAGATCAACAGGTGCGTCGTCTTTATCGCAGGCTTTCCATCGCTCCCGCAGTTGTCTTTCCGTTCCTTGGTATTCTCTCTGCTGAATACGTACTAGGAGTCATCGGCTCGCCGCCGTCACTGCGCAACCATTTGTCGGGATAACTGTTGCTTTCTTCGTTTTTAGTTGACCATTTATGAGTAGCCGAATTTACCAAATTTTTGTGGCACGTGCCTGTCACTGATGATGATAGTTTCTGATAGGCCGCACAGTAGCACGTACCCGCTAAGTTGATGATAGTTTTTTCTGCGATCGACTCACAAAGAACGATCTGGTAAACAGCTACACTGTTGAAAGCTTTTTAGGTGTCTGATGCTGGAGGCATTGTAGAATTACGTTATTTGCAGAAAGCTTTCGGTGAAAGGCGCTATAGGTTCAGTGCATCGAATGAGAAGAAAAAGATAGCTTTCTTCTAGTCGAATTGACTGAGGTGGACGTATAAGGGACACTGGGAGCTTCTTAAGCAAGCATGCATGTATTGGTGAGCTACATGCGCTATTAAGTGGGATTTGGAATCTGTACTGGCACCAGACGGACGATTCGTTGCGGCTTCTTTACCTTGCCGTCAAACCGCGTTCCTGTTTTTCCGATAGAAAGCCTCGTTACACTTGAGTAAGAGACAAGACTAAATGATAACGATAAATTCCAAGTCTATGGTTTGTATAAGGTACGCCAGTAAGATATTATAAGTGCGACGGTATCATCCTAGTTGCCCAACTCGCAGTAATCCTCACGACGACGAGCTGTCAGGCGCGGCTGTTGTCAGGGGTTACTTCCTATCCTCCAGGGCTTTCTTTCTTCCCTTTATCTGTTATTTTTTGTTGTTGTATGATATCGTGAGAAGCGGAGCTAGTTATCATCTCGGAAAAGGCGACCACTCTCTTCGACCGTTGGCTATTTTCAGCCGCTGCTGTGAAATCTGCTTTTAGCCCGGTATTAGTAGTTCGTCTCGGTCGCACGCTGGGTTGCCTGTTGTGCGTTACATTTCGCTCTTACTCGGTTATTTTTTATCGCTCTACTTTAACCGGCAGATCGCAGCGTAATATCTACGCCTTTCGTGCCAAATTGGACGGAAAGTGCCGAACATCTGTTCTTAACGTTCGAGCGGGAGCTTACTCGTATCGCTCGCGCTGGAAGAAACGTGACGCCTGGATGAGAAAAATACGGTGCGAAGGTCTGCTACGCGCCAGCGCTGGCCGCTTTCGCGATGAGCTGGGCTTGTTCCGAGCGAAGGGCGTCACAAACAAGCTCCGGACGAACTGCGATAAGGTGGAGCAGCTAAGTTATTGCCCGGCTCTTCGTTGCGGGCTGGCGCGCGGCACATGTTCCCCAGCCAGTGCAGAGTGAGCTGGAAGAGTTCCTATATGAGCCTTCTTATAGATTCGCTCTCTGCGACAAGCAAACTTCGGTCTTTTATGTGTCGCTGCTTTCATTATTTAATGTTCATCTTTCACCGTTTTTTACTGTTCTCCTCGAAGTAGTAGCAAGAAAAAAAAAAAAAAAAGAAAGACCGCTGTGTTTCTGTAGGCGTTGATTAAGTGGGTCGTAACATTTGAAGTGTCCCGAACGTGCTCAGAGGTGTATGGATCATTATCGCTTACCCTAAAAAAAAAAAACGTTCGGTAACTAGTACGATATTATTGGAACGTAGTTGTCCTACTCAAATGCTTGTTTACCTTAACTCATTATGTTTTCCCCTCTGAAAGTTTCACGTTAAAATGAAGCTTCCATATGCCTGTTGTTGTAAAGAAGTCTAAAAATAAGGTCACGCCACATGTTGTAAGTTTAAAATCTTAAATGGGCTTTTTATTTCTTAGTGCTTATGTCGCTGAAACGAAGCCAGACAATGCGATTCCTTCGTTTTGTCCCGGCGCTCGCAGCATAGGTGCTTGCGATTTATGAATGCCTGTCATGACGCTGTGGCTGCGGCCATTTTAAACACCTTACACCTTCCTGTCTTGCGTATCATTTGGGGTCTGTGGCATTACATTTTGTCGTTTTTATGTGTTTTCGTGCTTCGTAATTTATCGTCCTCCTAATAAGCTAGTATGCGAACGAGACGCCTGCTTGCAAGGTAGCTTCGTTTGCGTCCATTAGTGCCCACAGTGGTGCACGCTTTACAGGGGCGGAAAGAAATAGTGCGTTGTTCGGATTTTATTCAGTATCCCTGTCGCTTCGTATACTATCAAGTACTTGATACAGGATCATCTTAATGCTATTGCAAATCGATATTTAGACAGTACTAAAACGTAGCTTTAGAGCTTCATCGCCGGGATTTCCTTAGCCTTGCAGTCGGAGAGCCGACATGTATTTTTGTGTAGCAGCTTTGCCGCATGCGCGCTTGCTCACGGCGGTGCACGCTTTACAGGGGCAAATATTTTAAAGCATTTAGCTCGACTGTGCGACCCCGAAGTGACCCCTGGAGACTCATGTATTGCAGTGCTCGATAATGATCGATATTATGAATAAAAAAAAAGATAGCCACATTCTAGTGAGAATCAGATACGCTGTTGGAGCAATCTCGTTGGACTGAGCAGCACTGGTGTGCCTTAGTGGCTTAGCTTTTTGGTGCACACTTTTACAGACAAAAATTAATTAATTTAGAAATGTGTTGCGCGCGCGTGCGTGCGTGTGTGCGTGTGTGTGTTTGTGTGTGTGTGTGTGTGTTTGGTGTGCATGTGTCGCCCGTTTAGGCTACACGCTTGACTTACCGCACCAAGTGATTTCGAAAATGCTCGTGGGAGGGATTTACTACTGCTTGGGGCCTGTTGTTTGTACCTGGAGAATGCAATCGCTGCGCGGAACATTAAATAAATCTCAATTGTTCCCCGAGGGAGCCACGCTTGATCTCGTTTGGTGCAGACGTGTTTAAGCTTTCGTGGGCCATCTACACAAAGTTCAAGTTTTGTGCAAAAGTTGATGTGCGCGGAAACGAAGCTCGAGAGTTCTTCTGTCCGGAAGGGTAAATAAAAGAGACATGAAAGTTTAGTCGCCGTCTCCCTATCGTGCCTTTTCCTTTACCCGCGTTTTACGCTCCCTTTTCGTTTTTCACCACCGTCGTTTCGGAGGATTGGTGGAGATTGCCTATATCGCCTCTGTATACACGGGACTTTTCTGCCTCTCCTCTTCGCGGTGCGCCCCGAACAATTTTACCTGCAGTGAAGCACACACACGAACAAAAAGGGGGATGCGCTGAGGGTGGTGGCTCATGCGCTTGTGCGCGGCATTGAATGCTTCCAAATTGACAGCACGCGAACGAGGAGGGAGAATGAATGTGCAGCGTGGCGAGCCACCAATTTAAGAAATAACGAGGAAATGAAATGTAGAGATAAAGAATAAAAAAATGGTATTTTTGGAGACCGTGCTACAGCGTATCCGTGCGTGCGCGTGTTGAGGAGAAATGTAATTTTCGTCCCGGCGTATTAGAAACCCATTCCGGGTAAGCCTTCGGGAGATACCTAAATATGAGACGACAGGTTAGAAGGGGGGGGGGGGGGGAGATAGAAGGGTGTACGAAAAAACGGTATAGGAAGACGAAGAAGGCTATTGATGGTGTTCCAAACCTGATGAGAAAGGAAGCTAAAAAGACGACTTTGAAGAAAGGTGGGCCATGGGGAGTTTGGGAGAGGAGGTTGAAATTGTCACGCAGTGTGCTTTGAAGTGCTGTATCTTTTCCGATGAACGTTCTAAAAAACGAGAGCATTTCGGAAAACGAAGAACGAATAAATGAAAAACCTAATGCCCGCGGGCGAGCTCTGGGCAATCCACCTCCGTGCGCCCTATATTTGCCTATATCTTCCTTCATCCAGTACGTAATCTCGGCAGTTTATAACCCATTTATCGTCAACGTCGGGGGCTGCGTGACTCTCTCTCTCTCTCTCTCGGGCTTTTCTCTTTTTTTTTTCTTTCTTCATTGGCCATGTTCACGGTCATTGCTGTCTCGCTACTAAATCCGCTTTCTACTTGTTTTTTCTGAAGCCTCTGACAAAAGTTTTCGAGCTGTGTTCTTTACGACGAACCGTATCTCTCTAACGCCCTCTTCTACGTTCGGAACGTTTTCGCCTATTTATTGTTGGTCACCGTCTTATAGCTCTTTGTTGAAACTTATTCCTTCCAGCAGCGTCTGGCCTTTGTCGCTTCGCCTCGCTGTTCGTGCGGATACATCGTCAATATACGGGACCTTCGGTGTGAGAGGCTTTTCGCGAAACGAGTGCTGCGCTAGAGCTCTCGCGCTTCCTTCCGTTCCCCCATCTCGCTGGTTTCAAGGCTGTATCCCGTATGAAATATCCTGACTGTGCACACTTCTTGCATATCGTTATCATTGCTTTGGTTAAGAGCTTTCACATAACGTAGCCGAGGCATGGCTCATGCGACTTCCTTCTTTTTTTTTTCAAGCTCCGGTTGTTCGAAGGGGTAGAATAAAAAGAAATATACCTACTCGTGCATCTGAGCCTATCTCTATATATTTTGTCAAGTTTGAAGAGATAGTGCGAAAAATCCTGTTTACATTGCCTGGCTGTTCGCATGAGCTGTTAATATGTGTCTTTGCGAATCACAACGCGAGCCGTGAGCCGACAGCGAGGAAACACGTACACAGTGCAGCATACATGTGGGTGTAGTTCTTGTATGATGCCTAGTTCGCGGAGAAATTCGTAGCATTCTGAACATGTCCTATTTTTATGGACGTTTCTTTATGTTGTTTTACTGCTCGCGCAAAAAATTAGGAGTATGCCTGCTAAGGTTCAGCAAGCTTGTCAGAGCTCGCTTCTTCGCGCTATTACATAGAGAATAAACTCATAAGGCAATTCAACATTCAATTGCTCGTAAAGTACTGTGGGGGCCTTATATTCTACCGTCTCTATATTCATAGCAGACCTGTCAATATAGACTCATAAATTTGAAGTGTGGTATGGAGTCGTAGAACTTCACGGACGTTCTAAAACGGGTTAGCTTGTATAATTTCTACACGCTGAGCAAATCAGACAGCGTTACAGGTCGCATTTACAAGGAAGAGATGCAACTAACTGTTCTTTTAATTTGCATCACTTGCCAATGACGTGCATTATTTTTCATTCCGGAAACTCGACAGGTTTGTATTTCTTTGTTTAGCCTTGAGGGTAGGCTTATCCGTATATTGTTTATCTGTGCAGTGTTGTTAGGACTAACTCCCACTTGTAAATTTCTAACGTCTACGCTTTGGCAACAGCTGTGGTATATTTTCTTGCGATCGATTAGGTTACACGAAACAGGAAACCTCTAATAAAAGCAGTCATGTATTTTCAAATTAGCTTTAGGCTTCGCTTCCTGCTTCATATATCGCATGCTGCTGTCTCGCAGCATTGTCTGAGTTCTTCCGACAGAGTGCGCTTTCACTCCGATATCCTTACTACCGTAGCGACACGGCCATTCGGACGTCTTACAGGTTCCGCACATCTACTAATCCGCTCCCGAGGGAAACACTGTCCACAGATCGGTTCGCGTATCTCTCCTTGTCGGAGGTAAAAAGCCCACGCTTCCTATACACTCCCTCCAAAGAAAAGGCGGCCTCCTGGGAACACGGTTGGCAAAGCTATGGCTTGTCAGCGATCTACTCAATCGACGCTTGTTCCGGCTTAAGTCGAAGCTCGGGAGACGCTGCCGTCTTGAACGAAAATCGCCCCCCCCCCCCCCTCAATATATCAGCCCTTCCAGCGTGTGTACACTGTCGCTCGCATATCCCGTTGTTCTCCGTGAAAGCTTCCATTCGATTGGATGCATGCTCTCCGGTGGCTTTATGTATATGAATCCTCGGATGAAGCGGGGGAACGCTTTATTGAGAAATAAAGGTGAGACACAGCCGCTGCAGACGGTTGAGTGATTCCTTCGGCCGTATGCGTATACTCTGATTTACGTATATCTGTGCAGCGGCTGTTGAGGCTAGGATAAAACAGAAAGGCTTAAATAGGGAGGGTGATCAGCTAGAAACGACGTCGTCAGATAGGGGAGAATTCCCGAAGTTGTTTGCACATGTATAGGAATACTCTACGAATGACGTCCGCCTGTTCGGCGACTGAACCGCGTAGTATATATAATGCACTCTAATGACGTTACCTAAACGCCGCTTGACATTCAGGAATCGCTATGACGGGTCGATTTGGTGATTTATTAGGTGATGCGGGGGGCAGCTATTGCAAGACTGCACAGTTTTAGAGGGACATCGTGTATTGGGATTATACGAAGGGGGTTTGGGAAGCGAATGCCAGTCAAAAAAGAGGAGAAGCAGGAGGAAATGTAGAGTCGATATACAGTACGTGAGATGGGAGCCGCAGTATATCCCAGCTCTAGGAAAAACGGAATCGTCCTGTCCGGTCGGTTGAATCGCGTGTCTCTCCCTGAGGCAAGTATCGCGGACGATGACACGAGGATGTGGAAGAGACGGGAATGGAAGGAGAGAAAACGGGAAGTGCGAGAGCCGACCTCCCTGCGCGGCTTGGAATCCCGAGGGTTTGTGTTCCGCGTCGCGTCGCAGGGAAGGCCCCGTCAAATTTGGCGAGCCGCTCGACTTCCCCGGGCGTAAGCCGTTCCGCGTTGTCCCGAGGACAGAGTGCATTTCTATACAAGTTGATCGCGCTCGAAATGAGTGGTCTTTATATATACCGCGCTAATCTTTAAAAAAACAGATATATGAGAAAAGCCTTTACGAAATAAGGCAAAAAAGGGCAGAAGAAATTGGCAAGTACGCGGCGGCAAAAATATAACAGCACGACAAAGCGAGGCAGCTTTGATTCAGCTGTTCGCGCCCTTCATAATTTGCTGTCGGCTCAGCCCTGAGCGCGCCTCTACTTCCATTGTTATAAGTTTCGCCTTGCCTCGGGGAGTCATTACTTCCGGACACACTAATCACTTCCCTAATACTCCCATTCTTTCGAGCGATTTTCCTTATCGTGTCCTTCCGGTAATCCCTTCGCGTCTCATCCGGCAGCGTAGTCTTACAGTACCCTTCGAGGATTATTATGTCGTCTTTGCCGTCTGGCATCAACATTCAGCGACCGAAGCTGGGAAGTAAGTTTTTTTGTGTTACAGAGTCAAGACGACGCCGTGGAGGCCTTCATTTTCGTAACAGTGTCGTTCTAGTAATCTTTTCCTTATTCCACGGTTCCAGCTTACGGTGGTAATAGCCTTCCTGATTTATTAACATGGAGCGGTGGTTCTGCTGTCTTAGCATACACATTTTTAGTTTATCGACGTCACAAACCAAATCTGATAAAGCAAGATAAATGTTATTTCGTGTCCTTTTATGTTTCGTTATTGTGAGAAAACAGGAATGTATATTTCTCCGCATTTTTTTTATTTGTGAACAACAATATGTCGGTTATAACTTTTTTTACAGAGAAGCAGTTATGCTTTTCGTTATGTCGTTAGGCGTTCGCTATCAACATCATGAATGATTTCTACGTTTCTAGCGCGTGCAACTCGATAACTCGCTCGTGGCGCTCTCTCTTCCCCTTCGCTCTCTGAACATGTGCGCCCGGCGCGGGCTCTACCGCTACACCAATTGGTTGGGTGTGGTGTACAGTAATGTGGAAATATATGAGCGCACAAGGTAGAAGGAAAAGCACTCGACAGGGGAGACGCTCACTTACAACTGAACTTTTATTAGAAAATAAATATTTCCACATTATGTTGTACCAACTGTCCCAGCATTCAACTTTAGTGGTGTGCAGTAGTTCGGATGGGCAAGAGAACGAATACAGAGAGAGAGAGAGAGAGAGAGAGAGAGAGAGAGAGAGAGAGAGAGAGAGAGAGAGAAAAGAAATGTAATGGCGGAAACGAAAAGAGAAAAATTGACAGTGAGAAATCATCTTGATGAGGCTGGATTTGAATCCGCGTACACACGATCCGAAGGCGAGCATCGTGTACGCTCGGCTGTTGACACACGTTAGCAGATTGACGTCGCATTCACTGGGCTGCGGTGTCAAACTCCTTATCTCAATTTTTATTTACACAGAGCTTGTCTGGCTCCTTTTCCTAATTGTTGGTTTTGTGGAGTCCGTGAGAAAAGAGACCATTATCTAATGTGTTGTAAAAGATACGCCGCTTCTTCTACGCCCTCTTCTAATGTTATTCCAATATTAATATTATTATTAATAATATTAATATTAATATTAATAATAATATTATTATTCTAATAATAATAATACGCCCTCTTCTCATATCGGAGTTAAACACACCAAAGGTACTTTTTTTTTTTGGGGGGGGGGGGAGGGGGCTTAGTTCCTATAGGATACAGCGACCGGACAGTTGCCGACGCATTACAAGAATTTATTGAATGTTCAAAGAGAGTCGAGCTGTAGAACCAATCATCACTTCTAAACTTCAGGTTTCCAAATTGCTTTATTTATTTATTTATTTATTTATTTATTTGTTGTTGTTGTTGTTGTCGTTGTTGTTGATGAAATTATCTGCTTCATTTTCTATATCCGCAGTTTTTATTTGCCACTTTCTAGTATTTAACAATTTTTTCCTTCTTTGCTATCATTATTTTAAAAGACGTAAGCTAACAAAATAAAGTATTTCGTTAGAGCTACCTGGTTTTTAGTCGATTCCTCAGCGTTGGTATGCGCCATTCATATATTATAGGCTCTACTACTACTACTACTACTACTACTACTACTACTACTACTACTACTACTACTACTACTACTACTACTACTAAGTTAGCAGAGTGATAGACAGCATTTTATAGTGCAATAAACCAAGAGGGTGTGTAAGACGGTGAGGCTGAGGTGGAGAGATGAGAGGATGAGGAGGATAAAAAGAAGGGAGACAGTAAAGCATATCATATACAGTGCGAGAAAGAAACGTAGAAAGAGACAAAAAGACAGTAATACAGAAAATAAACAAGAGAAAGAAATAGAAAGAAAAAAACATGTAAGGAAACAAGAAGCAAGCGGGAAATTCAAAGAGAGTGATACATAATGGAAAGAGACAGAAATATGGGAAGAAAAAAAAAAGGAATATGAATGGAATGAAAAAGAGCCACGAAGAAATGAATAGGAATAAGAAAAAAAATAGAAAAGAGGGAAAATAAATAGATGAAGAAAGATAGAGAAAGCTAAAGAGAACCAGAGAGCCACTCTGCTCTGTATTGGGCGCGAGGCCCACCACCGGAGGAGCGGGCGCTGCAATCGCGGTAACGTGGAGGGTTAGATCACGTGATATTGTCTCGCTCTGGCGAAGGAAAGCTGGCGGTTGGATGCGTTGTTTCTAACTTTCACTTTTCAACAGAGTCGTTTTGCTCTCACTTCATAAGTGCGGACTTCTACAGACCAAACAATCCGGAAAGTTGCAGTAAGGGTTATCAGCGGCGCGCCACAGCGCGCTACGTGTGCGATGTGACTGCCACGGCCGCCGGCAGTGCCACTGTCACCTCTCTCTTTCTATACTGATGTGGTTGTTAATTCAAGTGCATGGGGTTAAAATTAGTACCGACCATGATTTTTGACATAAAAACAGAATGTTTCAGTTACCGCACGGGAACCTCGTTCGCAAAGAAAAATGCATGTGCAAATAGTCCGATTATGTATATAATAAAATACGACGTACGTGCGTACATGTGAGGGGAGTTGCCGTCATTAGATTTAAGAATGTGCGCCGTCGTCTGCATTGTCAGAAAGTCAAGATAAAAGTCTGAAGTCCAGTTTTTTCCCCTAATTTTTCATAGTTTAACCCTATTTCGGCCTATTTCGTAGCCAGTTGCTTTTGCGTATTCGGTCAACGCGTTCGACGAAACCTTTTTTACATCATACATGTGCCGTTCCAGTCTGCTAAAGCTACTTTTTTCGCTAAGTTAGCTTTTACACAGACTTCGCCACCCCCCACTCACTTCCCTGGGTGTGTCTGTCCTCATGTGTACACGCGATCACACGGGTTCCCGTCCGCCAGGGGTGTAACCAGGAGTTGGCACACCAAGCTCGTGCCCCCCCCCCCCCCCCTCAAAAAAAATTTTTCCCATGGCATTGCGCACAAAATAACAGTTGACCCCATCTGCCTACCGGCCCCCCAATTCTAATCAAGGTGATGCCCCTCCGGGAAAATGTTTCTGCCTACGCCCCTGCCGTCCGCGACTTCAGCTCACGTGGTTCCTTCCTTATACATCTGTAGAATGAGCCCACAGCTACTATCACTTCTTCTAAAGTTGTTTTGATCTACAGACAAAAACGCGGTCAGCTTCGAAAGCTGATGCTTGTTCTAATAGCTGCCGTGAAATGCCACACAGCTTATGAATGAAGCTGTAAAAAAATTGCCCCCAGCGCCTCGAAGAGAATCTTGAAGGAATGCGAATACATGTATTGCGCCTAGAGGACACGGCGTAAATTCTAATGGGGTAAAAGAATGGTGAGACATGGATTTGTATCGCAACCATTTATTCACACATTCATCAGCCAGCGAACGGTTGAGATTGAGGCGTGCGCTTCAGTTCATTTATAAATACGTACGTGCGAGTGGACGGGAGAATAGGGCGCAGGGAGTAAAAAGAGAAAATGGCGAAAGAAGGAGCGGCGAAGCACTGCACCTACCCTCTCCTACACTCTTTCGACACCCGCGGGAGCTCCATCGAGCTACCGTGATGCTAGCACCCTTGCACTCTAGTGCGCGCTCCTCCTCTCCATTACTCCACTACTACTCCTCTCCGCTACTCCGCCCGCACCAGCTGCTCCGGTTGCTAGGGCTGAAGATAAGCGTGCGCCCGAAGCTGTTGCTATAGGAGAGGGAGTGAGAGCGGAGATATAACACCTGCCGGCGTGCGGGCACCGACAGACGCCTGACATGCCCCGACTAAGAAATGCATTCGCATTTAAAAATCGACACTGGTATTTTCACTGAAACATGAAATTGCCGTTTAGATCACGGTATGCAAGACATACTCGCAGCATGCTCATTCAAGGGCGCAAAAGGATACAGCTGCTGCACAGTGCATTTGCCATGATAATGGAGCACGGTCAGGATCGCATTTTTTATCACGATTTACCTCTTTGCAAAATCTGGGGAGATGAGCCAGTCAATCATAATTTTCACCCATCTGTAGCTCGATGCTGATCGAATGTGGACTGTGTGACAACCGTACGAAATTTCTGCAATAAATTTAAAACCGTGCCGCAGAAAAACTTTTTCTCCTGTGAAATTTTACCTAGTTACAAATCTGAATGAGGCACGCACGTGCATGATGCTCTCGCGTGGGCCTGGAATCATGACAGAAAGTTTGCGGCTGCATGCAGCTGTGAAAATGCTGTGCTGCTTCCCACAAAACGGAGAATCTGCTTGCTCTGTGCTTCGTAAGGCTATGTGCGCTAAACAAAAGTGCAAACTTGCACATGCTTGTCGTGTTAACCTCGGCCTATCTTTAAACGCAAACCTGCAATAAATGGCATGGTTGCACGCATTCCTTTCAGCAAAAATAAGTCTCTTTGTTGCAAGCATGCGTTAATACCGATTGGATGCTTCAATTGGACCCTGAATGAGTCGTTATTTTTTACAAAAGCGGCAAAACTCAGCCCCCGTGGTTTTCATACAGGTGGCCATAGCAGACGACGCTGGCAGTCGGGCATTATGAGAAGCATAAAACTTTTCTGAAGCAGTCATTTAACACATCCCACAGTCAACGAAGAAGCTGCAGCAGTATTGTTATGGTTTCATGAAGTACAACAAGAAAAACAATAATTAAAAAGGCGATGCGAAAGTGGCTGCGCACGAAAAGGCTGGTGGAGCAATCCAACATGTACGTCACAGGGATGCGTCCGCATGGTGGCATCACGGTATGTCAGAAATATAGAGAAACAGATTGCTCAGTAAGCGGAGATGTGCCTGTGCTTTGCTGTGTCAGGCTTTGTTTGAATCAGTGCAAGCTTCCCGATGCTTTTTCAAAGACGATTTTTCAAGCACTCAACACCTGTGGTAGCAGAAGTTAGCAGCGCCATCAATTAAAGGGAGTAACTCTTCATGCTTTAAAGTTTTCGTCTTCATCAACTGGCCTATGGAGAGATAAATATGAATTGGATATTAGTGTAATGTCATCAACATAATAGACATCTGTGTAATTATGCTAGCTGTTTTCCTTGTTTCGGGGTTCAATGTACTTTCTGCTCTATGCAGCGGCTCCTACATCACCGAGCGTCAGCTGCGGCTCGTCGTCATCGAAGAACGCTGCCGAGAATCAGCGGCTCAGCAGCAGTGGCAGCAAGTCAAGTCCTCAGCCACCACCGCATCAGTCGCAGGCTTCCGGTTCAAGCTCCGCTTCGGCAACCTCCGCCGCCCATAGCGAACCCGGCAGCAAGGCCTCCAAGACAGCGGATGAAGCTGGTGAGAAAGGCACATTCAGCTGGCATGCACATTTCTTGCAGTGTCGAACGCTGGTGTTGACTCCCTGTCATGGTGTTCAGATACCTTACTATATATCGAATTCCCATGGATGCCATAAACACTAAGTCTAGCTATAAATGGCTTAAACGTAGGTTGTCGACTTTGGACATCCAATGTATATACAAGCCCACCATTTCTATTAGGCAGTAAGGAAAAAAGTACAAGTGAAGGAACATTGGATACTTGCATTACATGTTTCTTCTAACACGAAATTGTTTTATGCTTGAGTTCAGGAAAGTTTCAGTGACGTATTTTCATCATGGAAGTGACGTCGAAAAAATATGTTAAATAAAAAGCGATGAAGTAGTTCTCTTAATGGGAGTGGACACCACGACCTCTCTGTTCGCGACAGCAGATACTGGGTATGCTATCCACTGTGCTACAATCACACACTTTGTAGGGTTCAAAAACACACATTTGATATCTACCACTGTTTTCTCACAGCGTTCTTGTTAAACGGAAGTAATGCATCATGACTTTTGATATCCATGATTATTTTCTCCAATGCATCGATTCTGCACGTCTATCCTATTCGGTGAGTTTCTAGTACGATAAGTGCAATTTTGTCAACGCCTTTATACACAGCCAGGTGGTGACCTTACTCAAAGCGCCAGCGTCACTTGTAAAACATCTATTCATACCAAAAAGTGTCCTTCAGCACGCGCTCTCCACTTGCCCTCGCCACGTAAAAAGTCACGGTTGGTCAACAGACAAGACACAATGCGTTGGGTTTTTCTCTAATTAGGCAGTGGCATTCAAGAGCTCCAAATGTGCTGAGTAGGCTACCTTAGCCCAAGTTTGGTGCACAATCAGTCATGCTCTTCTGGCTAGCACATCACTTTCTTTGGTTTCCCTCTGACTGTTAACTTCTACAGCCACCACAGGCATCTATGACCACAAGGGCATGTTTAAAATTAATCATCAACGTCACTCGTCGGGATGCAGATGCATCCCTAAGCGTCAATGTGAATGCATCAACATTGAGCGGCACTCTGTCAAATACCAACAGACATTGTATAAGCTCTCTCTCACAAATGTACAGTAAACATTAAGCTAGTTTTGTAACAACACGTTTTACTTTAGTGTTTTACCGATTCCCGTGAAGGAAACACAAACCATGTTTTTTCTTGAAATGTTCGCAAAGAAGGCTATCTAATACCATTGTTTGTCTCGTAATTCTGAAACTATGGAACACCAACAATGTCGGCAATGAAGACAACGAACTTCACTTGAAAAACAACAGTTGAAAAAACATGTGATGCATGCTTGCATTCAGAGACATTATAGGATTTAGGACTCTTTAAGTGTGTGTGTACAGTAATAGCTGTTTAAAAAAGCTCTTGTTCAATGTTCCAAGCTTTTTTCCTAGGAGCTTATTTTACGCGGACGTATAGCACATACCTTCTGCCTGCCAGTGCTTTATGATGCATCATTTCACTGTATCATGGTTTATTTTGAGCTTTTTTTCAATATGAATTCGCACCAACTTGCCCAAGTGCCTCTACACTAGATGACGGCTGGTGAACAGAAGCTGTCTTTAACACCACATAATGCTCAGTATGAAGTGTTATTTGCTCACGTTGGTTTCAGCAGCATCAGCAGCGGCGTCGGCAGCAGAGGCATGCGGCGACGACGCGGGCGACGTGCAGTACTGCGACCCTTGGGACACGGGCCCAGCCGCCGTGGCTTTGCGGCTACTAAGGGCCGAAGAGCAGCGCAACAACAAGAGCCCCACTCCGGCGCACGCCGCCACGCCCGCTTCTGCGGGGGGCGTGCTGTCTGCCGACGAGATGGCCCGCCAGAGGCATATCTACGAGACGGCGTTCGACTCTCGCGTCAAGCAGCGAGACCCGGACCAGGACTTGGACCGCATGGCCCAAAGCCCAGTACTCCTCTCTGGGCTGCAGCAGCAGCAGCCGCGTGCAGGTCCACTCTACCCGGTGCCGTCGTCATCCTCGTCTTCGGGAGTGGCAGTCACGCCAGGTCGCAAGGGGGGCGTCACGAGGCAGCCTTCACTGCAGGATGCCTGTGGCCCAAAGCCACCACCGCATCAGGTATGTAGGAGAGCATCTATGATGATACTTAGAAGTGCTAAAAAAACACAGGAAACACTAGAAAGGAGAACCAGACAGGACGAGTGGTGACTTAAAACTTTCAGAAACCTTTTGGTGTACAAGACCTGGTGAATTTCTGCAAGTAAACTCTAGCTTATAGAGAGCGCTCATACGGTCTAGTTTTTTTTCCCTGTTTTTCACTCTTTCTTCCTTTTTTTCGCTTCTAAGTATCATGCTAGATTTGACTCGCTCAGTATCTGTCGTTCAAAGCCTAATAGGTAGGGCAGTCTGTTCAGTGAATCTACCATTTATTTCAATTCTCTCGATCCAAAAGTGCCCCTTGAGTCTGATTTATGTCCCAAAATGCAATTCAATTTGACGTAGTGAAGAACGAAAAAAAAGGTGCGATGACTTCATTGTAAACTAAGTTATTCTAACTAGTCACAAATTTCTACCATCATTTCCTACATCAGGCCGCTTCTTTGCATAACCAGACCTGATATTGACCTTTGAAACAGTTGTGCATGATCATCCCGTTGCACGTAACTTTTGATGAGAGTTTGCATTGTCTTCTGAATTAATTTGAGTCCAATAAACTCTGTAATCTCTGACCTGTAAATACTAGGAAAAAAATTTGTTATAATTGAATTTTCAAGATAAATGAAATCACGAAAGTTAAGGCAGCTGGCCCTGCACAAATTTAATTGACCCCTCCTCAAATGGTGTCAGCAGTATTTTTTATAGTTCCTTGTACTTTCATACTAGATACGTCTTAGCTTACAGTACGGAAAGCTGCTTATACTTCGTAAACTAAAGCTTCTGATTAAAGGGGCTACTACTTACGTGGCTCAGACATAATGAATGTTACCAGCTGCTAATTTATGAGGTACAAGTTATTAATTTATGTGTCATGATGAATTGCAAAAATTTTTTTTCTATCCCAAAAGAGTAAACTGAGTTCAGAAACAGTGTACCATCCTGCCTTAGCAAATGCCCACTAACGATACGTGGCATCTACGGCTCACCGTCAGACGAGCGTTATGCGAATTTTTTCTTATGAAGCTGCTACCTTGCTTTTTTTTTGCCGTGAAACCGAAGCAAACAATCTCATCAAACCACCCCTTCACTGTTTTCACTCTGAGCACCAAGTGAGCATCCTCATTATGATGAAGCCACGATCTCGCTCAAAACGCCATGAGCTCGCATTCTTGTCTCGTTTGAGTCCAGCATGTGCTTTGATTGTGCCTGCTCAATAGCGCCGATTCTTTATGCCCTCTGAAAAGAAAGGGAGAATGTAGCTGGGCGTCCTTCTATTCTACAACGATAGCCTTCACGAATTTGTCACACATTTCTGTACGCTATCACCTTGCACCGAGTACTGTACTTCGACATTGCAAACGGTGTGCATGTATGCGTGCTATCAACATGACATGCCATTTTCGATAAGGGAAGTAAGCAAGCAGGCCAAACGACAGTTGTTGTTGCGGGACTTAAAATATACAAATGGTGATTACTGTTCTCATAGCGTAGTAAAAATTTATGTATATTTAGCAGCATCCTAAATGAGACGGGGAAAAAAAAGGAAACGCTCAAAGCTCACCACTGTTGCGTGAGGCTGCAGCAAAGCGGTGAGCAGCGATTCGAGCAAGGATGATTGGTAACTGCAAGAAAAAAGAAGGAAGAGATTAGCAGTCAGTGCGTACTTCTGGCGGTGTCCAACTCGGCACTTGGTTCGAATTCCTGTGCTACCAGGCGCCTGCTGGTTTTGAACAGCGGAGCTGTATAAGCAGATCATTAGTTTGTGACAGGTGAGCAAAAATTATTAAGACCATGAACTGGCATGCACCCCCTCATCCTCTTCTGCACTCACTCCCAAAGAATGTGTGCCGAGTGGTCTAATATGGCCTGGATAACCCTGATGGGCAAGTGAACGAGTACAGAGAGAGAGAAAAAAAGAGAGAAACAGTAAACTTCTTGCCAAAGAGCGTCTTGGTGAGGCTAGATTCGAACTGGTCTGCCCGTAACCTGTAGGCGAGCGTCGTAACCAATGAGCTGTCCAGGCGCGCTAGCAGACCATAGTGTAGCCTTTTGTAGTATGTTATGCCAAGGGGTCGGGAAAGGGAAGTGAAGGTAAGGAGGAGGGAAAGGTGTAGAGGCGAGTCTAGCACAGCAGAGAATCAGAAAGAGAGAAATTTGGCAAAATTAGTACAAAAAGAGAAAGAGAGAGAGAGTCAAAGAAAGTGTGACAGAAAAATAGAGAGCCAAAAAAGATGCAGCAAGGGAAGAGGAGAAAGGGGAAGCAAGCTTTAAGTAGAGAGAGACATAAATATAAATGAGCAGAGTACATACATACATACATACATACATACATACGTACATACATACATACATACATACATACATACATACATACATACATACATACATACATGCACGCACACACATGCCAATGTGCATGTGCATATGGTATGATATATGCACACACTCAAAACGATGAGTGGAACGAAAAGTTTGCAGCTCCACGTTGCAGCTTGGGGATCAGTATGAAGTTATATTAGTTAGTGAGAAAGGAAACCTATTTTATACTGGAATTTCTGGAGTACTTTGTCATTTATGATAGGAAGTAACCCCAATTAGGGAAGTGTATAAAGTATGTAATGGACAATGTGACTGACATTGCGCAACAAGCTGCGATTCCACTTCGTTGGCACCCACACAGTTTTGGAGCAGACATCTCCCATGAGTTATTGTGTGGCACCTGGTCTTGTTGCAATGGGCCATCACTGCCATGCTGCTAAGATTGTTCATGTATCTCAGTTGCAGTTTTTCACAAGGCATTCTCTTTTGCTTTAAACTGCGGCTAGGACGGCAACTTTTTGTGAAAAGAAATTAATGTAGGCATTTACATGGCACATCTTTGTTCTTCATGCGTGTTCATCGTGTGGCATTCTTCTTCGTCATTGGTTGTAGGGACTCACCTTGACTGTGATCTGTGATTTGGGTGTAGTCACGTTGCCATGTCTATGAGGTCTACTAAAGGTCATATTAGCTACTGTATTAGAATATCTTGAACTAATGTACATAACTTTTTGAAAAGTTGTAACATCAGTGCCACAAAAAAGGGTGTACATTTGAGCTTGTTATCTTATGCTTCGATCACTAAAATTCAACTCATTGCTAAATGATTAGTAGCATTCATTTTTCACATTGTTGGGGGGTAGGTGATAAAAACGATGGTGTTTAGTAATGACTTTGGCACGAACTTCTCTTTACAAACTTTGCGTCATCTTAGTAATCTATTTATCAAACATAGGTGCACTTTGTGCGATTAACATTGGTTTGCTCTGTCTGTGATGCTTGTGCACATGTGGCAGCATCAAATGCTACTCTAATAAATAGCAAAAAATGTTTTAAAGTAGTGCCATGTACCAATGTTACAGTATACTTTCAATTTTCACCACTTGCAGGGGAGCAGTAGCAGTACCTCAGCATCTTGTAATGTTCAGCAACAACCAGCACCAACACCTCGTGGTTCCAGCAGCAGTGGCAACCCTTCAGTTCCGATTCCTGCCACAAGAGGGCAGGGTTTGGCGAGCAAGCAAGCGTCGGCGGCCGACAAGGCCATTTACCAGAACCACCCATTACCACAATCCCCAATTTCCGAGAATCCCCCTGCTGCACCTCTCGGCGCAGTCGCCGTTAAGCGCAGCATCCACGCAGGCGTCAAGGTTAGGAGTTGTTTGCTGATGGTTGGATTATTCCTGCTTTCCTTCAATACGAAATTCCGTCATGTATCGTGTTGATGAAGCTGCTTTCACATATATCTCTGCATTCTCCTGCAGTGCTCGTTTTCTCTGACAGGCATACCTCCAATGCTGAATGGCCATATGTAGGCTCCTTTAAGCATAGCACTAAGCATCTGTTTGAAACTGCTGCTGTTGTCGGCCTCACAGATGGCAGTAAAACAAAGTAGAGTCATACTTCTTACAGCTTTAGCATGCTTTTGCTGCACTTAAAAAGCAAGGTAGCAATGAGGCTACCCAGTGGCAAGTCAGACAAGCAGGTAAAGGAATTGTAAAAGTAAGAGGCCTCCTTGTATTTTATGGCAAAACAGTACTGAAGAACGAACATGTGAGAAAGATGAAGCATTCCAACTAGCCCACTTAAGAGCTCTTGTGCAGTTGATTTCATATACAGTCAGCCCTCTAGTACACTACTCAATATGACGCCCTCAAAAAAGACAAGGTATCGTACCACTTCTATTCCAGGCCTTGGAAGTCCGTAGTGGCTCTGTCGCATCCTGTAAACAACCAGTGCAGAGAAGTGAACAACAACAAAAAAGCAACAGATGCATGCAGCTTGTCCTAATGGTGCGAGGCTGGAAAGGAGAGCAGAACCTATCTTTTTCTATGTTTTGCTAGTAATCCAAGCTTTTGCCAAAGATGTTAAGTTGTTATCACTAGTAAATATGGCTTGTATGTCTAAGCGGGCCTGCAGTCGGGTGATGAACAACGTTTATTGTGGTTGAAACGAAGTAGATATAGGCAAGAATGGTGACGTAACAGGTCACGTGATTTTAACGAAATGGCCGGTGACATTGGAGTGACTCAGCCATGTTACATCTCCCTTTTCTTAGGGAAGCAAATAATTACGTTGGTCTTTCTGGTTGTGGGTAGCGGCAGGGCTCCCGGCGTGGCCTTGTGCTTCTCCGTAGCTCTTGAGCGGGCTGGGCGTCCTCTGGTAGTTCAAACTCGTCACGAGGTCTCTCTTCGGGATGTGTAGGTGCGTCTCGCAGATGCTCGCGTGTGCGTCTAATTTTCTGGCTCTCTTCCGTCTTCACCACCACGGAGCGCGGCGTCTCAGCTGGCCTTAGAATAATGACTGCAGGTGTCCAGGTCTTTTCATGGGTATCGTATGTAGTCACCCTCTGGCTACGTGATAGAGGTGGCAGGTGCCTGGAGCGGCGATTGTAGTAGATCCTCTGGCGTTGACGGATTTCCTGGAGACGGTTATGGACGGCTTGGTTGGGCACAGTTTCCGGCACCAGGTGGCTTGAAGGTACGGGCAGCAGGGTCCTCGTCTGCCTTCCCATCAGTCTCTGCACAGGGGATTTCAAAACAGAATCTCGCAGTTTATTATGCCATTCAAGCAGAGCCATGTGGAAATCAGGCGTTCTAAGAGAGCACTTCTTTAATAGCTTTTTTGCTTCTTGCACGGCCCTCTCTGTCATACCATTTGAGCGTGGATGATATGGGCTTGACGTTACGTGGGTAATGCCGAGCCCATATAAAAAGTCTTTGAATTCTGTGCTGTGAAATGGCGGCCCGTTATCGCTGCACAGTTTAAGCGGTAATCCATGAGCCGAAAAAAGTTCTGTGCACCAAGACTTCAACTGATTAGCAGTGGTATGGCGAAATTCCCTTATTTCAAAAAAGAAGGAATAGAAATCGACAATAATGGCAAACTGTCGGCCCACGTAAAAAAATAGGTCCATTCCTACAGCTTCCCAGGACAAGTTTGGAACCTCATGGCTCAAAAGCGGCATCTTTGCGTTTCGGGGTTGATGCTTTTGGCACATTTTGCAGTTTCGGCAAAATTGCTCTATGTCGCTTGGCAGGCAGGGCCAGAACATGACGCTTCGTTCCCGGGCCTTCATCTTATCGGCTCCGGGGTGTGCGACGTGCAAAAGAGCCAATATTTCTGCTTTCATCGAACTTGGTATGATCACCTTGTTGCTGCGAAATAGGAGCCCGTCTTGTGCGTGTATCTCCTCCTGATAAGACCAGTATGGGCGGATGGCTTCTGGAACCTCGTGCTTCTTGTCAGGCCAACTGGTCAGCGCATATTGCCGCAGCTTGGAGAGACTGGTATCGTTGTTGGTTGCTGCGAGAATACTTTTTAGACGGGGTTCCGAGGCTGAAACAAATTCCAGCACATTTACTTGAAACTGCGCAGTTTCTTTGCACATGCTTTCTGTGCTCGTAAAATGCGACAAAGCATCCGCAAGAAAAAGATCTTTGGCTGGTTTATAAACAAGTTTGATCGGATAGCGCTGCAAGGTCAGCCTCATGCGTTGCAAGCGAAGGGGACACTGATGCAGCGGCTTGTTAAGTATTGGTACTAAAGGGCTGTGGTCGGTCTCTACAATCACTTCTGCCTGACCAAAAACATAGTCATGGAACTTCGTTCAACCATGCACTATCGCCAACATTTCCTTCTCAATTTGTGCGTACTAGTTTTGTTGCGCCTCTGTGAGCGACCGCGACGAAAAAGCGATAGGCCGGCCATCTTGCATGAGAACTGCGCCGACTCCTAATTGGCTTGCGTCGACTGAGAGAATAAAAGGCTTTTTAGGGTTGAAGAAAGCTAAAATGGGTGCTTTCATCAAGGATTGACGCAATGTCTCAAAACTGTTTTGCTGCGCCTCTGTTCAAACCCATGGAATGTCTTTACGCAACAGTGTTCGAAGCGGAGCGGTTACCTCTGACATGTTGGGAATGAATCGCTGCACGAAATTTATCGTACCAAGAAATACTTGCAGTTCTTTCTTGTTCTTTGATTCCGGTATTCCAAGTATGTCTTGTACCCTCTCCGGATCAAGGCGTAGGCCTTCTGTCGTGAGTATGTGTCCCAGATACCGGACCTCCGGCTGCAGAAACGCGCTCTTCTTGGGGTTGGGTTAAGTCAGAGGTTGTGCTGTTGACACCGGGATAACACAAGTTTTAGGCTGCAGTCGTGCTCTTCTTTAGTTCTGCCCCATACTAATACGTCATCCATCACAACCGCCACACAGGACAAGCCTTCTAAAACGCGGTGCATTGCTGCTTAGAATATTTCTGGGGCCGAAGCTATTCCGAACGGCATGCAAAGGAAACGATAGGGACCATATGGAGTGCTGATGGTGCAAAGTTTGGAGCTTGGCTCGCTAAGCCGAATTTGCCAAAACCCTGAAGCTGCACCAAGCGTAGAAAAGAATCTTGCTCCAGCAAGCCTGGGAGCGACATCCTCTAACGTTGGCATGGGATAGTTTTCACGGAGTATGGCTTGGTTGAGCAATGTTGGATCCAGGCAAATTCAAACTTTGTCTCCTTTAACAACGGTAACCATATGGCTGGACCATTCTGTAGGGTCAGTTACCTTTGTTATGATGCCCTGATCCTCCATACGCTGAAGTTCCGCTCTAGTCTTGTCCTCCAGGGCCACGGGGACTCTTCGAGCTGGTACGACGACACCCACGGCGCCGGGCTTGAGTTTTATTTCATACTTGTAGTCCTTGAGCTCACCCAGTCTTGTGAAGACATCTGCGAAAGGTTGGGCTGGCTGGCACAGTTGATCGACATTAATGTGCTGTACCCGGCGGATAAATTCAAGGCGTTCGGCTACTGAACCACTCAGAGTAACTGGTACACTTTGCTTTATGATGTAGAATGTTTCGTGTACCACCCTCTCATTGGCTGAAAGCCGCAGGTGTACTTTTGCTTGGGCGGTTGCCTTGTGGCCGAAAAATGCTGTTAGCGGAACCCGGCAAGCCTGCTCTGGTAGATCCGGTAGCTTTGCAACGTCCCTCCTTAAAATGACGTAACAATTAGCCCCCGTGTCTAATTTGCAAGTCATTGGTTGGCCTTCAACGTCCACCGTAGCGCTCCAGTGGTCTGTGTTGACCGTGCTCGCTGTTAATGTTTGCAGAAAAAAATCGCTGTCTTCTGCGCATAGTTCCCGTTGTTCTTTCTTCTTGTGAGGAACGGTTCGCGAAGGCGTTGCCGATTTGCATGCTCGGGCAAAGTGGTTAAATCCTCCGCACTTATTGCATGTTCTACCGGTGGCGGGGCATTTTTCACCGCGGTGTGCGCGATAGCTGCAGCTGCCGCAGGCATCCCCTTTCTTTGCGACTGCGTTAACTGCCGTGTCCTGCACTGTCTCCGCGGCTTCACTGATTTCACAAAACTGCTGTTTTCCTTGCTCTTGCGTGCGACAGATATCGATAGTCTTCTTGTATGAAGGGTTTTCCGCAATCAGTTTCTGCTGCAGGTTCTTGTCATGAATACCCAGGATAACACGACTGCGCAGAATCCGGTCTTCCATTACCCTAAATTCACAGTTTGTGGCTAACATTCGTAGCTCCGTCAACCACTCATTGAAAGGTTCGCCTTCCCTTTGGTTTCTGGACCCAAATAGAAATTCATGATAGGTCAAGTTCGTTTCTGGCTTGCAGAACTTTTCAAACTTGGCAATTAAGATGTCTACGTTATTTTTGTCCTCTTCAGCCTCAAACGTGAAGGTGCTGTATACCTTCCTTGCCTCTGCGCCAATAATCACTAGCAACGTGGCTGCTTGCACTTCTTTCACTTGTTTTGTCAACTGGGTAGCAGTGGAAAAATAGCGTGAACTCACTCTTCCAAGTTTTCCATGCAAGCCAGGCGTTGTCTGATGTGTCCAGCGGCTTTGGCGGCGGCAAGATTGTTGACGGCAAAATCGCTGGCGGCGTGGCCATTTCAGCTAGGCACCACTGCCACCATGTAAGCGGGCCTGCAGTCGGGTGATGAACAACGTTTATTGTGGTTGAAACGAAGTAGATATAGGCAAGAATGGTGACATAACAGGTCACGTGATTTTAACGAAATGGCCAGTGACATCGGAGTGACTCAGCCATGCTACAGTATGACTTACTAGTATGGCTAATAAGTATGACTTCTCCAGTTTCAGTAGGTTCCCCACACTATGCATGTGTTACATGGTTTTGTCAGGAGCATGTCACAGGACTAACTGTTATGTGGTTGTGTGGGAACATGTCGCATGAGTAGTTGTTACGTGTTGTGTGATTTTAGTCACGCGACTAGTTGTTATGTGATGTTACATCATTTTAGTCATGTGACTTGACATTAAAGCTGCTGTCACCAGTAGCGAACACAAAACTCGTAAACTCCGAAGGGCCTACCGGCGGCCCTGTTGTCATTGTTTAGTGCATGATCAATCACTTTCAACTTGATAGCAGCCGTGTAGCTTCAGTATCGCCTCATAACATGACAAGATTACCGACACAACATAGAAAACACACCGCAACGCGCACTTGCTGCTTTGGCTTGGCTTGGACTGGATTGAATCTCTGTGCAATAATAGTAGGCTTGATGCATAAGAGATGGCGCCAGATGGCGCATGCTATCATCATCAACGGCTGGAACGAGCGAACGACATTATTGAGATAATTTTCAAGGATGCTATACTTACTCAAGGAAAAAAAAAATTGTATATTTGTTGGGTGATGGGGGGGGGGGGGGGGTGAGGATTATGTGAGTGCGAGGATTACGCAAGTAAATATGGTAGTTACATGGTGTTGCGAGATTCATAGTCGCATGACTAGTTCTTATATGATATCACACTTGTCAATACTCGAGCACACGGCAGAGCCGATTGGCATCTTTTTTGTTGTGGTAGGGGCACTGCATCATTGCTGAAGCCATCAGTATCTCGCATGTTTGGGGACTGATCTTTTCTACCTAAAAGTTATTCTAACAAAAGGTACAGAGCATGCCGTTAGTGTGTCCCCATATCTGGCTCACTTCAGCTTAGTCACCAAGCTTATCTGCTTTTTTGTGGATCATTCAAAAAGAACTACCATGCTGCTTATCTCTGGTTTAGGTGCCAACCGTAACACTTCTAATTGTTTCTTTACTCAAAATGTTTCTCTGACAATCTAAACATTGCTATAAATTTTTGCTGTGGACTGTTGCAACATTGAAGGAGTCACAAGCCTTAACCCTGACTCTGGCTCAGGTGCTCCCTTCAGAGCCAGTGCGGCGCCCAAGGCATGGTGGCCACCGCAAGGAAGGAGAGCCAATGGCCCTGGCGCCGGTGCTGCTCAATGGGTTCCGGTCCACATCCTCAGATAATGTGTCATCGTCTTCCTCTTCTGACAACAGTCCCCGCAGGCCTGACGAGAAGCGAGGCCGACACGGTCCACTACAACCAGTCACTGCTAATTCCAGTGTGAGTTTCACAAATTCCTGTTGGCAGGTTTTTCATAGTGCAGCGGCAATCAACATAGACAATTTATTGTTTCTGTCTGTTTATCTGTTCTATTACATTGCAGTGGATTGCCAATGCAGAAATAATGGTAAACGTGTCTAATTATACGCTCATAAAACTTTTAATACACAGAGAAAGCTTTCGAAACCATAATAGAAATCTCAGTAGCACCTCTCTGCCTACAAGAAAAATCTCCTGTAAATGATCCACGACCCACAGGCAAAAAAAAAAAACATATATATGTGTAGCTACATGCATTGGTTTGCCCAATCTAGGCGCAGATCATGAAGTGCGAAGCTCAGAAAATTGAGACATATACTTAAAGAAACAGGCACAGGTAGGCACATTGCTTATACAATTTGCTAAAACAGGCCTGGTTAACATGATTGCCCACCGAACAAAGGACTAGAGTTGTCCATTCCCGATTTTCGTGCTTTCAGCATTGCTGGATGAAGCGAATAAGAGCACTTTTTCATCCATATCTCTAGAAATCAGTGCTGGGCATATATATTTTGAAATTGTATCGTGATACGATACAAGCTACTCGGGCAAGTATTTGAGATACAAGCACAAGATAGTGCAATCATAGTATTCGATGCGATACTTTCCATTTGTATCTTAGTATTAGAGGTGTGCGAATATTCGAAATTTCAAAATTTCGGGAATAGTGTTTTCTATTCGATTAGATTTGCATTGGAACTTTACTGTCTGAGCTCTGAAGACATGTAGAGTCAACATCTGGTTAAACATGACCCCTTCAAATTTTTAATATGCTTCACCCGCGCACATTTTTGTAGTGCGGCAAAGCAGTCTTTCAAGCTTTGCTACGTTCGACTATTCGAAGAACTAATACGGTCAACGTCAGTCCAATTAAAAGTGGGCCCTTCAGATTTTGGATATGCTTTATTTCATTACACTTTCGTACTGCTGCCAAGGTGCCTTTTAAGCTCCGCTACAGTTGCAAATGTATTGACTCAAGAAAACGCTGGTTCCAGCACGAAGATGATAGATGTGGCAGATGTGGGGCTCAATTAATGCTTCTGGATCTGAAATTGCGGTAGAAAGTGCAAAAAATTGAAAGCCAAAAATTTTCAGCATACTGAGTTTGAGAGATTTTTATATATTGGCATCTATGAGGCAGATTTGAAACTCCGCATTTCGAAGAGAGCACACCCTTGTCTGCCAGATCAGTTGGGCTTTCACAGATGTTGAAAGAGGAGGAGAGGCTTAGGAAATGCCATCTTGGCCTTGCACGTGGGAAGTGTTATAGGCAACACTTTGATTTGACCAAATCTTGTTCATCAGTACTATACAGTCTCTGCATTGCTTCATTCTTGATAACTATGAAATACTAACCCACCAGCTTTTCATCAACCTAGCCAAAAGAAACACTCTCATGTTGCCATCTTATAAGAATATGCTTAGGAATACTCTCAAACATCTTTTTCTGCAATATTGCTTCGAAGTATAATCGAGAAACATTCAACATTAAAAAAAAATATTCGATTTCGCCTTGCACCCAAAGTTTTGTTATTTGCACAGCTCTACTTAGGATAGAAGAATTTGTTGCTGTGAAGGTTGGTGCATCTTAACTGTGATACCTGACACACACATAAAACCAGAATTTCACTCAAGTGTTTGTGTGTGTGTTTGATTTTTATATATGTGTTAGGTGGCGCAGTTATCATTTTCGTGTTTTCACTCAGAAACACAAAAAGGAAAACTTAAAGTACTAGTATATTAAAAACTGCATTAGGCTTTTTGTTTGCACACCTTTTGCACTAGTTATGTCATTTTCATGCATTCACACATTACATATGGCATTACCATATATAACTTTTTTTTTGTTATGTCATTCGCATTGCTGTTCTTGTCGAAAAAAGAAAACAATGAGAGCAATGTTAGTTGATAATTATCTCACTGCCGATGTTTTACACAATGCCACTTAGTGAGTTGCTAGCTGCAATGTTGTGCTTGTAGGTCTCTGGTTATATTGTAGTTGGAGAAAATGCCACAAGATGTTGCTACTCACTCTGCAGCTGCAGAGCCATCAACGGCTCCATTGGTCATGTATTTGCAAATGTTAGGAAGCCTAAACACAAGTGAAATCTCTCTACTTTCGGGATCGTACTGCATAGTGGACAAGTAGCTGCTTCGATGATCCGATGTGTGTATGTGGGATCAGAATGCCTGTAGAAGGCTACATTGCCCAATCTAATCTAAACACGAGTCAGTTAAGCGTATATCTCCACACTTACACGCTACACATACACAATGTTACAATGTACTGTCGCCACTTCTTTTGTCGCATCTCAACCTGCTGCTTTACAGATGATTGAAGCGAAAATGTTTCTGTGTGCCCGATTTCGCGGCTGCTTCATGGTATTGCCTCAGTTAGATGACCATCGCACAAACAAAATTGCAGCCACGACAATGACACGAACATAACCGCAGCCTCTGGCAAAATACACGAAGAGAATTGAGCTTTTCTGACTGTTTTTTACACTCCTCTTAGCTTTTTCATCCATAACAGCATTAGACAAGCAAGATAGTTTGACAATCGAGGAAAGAACCAATCGCAGAGCTGAACTCGGCAGACAAAACAGCAGCACTGACTATATGGCAGAAGCACGCCAGCAATGGCGTTCGTGGTAAATAGCGTATTTGTTAATGAGCATGCCAGTTATGTACTGGGGCACCTGAGTATTCTTTGAAATCGAAACTGCCTCTGGTTGTAATCCACGAGCATATAAGTATATGTGTTATATTGCTGCTACTAGCGAGTCAGTAGCTACTGACTAAGAGAAAAAAGTGGAGGTCATAAATTTTCTTTTCACCAACTGTATAGAATGTTTTGGCACATGCCAGTCTTTGATTGCATGTCAGTTTTTGAGCTCATGCCAGTTCATAATGATTATTGTATATTTATGACACCGGGCACACCTGGACCATAATACAGTAGCTCTGCTGTGAGCCAGAGCTAATTTACACATGGACAAGGAAAGCATTACATGAGGACGGGCTCTGACTGCCAATAACATGCACCAGTATATAGTTTAGGAAAATGGAGACGGAAGTGTTTAGAAAGGAAGATAGTTGCTGTTGCACATGAGGAACAAGAGTGCCAGTAATCTCACAATTCGGTGTGCCAAACTTGGGTGCGCACCTCTTCTCCATGAAACCAAGGTGGTGCACAAGTACAAAAATGATCGCATTCGAGAAATTTTCGAGACCTTCACAATGATGGGTAAAGGCTTAATGTTCATTAGCACTCCATCGGTCATCCTTTCTGTCAGGGAATACAGGCTCCTACAGCAATCCTAATGATGTCCCAATCCATTTTTGTCATGAGTATTACATGCAACTGCAACTATCTACCTTCCTAACCCCATAACTAAGTTATATTAGAAAATTCTTTATAAACATATATGTATTCGAAAGACTGTATGATAAGACTATTTTTCATTTATTTCGTTATATCTGTGTTCGCTATATCGAGTTCACTCAATAAAAGCTTTGTTGGCAGTAGGCACCTGTCCTTGTGTGATGTGTTCCTTCTCCTTGTGTGAATGAGCACTCTTTTTTTTAGACAGACTAATGTAGGATTTCATCCTGTTCATTAACATATTACCATTTACACAACACCTGATCACTATAAAGGTTGACAGCAGCAACAGCAATGGTAGCAATATTTTTCAGAATTTCTCATGCATACAGTTCAACCTCTTATAAGGGGCATGCACTGGGGAGCAATTCTTGTCCTTTATATGAGCTGTCTCTCATGATCCGGTTACCATGTATGCATTTTCCTATCAACCCTTATTTTCATGTAAGCACACTGGTGTCTCTTGTACCAATTTGTCCCTTACATCAGTGTCTCTTACAAAGGGGTTCAGCTGCACTTTGAGAATTGTATGTGGATACAAGACATACAACTTCAATGAATTTTCATATTCTTCATGTTTGCTGGTGTGAGCCATTCCTTAGCGTTGTAGTCAGGATTGTGCAATGTTTTCACAGATTTTCTTCTAGGAAATAGCATGTTCAACTGAAAACTATCTCATGTATTGTATTGTACTGCACAAAGCGTTGCAAGGTGCAGCCACAATTCACACTGCTGTCCCTTATAGATCTGATACATTATCACTAACAGTAAGCTAATATATGTGCATAAATGATGGCCTAAAAGTGAAAACCAAGTGTATCAAATAAAATAAAAAGGTGTTTCATATAAGCTACCACAGTGAATAAGTATAGAACCGTGATACCGGTAGCTGTCCTTGTAGCTGTGACAATTAGCATCAAGTATCGTCAAGTTACCTGTTACAGTAAGACTGAAAATTCAGTGCCTATAGAAAATAGCATAAAACGACTCGTAGGGATGCTCATGACACAATTGAAGAATTTGGTGTAACAATGTTTATCAACTCCTCTTCGTAACATATTTTAGATTGCTTGTAATACTTTTTGTCTTATATGTGTGTCGTGGAATCAGTTGGAACACCAGTTTACGTCAACTGTTCCCATCTTCTTTTGTTTCCCACATTCACCAGTGAATTGTCATATATGTTATGAAAGCTCAAATTAGCTGGGATGCTAAGTAGCAACCACAATTTGTGCAGCTGTATACTCCAGGCATGCTCAGAATATTACGTATTTGTCCTCAACATTTCCGAGACGTAAAATTGAACTCGGGAGATTTTATGTATTTAAACAATAGCAACAATTATGCAGAGTGATAAAGAATAAAGCAGAAAGGTTATTCTGGCAGCACAATGCAAAAACATGTGACAGTATGCTGACTAGAAAAATCTATTCAGAGATAAGGGTATTGTATGGAATGGAAAACAAGGATAACTAAGGAATCACTCGGGCTAACAGTCAACCTAATCATGATTTTAAAGTTTCTTTTAAAAAAATGTGGAAGAAATAAACAGATAGGGCATGTACCTCCTTATTACCAAGTACCTCTTTATTACCAGTGGTGCTGCTGCACGGTAACATTTGACAGCATACGAAGCTATTCCAATATCGTCGCACCATCCCAATATTGTTGCACCATGCTTGTGTTTGTCATCGGCATCACAATAGCATTGTGATTGTTACCCTCAACGTGGTCCCTACAATATTATTGTCATCATTATACCATCATCATTGTGTCACTATTGTCCAGCTTTGTCACCATTTCACCATTCTCGCCAAAATGATGAAATGGAGTCAGTCAGTCAGTCAGTCAGTCTGATGAACTACCTAAATGCTCGTTGAGCCTGAATAAATTCTGTGTGTTCAGTTCAGTCACATGTTCTGCCAGTCTGAATATGTTGTCCAGCCTCGGATTTTAAGAGGAAACAACTTAAGTTAGAAGAAATGTAGGCACACATGAATAAAAAAAGAAAGCAAGATAATGGCAGGACCTCCAATTTTATGAGTTACAGCTTGGTACGCTGTTCATTAGTACGTTGTGCTTTGAAGTTGCTTTCTATTTACCACACAATTAATTCATAATAGAGGTTCAGAGAGGAACATTAATGTGGAAGTTGTTATGGCATGCATATATGGGTGGGTGTTGCCCTGCAGCATATGGCACCCACGGCTGCACCACTTCAAAATGGTTCCAACTGTGCCCTCCAGTCATTCAGAGCATCACCATCAGTGGACAGCCTGTCCAACTCTTCCTGTGACAGTCCTCGAAAACCTGAAGAAAAGCGGGGAAGACTGGTAGCAGTCGCACCGCCCACAGTGATCAATGGAGCGCCGTTTAAGGTAGGCATTCTTTATCGGTGTGTGTGAATAAAAAAAAATTTACGATGGAATTGAATACAAATCATGTAGTGACGACACCAAATCACATATACAAGTCAGATGCAATTTGAATAGTTTACAAATACCAAAGTGAACGCCAACAGTATGGCCCTAGACATTTCAATTCAAACAAGGATTCATAAAGTTTAAAATAAGTACCATAACAAAGACTTTCTACTGGCAAAAAATGACATTATGAAAACTGAGGTAAACTTATATACAGCCCTTTGAGATACCTTGTGATTAGGTTAATGAGTAGCAGTGATTTCAGTGTTCAAAATGGCACTTTGTAAAGAATATCTAGATAAAACTGAATCGTAAAAATTATGCATTGTTGAAGCAGACACCACATATACAGCTAGATACATAAAGAAACCAATAAAAAAGAATACAATATGTCACAGCATGAGACTTAATCCCACAAGCGTGTTGTGTCGGCAAAAAAAAATTTGTACCAACACAATTTATGTGTCTGTTGTTATTCATGTAAACATACTTACGAGAACATGTGAGGAAACATATGGAGTTGATAGTCCTGTGAAAGCTCGAGTTGCATGCATCTTTATAATTCAATGATTATGCAAAAACTTGCCCCTCACTTCTCCAATGTTAAATTCCTTTTGGGTTTTTTTATTGGCACTGATTACTTGAAAAGTGAAAAGTATTCATAAGTTGTTTGGTACTTCACAATTGCACAATTTAATTCACCAACCAAATTGAGTAAAATGCTGTTTGATTCATTAGTAATAGGAATTTCTTAATATTTGCACAGCCCTAGTTCTTAACGTTTGTCAAGGAGACATTAGAGTGTGTCAGTACATCATTACTAATCTTCAGCCAAGTGAAACCGGAAAAAAACCTGATGCATGCACAGGTACTGAAGACCAGAAATATAAGGTATTCAAATTGGAATAGCACATAAGAGAAGTGATGCATACACTGACATTGAAAGATAGCAATATAGGGTAGTCAAATTTAAATACTTTACAAAAAAGAAGAATAATGAAACGTCACAGCAAAGCTTAACGCTACTAAAATTAGGCAGTAGTTGTAGGTACTGAGACTATGTTGCTAGTGATATGACAACGAAGGTGAACCTGTTCAAAGACTCACTGCAAGGGGCTTCAGAAAAAAAGAATGCAAGCTATAAAACCCTTCCTCAATCACTTGTATCGTTGGGTACAAGTTAGTGCTAAAACCTATTAAAGGTGAAGAGGCCAATAAATGAGTTCTTTAGTTCTTTTCAGGCATACATTAGTGACATGCAATGAGTAAGACTTGAGATCAGAGATGTTCAGAACTGATCTCAGAAATTGACAGTGGCAGAAAGTGCTGAGATTACCGGCTCAGTCAGCCTCTGATAGATTAGTTGAACCCGTAAAACAATTAAAGCTACAGTTAATGCGCTGCATGTATAAAGCTTCTGTCGAAAAGGCGTCATAGCCCCGACATTGCTTATATCATGTTAGTACTATAGTGCAGTTGTGTTCATGAAGAAGTCATGAGTGCTCCCTGCGGTGAAAAGCAAAGTTAAGGCATCTGCACAGTAAGGGTGCCGATAATACTGAAGGAAGTGTAAAGCTGGCCATCCTTCTTTGTTTCTTTTTCGGTTTTCTCATTATTCTCTCCTGTTTTTCTTTCTTTTTCTCCTGTGCCTTTTTTGTAGTTTTTTTCTTTATTTCTTTTTGTTTATTTCTTTCTTTCTCTTTATCTGCTTCCTTCTCTTTCTTGCTCTTCTATATTTCTTGCTGTTATTTTTCTACATAGTTCTGCCTGTGTTACGTCAAGTGCACAAGTTATTGTTTTTATTTTTTGGTGATGATGATAAGTGATTATCATCAAGGTGCTCAAAGAAGAAGAGGAAGAAGATTTCTCCTGGGCACGAGCAAGTGTTCAATGTGCTATTCATGGAACATTACTCTAAGCTATGATGACACTATACTACAGCATATGGCAGCCCAACCTCCTAACGTGCTCCACTCTTAAAAAAAAATAAGACACCATCTTTTCGTGGAAGACGCAGCACTGTCTCTGCAAAAGCTGGAAGAGTGGCCTTTCACAGCCTTCTCTGATCACGTTTTGGGTAACTGCTACAAGTACTCTTGCTGGGTACCCACTTCGCCATATATAAGAAAGGAAGAAAAATAACTTTATCTTAGTCCTGCATAATGCGAGTCATAATTTTTGTGTAGTTGGCCGACAATCACTATGCCATCCTTCGTCATTCTTCAGAGAAGTGAGGTATTTACTAAACCTTAATATTATGCCTGAAGAACAATGCCTGAAGTGGGTATGTGCCACAGTTTATAAGCGGTCAAGAAAAAGCTGTTGTAATGGGTTGGAGTAATGGATGACCCACTCCTTACGCTATTCACAATGTGTGATGCCTGGTTGTTTTTTTGATGTTCTAAAACGCTTTCTTACTCATATTAACGCAATTGCTTTCCCGACATCAAGCCTGACTAAGGCCAGCTTGCCAACAAGTCCTAAGCACCGACGGGGCTCAGTGGTCGAATACTGAGCTGGAACTCAGGGGACCCGGGCTGAAATCCCACTGTGTCCTTGGTGTTTTTTATTTTTCTTATTTCGTTTAATAGTGGATATAGGGGCGTTGGTAGAAACTACGCCGCCACATGTGAACCATGCTGTGATCTGGTAACAGCTTTTGCTGCTAGATTATCAGCTCTTGGCTGCCATTAGCCAATCAAAACGCCTGCATTAATGATTCCAGTAGATAAATCTTTTGGATACCTATAAGCTGCTTAGGGCATCAATCCATTGCTCACCTCTAGTCAAATCAGGCATGATGTAACGTCAACAGCCCCTCGACAACTCAAGTGCACACTGGCAATGTGAAGGAAGAGCCAGAGTCTGGTTGAAGGCAGCGCTTATTCACCATGACCGTTCGCCCAGGGTGCACCTAGCGAACTCTTCCAGTCCCATCTCCCAGCAGCGCACTCCAGCTCAGTTGAGAAACAATCATACAAAGAGTGCACGTTCCTCCATTTTTCGTTCTCAGCAAAAAGAACAGGAATTCGAGTGATACTCATCTTCAGTGGAACAACCGGTGCCGACCATTACTGCTGATATACAAAACCTAATATTCCACTTCAGACACCACTTCTGCTTTTCTCTCACTGCAGTCACATGGCCTGGACCGCGATGCCTGCCTGACCATCTTGAGAATTCACAGTGGTGGTTTGCTTCCTTGACAAACTTTCCCAAACAATAATTCAGGGAAACCCGCCAAAACTCTACAGTCACTACTCCTGACAACACCTATGATGTCACCGCCACGAATCTGCATACGTTGCAACCTAACAGGTCGAAAAAATTGTGAACAGCAGCCGCTCAGGCATTCTGAGGTGCTTGTGCACTCCGAGACTGGCTCCCTTTTCATTGAGAAAGTATCAAACTCAAGGTCCACGCTACACTGCCTGCACTAACTGTAACTCATATATTGTAGTTATTGCCTCATTAAATTTCCTACTCGTTACACTTATTCAGTAATAAAAAAAAGAGTGTTCTCATCTAGCCTGTCTAGAGAGAATAGTAAATGCTTCATAGGCAAAGATGCAGATTCACTTTGACTTTTCAAATTCCTCTAATTTCAGGGGGTCTCTTCTGCTTCGACTGAAACTGACAATGCTGAGCGGCGGCTCTCGGACAACAGCAAACGGCATCCTGCTGTAAGGCCACTGCTTCAACACAATCAAAGCCCCAGCTCGGACACGAGACCAGAGAGTGACTACGACCGGCCCTGGGACTTGCCAAGGATCAAGCGCAGCAATGGTGACTCGCCTCCGCAAGTCCCCGACCATAGGTAACAAACCAAAGCGGCCTACTGAACTGCTGAATGTGTTATGTATGCTTCATGATTTGGTTTGTTTCCACAAGTTTATTTGTAGCATTCCGCTTTAATTTTTGTATAAAGCCCACTCAATAATTGTTAAACTGTTATTTTGTCATTCTGCTTGGTTAGCACTTTCAGCAAGATTTGTAGAGTAATCTTCCTCTGAAACATGTAATGACATCTCATTTTATGAGCCTGATGTGAGTTGACACCCGTGCATCTCCAATAGCTGTGCCTCGTTGCTCATATTTCACTACCAACATCACTGAAGGCAGGCTAGAAAACAGGCTAACTGTATTTTAAGCCATTACATTCAATGGCACAAAAGGAAGGCAAGGGCAAAGAAGCAGGCGTAAATCAGACACACGGGAGCACCAAGTGACAAAAGACCTTGATGGTTGTAACAGTTAACAATAACACTAAAAAGTTGACACAAAGCACTGCAGGGTTTTCCCCAATTATATTAATGGGTCTTGAGTCTAAAGAAACAAAAACATGCTCAATTACAATTTTGGTATGAGACAGTTTGTTCATTGTTTTAGCAGGGTCTTCAAAGGTATAAAGTGATGAGAGCGACAGACACAAGAGCATTGACAAGTAGATGTAATGAGGATGTTAATACATCTTGAATTTACACGGTCCTTTGTGTCAAGATGACTTGCATAGGCACTACACCAAACTCAGTGTCATCAATTGTCTGTCCTTTGCAACTGAAAACAAGAAAGACCTTTCGCAGCACAGCATGAAGTTCGTAAAAAGTAAGTCAAGCAGTGCAGTTGCCTCTCGTATAATAATACTGTTAATAGCACAACAGTGCTTTCTATTTCAGTGCACTGCTCATGAACTTGCTAGAGTCCTTCAATAGGTACATGAGCTCCTTGAATTCTGTCAAAGAGTACCAGGAAATTCTTGTGAAAATATTGCTGTGAAACTTTCAACTTGTTGAGGAGATGTGTATCTATAAATGCTGTGCACAGTCCTTGAGTATTGATTGAGAGGTTTACAGAGAAACGATATTATTTTTTTCTCAGCACAGCCCAAATATCAAAACCTGATACAAACAGTCTAGAAGGATAAAAACTGCACAAGTTATTATTTAGAATAAAGGATACGTGTGTTGGCCTCGAGGACATACCGTGTCGCTACCTACGTTATGACGTCATTCATAGGATGCGGGGTTGACTTTGTCTGCTAGAACATCACATTGCCTGCGCCTTTGCGGTGGACACCGTGCGTGCTTCTCTTTGTTTTGAAGCTCAGTGCTTAGAGAATCGGTAAGACCTGATAATACGGACAAGCAAAATATGAATTGGTCTCCCAGTGGCACTCTAGTGTCTAATTTCCATCGTGAAATTCTACTAAGAACCGGTGCAGCCATGGGGGACGATGCAAGTGGTGTCGCGAAAGCAAAGCTGTCGTATTCCACAACTACCCATCCTCTCTGTGACATCAAAACGATCGCAGCGCTGGCCTCTCTAGTGGATGCCCTTGCGGCCAATAATTGAAAGTTCATTTTTCAGTATGCACAGTCATTAATTCAGAACTGATTAACTCTTGTGTATTGAATGCTCAATCTATGATGCAGAAATTTATACATGTACTCACAGAGTCCTAATCACCCTGTATATTTTGCATGTTTTTAATTCATTGTAAGAACTCTTATTTTAATCTGTCTCTCTAAAATAAACCCTGTCGTTTGGCACAAAAAAAAAAAACATTTAAAAAGCATTTCAGAGCACTTTCAAGTAGTCAAATTATTTCAGAGGGTGAGAGCTTTGCCCTGAATCATAAATTTACATCACTTCCCTTTGTTTCCATAACTGAAAATATACCTAAGCTAGGTACATGGCACACCCAGCGCATGCCACTTTAAAAAATTTCTATGAAATATTTAGCATAGAATTGATATCTCACAACAGCCGCTGGCCTAGCACCAACTTCTTGGGAAAGGGCATGCTCCCTCCAAAAAGAATTCTTGGCTTTGCTATCGTACATAACCTGCCATATTATTTCACTATATGTATATTGAATCTAACATTGTAGGTTTAATCCTTACCACGACAGCTGTGTCATGATGAAGGTGGAATGAAAGCGTGTTTGTGTGCTTGTAAGATTTATGTGCACACTGAGGAGCCCTAGAAGTCCAAGTTAGTGGGGAGTCCTTCTCTGTGGCACATCTCATTGCCCCACGTAAAGCCCCAGAGTTTGATTATTCTTTCTCACGGACACTGTAGGTCCCGGCCGGCTGTGCAGTCGCCCACGCAGCACACTCCAACTGTGCCCCTCTCAGCCGTCCGGCTGCCCCCTCCGTCCCCCGAGGGCACAGCTCTGCAAGCCTTAGATCCCTGTCGCGCCAGCCCTGCGCCAACAGCTTCGAGCTGCAGTGGTGGCGGCCCTAGTTCCTCCTCTCCTTCGGTGGCCATGATGGCCTCCTCCTCCTCATCCTCATCCAACACGTCCATCGCGATGGAGTCACCTGCTGCAGGTCCAGCTGCCAGACCCAGTGGTCAGTCACTTGCTGCCTCACATTTATTTCAGCCCATGGCAGTGACAGTTAACCAGCTACTTTTCTTTCTTCACATTTGTACATTTTACAATTACTTTTGATGACATCACCTATACTTTCCTTGGTACCATTCTCGGTCAGTTCTCATGAATCTAGCTATTAGCAACATGATTTTTAACAGTGAAGTTGTTCAAGATTTTATTCTGCCAGTTCGCATTACCATAAAACTAGCTGCACCTTGTGTGTGCAACACAATAACTCAGTTGGCACACATAATCTTCATCCTCTTCTTTATCTTAGGATTTTATCACTGCTTTCCTCTTCATTGATAATTTTCTCACTCATTACTGCTTTACTGATTCTTCATCACTGATTGCCTCCCTGGCTAAAGAAATCGTCCCACTCATGAGCTAGACTGTGAATTGAGTGGCCATCCCGATTTTTATCCCAGTCTGAAGTCCACGCCTATAGGAACAGGCTCGAATTCTTTTGTGCTGGTCATTCTCCCACGACCGAAACCATGTAGCACAGGTTTCTCTTCGTCTATTTATTGACTAGTTTTATGGACATTCGTCGTGCGGTTCATGTCAATGACAAAGGTCGAGCCCTGTGCTCTCAGTGCACATTGCTTTGCTTTATACTAATGATTTAGGCATGTCGGCTTGTTCTCACAAAAAGGGCAGACTTTGGGACTCATGTATATATAAACTTTCTGTTTGGCTGTTATGAGTGCAGAAAATGCTGCATACTTTCTGTCTGGGCAGCTGCAGGGCAGCTGTGGCTTGCACGATTTCAAGTCTCCTTCTTGAAATGTTAGTTCAACAAATGTTTATTGTTTTGCCATTGACAGTAACTGCAAAATTTTATGTACAAGAAGAAATTCCAGCCAGCATCTAGAATAGGCCATGTAGACTGTAATATTTTAGGTGATAGCTATGTTTACTAGAAGTTGGCAACAAAAAGAAACTCACCGAAATACGTGTACGTTGGACGAGAAAGGGTTAACAGGGGCACCAATCTAAACTAGTTTACGGTTTATTAAAATACTGTTTTCAATATTCAACTGAGTGCTGTAAATTGCCTTGTACTAACACCAATCATAGCATTTTTATATCATGGCCAAAAGTAAAGGCTAGAAAACAAAATATTTTTGTGACGCAGTATTCCCAAAAAACCAAAAATGGATTTGTTTCTTAAGAAGATGATGCATCACAATAGTTCATCGTCACACATCCCAATTGTGTTGTCTCTATACTATTGTATTAACATATAAGGTGAATAGACCGAGTGGACGCTACAAATCTGATAGTACTTATTGCCATTGAACTTTGTGGAGTACATCACATTAGATTGTATGTTACATAAAAAGTATTGTAAAAGATGTGGCCATTCAGGATGTCTTCATGCCCAGCTTTCTGAAATTTCTGATTGTGCTCCCTCTTCACAGCTCCAGCGCGACCCATGCTCAACCTGAACTTGAACCTGAATGCATCGAACTCGCCCAAGCGGTCTCGGCACAACCTCACACTTAACTTTGGTTGCGCCGCTTTGAGCGTCGTCGGCGAAAAAGTAGACACCAGTGTCGCTCTTGAAAAGCAAGGGTGAGTGCCTGCTTGCCTAATTAAGCTTCTTTTCTCCTTGCACGGACCCCACAACACGGACACATGCACACAGGCATGCACACACTCACGCACACTCACGCACACTCACACAGACTCGCACCTAGTTTTTAGGAGTGAAACTCCGTAGGCTCGCACGATGTCCGTTTTCACCGTTGTCATCATAGGTACCTGTCGGTCATCGGAACAGCTGCAGTGCCGCTGCAGCACCCTCTCTCAGCAAGCGTATCAATGAAAGTCATGGCGTCGTCTGCAGAACTATTCATAGAGTGCATGCACTGTGCATACCGACCGCACACATGTGTTGAACCAGCAATGAGCCGCTCGTACTCAGACCACGTATACAAGCCGTGTACAGCATACTGCATTGCTCGTACTTAGGCTGTGCAGTGCTAGTGCATCTATCAATGGTGCTATGCTTAGTAAAATAAAGTGACGTACATTGGCTTCCAAGGAGCTTCACTCCATCATCAGCATTCACTTCATGGATCTGCGGTAATTTTTCACATAACCAAAATGACACACTTAAATCAAATGGTTAATCGCAACTGAATGAAACCAAAAATATCAAACGTTGCTTGTAAGATTAATTTAACATGATAACGTTGAAGAGGTTGTTTTGCAGAAATACTCGCATTGGCGTCTTGCTGTGGTTGTTGGTTCGAAATCAAAAATCATCTTGACCGTGACCAAGAAATCAAGAAAGGCTAATTAAATAACAAAAATTGCCAGGTCCAAGTCTGATTTGAACCCAGGTCATCTGCGTGGCAAGCACGTGTTTTACCACTGAACCATGCTATTTTTTTTAACTGCTTCAAAAAAAGCTATGTATGAATATCATGTAGTGCGTGGAGTCTTGTTAATGCATGTAATACTCCATGGCAGAAGCGTAGAATTGAGGCAGGCATCGAAACATCTGATTGTGCAAAGAGTGGGTGTTTTAGAGGCCCACCCATTTCGAAGCACTCAGGCATATTTAATCATCATGAGCAGCAGAAGCATCAACAAATAGAACTGCTGTGCATGTCTGTGCGTCCTTACAGATGCATAGTGAGCCCATTCCTGATTCCCAAAATGAATAATTAAGGTGTGGTGGGCTCTTAACAACTGTACTTGCAGTAAACATTCTAACATCCTAGCATAGTTTGAAACAGCCAACATTATGTACACAGTCACCCGTTTCCTGACGGCACGGTTGAGGTATGCACCAAGAATGGAAGCCAGGCTAGCAGTTGAAAAGCTGATGCCCATGAGGCCAAATTGCGCTATCACATTCTAGTCTTGAAGACGAAGCTGAAGCGTCCTCACAAGTTTTTTATATTGCACCTAATTAGTGAGCTGACGATGACCAATTATGCAGAATTTTCAATATTCACATTAGGGCCGAGTTTAGGGCCAAGTTTTACGTTGTAAAGGACATTCCAAAAGAACTGGTGCAATGTTTTCTGGCAATATACATGCTCCAACCATTTAAAGAAAGCGCACAAAATATGAAAAGATCCACGTGACTGCACTAGTGTGCTATCATATTGCAGGGGTCTCAACTGTGCTTCTAGCAAAAGAACCGTGTGCACAGAGTGTCAACTTATCGCTTATCAGGGACGACGATGCTTCCTTGCTTTGTGTCACAATAAAAAATGCTGACGCAATATGAGGCTGATGCCTGGAGCTATGACCACTCATTTCTCCATGGTTCTTTCACTCGTTCGAGCCTGTACTTTACTTTATATCACAAGTGCACTAGGGCACACAAAGAGAAATGCCATGGAAACCAATGTGAAGCTGTTGGTTGTTGCAGTTTACTTAGTGACCCATAAGAGGCCCTCCCAGAGTTCCCAAATGGTGCAGTCTAATTTTACAAGTACACAATGCGCATGAGTACGATTCTGGCTACTTTTCAGTACCCTCTTGTAGGTATTATATTATTTAGCTACTCATTTAGTGTACGAAATCATTTCTATTGCATGTGGTTATTTTAAGTATGCAAGTGACTGATGCCTCAAAATGCTTCAAAAACAAAATGCAAAAGGAAGTTTTTTTAAAATTCAATGAAGGTAGCTGCTTTTCCTGTAAGGCTGTATTATACTCAAACTTTGTTAAAACAAAGTTATGTTTGCCACAAAAACACTTCGTTATGTCCAAGATTCATTAATAACATATATCCACACTATGCTTATGACAAAACATTTTCAGTTACTTCATTATAACTAAATATTCATTATATTTGGGCTTGTTATATTGAGGTTTCGGTATTTATCTCACTATTGCCATTGCCATGGCAGTCACAATGACTGTTTGCCATCTGATTTGATCTGCAAGTCTCTCATATATGGATATTTCATGTGCCTTAAACAGAAGAAATGGCAAAGTGATGGCTTAACAAAGCTACTTCAAACATTAGCATGGCTGAATAGATCTTTCTTGGTCTGATGTCTTTAACACAACAAAAACGACACAAACTTTTTTCAGCAGCTGTAGTATCTAAACACATTTTCCTATGGGTTTGGTGAGCTGGGCAAGGCCGTTGTGTTTCCATGCAAGTTTTATAGGTTTACACTACGGGAAGCGCAGGCATCAGGGAGTGATGTACTATGCCGCAATTTGAGCACGGCTTGTTATCAAATACCTTTCAATTACTTTATTCTTTTTTCCATTAAGGTGGTACCATGGCTCGATCAGTCGCCTTGACGCCGAGAACTTGCTCAGGGTTCTGAACGAAGGAAGCTACCTCGTCCGCAACAGCGAAAGTTCCAAGCACGACTTCTCACTCTCCCTGAAGTAAGCAGATGAACTTCGCATGTTGTCGTAGCCTTTTATTAAATCTTTCTGCAATTTTCCAGCAGGCTCATATGCTCAGCAGCGGCTGTGTTCACAAGCTGACATTCACAAGCTCTCCTTCATTTATTGTATTAAAAAAAAAAGTAGACATCCTTTGCTCATCTCTGGCATGACTGTTTAACCTCTGGTGCTTTATACTACTGGAAGCTGTGCAAAAAGCTTCTAGCCAACATTTTTCTTAGCATGTGGCCTATTTAAACTTTTTTTAAATAGTGTTGGCAATATTTAATGAAAAAGATTTTATAGCTGTCAATTAGGAAGGGAATTTTGAGGGATCGTTTCTTTTGTGCGACATACAGCCTTGGTTGAAAATCAGCACATAATGAAGTCAAGGAAAATATAGAGGGGATTAGTTGTACTATTTTATGCGTTCATAAACGTTGCCAGGCTTGTATGCACATAAACACACAATAAAGTTGACGAGGGGATGACCTCCGCCGTAGCCCGAGTGGTGAAGCCATCGGGCACATAATTTGAAGAATGCAGGTTTTCTCCAAGTTGCCTTCTGATTCTCTTTAGTTTTTCACATCTACATCACGATTACTACAAACTAGGGATGTGTGAAAATTAAAACTGTCAAATTTTTTTGTAATGGTGTTTGCTATTCCATTGTATGCACACCAAAATATTATTATTCGAACTATTCGAACTTCCAGAAGACAAATACAGTCACGCTCAATGTGACGTGCAACACAAGAACTGGTGGCTTCACGAGTTGAAATGTTGCGCATGACTTCAACTTGTTATGCAACAAAAGCTGCTACGAGATCATCACTACAAGTTTTGGCGCCGTAGTTGTTCGCCGCAACCACTGCCATTGTCCGTGACTTCTATCTTGGGAAATAAAGAAAAACTAAATAAATAAAAAACACTACGCACAGATTGGGGTTCGAAACCAGGCCCTTTGCGCGCCAGTTAAGTATTCTACCTCTGAGTAACGCCGGTGCTTGAAGCTCCATTATAAACGGACCCTAGGCAGGCTGCTTCATGTCGGGAAAGGAATCGTGGTAATATGAGCAATAAACGACTTTAGAACAGCAAAGGAACAACCAGGCATCACACAATGCGAATAGCGTGACGAGTCAATCGTCAAATGCTTCAACCCATTACGAAAGGCTCAGGTATACTTCTTCATCGTCGTCTGGCACAGCACCAAAAAACTCCACAAAACTTCTTGATGGTGTGTGGCAGGTACCATGCTTTTGCATGAAACGATCAAGAACAGCATACTGAATACTTCTCTACTGCACAAAAATTGTGATGATTTATGGCATAGTGAGTACCACGCATGCGTGCTCGTAGCAGTTACCCAAAGAGTGTTTACAAAAGGCTCTAGAAAGGTTTGTAGCTTGTAGCTTTTGCAGTGACTGTGCTATGCATTCTGCGTAGACGTGGTGGTTTCTTTCATTTCAACAACCAAATGATACTTCCTTATTTGGGATCATACCCAAGTGAGGGAAAAGCGTTTAGTAATGTAAATAAGGGCTAGTCGAGGCCATGCACTCCCATGTTGCGAGTCATATTAAGCACAACTCTGCAGTCCATGTCCAATTGGCAATGGGTCCTTCAAATTTTAAAGACGATAGTTTTTTATGGAAATTTTGGTATGTCTGTGTGTCTGTCTAATGGTTGTCTGTCTGTCAATCGATGCAGCCACCAGAGCGAAAGTTTAATCCCTCCCTGAACGACCGCGCATCTTTACCTCCTGGCTGCGTTCATACTAGTGAACATTGTCAATAAAAAAAATTGGCCCTGTATCTGCATGTTTTACTGCACAAGTCATCCAAAGACAATAGTCTTGCGTGTGGAGAGAGGGAACAAAACGTTTATTTGATGTTCTGCACGAGAAAATTGGTGAATTGTAATCTCGAAGCGCTGCTTTAGAGAGTCTTGATTCGTGCAGCGACAGCGAACGAGCACATCGAAGCATGTAGGACACAAGCGCCATCTGGCAGTTATCTTTGAAAACCAAGGAAGGCGTGTGCGCCCGTGGAGAAAGATGCGCGCCTATATTAGTGGCGATAAGGTGTAGAATGCAAAGCGATGTGCAGGTGCCACCACTGTGTCATCTTAGCAAAGCGTTGGAAACACTTGCCTTTTTGTGCATCGCGCTGCACCGTCAGTGCAGTGTGATAAACGCTACGGTCCTTAGAATTACTTGTGTGTGCTTTCTCTAGTAAAAAGGCACACATACAAAACATCAAGGTGTTGTTATGGTGCTTCAGAATTGGTTTTTAACTGACAATCGCACAAGTAAGAATGCTGAAAGTTCAGAAATACTGGTGGGCGCTGCGGATGGGGTTGGCCGTTTGAGGTATCGTTTGGTGCCGTTAGGGAGATCGTTACTGCCAACAAACAGACAAATGTACAGACGGACCAAATTTTGGTGTCTAACTAATAGTATGCATGCTTGGGCGCAACATCAATACATCAGTGTTAAGTAGTGTGTTACTTCATTTCTAAAATGCATTGAATTCGATACGTAATTCTAAAAACTGCAGTGCTTTTTACGTGGTGCTGGCAATGCGACACTATGAAAGAAAAAGCGGGTGTTTCCCAAGTTTCAGTAAAACTACATGGTGCTGCCACCCACTTGTGCCTTTGTGTTCTAGAAAAACTTCGTTTTTTCAAATCAGTGACAGATGGTGTCAATATCTAGCACAGCACCTATTCGCTGATTTTCTTGTGCAGAACGTCAAATAAATGTTTTATTCTCTCTTTATTTTATTCTTTCTCAAATAAAAGTATTATTCGCTGGCAAATGTTGCGACATTTGCCAGCAAAACACGCAGATGCGCTGCCAATTCTTTAATATGCTTCGCCTCATCGCACTCGTATTGCGGCAAAGCTACCTATGGTCACATACGTATAGACTCGCGAAAACGCTGTTTTCAACATGGAGATGTGGCACAGGAGTGGGCTCAAATAATGCTGCTCAAGACCTGAAACTTGGGAAACGATTTGATTACACCAATTCATGTACATAAATACAATTTGGCCTCTGCATCGCCTCCTTTTTGATAAGAGAACTAGCCAAAATCAACCTAGTCAAAAGAACACTTTCTTGGTGTTATCTTATAAGAACATGCTTAGGAATCTTCTCCAAGTTTTTTTTTTTGCAATATTGTTTTGAACATTTTGAAAAATATTCTAGAAGTATTGAACAAATATTCAAAAATGTTCGATTTGATTTGCATTCACAGTTCAACATTCGAACTCGATTCACACCCAATATTTAGCTATTTGCACAGCTCTACTACAAACACTCCAAACAGTAGAATTAATGTCTTTTAAAGTACATTTTTTGGCTTCATTATCTGCTTGTTTTCATTAAACTTCTTTCTAGCTGCATGTTATGCTGCAGAAGTAGTCATATTGTTTGTGTTAAACTTAACTTTCCCAAACCAAACAGAGCACTGCATTTTCTGCCAAATCTAAAACTCTCAGCAGTGGTGTAGCCACTGCTGAAAGATGAATGAGGATGTGGTGGCATTCAAGTACAAAACCAATCACATCAGAGACAGTTATTCCATTTAACAGAATTATATTTACTGAGTGTATACTGTAGCTGATATAGGAGCCATTATCAGACAAAAAACATGCTGCAACATAATGCAAATATTGCAATTGATCATCTTCTTGTGCTGTCTGCCTATAGTTTAATTATATTGCTGCAACTATCTACTGTACGAGAAACAGCAATGTTTTTTTGCTATGTCATGCTATATCAAAGATTCATTTCAAGTAAGCTTAGGTACAGTGACTTACTGTTATAATATGTGAATACAGTAGAAGCCCACTATAACGAAACTGACGGGACGAGGAAAAAATTTCGTTGTAGCGAAAATTTCGTTGTAGCGAAGTCGAAAAAGTATACATTATCTGAGGTGGCATAGCAAAGGAACGTTTAATCTCAAAATTCAAAAAATGTCCGCTGTTTCCTATTCTTTCCCAGCAGCGTCACAACGCGATTCTTACCCATGCATAGCAAGCACATGGTGGAAAGCACGCTAAAACAAAGCTTACAACCTCTCTTGTGAATTAACCTAACAGCTGCATTAACACGTTAACACCAGCAGCTTTCTGCCGTCAAAGTGTATTTGTCAACACCGAGATGGAGGTAGGGCATCGTGAAGCGCTGACTTTTGCCTTATTCATGCCATTCTTATCATCCACCACTCGCGGCTTGCTGATTTTGTTGATAATGAAGACAAACAGCTTCTCTGATTAGTTACCACCATGGCCAAGCACGAACGAAATGATACGCATTGGCATCGAAAAAGGCCGTACAGCTGTTCCGTACAGCTGTGTAAAATAAAACCAAGAGCTGAGCGACTGAGCTTCGGCTTCGGATCCTCTGCGGCTCAAAAGCAAGCCAGTGGCAAAAGCAGGGCAATCTCATTGCCATTGCTATCGAGTGATGGTGGCGCCCATGCTTGCTGAACAGCGGCGATTTCTGGTGGTGCCAACACGTGTTTTAGACTTCATGGACGTACTTCAAAATTCTGAAAATGCATCAAAATGTTAAAGACTGTGTTTACTGTAGTATAGCAATAAATATCTGAGCCTGAAATTACACTGTGAAATTTCGTTGAAGCGAGACGGCAGAAGAAAAAGTGTTCATTGTGACCACAATATTTATGCATTGACTCCTAAGGAATGCTGAAAGGCAACCGTGAATTTTTCGTTGTAGCGGAAATTTCGTTGAAGCAGAGTTCGACTGTATTATGGTTTTGTGACTATGACAAGGGAAATACATTGAACTGCTATAAATACACTTTTTCATAAGTTATAACTTTATCAATGTTTGCAGGCATATTTTGCAACCTACAAAGCTACAGAACATAATGAAACATGTTGATTATAAATTCTTGACTTCCATAAAAAGCACTGATATATTACCAAGCATTTGCTTTCTTAATTGTTTGATTATGCCTCCTGAAAACCACAGCCAGAACATTTCCTGACCGTCCTTTATACCACCTTTCTCTTTTTCAAGGACAGCAAACCTAGTGAATCGATTGGACCAAGTTTCTGCTAAATTTTAACATGATAGATTTAAAAAGCTCGTTATGTGGAAATTTTAAATGCTGATGATATTGTTGGTTGTGAGGGAAAAATCATCTTTTCCATGACTGAAAATTTGGAGAGATAGAAATGAAGTACCGTATTTTCTCGCATATAACCCGCCCTCGCATATAACCCGCTCCCCTAACTTTGAACTCCCCGAAAAAAGAAAAAAAATCCTCGCGTATAACCCGCATGCTTAGCTTAAAAAAAACTGTTTTGGGAAGTCACAGTCACAATCTCGTTTACAAAAGAACTTTATTTCGAAGCGATCGCCGCAACGTTGACGGCGCCGATTCCCGTTCCTTCAATCATCGCCCGACTCGCCGCTGTCGCTGCTGCCATCCGAGGCTTCGTCGCCGCTCTCGAAGACGCAATCATCTTCGGTGCCATCCAAGCAATTGCTGATGGCGCACTTTTTGAAACTCTTGCGCACCATGTCGGCCGGAATCGCCCCCCACGCATCCACGATCCACTGGCACAGCAGCGCAATGTCTGGCCTCCGCACGCGCCCCGTCGGTGTGAGGGCGTAAAGGCCGTCGGCCATCCACTCGGCATACAGCCGCTTCACGTGCGCCTTGAACGGCTTATTGAGGCACACGTCCAGTGGCTGTAGCATGGAAGTCATGCCACCGGGTATGATCACGAGGTCGGTGCGGTGGTCAGCGAGGCGCGCTTTCACTGCGTCAGTGCAGTGGCCTCGAAACGAGTCCAACACCAGCACCGACCGCCGTGCCAACATGGCGCCCGGCCTCTTCTCCCAGATCGTGCGAAGCCAGTCACAGACGAGGTCACCATTCATCCACGCGTTATCTTCGGTTCGCACAACAATCCCTGGTGGCAGTGGAGTGCTGGGTAGCGTTTTGCGCTTGAAGATTACATACGGGCGCAGTTTGGTACCGTCCGCCAAAGCGCACAACATTACTGTGCAGCGTAGTTTGGTGTTTCCGCCCGTCAGTACGCTTACAGATTTCGAGCCCTTTTTCTGCAGAGTGGTGTCCATGGGCATCTCGAAGTACACGGGCGTTTGATCGGCATTTCCCACCTGGGAGAGCAAGTAGTTGTGCTCCTTCCGCAGCCCGATGACGTAACGTTGATAGCTCAACAGCTTATCCTCGTAGGCGTTGGGAAGCCGCTGGCACATAGTCGTTCGCCGCCGCATCGAAAATCCGTGCCTGGCCATGAATCGCTGGAGCCATCCACGGCTCGCACGAAACTCGCGTGAGATGTTCATCTCGCGGGCCAACCTCAGCGCTTCCATCTGCGCCATCTCCGTTGACACAGCGTGGCCGCGACTCCTCCGCTCCTCAATAAATTTGACAAGCTGCGTCTCAAGAAGGGGGTACGCACCAGTCTTCGGGCCGCGAAATGCTCGCTTCTGCTTGTGTGCACTTTCGAGAGAGGCCTTTTTTTTTCGCCAGTCGCGAATGCAGGACTCGTCGACATCGTGCCTCCTCGCAGCAGCTCTGTTGCCGATTTCTTCCGCAGCAGCTATAATCGCGAGTTTTTCTTTCGCGGTGAAAGATTGTCGCCGAGACCCACTCATGGTGCCTCACCAGACAAAGCTGACCAACGGTGCAAACTGGCCACACCTGACTCTGAGACAGACGCTGTCAAATCGCTGTTGTGACGCTGTTGACCAAATCAAACAAAGCACGCAAAAAGTGAATAAACACGCTACGGACGGGATCTGTCTATGGCCTATGTTGGCTTTTATTGGCTTTGCACCAGACGATGCCGATGGGGATGCGGACTGCACGGCAGGCTATGCATTGCCGTGAAGCCGACCTCTGCTTCCGGATTATTCGCAGATAACCCGCACCCCCACTTTTCAGGCGATTTTTTTCAATTTTTGGTGCGGGTTATATGCGAGAAAATACGGTAAGTAACTTTTTTGGGGTGTAAACGAGAATCAAACCGAAACCCTCTGTGTGGCAAGCTGGTGTTCCACCCCAGAAAAACACTGTTTCTTGACACTGCGTCATAAAAAAAATACTACGAATGCCTCGTTGTTGGAGGAGCCTCCTTGAAGAAGTACTGACACAATTTCGATATGTCGTAAAAGGAATGTTTTTCGTTACCTTGGTGTTAACACATTGTTAACACACTCTCCAAACACCAGAGTCAGTCAACACATAATAATTTTACACCTCAATATTAAAGTTTTTCATGCACATATCCAAAGTATGGTATCTATGGTATCTTCACCGCGTGCATGATAAATGCACATATCCAAATAAGGAAATGCATTCAATAAATACATATGGCAGTGCCCTACATAGCATATGACATGTAGCTAAAGTGGTTGCTTGGGCGTGTTGGTCGTGTTGGGCTTGGGCGTGTTGGTGGCTTTTCAATATGTCGCAACATATTGAAAAGAAACAGCACGAAAAACAAAAAACTAGGCAATGAGGCATACATACGGAGCACTCTGTATGTGTCCTTTTTGTCTGTTTTCTCATTTTTTGCAGTGTTTTTTTTTTCAACATGGCATGTGTGTCTGCCTGGTTTGCACCTTGAAAGGTAAAAGTAAGGGCTAGGTCTAAAACTATGCAATGGTTATTTAAAGGTAAAGGTCATGTCAATATAAAGGTTGTATTCCTCATTACCTACATTTACGCACTGCCCCCTCCTTTATCTGTGCAGGAGTGCACGGGGTTTCATGCACATGAAGATAGTGCACAACGAAGACGGGAAGTTTATATTGGGCCAGTTCAGCAAGCCCTTCGAAAGCATCCCTGAGATGATCCACCACTACTCGGTCAACAAGCTGCCCATCAAGGGAGCCGAGCACATGTCGCTTCTCTACCCAGTGATCGACCAGCTTCTCTGAAAAAAACTTTTATTACCGGCTGTGTGCTGGCAGCATGGCATAGATTGTGTTTAATTTGCTTATTCTGTTTCGAATGCCTGGATTATTCTTCAATGTTTTATATCATACGACTGAGTGACTGACAGATGCCAAAAAGGAAAGACAGAACTTTTTTCCACAATTTTAGAGCTTTTTGAAAATTGGGCTGTATACACTATACAGTACAATGTGCCGAATTCTCTTCTGAGCCTTTTGGTCTGCTTTGGCCAGGGTGTAGTTAGCCAAGTCTGTAAGCAAACAACTTCTGTGCAGGCTCTGGGAAAAGTACTACAGCTATTGAAACCTAGCCTTTAATTAATGAAGTGTATTTTTAGTAGTGAGGTTTCTCGCACATGTTTTTAGTAAATTGAATTCAATTTCACACTGGCATATATAGGTTTTACAGACTGTAGTGAAATCTTAATGTCAACGTTTTCGAGTTTTTGTTTCATTTTATTCTGGCATGAATATTTGTGATTTGAAACTTTTGTTGACTAAATAGTGCTGCGTGAACATTGCCAGTAATTGTAACTTGCTATGCTTTTTGAACAGCTGACATTGCTTTCTTTCATATGGAGCTCGAGAAACAGCCTTCTGAGCATTCTCCTTTATTTAGTTTTATCTTTAACGACAGCGGTTGTACTTATAATGACATATCCTGCGGGGCAGGACTCGACCTCAAGTGTAAATGTCAAACTGCTTCATTTGTTGAAGTGGCAACATTCCATATACATAATTCACTCTGTTTTTACTGTGGCCAATGTAACTGGACAAAAAAGTGAGTTAATGTACTTAATATTACTGAGTATTTATTTCTTTGCTGCCATGATGTGAAACTGTCTAGTCGATTCAGCTTAGGCACTCCCTAGGCAATACACTTTGTTTCATCTTATAGAAAGAAAAAAAAAATTTGCATGATGAGTGTGAAGTCTTTTTACTGCCAGCTGCAGAGTTTAGCTACAAGGATGAAAATGTGAGCTATGCTTAAAAGAAGTGAAGTGGTCCTGGATCAGAGAAGCGCCTATATGGTGCTTTGACTACCTACTTAATAACATTATCAGCATCCGGCTAGCTTGGGCAGGCATTCTGCATCAAAATCAAATACCACTTGGAGATGCTCATGCGATTGTAATCAATTATGTTTTGCCATGCTTACTTTTGCCTACCCTGATGTAACACAGGTGAAAAATTAGCTAGAGGTTGTTCTCAACTTTGTTAGCCTTTTTTTTGGAGCCAGTAAAAATAATGATTTTTACCGGCTCCAAAATGACCTCGTGGCACGCACGAAAATGGGCAAATAATCTGGTTGAACTGTAGCTGCCTTACAAAATTTTCCGTTAGATCACCAGTTTGCCTGTGCTTTTGCTTTTGTCTGAACACATGCACAAAATATTTGCTTGTGTCTGTTGGCACATAGCAGGTCGTGGCTTCAAGAGCCTGTAGCAGATGGCAGGATATTACAATTTTCTGCAGTTTCAGGGTATCAGGATGTCTTTGTAACTGTTGCTTTAATGTTGAGCAAAAATAGCAGATTATGAAGCAGGATGTGTAAAGCAGAAAAGCTCTGGCAGGCATTTGTAAACCTCCTGAACAATATGCAAATATCTACAAATGCTTTTTCTTAAGATAGCATACTTGAATAACACAAATCATTCACATGAAGAATTATTTTTTTTAATGTGGGAGTACATTTAATATGAGAAAACTATTCAATCAACACTTATGGACAGAAAATTAACATGCATAATGCTTACTGTGTTCTGCCACCTCATCAGAGTCTCCTCCGGCACCTTGCCCTGAAGCAACAAAGCAGTAGTGATGTTACGTACTTAATATGGTGGAGTAGTGCAGCGTTGACAGAAAATCATACTCCTCCTCTCGCTAAGAGTACACTGCCGTGGTTGAGCATCACCTACATAATATAAGTTTGTTGCACCATAAGCATGTTATCTCTATCATTTCGCATGATGCAAGTGGCACAGTGATTTTGATGCAAGCGTCGTTGCCTTGCCGAACATGCTCAACATTCTCAGGCGAGCTCTCTGGCATTGAAACTTTTTCATGCAACCACCGGTTAGTACTTGGCTCTTGATTCATGCCAACCATAAGTCATGGTACTATGATTTTTGCCTTTGGCAGGTATACCGTGCCTAAAATGTGATTGCCCTTTTTTTATGTTGTCAGTCATTAGCCAGTATTCAAGCTGTACTTCTTTGTCATAGAATTTAAAGTTTTGAATCATGTAATAGTTTTATTATAGCAAGTATAAGGTTATTAAATTCTAATTTAATAAAGTAAGTCTCAAATGTTTCCTTGCTGATATCGGCATGTAAAGTGTCAAAATTAATGTCAAATATAACTAACTTGCTTTTATGTATATTATTACCCTGTCCTACTGAAATTTCTCTGTAAATGCTTGCAAGGTAGTACTTTTTCAATATTTTGACGCTCTATTTTGCAAAAGTAATTGTTCTCACAACTCTCGCATTGTTCGCATTTCAACAATACTATGAAACCGCAAATACGTTGTCCATGCGGAATTTCGAGAAGTGTGTATTTGTCCTGGCTAATGAATGGCATTAGATGAGCTGGCACATGGCAAGACGAGTATCGTGATGGAATCTGATGTGCCATTGTACTCCGAATGAAAACTTTTCTCTGCCAAGTGCATCGCCAAGCTTTCTGACTTTCGTTTGTGCTGCCAACATTGTTTGCAATTTTCGCTGCTCGAGCACATTTTGCGTGATGTGCCTTCTCAGCTGTGAGAATGAGACAGCGGTACTTGGAAGTTGAAAGACGTGCGTTGTGGAGCCTTGTGGAGTTGTGCTTTCCCTGCCGGAGGAGTGTCAGTATCACGATAAATAAAAAGGAGAAGGGTTCTAACTTGATGTAAGCAGGCTGCTACTAAGCTTGCTTCTGACTTTTCCCAATATTTATTAGCATATAGCTGTCGCATTTATGTTAGAGGCAGTGCTAGGCACCTCGTGATTATGGTGTATATTGATGTGCTTTTTGATAGTTGGCAACAAGCTGAAATGTTGGTGTTGATTGAGGCATACCAGTAATCTTCTATTCACTTGCATTAAGCCTGGAAAGATTGTTGCGGGAATGAACAACCGAATGTGCTCTGGCCGATGCACTCAATTTGCCATTTTCCTAATTTTGAGCATTCAAATGATGCATGTTGTTTTTCTGATGTTATGTAGCACTTTTTCACTAGGTAAATCAACAGTTTTTTTTCTATGCACTGAATACAAACTCTGTCTGCATTCTGCACTGTACCAACGCTAACGAAATCTTTTTTTTTTTCCTAATTCAGCTCAGTTTTCTACGTCTTGCCTGCTTATGTTGTATAGTAAGAACGGCAGATTTTGGTTGCGTCTCTTGCTCGGTTATGCATCGTCCAAGCTTACTGATGTTGACAGAGCATGTGCATATGCAATACTATAAGTTCATGAGGGCACCACAGTATTTCAATTATGTACCTAATTCAGGTGCATCTACTTGTAACCAGTGCCGTTGCTCCAAGGCTTCATTAGAGATGTCATTCTTCCAGTTATCACTGGATGTCAGAGAGTGACCTTTGCAGCAAATAAGAAGCTCTCTACCCCTGTTTCAACATTACAAAATGTGTCACGGGCAGTTTCTAAAGCAAAATGTGGATAAGCTAAGCAGCTGACTACATGGGCATCTACATATCAAATCAAATAACGTAATATAATAAATGCTTTTTTTTACATGCGTGCATGGCCGTAAAATATGTGCCATGTGTGTGCGTGTCTGCTAGAAGGATCTAGATTTTTTTTCTGCTCTCTAATAAATGTTGGCGGCCTGGTTTGGCACATGCAAAGAAAGGAAATGTCTAATAGTAGTGTGGCTCTAACGCTTTGTGAACACAACCATTTTGGAAACAAAACTTGTGCGTATGAAAAACACCGCTAAGTTTCATTTTCCTAACACCTTGTAGTGACTGGAATGCACACAAAATCCTAAACACCAAATAATAAAGAAGTTTGTGGATATTGAAATTAATGTTGAAATAACGTTCACTAAAGAAAGTGACAGCTTTTTTTTTTCTTTGTATGTTTGTAACTGTTCCTATGTACTGTAGTGATAGTTGGGTGCAGGGTCACGGAGGCTGTATAGCTAAAGATATTTGCGCTCCGCAGAGTTCTTCAAGGCCGCATGACAATGTCAAAGCTCGTGTTGTTGGATTGCAAGGCAATCGTTGCTAGCGCTCTCCAGCAGGTTTTGATGTGCAATAGTGGTAAGGGAAGTATTCAAATGATGAGATTTTGGAACGATGGTCTAGCATCAGCCAATGTATACTGGCCTAATGTAGCCATGTCAAGTATGTATATTTTCAGCACCAGAGAATGGAAAGAACTGCATGAATCATGCAGAAACGCGCTATAAAACACGATTTCTTGCTTCGATCGAACAGCTTTACAGAACAAATTTGTTGAAGGGTATTGATTTTAGATTGACTCTTATAATTTACAGGCTGGCATGTAGAGGACTTTGTTTCGAACCATTCATCCAATATAAAACTCTGGCATGGTCCCTCAGCATGTTACATTTTTCATAGCAGAACTGATTTACTAATTGATTTGCAAGTGCATTATTTGCATAAAACCATTTTCTGGGCTATTTAATGTACATTGTGCTTGTGTCATAGGCAGAGAGTTTTCCTATTCCCGGAGGGGGCGGGGCCCTGAATAGCTCTTCCACATTCTCTCTCTCTCATAAATATCTATAGAGAGAAAGAGAGAAAGCTTTACTGACAGTATTAGGAAGCTAATAAACTAGTGTCTGTTACATAAAAAAAAACTTTCATTTCCCTGATGTGTACATTCCATACTTATTTTGCACAAGAGCCGTGCAAATTGTGCAATTATTGTCATCCTGCGACTTTGTTCAATGTAACCATGGCACCAGACTTACTGCTTGTCACTGACCCATGATGTATTTTTTTTAGTCTGAAAAGAAAATAGTATGGCTTGAACAGTTCCCTGTGATAAAGTTGCAAGATAGGATGGCCTACATTCTGTTGGTAATGGATGGCAGGGGGCTCTGTCCCCCAATGAAGCAGTCCAAAGAGTCCCTAGCCCTCCCCTCCCTTACCCCCACTCTCCGCTTATGGCTTGTGTTGTGCACTTCATCAGAGGTGTTATGCTTGATTTAGGTAAACGTGCCAAAAATATGTAATTGTGAATTGCATCAATGACACATTTGTAATTGTAGACGTAGAAGCCTGGTGCTCGGGTGCACTGAAAATAAATGCGAGGAGTGGACTAAGATGCGTCGAGTAGAACACACGTCCTGTAGATATGTATTATTTTTCCAACTCCCTTTGCACGAGGGGAAAAAAAGCACATGTAAAATGTAGAGAAATTTTCTCCTTGTGTTTTCGTGTTATTTTACACCAGTTATTTGGATGAAGTGTGTGCGTTTCTCTTATTCCTTTTTTTAATCTCCGATGGTCATGTGAATGGTGTTAAGGCGAGTTTGTTATTTCTAGTGCGACAATGCCGACAAATGTACAGAAATCCACGAGGTGTTTGTACTTACATGGTGTGTTCATGCATGGGCTTTTAGACCTGGAGGTCAATGCGTGTCCATGCCCTCCACGAGACAGTTTGAAAGCTTGTACAGGAAGAGCAGCTTGTAAATGCTTAAATGCCTTTTTTTTTCGGTTTTTGTAAATGTGTTGACATTCATCGCACGGTTCTTGCCGGCATTTCGGCTTTTCCAGCCAAAGCTTGATTTGCCTAAGTGTGGCTAGAATTGGCACACAATGTACCAGTTCGCTTGGCAGACTGAAGCATGTGTATATAGTGTTCTGCAGCCAGAAGGCTTTCAGTTGTTCTTACGACGCTGTAGTTTTATCAGGGACAGCAGCTGTGCATTGTTTTGAAGAAGGAAAATATTCTCTCTTCTGTTAGGGGAGGACAAAAGAAAAGTGATTTCAACTTGTGACACTCTAGTGTGGTCAGTCTTGTACTGAAGTGTTTTTAAATAAAGAAAGTTCTGTAAAAGAATATGTGGTCTTCAATTTTCTAAAACCATCAGCACTGTATGATGGGAAGCATGTCACTAGTGTGAATAAACAGCTGCGAGCAACAACGTGCCCAGCCATGCACCCTGCTGCTCTGGACAAGTGTGATTACGTCTGTACTAAAATAGCTGAAGCTACTGCGCCTGCTGCTGCTAGTACAGGCGACGAAGCACAACTGTTCGCTGACGCGGAGCTCATTCATGCGTTATTACCACAAATACATGCCCCCGAAGGGTTCAAACAGCGATGGATCGGTCAGTGGCAAAACAGTCTAAGCAAACGGAAGATTTGGGAACACAGAGTTAAGAAGGGACCTCCCAACGAATAATGCGCCGTTCGATTACGAGCAGCCCTAGACGATTAGCTTGCTAAAAAAGCACGATAGACGGCGTGCATTTAAACTAGGCATCTCCCTGTTGTGAAAATTCAAAAGCGTGCACAGCCCATGAAGGAAGGAAAAAAATGGCAGCATATCCACGGGGTGAATGACGGAAAGTGGGGCAAAGCATCCGTCCGTCCATGCGTCCGTCTGTGTGACCGTCTGTGCGTCCATCTGCCCGTCCATGCTTGCGTCTCTTCGCGCTTCCGCACGTCCATCCGTGCGTCAATTTCTGCGTCCGTCCATGCATCCGCCCCTGCGTCCATCCGTCCGCGCATCTGTCTGTGTGTCCGTTCGTCCATCTAGTCAACACTCCAAGTACCGCCATATCGCATCTTTTCATCATATATTCCGCCGATAGAAGCACCGCCATCCAGCGGACATTGCAAGATCTAAACGAGAGGTGGCATACGCACACTTTCTTACGGCTTGCGCTTTGGGTCTGCTTCGCACCTAACCTCTTTGAGCTCATGGTATATACTAGTTCACTGTATTCATGGCACTGTGGCCCAACGCTCGCTAAACCTTTCTAAAACCTAGGAGGTTACGCCCAGCGAGTATAACGTAGCAACCCTTTCTTGTCAGATAGTGCTCAGTGTACATGCCAGTGGCTGCTAATGGGGAATGAGAGACAGGAGAATTCGGCTTTTGGTTAACGCGGACGCTGCGAATTTTTTATTGTTCAACAACGCACAGGAGAAATCTCCCACAAGCACCACCTTGCAGGTCAAAGCGTAAGACATGTCACGCACTATTAAGAAGGACGAATGGGTGCCGCTCTAAGGAGCTTCGCCCCTAAAACTCATACCTTCCTCTGTGGTGTAGCCTGTGAGAACACCACGCCACGCACTGGCTATCTAGAGATATCGGCACGTGTTGCGCAGTAGAGGCATGCATGCATGTGGTGGTACGCGCCGCCCACCAGCACTCTTCAAGAGGGGCAGCCTGTGCGCGGCCAACGACGAAAGGTGCCCTGAATATGCCCTAAATGAATTACTGCCAACCGTGCTGGCTGACTCTTGCTGCCCGAGAATCATGGATGCTGCGTAGATGTCTCGTGTCCCTGGGCCGACCGTGCCGTATGCCATGTTTTGGTTAAAAAATAAGTAACTGTTGTGTGTGTTGACGTTACGGGACGCAGCAAGCCCGATACCCACACTTGTCGCCAAACGTGGTTTTCGCTCCCGCCCGTGGAAATGGCATGACAGACGTAGGTCTGGACGTTTTTTTTTTATTGTGATAGCAATTACGTGGACACTCTCAGCTGGATCTCGCCGACCGGCGCGCGGAATATAACGTTGGACCTCAGCGTCGTGAATGCGAGGCGTTAACCACTGAGCCACCGAAGTGTTTTTTTTTTCTTAACTGAGCCACCGACGTGTACCTCCTTCAACGTTCAAACGGCGAGCTATTTATATCTACCGCTAACCGCTGTTGGCGGGCATCTCGTGGGGGGGGGGGGGGGGGCTATCGTGTTTCAGCATTATTAGCAAGATAACGCAATGAGCGCGCGGCGGCTCTCATCTCTCACACGTACTTTGGCCCTCGGGGAGGAGGAGGGTGGAGCATATCTCGCGCGCCCTTATCTCCCGGTGGGGTGGATCATACGTCTTGGCTGGCGTTGGGGCACTGGAACGATTCTGCTGTAGTTACGGGGCGCACAAAAGTCACTGCAATCGTTGCACAGTCTCTGTTTGCGAAAAGGGCGCGCTTTTCGGACACAGCGAAGTAAAAACTGAGACGCTTATTCGTGTTCATCTGTACCTGTGAGTACGTCCCGTGCGTCATTTGTGCGTGAGAAACGCAGGCACGTTTCAATCTGCTTGCCATTCTGCGCGTGACCTTCCAATTCGTTGCTATCGCGTTCATGGCTTCGGCTTTGCGGCAAAGCTGTCACTTTTTTGTGCCAACTCTCTGTATGGCAACTGCAGAATTTGTGTGTGTAAGGGGGAGGGGGGGACGATCTTCCCTACTGGTGGCAAGGAGTACTCTTTGCTCCAGCCCGCTGATAAGCTGCCACCACCACAGCTGCACGCATTTCAGCACGTCGATGAGTTGTGCAACACGGTCATGGGCCGCATGGAGCAGACTGGTGGGAGACTTAATTAAAGCCACCGGCAACGTTTAATTTTTCCCAAATGGACAGACTTTGAAAAGCGCTTCCGAGAGGAAGCCCCCTGGGCTGAGCTCGAACTGAAAGCTTAGTACGTCCGAACTCAGGTTGGCTTGAGTACGTCCGGATGATGCAGGGATTGCATCGACGAGCAGCACCGACTGCTTCGGAAAGAGTCAGTCGATCGGGTCATTCGAGGGTCCTCAAGATTCAGGTCATTTTTTTATGGGCGCACATTCGAAACCCTTGAGCATCTAAGCACGGGAGGCCCGTGGTGTACGAGACGCCCTATTAGCTGAGGTCACTAACGTGCCACCACCAGTGCCTCTATCTGCTCTTGAGTTGTCATTGGCTGGGCTCGCCCGCGTTGCCAGTCCCTCATGCAACCTGACGAGCCCAGGCGCATTCACGGCTATCTCTTTCCGCGCCCTGGACCACTTCGCGTATATGCAAGGGTGTTGTGAGGTCTCATTCAATACCGTACCATGGGTAAGCTGTTCCAGAAAGCAAGTCTCCGCGGAGCCACGTCATAGTGCAGAGCGCTTGCTCTTGACTCGAGCCATACGAGAGCATAATCGGCCGCACCCAAAGTTTCGATATGCCGGGTTAACAAGTCCTGTGCGAGCTGACTGCGACAGGCGCTTCTTTGATGGGTGCTCTGGGACCACTTCTCCAACAGGTGTTATTTCAGTGATAGGCTAACTGGCCAACGCAGATATGAGCAAGGCGTGTACATGCTACCAGTGCGGTCAAACTGGTCATGTGAGGCGACAATTCTTTACACGCCGCGAAGCGCGAATACAAATATTTCGGGAAACTGCTCCGGCCGGCGACACTGAACACTACTGGTAGTGTGCCGCAGCACACGACCATCAAACCCAGGAGCACGAAACGCAGCCCAGTACATGCAGACGAGGTACAACAAGCTGGTTAATCAGTTATCGTTCTTTCTGTTAGCCGCATAGCGCATGTGCAGTCGCCAGAACCGACAAGTAACATTAAAGCGCTGGGAATTATTGTACTGGCACGTCTTGATACAGGCTCAGGAACCTCTTTAATCGGTGGCGCGTTGTTAAAACACTGTAAAGATAACAAGCTAAAGGAGGAAGAAGACGACGAAGCTGTTGCTGCTTGGCTAAGTAGCTCTGTCTGCTGTTATCGTTTATTTTTGTTTATATTACGGCTCAGCACTGCTCAAGACGTCGGACGACTCGAAAAGGTACCTGCCGTATCGGCGACCGACGGGTGCTGCGCAGCCCGCCGCGTCGAAAGGTGCTAGAAGAAACGAGACAAGCATCAAGGAGAGCGCCGCCATGACCTCCCAAGGTGTGACACAAGGTCAGAAGCACCAGCTGGTCTGCGCAAGCATACCTGACTGCAAGCGACAACACAGCGCTGAATCAGAGGACGAATCAACTGACGTCGGGGACCACAACGGGGCGAACCTCACAGATCAAGACATGGACGAGGGTGGTTTCCGCCTTGTACGACATCGCAAAGACAGGACGGTGGGCATTCCTGTCTTAATCGCTCCAACATCCGAAGGAGCTAACTTGAGGCAAGTGAATCCTATTCACCTATACTCGGAAATTGAAACGATTCTCGGTGGAGCCCCAGTTAAGAGCCGTTTCACAGCACAGGGAGCCCTGCTTTTGGATATAGAGACAGAACATCAAGCTAATATGCTTCTAGAGACAAACACTATCTGCGGCCTTGCCATATCTGCCCGTGTACCACACAGCTACATGAAAAATACCTGCATTATAAAAGGGGTCCCAAGATGGTACTCGGACGAAGAGCTGTTAACCTACCTGAGACCTCAGGGAGTATACCACGCAAGAAGGATCATACGACGAGTCCAAACCTCATCCACCGAATGGGAATCAAGGCGCACTGACTCTGTAGTTCTCACATTCGCTCCCAATTCAGAACGTCCAGAGAAAATCAACCTTGGCTTCACCAGACACGAGCTGGTAGACTACGTGGAGACGCCACCACGCTGTTTTAAATGTCAGCGTTTTGGACATGTTGCCAAGCACTGTCGTGGGGAACAAAGGTGTAAGCGCTGTGGGGGGCCTCATGACTTTAAGACGTGTACAAGTAAAGAAAAACTTGTGTGTGCAAACTGTGGCGGCGACCACCCAGCTAGCTACGGCCGATGTCCAACACGAACAGCTGCGCAGCGAAAAAATAAGACGTTTGTCATCGGCCCGAAGACTGTGAACGAACCATCGCTCACAAAGAAGACTTCCGGCGCGCCACAACTTGGCGTTTCGGATAACGAGTGCGCAGGAAATTTTCCACGCCAAAATCCGACAAGAGCTGGTACTGAGTCAACGCAAGTGCTCAACGCTGGTGAGAAATGTATCACGAAAGAGTCCGCCAAGCGCACCTACGCTGATGCACTGAGCCCATCTCAAGTACCATCTGGAAGCCAACAGCAAGAAAACCTCGAGCACGTTATTCGCGCTCTGTTCACAGCACTGCGTTCACACGTCGCTAAGATGCCTGCGAGTTCAACGAAGGATATGTTGGGAGCAGTCCTGGCTCTAGAGTCAGTGTTACTTTGCTCTGCTTCCACAAACACACAGTAGAATAATGGCGCTGTCTCGCCCACCTGGACTATTTCGTCCTTCAAAAGTGCCCTTAATAATGCAATGGAACTGCGCCGGTCTTCTAAAACGCCTGTGCGAACTCAATCTTTTCCTGCGCGACATTCCAATACCGATTCTAGCCCTCTCAGAAGCCGGTCTACCGAATGCAAGGACGCTCCCAGGGTACATCCGACACGGCAACCCGAGCATAACGTCGTTTGCAAATGGAAGCGCAATGATATACATAAGGCGGGAAATACCTCACGTCACCCTACCAGTGCAAGACCTCTGTTCCAACTCACTGGAAGTCGCTGCTGTGCAAGTGTGTCTGGGAAACCGAAAACTGAGTGTGGTATCGGTGTACATAAGCCCACGAAAAAAGGTCTCTATGGAGACTTTCCTAAAGGACCTCTGCACTCGATGTCCCGCTCCTCGAATAATCTGTGGTGATTTTAACGCGGACCATCCACTCTGGGGTGATAAGAGTGTAGATTTTCGAGGCAGGGAACTTCTAGCAGCTGCAGATGCTGCCGACTTATGTGTGGCGAACGATGGTAAACCTACATTTTTCAGGCCACCTGATTCATGGAGTGCAATAGACCTTGTACTTCACTCCACGGACCTTCTGGTATCATCGACCATGGCTCCAGACAAGATGGGCAGCGACCATTTCCCCATCTTCACCAATATCCTGGGATTTCGAACTGCTGGTCGGCAATTCTGCAATGTAACACGCTGGGACACCTACAGAGAAGTGTTGGACAAATCCAGTGGTGAGCTGTTTGCAGATATGTTGCAAAGCAAGCGATCAGCAACTTCATTGCTGAAACTGCCTGACCATTTTCCTGCTCCAGACTTGAAATTGAAGAACCTCTGCGCAGCACGTAGACGAGCGGAGCGGAAAATAATGAGAACAAAAGGAAATCCGTCTGCGAAAACCGAATATAACAGGATAAACGCTGCAATTCGTCGCCATACAAAAAAATTAAGACGAAATAAATGGGCCGCTTTCTGTGAGAGTTTATCAACGTTTACGCCCTTGACAAAGATATGGGCAGTAATAAATAGTCTTTCTGGGAAGATCCGAACAAACAGGCCATTCGAAGCACTCGCTTTGAAACAAGGGATAGATTTGCAAACCCTTGCAGAGGATTTCGCAGACGTGTACATACCTGGTAGACCAGCAGGAGCGGCGATTCCTCTGTCACCCCAGTTTTTCCACACGATGGATACGCCATTCACCTTCCGAGAGCTGGATATGGCACTTAGCAAATTAAGAAGACGCTGTGCCGTTGGTCCCGATTTGATCAGCAATCAAATGCTGACAAATCTACCATATGAGCGAAAAAGGGCTCTTTTGGACATATTTAATCATGTCTGGAGCACGGGAGAGATCCCACTTGTTTGGAAGACAGCATGGGTGGTGCCAGTCCTAAAGTCCGGAAAGGATCCTGCGAGCCTCGCGTCATATCGACCGGTATCTCTAACATCATGCGTATCTAAGTTGATGGAAAGATTAATATGTACAAGATTAACTTGGTACCTTGAACAAGGAAGACGATGGCCACCATGTATGACCGGATTTCGCCCACGACTGAGTGCCCAAGACAGTGTTTTGGACCTATTAAGCCACATCGAACACCACCGCGTCAGCGGACTCTCGACACTCGCCGTCTTCATGGACGTTGCCAAGGCATATGATTGTGTGCTTCAGGCAGGCATCGTGAACGGGCTCCAAGCCATGGATGTGTCGGGAAATGCTCTTCGGTTCGTACATGAATTTCTCAGAGACCGCTGTGTCCGTGTTAAGCTTGGAAATGTAACGAGCGAAGAGAGACGCGTTTCCCTCGGCGTCCCACAAGGAAGTGTTCTATCTCCCTTGCTTTTTAACGCTGCCATGGCCAGGCTTCCCGACACTCTGCACTCAGCTCTGAAAGCAGTTAAAATATCCATCTACGCCGATGACATCTGCATTTGGATCTCAGGGTACCAGCACAAACGTTTGGCCCGGATAGCACAGAGCGCTATTTCAATCATTGAGCGTCACTTGTTGACACTTGGCCTATCTTTATCAGCGGAAAAGTCGGCCTTCATGCTCTTCCCGGGAAGGCGACGGAAGTCAACACGTCTGTCGCTGAATATTCGAGGCCACTCAATTCGTTGTGCAACAAGTGTTCGATTCCTGGGCATTACCATCGACAACAAGCTATTATGGCGACGTGCGGTTGATGGTATAGTAACTGCATCAGTGCAAAGGATCAACGCCCTTCGTCGCATGGCAGGGGTTCGTTGGGGCAACAATCCTATGTCCATGCTTAAATTGAATGATGCGCTTATAACAAGCCGCATTCTTTATCAGCTGCCTCTGATATCACCATCACCAAGCCAGTTCGAACGCCTAGAGGCAGTGCACAGAAAGGGTTTTCGCTTGGCGATGGGAGTCCCTCAGGCGGCTTCAAACACGAAGGTCACCAATGAAGCCGAGTCTCTTCCGCTCCGCCTTTTGGCGTCTCAGGCCTTATTGACGCAGCTGTCAAGACTGGGCGAGTCCTTCGCAGGCACGGCGCTTCTCCGGCGGCTAAGAGCAAGAACTGGCTCACATTTCAACGCGGCACTAAACACATTTCAATACTTAGGCTTGAAACTGCCTAAACGGCGCCCTATGGACCCGCCATGGTCTTTTGTGGATGTTGCGTGCAACTTCAGCGTACCCAATCTACCAGCGAAGCGCACCATTCCAGCCGCGGAAGCAAAATTTCTTGCGCTGGACCACTTGAGCACCATGTACCGTTGCCACCTACAAGTGTACACCGACGGATCAGTGTGCACACAGACTGATAGCTGCGCAGCGGCTTTCTGCATACCCAGCCTGGGCGTGTCATGGTCGGGCCGCCTGGATCGCGTGGTTTCGTCCACAACGGTAGAAAGCGCTGCAATTACGGCGGCTTTGCGAAAACTGCGATCCTTTTCTGCACGAGATGTTGTAGTGCTGACGGACTCCAAATCGGCGCTACAAAGACTGCATCGTGGCCTACCTCAAGAAAAGTTCACCAGGCAATCTCTGGCACTAATCAAGCACCTAAATGGCAAGAGTTTTAATATAAAGTTCCAGTGGATCCCATCCCACGTTGGCATTGAGGGCAATGAAAAGGCTGATGCCCTTGCATGCGAAGCACGTACATCGTTTCCAAAAGTAAGAACTCCCAAGACTTACCAGAACAACAAAGATGTGATACGCAATCATTTCAAGGCGATCTACAGGTTTCCACACCAAGCATGTGTAATTCATGGACTTTCTCGTGAAGAAGCGACGCTGTTGTACCGCATTAGAACCGGCTCCGCATACACCCCGGCCTGGTCATTCAAGACTGGGAGATACGCTTCCCCGTTCTGTGCCTTCTGTGGTGACATCGGGGATATTGAACATTTCATTTGGCTTTGCCCACAGTTTGATGCCCAAAGAGCAGCGATGATCCGCACCTTGCGAAAAGGCTGTCATAGGCACCGGACAGTTGATGACATCATCTTTCCTGAAGGACCCGCGGCAACTAGGAGGAACGTGCAACGAACTTTGTTGGTCTTCCTGCGAGACACTGGGCTGTCTGACACGTGGTGACATTTTCCAAATTAAGGAGATGCTCAGGCGGAACAATTGCCGGCCATGCAGGCCAGGCTAACCCCGCCTGCTGCAACACCACCACCACCACCACCACCACCAACAAGCTAAAGCTTCGTAACACAAATGTTGATTTGATAATGGCATCAAACCACGTATCAAACGCTGAAGCTTGTGTTCGCCTGAAGATAAGCTTTAATGAGAAAACGAAGCGCCTGTGATGTATTTGTTTGCCCGATCTATCAGTGCCAATGCTACTAGGCCGAGATTTTCTTGCAGACGAGGGGTTCGCGCTCGACTTTCTGGCAACAGAATGCCGCCTTCACGAACAGTACAAGACAACACCCTTTGCGGAGAAAAGAGACTTCATGCTGGTTCGAGGAAGCACGGAAGCGTGAGACTCGGACTGAGAGCCATGCACAGCAGTTTGCCACCAGAAGTCGGGCATTCGACGAATTCAAGGAAATGAACCACTAGCGAAAACAGCTGGAGGCTGTGCTGACTTCGGTGATAGTGAATGTTCACAGAGCTTCGTGGGAAGAGCGATGTCCTTGTGCATCGCATAATCACTGGGGACATGCGCAGACTATCAACTGAAAGTCTATTAATCGCGTATTGCATTTATATATGACAACCATGAAAAAGAAGAAAGGAAGGGAAATATCATTTGAGCAAACGTCAAACATTATATACCCGAAGCACGAGGCAGAATATCAGATGCATTACACACATACGCCATTTGCCAGATAATGAAGTTACTTATCTATAGAAGAGCAACCGATGGTTTGCTCAGGCAGTTGTCATGTTCTTGAGCCAGTCTCTCTGCTTCAACAATCATGCGTGTGGGATCACCTTTGTGCCTGTACGATACCACTGTATTTTCAAACAGCGCATGGCAACCACACCGGCTGACATGCTGAGCTAAGAAGCCCTCGTTGCCATTGCGAATATTGCGTGCGTGTTCGCGCAGACGCTCGTTGAGACACCTCCCAGTCTACCCAATGTAGCACGCACAACGTGATAGTGGAATCCTGTATACTACATTCGTGTCCAATTTGTCCGATGTGTCACGAATGTAAAATACAAAACCATTGATTGCCCTCCTAGATAAGGAGCTTCAGTATCTGGAAAATGGCGTATGTGTGTAATGCATGTGATATTCTGCTTCGTGCTTCGGGTATATAAAGTTTGACGTTTGCTCAAATGATAGTTTTCTTCCTTCCTTTCTTCTTTTTCCTGGTTGTTATATATAAATGCAATGCGGAATGAATAAACTTTCAGTTGATAGTTTGCGCTTGTCCTTGTCTTTTTCCAGTCTGTGTTTTCCACCGCGTAGTATACTTTGATCATGTATAACCAACTGGCCCAATCGTGCACTTTGGTTACCTATATTTCTGGTTCTTCGGGCAGTGTTTTGTTCCTAACCCTTCATCCGTCTATTCTCATCACCGTGGTTGCTCTAGGTACCTGTCGCGTCCGTTCAACACTCGACAGAAGCATCTGTTACACGATGTGAAAAGACTATTCGATGGCTTCCTCCCCTCCAGCGGCCATGGTCTCGTGATCTGTAAAATACTGAAATCAGAGTGGAATAGACAGGCTCGCCTGTAGAGAAGCCGTGCAGCTTCAGCTTCAATGAGAGTTCAGTCGCAATATAAGAAGAATAATGAAGGAGCACTTGGCGCACATCGAGGATGCGACTGACACTTCGTGGCTGGGTGAGCTAAGGAGGCTACGCTCTGAAATTGCGACAAAGCACTTCTCAAACTGGTCGTCCACACTTCTGGTGACGTAGTTCTACCAGACATCGTACGACGAACGTTGGGTTTGGGCCCCAAGTACGCCGTAGACAAGAAGTACACTCCACCGGATCTTTTGGCCATGGTGAGACGTGTTTGAAGTCTTGCTTCACCATAAGACTGCTACAAATGTGTGTCTGAAGGAGTAGGCGTGATACAGCGAGGTAAGCCGTCCATCAGCAGTCTAGTATTCGGCAGGACAATTTGCTATCTCCAAGAGAATGAACTTTGTGTTGTACCATCGGACAAAGAGAGTGGCTTCGCGGCTCTCAAGAAAGGCCTGTACCTAAAGAAAGCTGTAAGTGCTCTCGCATCCGTCTTCCAAAAGTACCGTGGCATTGACCTTCTTAAAGTAAAATCCAAAGCGAAAATATTATGCACTCAGCTTGACTTGTCTGAAGTAGCAAAAAAGATTGAAAAAAGTCAGATTTTGGCCCTAGAAATGTTTTTCTCAGCAAAGGCACACAAAAATGACGTGCCATCCCGGGTCACTGTCACAAAGAAGGGCTCTTGGCAATAAGCCTTAGGGTTGTTCTTGCAAAAAAAAAAAAAGTTTCAACTTCTCGCAATTAATGATCTATTCATGTTCGAAAATTCGTGCCAGATCACAGAATTTTTGAAAAAGTACCCTCACCAAAATTCGAGCGCATTTTCAATAGATATTAAAGAATTGTATTATTCTCCTCCTCGTGACGTTTCGTACTCATGTGTAGAACAATGTATTGATTAGTTGGGTGACATAACCTTTCAAAATGCAACTGAAGTTAGTGTCAGCAGTTTTCTTTATCTGCTAGCTACCTATTTGACCTCTTCCTATGTAGAATGGAATGGTGATGTTTATGAAAACAGTGGTGTGTTCATAGGATCTTCGATTGCGCCGACTCTTAGGCTTAAGCGTTCCTTCAAAACATTTGTCCTAGCGTTCCTTCAAAGCCAGACACATCCCAGTTTGTCCGATGTGTCACGAATGTAGTATACAGGATTCCACTATCATGTGGGGCGTGCTACATTGGGCAGACTGGGAGGGGCCTCAGCGAGCGCCTGCGCGAACAGCACGCAATTGCAATGAAGGCTTCTTGGCTCAGAATGTCAGCAAGTGTGGTTGTCATACGCTGCAGTGTTTGAAAATACAGTGGTATTGTACAGGCACAAAGATGATCACACGTGCATGATTATTGAAGCTGGGAGAATGGCTCAAGAACCTGACAACTGCGTGAGCAAACCATCGGGTGCCCTCCTATAGATAAGGAGCTTCAGTATCTGGCAAATGGCGTATGTGTTTAATGCATCTGATATTCTGCCTCGTGCCTACGGTATATAAAGTTTGACGTATGCTCAAATGATATTTTCCTTCATTTCTTCTTTTTTTCTTGTTGTCATATATAAATGCAATGCGAGATAAATAAACTTTCAGTTGATAGTCTGCGGTTGTCCTCGTCATTTTGCCATCCGTGTTTTCCACCACGTAGTATACTCAATTCATGTGTCACCAACTGGCCCAATCGTCCACATTTCTGGCCACGCCCAGCCTTGGTGTTGCAACCAGAGACCACTGAGCCAGCGCAAGTGAGACATTCTCGACAAAGCCCTGGACAAGATGATCTACACCGGAGCCGTGTGACTCTGGGACAGTCCGTGGGCCTTCCCAACTGTACTAGCCCCAAAGAAAGATGGTATACGGCGCCTCTTTGTGTGGATTACCGCAAGAGCAACGAGGCCACGGTGAGAGATTCGATATCATTTGCCAGCAATATTGTACATAACCTATGCGCCGGGAAACGCGGAGTTCTTCATCACTATCCATTGCTCTCACGGGTACCTGCAAATCAAAGCTCACCCGGACGATATCCCGAAGACAGCATTAACATGCCATAGAGGCTTGTTTGTGCGTATGCTTTTCACTTTTTCTAACAATGCGAGTTTTTATCGGCACATAATGGATATAACTTTAGGTGATGCAAAATTTAATTATGCACTTCGGTATCTTGATGATCTGACGGTATTCTCGCGCACTTTCGAAGAGGATCTGGAACACTTGCATATGGTTCTGCAGCGCATGTCAGTGGCTGGTCTAACAGTTCATCCAAGAAAATAGCAGCTCGTTACAAAAAAGGTCAACTTGCTTTGGTTTGTTGTCGTCAAGAGTGTACTAAAACCTAACCCAGATAAGCTCCATGCAACCGCAGATTTTCCGCCACGCCGAAACATTTAAGTTTGCAAATCTATCTGGGAATGATTGCTTTTTATCGTGATTTTGTTGCACAGTGCGCAGACATCGCTCCGCCACTAACACAGCCGCTGCATAAAGGCGTTAAATGGCTCTGGAGCAGCGAATGACAAGCGCTTTCGACACGCTTGACAGAGCGATCACCAGTAATGCCTCCCTTCAGCTGCCAGATCTAAGCAAACCTTTATTTGTTATAGACCGATGGAAGCGATTATGGCTTAGGCGCAGTACTTTTGCAGGAGTACTTTTACCTGGCGCAGTACTTTTACCTCGATGGATCTCGGATGAAAGAGGCCGGACAATATAAGCATTAGAAGAATGTTATTTTTAACTTGGTTACTTGCTGTACAAGCGTGCACAAACCCTCTGTGATGCTTCGAAAGACTTTTCGAAGGTTTTTTCTAGCTAACAGGTCGGACTGTCCTTATAGAATCACTCCAAAATTCAAGCGTTCGTACATGTTGACAGATGAGAGGGGAATCATAGGGGGGCCTTATAGTATCACTCAAAAATTGAAGCTTTCGTACATGTTGGCAGATGAGAGGGGAAACATAGGAGGAGCGGGAAGAACGCGGCGAGAAGGGATGCTTATAGAAGAGATAGGGAGAGCTAGAAAATGCTGACAGACGCTGCCTGCGGTGGCATTGCGAGGCGAGAGAGTGGGAGCGTAGGAGAGGAGAGAGCGGGGGACGGGACGCGTATGCCCTTCAAGGATGTGAACACTGCTGGGAGGAAAGCCTAGGGGAGAGAGAGGAGGAGCGTAGCAGACGCTGTGGGTGTTGCGAGGGGGAGCGTATTTGAGCAGAGAAGGGAGAGGACACGCATGCCCAGAATGAGTGCTCACGCCGCACACCGGATTGAGCCCCGCTCAAAGATGCTTCATGTCTGAAAAATAAAATATAGTAATTTTTGGGATCCGAATGTATTAGCCCCGCGAACCAACACTGGTGTCGCTGCGGTCGCGATGATGTTACGTCACGGCAAGAAGTCATCTGCTCCGCCGCCGCTTTTCGCCCTTTTCCGCTCCCGCTCTTTAACAATAGTGGGGTGATTACTCCCGAATTTCGCGATGCATATCGTTCAAGGTACGAGGTAGAAGTTCCATAACTATTAGTCATTTAGGCTGTAGATAGTTTTGATATATCTTAGGACAGATAAGCTCCCGTGCAAATGGTAGATTTCATTTAAAAATTTTAATGCAGGCCAGAAAGACGTTAATTGTTTTCACTGAGGGCTCTAAAAAGGCGGTGCTATGATGAAAATGCTATTTTAACGTCAATACAACTAGGCCTAGACTGCGATGTTGAAACGTGTTATTAACTCCATTGCTGTTTACCATGAATTCGCGTCGTGGTTTACTATTACTGCCTATGCAAAAAAAAAACCTTGGTTATTTGACTGAATGGCGCTTTCTCAAACAGTCACAAGAGACTATGTAGTAGTAGACACTAAGTTGCGTGAAATCCTGATCTGATTTAATGTGGTGTAACAAAGGGCAATGTTAACTTCAGGTGCGAGCATAGCAGATATATTAATCTGCGCAAAACAAACGCCGTGGTCAAAATAAACTTTTTCGATGGTGCACTCAGCTGTCGACATGGCCTGTGGCTTGGCACACCGGCAAAAACGCCGTCCAGATACGCAGATGCATTCGATACAAATAACCCCAGGGCAGGCAAAATCCTCATATCTTTCAAAATGATGGAAATAATGATGATGAAAATATGGTGTCTTGCAGGTCCAAATCAAAACATCATTATGCGGCAATAATTCTGCTGTATCGAAGCAGAAACGTGTTCTTGCTTTCCACCACTATGGGATGCCAAAGCCGCGACTAAAACCGATGTTTAGTGGCATGACGCAAACCTGATTTGAATTTTCGTATGACTAAGCACAGGCATCTTTTGCAGAAGCGAAATCAAACAGTTAAATTTTAACAGGAAACATTATCGATGCTATTTTCGTATTTTATACCTTGAGGTAAAAAAATGCCCAAGCGACATACATTCGTACGCCATTCAAGCATTCATCTCGAACGAGTCGTATAAAACAATACGTCATCAACCCTGTCATAATACCACTTATAAATATTCTTTATTTCCACACACCAGCCCCGCCATGGTGGTCTCGTGGCTAAGGTACTTGGCTGCTGACCCGCGGGTCGCGGGATGGAATCCCGGCTGCGGCGGCTGCATTTCCGATGGAGGCGGAACTGTTGTAGGCCTATGTGCTCAGATTTGGGTGCACGTTAAAGAACCCCAAGTGAAAATTTCCGGAGCCTTCCACTATGGCGTCTTTCATAATCATACGATGGTCTTGGCACATTAAACCCCACATATCAACCAATTTCCACACACCATTTCTCAATGGAATGCGCTGTCTGCTGATTTAAACGACTCAACTGTCGATGAATTCGTTAGCAACATTCAGAATTTAGATTTTAAATGGTAAAATGATTGATTTTATTAGTATTTTTATGCTACTCCTTCAACCTGCACAGTTATTATAATACTGTTTGCTGTTTATATGTGCAGGATGTTTCATACTTAGGGGAAATCTCGGAGTGCGCAGACGCTTCAAGGGTGTAGAGTTGAACCGCGTCGTCTGCTACGAAAAGGCGCGTGCCGAATTGTTGGCCAGAGCACGGATATCATTGTTAATGTGGAAACCGGGCAGATACTCCGCATTATTCATTTTCACAAAAATCTGCGCTGCAAGATGAGATACGAGAAGCAAAAGACAATAAACTAGCACGTGCTTTCTTTCTTCGCGTTCCTTCTTCCTGTGCATTTTTTTTTTCAGATGTTCCCTTTTCAACTTGCCCACCTTTCAACTCTGTTCTGCACTAAAAGTTGTGCAATGCCAACCTCTCTGCCTTTATTCCTACTAATGGGACACTACAAACAGTATTTGGCCGCATACCTTGATTGCTATATTGAAACAGTGTGGGACTGTGTGCGTTCACAAATGTTTCATCATTGTGCGCGCGCTACAATAAGCTTGGATGAGAAAGACATCATAATGAGCATTTATCATGTGTGGTCTCTATTTGACTTTAAATAAAACAAAGCACTCTTTAGTGACTGCTGAGTATCTGATTGGGTTTAGCACAACAAAACGAATGGGAACGAGTCCAGGAATGATTTTGGATAGAACAACCACCTGAACGTTCTTATATTCTCGACGATATTAGATCATAACAGAAAGGACTAGCTTCCGGCGCCGAAATGCACTCGTGACGCTTCCAAGTTAATGTCCCCAGCAGTAGCGGTGATACCGATCAGTCTAGCCGGCAGTGAATGCATGGTGTCAGCGATGTGTTCCACCGCGCAGCATGCCCCATTCATTCACGATGAGGGTGTGGCATCAAGAGATCCAGATTGAGCCGAATTAAACAGGTGGTCATCTGCCGAGCGTTTTTCTTTTTTTTTCTTGTCTTAAAAGAGCACTACTGCGTTGTTGACCAGGTTTGTCATGCCCCTATACAAAAAAGGAAGCGACTTAAGAATATTGAATTATGCTGTAAAATCTACACTACATTCCGGAGATGGCTAGGGAGTCTTGTGGTAATGAAATGTCATCGTAAAGAGACACGTTGAGGCTTTGACCTCACTTAAAGTATTCCCGAATTCGTCCCCAAATGTTTTATCGTGTTATGCCAGCACAGCAGTACGACTCTTACTGTTAGGAGCTTTTTTATTCAAAGTCAAATCAAGGCAACGCACATTGAGTGGTAATTGTCGTGTCTTCCACGTTCAAGTGTACTGCGTTGCGCACACAGAAAAGAAGTATTCGTGAACGCACACAGCACCATAGCGTTTCGAGAGAGCGAACAAAGTATGCTGTCAAGTTCTGTTTGTAGCACCCCATTATCAAAAATAAAGGCTAAGAAGTTGCCGTCGCACAACGTTTAGTGCAGATTAGCAGCTCAGTTCCTGCATATGCGCGCGCTCGCCAGCAATGCGGGAAGCAAGAGCCACCGTAGCAGACGACGCGGTTCAAAACGGTCCTCCTGAATCTTCTGCGCACGCTCGAGCTGCTGACGGCGCGTGGTTGCAGCGCTGGCCGCATTATCATGTGATTCTACGTGCTTTTAGACTTTCCCCTAAGTGTGAAACAGTCTGTACACATTGTTTTTTGCATAATTTTCACATTCCTTGTAATTTGTATGTGTTCATACTTAGTGTTCTGTATAGATGGTATTGCTCTGTATAGATGGTTTCTTCAACCCACTTCTGCATGGACACCAGAAGTGCCAGCAGTTTTGTGAAATAAATAAAATAAAAGATTTTGTCCCTCTGTTCTCTCTATTAGGCTTACGCCTGAAATTCGCGCTTCCTATGGGCGGTTTCTTACTTTCCCTTCCTTACTTTCGGAACGTTAGATGCACTATCTGATGAACATGAACACTGTCTTTCACTCCTGACAGGTTATTTACGGTGTGTAGTACATATAAGGCAACGTGCGACCAGGGGGCAGGTTAACCAAAACGAAGAAACATGTGTAATACAGCAGACTCAATGTGAGTGCTTGTTCCACGGCATACTTAGTTCAATGCTGTTCCATTAGGTTCTGCGAAGGGAAGATTTCTTAAGTGAAGAAATGCTGTTTGCCAAATCTAAGTTAAGACGTTCAGTAAACGTTATATATACGGGTCACGAATAAAAAAACAAGAAAAAAAAGAAATGATCAGTACGCAAGTGATGAACACATGTAGCCCAAAAAATGTTCAGAAAGATAACAACATATTTATGCAACACACGCCCTACAGCTGTCCTGATAACCCGGGGAAGCGCTCCGCTGCCAGAAATGCGCTCTGACGTGTGATCGGTCATATTTGCGCCGAAGATCCGCTCCGACAGCGACCGATCGTTCATACCACTAAGTGTGGAAAGAGCTCTCGGTATGAAAGATGACAGTGATGCGGAGTATGACCGATGATTTCGGCCCTTCCGTATACGCAGTAGTAGCAGGCATTGTTGCTGACGATGCCAACTTGCAGAGTGCCGATATCCAAAAAGACTGATACGAGCTGCCTGAAGTGATCATATTGGACCACGTTATTTGCTAAGTTAGTCCAGATGCATTCAGTTTAGAGACTTCGAAATCGCTTGCGGGTATGCCAAGTTTACTCGGACGACCCGTTATTGCTATGCGCATTTGATGCCTATCACATCTCTACGAGTTGGCGGCCCCAAAAACTTATGTCTAGGTTTTATCAGAGCCACATGACCCTCTTAAGCACTGTTGAGATGAGAACGTATATTACACATAAAATTTGTGCTGAAATGCCGGTAATAACTTTCATCAGAGATAGAGTGATAACTCAAATGCGATAAGCGGCAAGCTAGCTAGACAATAAATATTGTTATGATGCAGAAACATCTGGCTCAGTTGGATATGGGACAGCTTACTTTAATTACATGCAAGGCGCTGGAAAGTGGATCGGGCACGAACCTCGTCTTTCTTGCTGCGCAAGTTATTTGTTGTTTTTTTAGCTCTGCAGAATGAATGTGGTGGCGTACAGCTGGCCATCCTATACTGGGAGGATGAGGAGGACAGAGAAGCAGAAAACAAACGAGGTCCCTTGTCCATTCACCGAAAGGCCTGACCACATGTACCCGTCGCAGCGCGACAGTGCGGGGCTTTTTGACGCGCCGTCGCGTCCTCTCTCTATGGAAAGAGAGAGTGCAAAGATTCGCGTAGCCGCGCTCCCTCTCTCCATAGGAAGAAGGCGCGACACCGTGTCAGGAAGCCACGCGCTGCAGCGCGTACTTGTGGTCCGACAACTCGATGGCGAAATCCACTTTTTTTAGGGGCGAAGCTTCTTATAGCGGCACCCGTTCGTCCCCCGTAGTATGTCACAAGTATATCATTTTGACCTCCAAGGTGGTGCCGGTGAGAGACTTCTTCTGTGCGTTGTTGAACAATGAAAAATAGTGCTCAATGTACATGTCAATGGCTGCTAATGGGGAATGAGAGACAGGATCATTCGGCTTTTAGTTAACGCGCAGGCTGCGATCACCATTAGCAGCCATTGGCATGTACATTGAGCACTATCGGACAAGAAAGGGTTGCTACATCATACTTGCTGGGTGTAACCTCCTTAGCTTTAGAAAGGCTTAGCGAGCGTTGAGCCGCAGTGTCATGAATACAATGAACTTGTATATACCATGAATGAACTAGAGGTGGTTAAAAATGGGAAGTAGATACGAAGTGCAAGCCGTAAGAAAGTAAAGGCCGAATTCTCCGCCTCTCATTTCCCATTAGCAGCCATTGGCATGTACATTGAGCACTATCTGACTGAAAAAGTTTGCTACGTCATACTCGCTGGGCGTAACCTTCTTGGTTTTCGAAAGGTTTAGCGAGCGTTCGGCCGCAGTGCCATGAATACAGTGAACTAGTATATACCATGAACTCGAGGTGGTTAAAGGTGGGAAGTGGACCCGAAGCGCAAGCCGTAAGAAAGTGTGCGTGTGCCACCTCTCGTTTAGTCCTTGGAATGTCCGCTGGATGGCGGTGCTTCTATATGGGGAATATATTATCAAAGATGCGAGATGGTGGTACTTGGAGTGTTGAATAGATGGACGAACGGACACATAGACAGATGCAGGGATGGACGCATGAACGGACGCAGGGGCGGCTGCATGGACGAACGCAGGGACAGGCTGATGGACGCATGGACAGTCACACTGACGGACGCATGGACGGACGGAAGCAAGAACGAATGGACGGACGAATTCTTCGCCCCACTCTCCATCATTCACTCCGTGGATATGCTGCCATTTTTTTTCCTCTTTAGTTTCCTATTGCTTCTTACCTCATCGAAAGCTTTCTGCCTCCATGATCGCCCTACGTTGGACATGTAAAATGTCGTGTGATCACGTCGTCGTGATGTGAAGTTGGGTCACAGTAACGTTCTGATGACGGCATAATGACATCATGATTTCTGGCAATCTGTGGCATCATTGACGGTGATGTTTTGCATCACTCATGTTATTGCCGACGCTGCTGTACGCCGGAGATATGTCATCGCGTTCGATGAGACATCTAATGATTTTTATCCTTAAAAAATACCAAGCCTTTCTCTTGAAATTGCTTAGATTGAACAAGTTTAGGGGCCTTTCAATACCGTGGAGGTGCACGGATGACCAAATAAGCTCTATTGCAGGTGACACAAATATTTTCACAAAATTATCAACAAAGGTGCATTGCATGGGCGTAATCGGCATGAAGTGTTTTTTTATAGCGTTCCTCATCTTTTTGAACGGCCCCTTGAAATTCGAGTCGCGCGACCAGCGAATTTTGGCGAACCCGGATTGTCACGATGGGTTTGACTCTCCATGTCGGCTTTAATACCTCTCCTGCAGAGAGACTTGGTATCAAAAGAGAGATGATTGAATAGAAAAAAAATGAAGAGTGCGGTAAAGCGATGCAGTAACTGTCTCTACTATTGTCAGGCGCGCGCACCCTGTTCGGCAGCTCTGCGAAGATATGCGTGCCTGTTCATGGTGATAAGTGGACAGCGCGCACTATGTCATCGCGAAGGCTTTGCCGCTGTCCGGGTTTGATTTGACGCGGATAGTACTTGAACCATATGAAGGCGTCCTATCCATGGTGCAAAAAAAAAGCATCAAACATGACAGTTTCTTCGAAGATTTTGTTGAGCTTTGATGTACTCATGCATAATTCCTCTCCAGGAGAGGCCAATATTGATGTCTATACGCATAGTAACTTTTGGCTTTGCGTTGCCTTTACTCCAAACACTAGTTTCTTTGGTCGCGGGAAGAGCCTTCTATAAGCGGCAGTTACAGGCGCTGATGAACGTTTTAATCTATAGATGAACGACTCCATGCTCACGTCAACCGAGAACAACGTTCACAGGGAGGCTGTTAGCACATGCACAAGCACCGATGGACATTCTGCGTGGATTTTCTCTCTAAATGATGAGGCATTTCTTTTACACCATAGCGTCACGCCAAGCGCGCACTCTGATCGCCGAATGAGACGAGTCAAGTGGCAGCATAAGAACGTTTATTGATCACAGAATAGGAATTTTATAGCGAGGAGGGGAGAGGAGGATGTGCGCACCGTTTGCACCCACGTGCGACTATCTGTGTGGTGAATGATAAGCGGTTATGGTAGCCATACTGGCTTCGTTGCTACGTTTCTCTTTCCTCAATAATAAAGTTTTGTCCATTCTCTGCTGACGCAAGACTATTGTCTTTCGACAGAATTTGCAGTGAAACATGCAGATACTGGGCCATTTTTTTTTATATGTAAACGAGAAGAAAGCAGGCTACTCTGTTTGTACATTTACACAAACTATACCCGTAACATACTGGAGCCCGATTTCCAAAGTCTGTTTTCTTCGAATCGGCAAACTTTACCAAGGCAAATGAACTCGGCACCGCAAAAGCGCACAGCACCTGCCCCGTGAAAGCTCCACACGTCAATGAAGCCTACAAAACGCATTAGACAAGTACAGTTTCCTTTCCCCACACATTCGCGCTTTCAGCCATTAGAGCACGAGCAGGAGGTTTCTTTGCTCCATTAATTGTACCATGGCATCCTGAACAAGTGGCCGAGGGCCGTCACCTGCTGTGGACGCGTAGTCCCTTCTTCCCAGACGCTACATCGCCTTAGCACATAGTGCGCGAGTCAACCTGCCATTTCCTTCTCCCTTGGTGCGCTTGCACCCACCCTTCGGTCGGCCATTCAAGAGTTGTCTTCCTGCTTTCAGCTGTTGTCTTTCTCTTCACACGGTGGGCTATGTTAGTGTTACGCGAAAGACACAATGATAAGCATTAAGGGCTATGACAATGTTGTGTTGAAAAATGGTGTCTGTCGAAAGTTTTTGGGGTAGCGCAGCACCTCGAGAACGGCCTTGAATGTATCAGTGTCTTCGAATGCGTGATCAACTGAAAACATGTAGTTGCGTATTTATGAACTTTCGGTGCTGCTCTTGTCGAAAAGCCTGAAAAAGCCTCCAGAAGATCATTCATTTAACCGTTAGTTTGTAGTATTTGGTGATTATAGTGTTCGATGATTTCATCTCGCGTCTTGTACATGCATGAGGAGCAAGGTAAGGGCACATTCAAACAATTTTTAGTCGACAGTTTGTTCACATAATTTCTGTACCAGCCCATGCGATGATGATGAATCTGCAGTATTGGGCAGAAGTTTGATAAAATGCAAACAGCAAATAATATTAAGTAATATTTTTTATTACCGCTACGCGATGCGCATATTAATTCATGAAAGGTATCGAATCAATAAGAGTACATCTGCTTCTATAGTATAGTTGGCTTCGGTTGAGTGTGCAGGCAGCCTCTTTTTTTTTTACGACCTCGATTACCACCAAACTCTAGCCGGCCTCTGTGAATAGGTAAAGCTTACACATATATGCAGATATCTGAATTAAATACGTATTTTCTGGGAAGGTCGCTTATACACGAGTCAATGACTGGGGATTAGTTCTGTCATGCTCGCCGGTATGACTTTGTTACAAGAACAAGCATTAACCTCAGAAAAAATCAACAACGAGAACAAAACTGCACTTTGCTTCAAGCTAGGAACGATTTTCAGTCATCCTCAGATGCAAAAGCACATACCATGTATATATGTCGATAACTTCAAGATAAAGTTTGAATCGCAATATTTTTCTTTGCTTCAGTAGTATATGTAGATCAAGCTGCTTTGAGTTATCTTCAGACACCAGCTTCTAGCTCATGATATTTAGAACGGAGGATGTGGTAGGGTAGTAATGTGGCCGAATAAAATCTGATGACACTTGCGACGTGCTGTTTGCGCACGAAGAAATACACACGATAGGCACAGGTAGGAAACACACAAGCGCTACATTTGCGCTCGCGTTTGTCCTACTTGTAGCTTTCGTGTGTATTCGTGTACAAACAGCGTGTCGCAAATGTAAACTATGTACAACCTAGTAACCCCTACGCTGGCTATTGTAGCTCAAATGTGGTGGGAGGAGGTAAGAGCCTTTCTTGTTTTTTTGTTGAGTCAACGCTTTTTTTAATGGCCATAAAGAAACGAAGGAATGAAAGAAAGGTGCCAGTGGTACCTGACGCGGGCTTAATCGCCTCCCAGAGGCCCTCTGTCCAGTTATTGAACGAGACATTGCTCTTTTCTGCCATCCTCAGCAGGGCGCCACAGGCTGCGCCTCCACCGAGTTGTCTGTCGATCCCACTGCGGCTTCGAAGAGCCTGTACATGCCCCGTCCGAGCCGTGAAAATCCAAGCTGAGCCTACAGCCAAAATTGAAAACAAATAACCCAGGACCTCGTTCTGAATGGTACGTAAAACCATTTGGCGGACACGCCACCGCATCAGCTGGTGGGCAATCGCGTGGCTATACGAGCGCAGTGCGGTCCAGAATGCTCGTATAAGGCGCGTGAACGTCAAAGTCACCAAGCCTTTCACTGCTACTAACGTGGACAACAACAGGCACGAAAGGGAACAGAGACCGCCCAAGAACACAAAGCTTTCGTTTCAGCTGACCTAGAGATTGGCAGTGTTTCCAAATATCCCTTCCTTAATGCAGGTGGCGCTGGGATATACTTCGAGAAGTGGTTCTTCCTGTGTCTTGTGGGATACGCTGAGGTTTCTCTGCAGCTTAGACCAGTCCTATGTGCAACTTTGGTACCTCTTTTCATTTTTTAAGTCCTGGGTGCTGTTCACTGTCTCTTTTGAATAGGCTATATCATGCCCGCTCTTTTGAAATGCGAAGCATTTCTTAGCGCACTTCGGTGACTTTGAGCGTATCTATTTATTTAGCCGCTTACGTTTGGGTGCTCTCGTGGTCACCCCCTTAACTTGGCGTGAACCGAAATTAGCATGGGAGGGTAAGATGGTTTGACGAATATGACGCGCTGGTCAAGACATAATAACACTTCCAGCTAGACATTGGCACACACCCACGGGCGGGTATGTGCCGCTGGTATGCGGGTATGTGCCACAGTTGATTGACACTTAGTATTTACCCAGGAACGACGAGAACACACATAGGAAGTTTTAACACGTGAGCTTTAAGGAATACCCGTCATCGGTAGCGTCGACCCGAAGAATGCAAGGAATATTTGTGAGGGTCCCAACTGAAATCGAACCCAAGCATTCTGCGTGACAATGAAGCATTTCACCACGGAGCTACGCCAGGTCTCGGAACAACTCTTCAAATAGACGTTAATCTTCGTGAAACGTCAATAGTGGTTGCAGTGCTGCCAACCCAATTTTGTAAACATTACGTATGTACTCTTTTGATACAGGCGTCACGTCGGGTTAACGCCAATTGTGGTTAGCTGCCATGCGCTGAAATTGAATTATGTAGCAGTGTCCGGGGCCAGCATGCTCGCGAGAATCAGCGCTTCATATCAGCTTCTGGCGTTGCTAATAGAAGTCAGACTCTGGAGTTTTGTGGACATGCAGTGCCACCTGTCGACGCAGTTTTGAGTAGTGCAAAGCCCGACTCCCTTGCACAGTTAGCTTCGCAACCAGGTGCAACTACAGCGCACGAAACGATAGTGGCTCGAAATATTAGATGCATTTGCGCACTGAACACTCGGGAAAAAAAACTACGAATTTTTCTCCGCTAGTCGGACGCGTCGCCGAACAATGAAGTGCTTGCTCGTTCACTCACCTGAAAGACGACGAAAACCAGAGCAGACGCAACAGCTCCGCGCTCTACGAAAAAAAAAAAAAATGGCAGCATATCCACGGAGTGAATAATGGACAGTGGGGTGAAGCATACGTTCGTCCATTCGTTCTTGCTTCCGTCCATCCATGCGTGCGTCTGTGTGGCCGCCCGTGCGTCCATCCGTCCGTCCGTGTGCGTCTGTTCGTGCGTCCGCACGTTCATTTGTGCGTCCGTCCCTGCCTTCGTCCATGCATCCGCTCCTGCGTCCGTCCATGCGTCCATCCGTCCGCGCAGCCATCCGTGCGTCCGTCCATGCATCTGTCTATGTGTCCGTTCGTCCACCTATTCAACACTCCAAGTACCACCATCTCGCATATTTTCATCATATATTCCTCATATAGAAGCTCCGCCATCCAGCGGACATTCCAAGGACTGAACGAGAGGAGGCACACGCACACTTTCTTATGGCTTGCTCTTCGTGTCTACTTCCCACCTTTAACCACCTCGAGTTCATGGTATATACTAGTTCATTGTATTCATGGCACTGCGGCCCAATGCTCGCTAAACCTTTCTAAGACCTATGAGGTTACGCCCAGCGAGTATAACGTAGCAACCCTTTCTTGTCTTCTGTGCGTTGTTGAACAATAAAAAATTCGCAGCGTGCTCCTTAACTAAGAGCCGGATTCTCCTGTCTCTCATTCCCCCTTAGCAGCGATTGGCAAGTACATTGAGCATTATCTTTTATTGGTCAACAATGCACAGAAGAAATCTCTCACCGGCACCACCTTGGAGGTAAACATGTTATACTAGTTACACACTACTACAACGGCTACGAGGGATGAACGGGTGCCGCTATAAAAAGCTTCGCTCCTAAAAGACCCCATTCTGTGCTACTGTTGCGTTCTGAATTGCCACCTGCGCGAATGACTTCAGTTTTATTGATTTTCGCAGCTTCCACAAAGCAGAATGGCGAGAGTGCTGAACACAGGCCGTTGTGAACGTGTTGAGTAAGCGAATTACTCGCGTTCTCTACAGCCATTCGCTTAGGTAAGCGTGATAATGTAGGTCTCCTGTTATTGTTTTGAGTAGCCTTCACGAATAACCATGGTAACTTTTATTATCAAGCTTAACAGACCCTCTGGTCGTCGTGCGTGACGTGCAACACTAGACAGGGCACGCCCGGTGGTTCGGGCGTCGCACATGTCACCACCTCCGATAATCTGAAGTTGTCGCTACCTCACAGCATTACGCACGTAAAGCTTTGCGGGCTCTAAGTCGCGGCTTTAACTACGAAATGCGAACACGTGAGTCATACAGGTAAATTACAAGTTTTTTTTTTCTGTAGTTGGTCTCCACGATTGCCGGAGCTATCTCGGAGGCACCGGTTTTGCGTTTCGTTGTGCACTGAGAAAGTGAACACGCTTGTATCCTCATTTGCAGTACATAGGAACTGAAGACTATACCATCACCAGAATAATCGAGCATGCGTAATAAAACAGTTCAATGCATAGGAATTGAGAAATCGATGGAGAATGCAACTGCAAAGCGAAAATCACCAGGGCCATCCGTGCCGGATAAAGTGAGCTTCGTACCGCTGATCGAATAGATGGTACTTCTCTGCTCTGGCATCATGTGTATGCCCAAGTTTAACGCATTTAGGCATTACAGAACGCCCGTCGGAGTGCTTCCCTTGAACTCAATGTCGCGCGTTACTCGCTTGCAGTTAAATCGCCAGTTGCAGCACGCCGAAATGAATGAATAATTTTTTGCGTTGTACCCGCATTTTGTTTTCATGATCCTCCTACTTCTATGAAGCAAGGTTGGATGAAGGAAGAAGCTTGCCAGGTCCTTGATTTTTAGGAAACCATGCCGACAGACCAAAGAAAGAGGAGGGCCCATGCACGTTCGCTTGCGGACGACTCTATGAGCACTACCCATTTATGGCCGGCACTGCTATGGTGGTGCTGGTGGCGGCATTTTTCGCAGCGCCACCTCGGCAGAGTCTGACGTCCTGCTAATACGCATGTTCCAGTTGGCATCATTGGGCAAGTGCAAATAAGTGGTTATGTAAACATCTGCAATTCTTCAAGATATGTCTGTGCGTGCAACAATCGTAGACATATTTAGCGTCAATTCATGACGTCTTGCTCAATGAAAAAAAAAATTGCGACATGCTCACCTTCCCTCCGCATGCTTCGCATAACGTCGATTCCCAGGTATACGTGGGATCTGCCGAAATTTTTTTCTCGCGTATTCTTTTCTATTTGCTTTCCTTCTCGTCTCATTTCTCCTCCCCTTAGTGCAGGGTAGGAAACCAGATGCTACAATTCTGGTTGACCTCCCTGCCTTTCTCTGAATTTCTTTTCTCCCACTTCTTTCTCATTTTCATGACATGTATCGTACGGCTTTTCGTGTATCTAATTCATTCTCTCTACTTTTTCTTGTACTGGCCGATGAGGATGAGGTTTCTTGGTGCATGACAGTCTTTTTCAGGCGTGTGCTTACTCAGCCAGTGGCACTTACTGTCCTCGAAAACCGCACAAACTCGCCGAGTAAAAGCAATTCGCCCTGATACATTATACGAAGTCTTCTAAATGCAAAGCATTTCTTAGCGAACTTTGGCGACTTTGAGCATGTCTGTCTGTCTGTCTGTCTGTCTGTCTGTCTGTCTGTCTGTCTGTCTGTCTGTCTGTCTGTCTGTCTGTCTGTCTGTCTGTCTGTCTGTCTGTCTGTCTGTCTGTCTGTCTGTCTGTCTGTCTGTCTGTCTGTCTGTCTGTCTACGAGTCTAACTCTGCTGGCCGTATTGATAATGGTATTAATTCTAAAATTGGTATAGCATAACATGACTGTATCAAGAACATATTTGACTGTCATAACTGTCATGATTTACATTTCAGGGTGCCGCTGCTCTTGCGGTGGTTTCGTTCACATGACATTTTGCAAAACTGGTATGGTATGACATGACTTCATGGTGAACATACGTGATAGACCATAACGTGAAAATCATGATGCGTGTCACTATTTTCATGTTATGACTAATCATGACTACATGCCACGCTCATGGGGCGCTCGTGGTGGTTTTGGTAGCTTCACGTGTACTAAATTTGCTATTACGCTATTACGGGACGTGAATGGATGACGAAGGTACATGAATGGTGCAAACATGATAATCATGGCATACACGTCACGTAAAAACATTACTACATACCACGCTCATACGCTCGCGGCCGTTTCGCTGGCTTCACAAATATCGAATTTGGTCTTACGTGACGTCAATGCAAGATGAATGTATATGACTGGTGTTAACATTATAATCGTGACATAAGTGTCATGTCAGAACATGGTAACATAGCACGTTCATGATGCGCTCGCGGCCGTTTTGCTAGCTCCACATAAAACAATTTCAGTGTTATGTGACGTCAATGAATGATGAAGGCGTGATAATGAAAACGTGATAATCATAACGCGCGTGTCATGTAAGAACATGAAAACATACCGCGCTCATGATGCGCTCGCGGCCGTTTCGCTAGCTCCACATGTACCAAATGCGGTATCGAGCAGCGTGAATAGATGACGAAGGTTAATGACACGTCCAAACATGATAATCATGACATGGAAGTGATGTACGACATAATTTACCTGCGCCTCATAATGTTGTGCTGATTTTAAAGTGACACATCAACCGTCCTCATTCGTGCTTCGCATATCATCGATTTCCACTGAACGTGGGATGTGCCAATTTTACTTTCTTTTTTCCTCTTCAAGGCCGCGTTTACTTTTCCGCGTGGCAGCAGAGGCAGCTGTTAAAAAGAAAGTTGGAAAAATGCCACTACAGAGCACTTTGTGACAAAAGAAAAAAGTGCAAGAAGCAGACAATACATAGCCGGACTTCAAGGGAAATAAAGCTTTTCGCGCAGGTGGCATGGACCAAATCGATATCGCTACTTTGGCGTGTACTTGCTGTATACACGGGAGCGTCGCAAGAGGCGTTAACAGAGAAGCAAGTGTTTCGCAGACGTTAGAACCTTTTTTTTTTGTCGTGTAGTATACATGAACGCCCGAGCCTTACTTTAAAATTGAGTGTGTTTAACTGTATGTGTATTTTCTTGGTTCTTAAAATACTGGGCCTTATCAATAACGGAAGGTGAATGTCAAGGTTCACTCAGAGAACATCCTCAAGTGTCGTCTATGATGGGAACCGCCAGCTATAGCAGCTCAGTACCCGTGAAGTGAAGACTAGTCCTCTCATGAGACGCGTCTCGCCGCGCGTTATTTCATGTTTTTTTTTAGTTGGACATCATGATTCGTCATCTTCCGTTCTTAAACGACTTGCCGCCACCTCCCCTCAATGTATAATATCGGTTAGATCACGCTCAAGAATGCAGAACTTCACTGCACAAGACTGGCGTTTTTTATAGTGCTATTGTTACCACGAGCACCAGAAGAGGGGCAGTGCATGCCTCAATTTGCAAGTAACCTTAGTCGCAGAAGGCTGTCTTGAAGGGCCAATTAGCACATGATGCTGAAGGGGCAAGCGCAAAAAATGGATGAAGAGAGGATCACCACCCGGCACAAGTGCCCTTCCCCCCCCCTTACGAACAACTGCGTGTAAGTTTATTACATCAGAAAATATAAAGCTGAAAAAGAAGTGAGACTACAATAATATGTGCATAAAGATGAAAACCAAGTTGATTACGCCACGAGTCGGAATGTCCCAAGTTAACAGCTCAAAAACACAATCTCATTTTTGAGGTGGGCGAGTGATGGCTCACTGACACAGTTGTTTCCTTTCTTCTTGATATAGAAAACTTCGTTGATTTCACGCCCTATCCTGTGCCGATATCGTGAGAGCACATAGCACTTATGGAAGAGCTGGCTGCAGCCGCACGTGGAACAATAGGCTGCTAAGGTGCTGTTTGTTTAATTCCGGAGATTGTGCGCATGTTCTCTCAGGTGTTCATTCACACAGCGGCCGGTCTGTCCACTTGCATTTTATCTTAATGCGCAAGTGATAGTTGCAGTCCTGTTTCTTTTTTTTTCAGTTATATAATTTCGGGTGTAATAAACTTACACATGGTTGTTTGTAAGCGCTTGTGTTGTGTGGTCATTTATTTTTTGTCTTGTTTTCGCGATGTTTTCCTCTTACCCTTAATCACGAATAACCCTGTGGTTAAGAATGCCTTAGTTAACAATATTTGAATGAAATAGACGTGTTTCTCTCACTCGAACACGAAAGTGTTTTATGCCGAGGTCCACCAAGGCTCTGCTCATGTACTCCAGTCACGGAAATGACGTTAAAAGATATACTAAGAGATTCAATACAATACACCAGAGGACGAACCTTTGTCCTCCTGGGGAGTGCTAACGGCAAGCCTTTTATATGCACCATACACAGTTTGGCAGTTCCCAGAGCTTCAAAACTTTAGCGAGTTTTCGTTATGAGCAGCAAGATGGCGCGATGGGCTCGCGTTGGGCGCACTCTAAAGGTCGTCGCCTCCACGAAGCGCCGCCCCCACGGAGCGTTGTCTCTGCTTCCCGCGCGCTTATTTGACTCGTCGTTCGGGAGAGAACCAAGGTCACTTCGCACGCTGCTACGGCCGTGTTTATGAAAGAAGCGCGCTGCTGACACACGACTCAGGAATAATTGTGACACTGGTTGGCGCTTGTCCTGCGTATACTTGTGCGCCCATTTTGTGCGTCTTCCTGTTTGAACAGTGCGCTTCAAGTGTCGAGCTGTGACAGTTGTTAGTCCGTGCACGGTCCTGTGTATGCTAATTTCGTGCGTGCTTTCTGCTTGAGGTGTCCGCTGCAAGTTTCAAGAAGCTTGCCATTCCTAACGACACTTTGCAATTTGTAGCTGTTGCTGAAGCAATGCATAATAAACCCCAACCACTTTGTAAAGGCACGTTTCACTTTCGTTTAAAACCGATTCCTATATAGGGGGATCACAACGTTTTTTGTTTCATGGCCTGTTTGTATGATGCACTTCTCTTTCTAATGCCTCTGATCCTCATAAACGTGTTCAGTAAATAAATAAATAAATAAATAAACAAATAAATAAATAAATAAATAAATACAGTTACATTTCAAAAGTCGGATCCAAAGGCGATTGTCACATAGACATCGAGGAATTTTTCGACGCACGTAGCCACCAAGTTGCGTTTAAAGTAAGAAAAGTTTCTGCTAGATAAATACTTAAATACTACTTGTCAGAAGAATTCCTCCGGGTCAGTACACTATCAATAATTCCGCTGGAACACTAAACAAAAGCGAATGTGGTTCCTTTCTTTTCACAGTGAAGATGTTAACAAATCGTTCCTGTACCAAACATTCAGCGGATCCCACGTCTCGTGAGATTCGGTGTCATGCGAAGCAACCGGCCAGTGATCGCCTATAGGCTGCACTTTTTTTTCTGCTTTGAGCGTAGCGTCAGTATAGGTGGATCGACGTGTTTATTTCGGTCTACTTGGTGTGTGCACATTGTGGGTTTACCAACGACGTCGAATACACTGGCATTTAAAAGGTGACTCATGTTCTAGAACTGGCGTTAGAGGACAGACGTCAGTATTATCGAAATCAAGTGCTCTTTACGGTACGGTTATGCGATTATCATGCGTAACTTTCGTCGATGCGTTCCTTGAAAGTAAAGCAACGCTTGCATGTAGCTTGCTTAATCGTACGAGTACAATTGTAATGTTTATTAGACTGCTAGAAAAGCGGTCAACACTGGAAGTACTATTGACGCCGTCACATGACGGTTGTTTGGTAGAACTAAATATATAATGTTAATTTCTTCATTATTATATCTGATAGCCAGCACTTCAACTAAAATTGACGCAGCACTGATATTACGCTTGCATATATAGTGTCTTGCTTCCAAATCAAATTCACGATATGGCGTGACTCCGTGGTAGAATACCTGACTACTCTGCCAAAAGCCTGCGTTCAATGCCTACCGAGATCCTAATTTTCAATGTTTATATTCAGCTGGCCAAAGTGGCCGATATATGTTTTTCTTAACGCTTTCACTTTTAAATCACTAATGTCTGTTGTCGGCATTGCTGGATGAATATATATTGTGAATCTAGAGCGACGCATATATTTGCATACTGCGGCTCAAGGTGTACGGGTATGTGCCACACGTGTCTGGAGGAAAGAGTTTGGCGACGTGGAGGACGGGATTTTAATGGTATAGATGTCATGACTGGGTATAGTCATATTCGACTAAGCCTTTTACCCTCTTATACCAATTCTGATAGAACTAGTTTAGGACGCAATCCCCAGAACGCCCAGACATAGGCAGATAGATACGCAGACAGAAACAATCAAAATGTGTGAGGCTCACTAAGAAATGCTTTGCAGTGAAAATATATTGTCATCAAATATGAGTAGAGACTATAGAATTTGGGTAAACCCCCTACTCACCATTGGTTCAAGGCGGCGACAGCAAAGCCCATTAAATGAGTTTGCTCGCCAGAAATTTGTGCGCCCCATCAGAAAGCTATCATCATCATTCACGTGTATGTACCTTGATGGAACGGGTATCTGAGAGCGCCGTATACCACCTGCTCGGAAACCACACCCCACACAAATTTGCGTGACTATCGTCACACTAATCTCACTTGATAATTTGTGGTTATAAAAGCTTGTGGGCCGCTCGCACCTAAGCACACGCAGCCATGAGTCAGCCCAACGTACTCCCGAGAAAGAAGATGCAATACGAGAGGCAAGTCTTGCCGCTTTCCGAGAACGGCAAAAACGGAGTCGATTGGATCCGGAAACGAAACAGAAGAAACTGCCATGGCACGAAGATATCGAATACAGATCGCGTAAGCGCGAGTCCGAAGCTACTCGTATACGCTTGCTCAAGCAGACGTTATACGTCGCTGCAGCCGAATTCAAGCCAAGTGCAAGCCAAGTTAAAGCAGAACTTCAAGTAAAACTTTCACCTATAGGTATACAGCAATAAATAAGCATGAGACCGATCAACTCTGCTGCGTATCGAGCGTTGCGCAGCTTAGCGCAAACTTTGAGGCATTCTTTAAAAGTTAACTCGTTGTTTCCTTTGCTTTCCGCGCCGTTGCCTCAAGGCTATCCAAATGGCTAGCCCACTCTTCATTTCGATTTCTTGCTTCACCCCGGCCTTTCGGGTAGTTGCCTCGTCGAACACTGAAATAATAGCCTCTTTGTCTGTTTCCGATATGGAGCCATTTCCTCCGGGTTTATGGCTCTTGTGAGGCCCTGTTTCTTGTGTTTGAATTTGCCTCTGTTTATTTTAAGGATACAATGTCTGTAGTTTTTTATAGGGCTTTTATATATGATGTCTGCAGTTTTTTATCCCTGCTTTTAAGGGCCATTTACGCACATCTCGAGAGGTTTCGCCTTTGATTCCGCTTCGCCTGGACGCATACCCGTAAGCTGGAAAATTTATATTGTGCCTATCTGAAAGTCATTTGGTTGAAACTTTTATAGGGGCCACTCGTGGTACGTAACAGGCCCCATAGACCTTCTGTCTTTTTACTTCCGTTGTTTTATTCCGCTTGATTGAATGTTCTACACTTGCGAACGTTTTCCGCAGGCTGTCTGCGAGTCGGCTTTTCAATTTGTTCACTTCGAATACCGAAATGTGCTGCGTTTGTCGCAACAAAAGGCTATGATCACTTCAGGATTTGTAGATGCGAAGCAGCTCTTTAGCTAGCCGGTGTAACGCTGTCCCTCCATCCGCATCGCTCTTTCTTTCGCCCTATTTTTCAGCTCATGGGCGACAAAGCTATTAGCGGGGCGTTTGATCGGGAGGTATACCTACCCCATCAATGCAATTTTTTTTCGTGTCTGTAATAAATATCAATGATTTTAATAACACTTTGTGTTGGTAATGAATGAGCAAACTACTATAGTTCGAGTCACAGGGTGAATAGAGAGCATGTGAGGGCGCAGAAAACGGTGCTTAGAATGATAATTTCGGAATGCCCATATCGGTGAGTGTTTCTAGCAGATCCAATAAAAGAAGAGGCTTTCGTTGGCGCTTGGCAACGCCCTCTAACTTTTGACTGCAGCTATCGATTCCACAAGAAGAGAATGGTGGTATGTTAGACCACACAAACTATTTGAGAAGAAAGACACTGCCCTTAAGAAAAATTAGTTGCTCTTTAAGATTTTGTCCAAAGACGCTAAAACGATGACGAAGGCTGGAGCTCGTGGTACAAGCCGACGCGAAGCTGCAAACAGCAAGCGAACAGGATCTTGTGCTGGAAAGTGCGGACACCAACTATAGTAACGTTTTGGGCAACTCAAAGCGCTTCGACGACTTGCGCGTAATCTTCGACGACTTGCGCTTGAAATCACGTTTTCACTATGGTGCCCACCAAGCATCGATACGAATCGTCAACACCACCTGTCCTCTTTGATGGCTCTCCCTCATGTCCACTGGACTCGACCGAAGAGAAGACACCCTTCTTCATCGCTTATGGCTAGGAGTGGCATTTACAAAATCTTACTCCTTTGTCATAGGAATGGCCGACAACGCTCTCTGCGATGCCTGTCATTGCGAAGAGACGCTAGACCACATCCTGTGTGACTGTCCGTTGTATGAAATCCAGAGACAGTCACTGGCGTCTGCTTTTGCGCGCATCGACAACAGCCAAATGTCTGTGGACACTATTCTGTCAAATGCCCGAGAGAAGACATTGCAACAGAAGGCGACGAAAGCTCTGTTGAAATTCCTACGCGACACCGACTTGAACAAGCGACTGTAACAGCAATGTCACACACGGTGAAAGACAAGACTGGACTACGACTGAGTGTGCGCGCGTGTGCTGCCGAATGTGCTGTTTCTCTCTTCCCTCTCTGCTCTCTTTCATCTCCCCCAACCCTCTCCCATGCGCAGGGTAGCAAACCGGCTGCCTATTGGCTGGTTAACCTCCTTGCTTTTCTTTTCCCTCTATTTTGCTTCCTTTCCTTCGAAACGTTTCCCACATCTTTAGTTTTTTTTTGTCCACAAGGCAGAACATGAAATTGTGGCTCGCCAATTGCATGCGTAAAAGAAAAGGACGACCAACGAAGAATACTGAAGAAGCAAGGTTGGTTTTATTATCCAAATAGTGTACTTGCAATATACCACAAAAACTTTGCAAATGAAATTGTGACACAACTGTTGACGGGCACAATAGCATAATAGTTCGAAAACTCGCATTTCCCAATCGTGGAAAACCCCTGAAGTGGGATGGCAGCTTTAGGAATATCGCGTTTGCAACCGTAGAGGGCAGCGTCTCGTGTCATAGCGTGTCGCATTCACCGTCACCAAAGGCGAGGGAACTCCGGCACTGCGCCAGCGCAGTCAGTCGGCAGTCACAGGAGCGGCTATCTACACATTCTGTGAACTATAGCTAAGCTCTGAAATGCCATGCCAGTGAACAACGTGTAAGCAAATAAATAAAGTATGGAAAGTACCCACGAAACACCACGCAAAAGTGAGCGATGCGTAGCTCACCCGGTGCGCCAAACTAAAGCACAAGCTCTGATGGCAGATTGCCTGAATACGCGCCCCATTTATGGCACTCGACCAAAAGTGAGGCAAACAACCATTTAGCCAAGTGTTAGGTATAAACCCTAAAGTAAACTTATAGTTTACTTTGACTAATAAAAAACTATGACTATATGAAAAAAATATTCACCATTTGGTTTTGCTTGTATGGCCCCTTCTTACCTAGTCACGCTTAAATCGTCGGCGGGCGTTGATGCTTGTGGCAATAGGTTTTCGACACTTTTCGTTCTAAATTTGGCGATCAATATAATTTGATCATGACTGAAAGGGGAAGGCAATTCTTTTTTTTTCTTCTCCAATAATATACTGATGCTGAACCCCCCCCCCCCCCCCCCCCGTTCTTCTACCCCAATGTTGTCTGCACCTAATGTGGTTATCGACTGACTCCAGGTTTGTAGACACGTCACCTGGTGTTTTGCACTGCCGCCGTTATCGACCCGCCAAACTGTGATACCGCGCGACAACTTCACCATGCGACGTTACATCGCGTGACGTCATAATGATGTCACAAATTTCGGCAACCTATGACGTCGTGATGACGTCATATAGTGACACAATCACGTGGTGCTGATTGTTTGAATCACTCGTGTTGATGCCGCCAACGGGTACGCCGGTTAATTTTCGCGTTGAGCATTGAATGTTTTCATCTCAATAAGACAAAGTTTATCAGCCTTTCTGGATATATTCCTGAAAACTGTTATATAAAAAGCTCGACAAAAAAACAGCAACTGGTAGCTTTTCGGTCTTTCTTGAAACTTGCAACCTGCTTTTGAAAAAAAAAGTACGAAAGCTTGACTCCCATGTGCTTGACTTTTATGTGCAGTCTGTCCTAGGGGTAGAATATGCATAACAGCAAATAACGAGATGCAGTCAATAACTTACAGGTGTGTGAGCGTCCCCAAGACTTGCTCTCTCTAAATGAATCCTCCTTCGTATATGCACTCGCGATACTCCGCGTCCTGTACACACCGCCAGCTGTCTGCATTCGTGCTATTACATGACTACTCGCTTATTTGTAAATGTCAATTGTCTTCTGGACAGCCTATGTCAGGGTTTTCTAGCTCCTATTGATCTACTGTGAAACCAAGTTTGGTAGTGCCTACGCGAAGCATCAAGAGTGGCCAAAATAAAGAGAAAGACTTTCCATTTCACTTCCTGGCTCCGGTTTACAGGATTAAATATACCAGTACACCTCAACTTTAGGGTAACAACTCGCGGAGTATCGGTAATCTAACTGCAAGGCCGGCGCACACATTCACTAAAACTTGTAATCTTTGCAGCGAAGTTCTAGCTATTGCCTGTCTATTCTTCGAATAGCGGAACTTCTCGGGCTTAATATTATTTGTTTCTTCCACGAAAAAGAAAGGATGTAAACAAAATCATGTATCCTGGTTACCTCGTACAATATATCGAGTAAATTGGGGTGATGTCACTCTCCCCAGTAGTAGAAATGCTTTCTGAGCTCGTCACTTCGAGTTAAGGCACACAGAGGAATTTGCAGAGCTAGTAAACGGTCATGTGAATAAGATGTTCGCTTTTCTTTATGACTCTTTACGACTCTTTCACTTGCCTTTTTTAAAGATATTTTTTTTTGCGCCCGATTCTGTCTTCGGGCAGCTTTTGGCTTTCGTCCTAAAATTACCCCTCCTAACTTTCATATACTTTACTTTTATTACCTATCTTACAAAAACAGTAACGTTTTGCATATCTGTGCATTTGCTCGTTGCAGCTGCTCTGACTTCTTTCATAATTAATCACAACAAATAGATATACACGAAATTAAAAACGTAACCCGAGATAAAGAACCGTTGTGAGTTGAATAAAAAATGAGAAATATATCGCAAGAAGCCTTCGTAATATCCAAGACAGATGCCACACGCTCGCCTCTCACAATGCGTTGTTGAGGAGTGCCATGATAAGCTCACTGGTGGACCTCATGAAACCTTCTTGGCACGTCCGTCTCGATGGTGCGTCAGTGCGGATAAAAGCGAAGGAGACAGCTGAGAAAGGCAGAGCCCTTCCCCGTGGCTACCCGCCTTGCAGCCGCTGCTGCTGCCCTACGTGGGTCGTTGTGCAGCTTAGCCTCCAGTTCATCTGCCTTCCCCCCCCCCCCCCCCCCAACTGCAGTAGTTCCTATGGCCTGGGCTGCTTCGGGGACTATTGTAGATGCCGCATCGTTTCCCTTATCGCTTTATTGCCGATAAAAAGATGCTTGCGGTTGGTATCGTTAATATATCGTGGGGTAAAGCAGCGTAGAGCCACGCAGGAATAAAGAAAACAAAGCAAGGCGAGAGATAAACCAGAAGCGGTACACACAAATGCTATATAGCCCGTTGAGAATGTAAAGAAAACAAGAAAACATGCTGGAGTATGCTCTTGCAAGCGCTCGAAGTGGACGAAGGCCAGAGGCACAGTTATGCTGAAGACGTTAGGCAGTTTAAAGCCCAAGACGACATATTTATAGGTCCCACAATAGACCAAATCAGAAAGAAACATCAAGATAGAAAGGCTACACAAGAAGTAGGAAGATGATGTGATTTTGGCCTTAAACAGGAAATGTGGGGCGATGTCTGAGTAAGAGAATCCACTGTTTCGATAGAAAAATACAGTGCCTCGAGGCATGGCATAGGGAAAGAAAAACAAGTGCATCACCTAAAGTCCTCCTGAGCAGAATCATGAACGTGTTTTGCATCGGAAATCATAAGATTTTCGCACAAAGTGACGTCAAGGAAATACTGATCCATGAAACAAATCTCCCTGAGGATGTAATGCCACTTTTTTTTCCTAAAAACCTACGAACTTTATAGAGTTGACCAGCAATTTTACCACTTGAGCAGCCTTCTACGCCCATTTAGTCGTCATGAAGAAATTTGGGTTGAATGAGAGACACTTCCTTGGGCACTGTCTGCTGGCTTTTATGGCATATGTACTTTTTCTTTCGAACGTGCTCAAAAGAAAACCAAGCGTTTGCGTCCTGGAAGGCTTTCAGGGGCTTTTGGATAGGGCTCTCTCTTTGTAAGTGGAAGGAAAACAGACATTGCAACAAGCGAGGTCACTTTAAGTCGAGCACGAAATCGAAGCAGCAGCCACGGACATCAGAACAAAACTCTATCACTTCTTGACGAGTGAGCGAAAAAGAAGACGAAGGTGACCTGAAAAGCACGCCTTCTGCAAAAATGAATAATGAACAACAGAACCTCGTTGTTGGCAAAGCTGCTGTAGGCAGGCTTCTGACCTCTCAAACGCGCGAAGGGGCTAAGGAAGCTTTCGAGCCATCACGCGAGACCCATATCCACCGCAGTAAGGAACCGCCGCGGAAAGCACGTCCATCGCGTGCCAGACGATGAAGGCAAGGCGCATCAGTGGCAGTGGTTGTCAAGGCGGGACTCGAATAAAGAAGCACGTGACATACGCGAAGAAAGGCGAACAGAATCAACACCAGCTAAGCGACGGGTATTTGCGCGGTGTGACAAGTGCGTCCAATAACACCCGTCTGGAAATGGTGCTGACGGTACTAACAGTTCGACCTCGATCGTGAATAGGTCATGCATGGCACATTCGAGGGAATCGGAAGAGCCGGCGATACGTTTTAATTCACCTCTGGAGTCATCCAACACCGTGAGGTACAGCATTAGCAGGTGTAACCAGCTCTCTGAAACCTTTGATTGTAGGTATTTTCTCAACGATGTTCGCTTAGCAGAGATATGTATTAATTTCTGTATTTTTGTTGTTGTTCGTTGTGTTTCATCGTCACTGAAAATACGCTCATAGTTTGGTTCTTCGTGCTCTTCGTTTAATCTTTCATTATAATTATTAAATCGATATCCGGCTTCCATTTGATGATGTTTTTGCCAACTGAAAAAAAAAAGAAAACGAAGAAGGTGCTACCGCGCAGTTATTGTACGGCATGATAGTGACGTGATTTTGCTACTGGGAACATGCAGCACGCTAGTTGGTTGTTCTCGCTCCAACATATTTCTGCTACAGCGGTGGCAAACCTTTAACATATTAGTCAATTCATAAATTGAAAAGTAAGCTCTCAAATTTTTAGTTACGTGCTGTAAGTGTAGATACCTCGAACTATTGACATTTCAGGAACACCATGCTCGAAAATATAGTAACAGATTGCATATGTTCCTGCCAAGCTCCAGCTCGATTTGTGATGATGAATCAACCCCCCCCCCCCCCTCCTCCCGAGTTTGAAGACAGAAAAAAAGCCTCGCAAGGTTTCGCTATACGTTGTTTTTAATGAACCGGACACCTTTGTTGAGCCTAATTTTTAAAGGCAGTGCAGAAGATGACAACACAATAGAAACAAGACCACAGTCTCTGCAAAGTTTATTGCAAACGAGATGGAATAAATATGCAAAGCGATCGCATGCGTGCGCATCCATTGCCATTAATATGTGCAAAAATATAACAGGATAGTCATTGTACTCAAGTGAACTGATAGATCAAAATAATATGCCATGATAAGTTTTCTTAATGTGATTGATTGATATGTAGGGTTTAACGTCCCAAAACCACCATATAATTATGAGAGACGCCATAGTAGAGGGCTCCAGAAATTTCGACCACCTTGGGTTCTTTGACGTGCACCCAAATCTGAGCATACGGGTCTACAGAATTTTCGCCTCCATCGAAAATGCAGCCGTTGGAACCGGGATTCTATCCCGTGACCTGCGGGTCAGCAGCCGAGTACCTTAGCCACTAGAGAAAAAGAAGTGATAGGGGGTTACCTTTCAGGCTGCTGTTTATTGTCATCTTCATCATCAGCTCGATTGCGCCCACTTCCGGGAAAAGGCCACGCCCACTTTGCGCCATTCAACCCGGTCCCATACGCTTGCTGCTGCCACGTAACGCTTGTAAACTTCTTAACCTCCACCTCGCATGTTCGCCTTTTCTTCGAATGCGGTCTGTTACTATTAATGGCCGGCATTAATCTTGCCTACGCGGTACCAGCCTTGCCCGTGCCTATTCATTCAAAAGTTTGACTAGAATGTCCCTAACACCCGTTTGTTCTCTCACCTACGCTGCCCTTTTCTTGTCCCTTAAGCTCACATCCATCACTTTTCTGTCCATTTCTCACTGCATTGTCTTCGACCCTAAGTTAAGCGCTCTCTGTGTATAAGCCTCTATAGGTTTATGCGCCCTAGGTAAGCACCAGTAAGATGCAGCTTTTATCTACCACCTACAGATTCTTGTTGCACGGACGCAATCTTTCGTTCGGGCAGGTGCCGGTCGGGCCACTATACTTCATTGAACAGAGGAATATTGTAAATGACACAGCAAACACAAATAAGAAAGTGGTCAGGGCACATGTTTCACAACCTTTCTGTTACCTGCTTTTACATCGCAAATAGATCCTATAACTTCGTTTCGAGTCGACAATAAATAAATAAATAAATAAATAAATAAATAAATAAATAAATAAATAAATAAATAAATAAATAAATAAATAAATAAATAAATAAATAAATAAATAAATAAATAAAAGCGTTACCAGCTACATCCTCTGCGCTCTTCTTAAACACTAAGAAAACCACGAACATAGTATTGCTGCTAAATTTTCTGGCTTAACGTATGAGCATGGTTCAACTCAAGATACCCTCAACTACAGCAATTAGTGCAGGTTTTTATATTGCTTGATTTCAATTTAAATTTCGTGTTCCTTACAACCAAGATTTCGCTGCGTGTAACTGAGATCATATAATTCTGTCATAGTATCAGTTTTGCGTGATCGCTCATTGTTGAAACAGAAATGTGAACGTCCCCCACCCTCTACCTAATTTTACCCTATGTTCCTCAATAGGATACGTCAGGTATAGTCTGAATAAAAAAGTAATTACTTCTGACGCCATATTGCCACATTAATGCCCTTGCATTACCAATTTTAGGCGTGTGCGTCTGATCTCATTGATTTTGTTTGATATTTAATACCGCTGTTGAAGAAAAAATCATACGACCAAATAAATCGTGTGCTTCGATCGCACACTTTGTGCAAATACATTCACATAATCACTATGCAGAAATACAGAGGCCCATCTTTCTGCCGATTACCTCTCGCAAGCAATGATCGGTAGCGATACGTGTCTCTGAAGTGGCAGACACGCGAAAGACTGAAGTGACGCCACGATTGTATACAAATCGAGAACAAAGATTTTTGTCCTTTATTACAATTACATGAAGTTACAAACTTCGAGCGCACTTATTTTTCTAGTTTCAAAAATCGGAAATATTGGCTGAATTCCAAAAGCTTGCCGCTATAGTGTAACGCAGTGACACCAAGTTACAAACTTCGAGCGCACCTATTCTTCTTCTTAAAAAAAAGGGAAACGTTGGATGTATTCCAAAAGCTTGCCGCTATAGTGTAACGCAGTGACACCAAGTTACAAACTTCGAGCGCACCGATTATTCTTGTTAAAAAAATGAAAAATATTGGCTGTATTCCAAAAGCTTGCCGCTATGGCGTAACGCAGCGACACCAAGTTACAAACTTCGAGGGCACCTATTTTTCTGGTTTCAATAATGGGAAATGTTGGCTGAATTCCAAAAGCTTACCTCTATAGTGTAACGCAGTGACACCAGGTTACAAGCATTGAGCGCACCTATTCTTCTTGTTAAAAAAATGGAAAATGTTGGCGGTAATCCAAAAGATTGCCGCTATAGTGTAACGCAGTGACACCAAGGTACAAACTTTGAGCGCACCTATTTTTTTAGTATCAATAAAAAGGTAAATGTTGGCTGTACTCCAGAAGTTTGCCACTATAGTGTAACACAGTTGAACTTTTTACCCTGGGAAATGACCGTTCGCCTTCGTCTAAATTCTCAGCAAAAAAAAAAAAAAAAACCTTAGAAAGGGAATAAACATATATTTCAGAGTTAAGCTCGTCTTTATTCATGAGGGCTTAACTGGCAGAAACTGCACTTTTCGGACGGCTCATTAGAAGCGAAATTAATCATTTGAAAAGCTAGCGCTCGTAACAATATGCAAAAGGAAAAGATGCTGGCGTCGGGCTAGTTCAACAAAGCAAGAGCATCCCAGCCTATTGGCTGTTTTCTTTAGTAAAACGATTCGAAAAAGCCCCGATTTTTACGTGTCCGGCTGGCGCCTATAATCGTCGCAGCCTGCAAAGAAAGAGTGACGTCAGGCGCGTGATTATGCAAAGAAGGGAGAACAACGAAGAGGAGAAAAGAAACGAGAAGTGAAAGAAAATTTCGCAGACGGGAAAGAAAGCTCTAAGTAGCAGGAATTTACAAGAAAGGTGGAACAGCTTCGAGCAACCATCTTGCTCTTTACGAACTTCAAGAAAGCAGGTGCTTCTGAACACGGAAGGAAAGCGAGTTTTAAACAAAGGGCAGGAAAAAAAGGTCGTACGTTGCGGGCCGTAAATCCCCAGAGGTGGGAGGCTATTAGTTGACTGATGAGGCGCCCTGGCCCGCACTGAGGTGAGCCCTGTGTGAGCATTTATAACGTGGAAGCGCCGTCGGGTCGGCACATGGTTGTAACAGGCACTCTGCGAGACAAACGGCTGATGGCTGGCATATATATATAAAAAAAAAGGCATGAGTCGCTGTCACTCACTCTCTCTCTCTATCTCTCTCGCCACGCCGCTTCATCTGCGGCCCGCTGCGATCCTTACTGTCCAAAGCGTGCTTCTATATAGTTGCTGATTTATTCCGGTACGAGCGTCATTGATTTATGCAGATGAAGCACGAGGTCATTAGGAACGCGTGGCTTCTTTAGTCATATCTACTTCTGTTTGTTTCGATTCTTCGACAGCGTAATCTAGGTCACGGCTTAAGCCTTCCTGCCTTATTAAGCCGTTCGGACTTCGTGAACAGTATTTCAGGTAGCAGCACGAAAGACACGGACAAAAGAACACAGGAACAGAGAACTCTAGCGATCATGGTGTCCCGTGCAATTATCTGCTCGTGTGCTGTCTGTTTTGCGCTGCTTTGTTACAAAGAACATGTACTCTGCTCCAAAAAAAGTTTTATAAGCCCGTCGAATAATGGATTAGCGTCAATCGTACTGACGTAGCGTAAAGTTTACCGTGACTCGAAAACTGTCCACTGGCATTTTTTGTGAGTATTAAACATGGGAGGCTACACGAGTTTGTTACACGAACAGACATTACTTATGCCCTACTATCGTTTCCTCGTGCCAAGTTGCATTGTCAGATGCTGAAACGTTTTAACCACTGAAAAGCAATTGAAATACGAATATACCCTTTCATGATTTGCTATTCAGGTGAATTGAGGGAACGTGACAGATTGAGTCATGACATACAAGTACTCAATGGAGGCAATGATTTCACCATCGAATAATGGCTTTGATAATAGCAGCGTACCCAGAACGTTAAAGTGTCCGCGCAAAGCCGCCCAATAGTACTGATATCTTGCGACTCTAGAAGATGCTGCAATGAACACGGCCTGTTCGCAATGCTATTTAAGAACTAGCTACATACAAACAGTACGAGTGGAAACTTTAAAAAGAATCAGCAGCTTGTTGCTCTAGTTCATTGTGCCCCAATATTATCAAAATTCTGTAGCAGCAAGGAAATCGGTACAACAAAGTATTGTGTAGCTTTATGATTCCCGATTTTTTTTGTATTGATGATATGGAAAGTACCGACATTGACCCCACTACCCCACTATATGCACTTTGAAATGATTCGAAACAGAGCTGGAATTACACACACACACACACACACACACACACACACACACACACACACACACACACACACACACACACACACACACACACACACACACACACACACACACACACACACACACACACACACACACACACACACACACACACACACACACACACACACACACACACACACACACACACACACACACACACGCACACGCACACGCACACGCACACGCACACGCACACGCACACGCACACGCACACACACACACACACACACACACACACACACACACACACACACACACACACACACACACACACACACACACACACATACACACACATACACACACATACATACATACATACATACATACATACATACATACATATATACATATATACATATATACATATATACATATATATATATTTGTGACGCTACAACATGGTGACACGTCATGGTCCAGATGCCATGCGTTTATTCTAATGCACGCGCAATTCCTCTTCGTCGGCTCCTCCTAGAATCACCTTGTTAATGCGTCACACTTCCCCCTCCCCTCGAGAAAGTCTCAGTTCAGAAAGTACAAAATAACGCCGCAGTTTGCTAACATGCACAATGTCAGAGTTTCCACCTGAGGGTAGCACAGTGGTTGATCTCATAGTTCTTGCGTAGAATCTTGTAAGGTCCTTCAATGACAGAACTCAGTTTGCCATTGTTGGGATGCCAAAGAGTCTCGTAAAGAACAAAGTCACCGACTTGGAACTCAATCGGAAGAAATTCTCTATCATAAATGACTTTGTTCTTATTGTGGTAGGCGATAGAATTGGTAACTACAGTTTCTCGCTCTTCTTCGACAGTTTCTTCTCGTTGTTCCAGTACAGTAAGATAAGATGAAATTCTGTACATCAGGAAGGAAGGTGCGTAGCTGGTCACTTCGTGGGGTGTTCTGTTGTATTCGTCAATTACCTCCAGAAGCAGCTTAGTCTAAGACTTCTGTGGTTAGTCATTGATCTTACATTTAAGTCTCGTTACGATAGTCTGGCTTGTCCACTCGTTCATGCCGTTGCATTGTCGATGATGAGATGAGGTGAATAGTTGGTGTATACGATTATCTTCTAAAAACTGCTTGAATCTTCCTGTGGTAAATTCTGTTCCATGATCTGAAAAGAGCTTCCGTGGTTTTCCAGAAGAAAAAAAATGTATTTAGGCATGAAATGTAGGCATCGCTGGTCTCTTTTTTCTGAGCAAACGCCCATACGTAGCGAGTCGCATGATCAATAACCTAGCGTATAAACCTTTTTGACGAGCCATATCCAGAAAATCCTCCAATTGTATCTATTACAAGGAGGTCGAAGGGCTCTTCAGCTGGAGGCAGTGATTCAAGCGTCCCAAACTTTTTTGTTTTTGTCTTCTTGCATCTCTGGCGTGTATCACAATGCCGAATGTAAGTGGAAACATCGGTTACAATAGGCGGCCAATAATATTGCGGAGACAGGAGTGATAGCGTCTTCTTCACTCAGACATGCCCAAAATGTTGATGTGCATTCTTCAGAATGTTTGGGCGTAGTTCATGGGGCACGTCTATTTTCCGTAGTCCTTTTCTTTTGACGATGGTGATGTTATTTTTCAATGAATGCGTTCCTTTTGGACGCTCATTGTTGCATCGCTGAAGGTCGTCGTGTGACAGAAGATTAACTATTGGGGCTCTGGAGAGCGCATCTTCTTCGACATTACTTGTGCCCTTTTGATGTTTGATATTCACATCATACATTAACACTTTCAAAGACCACCGGAAGAGACGTCCTTGAGGATACCTAACATTCTTCAGCCACTGGAGTAATCTGTTACAACAGTGAATGACTTTCCATGAAGGTAGCAATGCCATTTATCAATGGCATCTACAATGGCAAGACATTCTCTTTCTGTAATAGCATAGTTCACCTCGTGCTTATCTAGTTAGCGGGAATAGTAGGCAACAGTATGTTCTTTGCCTTTGTCATCAGGTTGTTTCAGCACTGCACCGATGCCTTCGCCAGATGCTCCACAGTACACAATACATGGTCTCGAAGGGTCGTATATGCGAAGCACTGGTTCTTCAGTTATCCGCTCCTTCAGTTTACGAAAGGCTTGCTCGCATGCTTCTGTCCACGCCCACTTGCTGCCTTTGTGGAGTAGTTTTGTGAGTGGAAGAGCGATATCACTGAAGTGGGGGATGTACTGACGGTAGGTGTTTACAGTGTCCAGAAAACGCTGGAGATCTCTTTCTCGTCTTGGTGTCGGAAAGTTGAGTATGGCAGCCACATTACTTTGCTTAGGTGTCAATGTTCCTTGTGAAATTTTGTGGCCCAGGTATTCAATGCTGCAGCGTGCAAATTGGCACTTTTTTCGTTTGAGTTTTACGTTCTCGGTTTTGAGAGCTTTCGATAGCGCCTCAAGGTGTCGTATCTGATCATTAAATGTCTCTGAGTATACGACCACATCGTCAAAGTAATTACTAACATTGGTGAGCTGATGTTTCGCTATTATTAATTTCATGGCTCTTTCAAATGTAGCTGGAGCGTTCTTCAACCCAAACGGCATTAACAACCACTCAAAATGACCATCAGGCGTGACAATTATAGTTTTCTGAACATCGTCAGGATGCATTTGGACATGCCAGTATCCCGACGTTACGTCCAACGTAGTGAAAAACTCCGCCTTTCCCAAGTGGTCAAGAATATCATCTATACGTGGAATTGGTTGAAAGTCGGGTACCGTTATGGCATTGAGTTTCCGGTAGTCAATACATAGACGAGTGCATTTTTCACCTTTCTTTTCTGCTAAAATGACAGGTGCAGGGTAGGGTGATAATGAAGGCCTCACAACACCTTGCTTGAGGAGAGTGTCAACTTGTTTGTTGATCTCCACTTTGTCTGCCTGTGAACATCGGTATTGTGCTCGAAGAATAGGGACAGCATGGGTAAGTGCAATCCTATGCTTCTCAGTATAGTGATGCACCCAATATCTGTCTGAGATTTCAAAAATATCTCGTCATACTTGCTTAAAAGAGAGTCGAGCGCCGCAGACTCATGCTCTGATAAGTTTTCTGAAGTCAGGGTTCGCATCAGCAGGGCTTGAATGGTTTTCTTTTCATTGTGATGCGGAAGGTTCATATTCTCACGTGCTTGTGTCACTGACATGCTTTCCAGATTTACATAAAGATTGAAGTACGAAGCACTGTCTAGGCCAAGAATTAATTGCGTTCTCATGTCTCGCAACACATGTGCATAAAATTTCTTTATGACGTTCCCAATATTTAACTGAATGTTTACGTGACCCAAAGTTCGAATGCTTGATGCAACTTGCTGGACCATGATGCTGGAGTCTCTCATCAACTGGAGCTTTAGCTGTTTGTGCACATTCTCGCTGATACAAGTAATTGTTGCTCCTGTATTGAGAATTGCATTTACTGGCTTTCCGTTGATGAGAGCACTGAAGTGTAATAATGAAACTCTGGGTCACCCTACTCATTCCTCATTCAGTATCAATAGCGGACACATTGCCGCGGCGTGGACATTCGTTGTGCCAGTGAAACTGTCGTGGGTAACCAGCAGCTGAGCAGTATCTACATTCGTTTTGCTGGCACGCGGTTGAGGAGTTGTTGTTGGCTGCTGTGGTCTGCTGAAGAGACGTGGAGCTCTTGATGCGATACTAGCGTTACGAGTAAAGGAAACTCCTCTCCTTCGTTTTAAAGATGTCTCGACCCGTTCAGCAGCAGTGAGGCACTCTAATGACGAGTTGAAAGACAGTCCGGCGAGCGCCAGTTCCATATCAGGAGGAACACCATCAGTAAGTTCCGAAATGATATGGCACTCTTTCAGGTCAGCCAAGGAACCCATTCGCTTTTTCTCGTCGTAGTAGTCCTTGATGGTCGGCCCTCCTTTCAGTCGGTATAGTGAATGAAGAGACGGTAGGCATCTCCGTCAGTCGTAGCAAAGCGGGCTTGCATGTCACGCTTGATATCGTCCCAAGTTGCCTCACCGTTGCCGAAAATCTCTGTCAGGTACCACTTGAACACTTCCCCTTCAATGTATTCGCTGAAGTGACTGACCCGATCGCGGTGAGTCCATGACGCCTCTGCTGCCTTTATGTCGAAAAGAAGAAGCCACTTGTCGATGGAGACGTCTTTTGGTGTTCCTTGAACTTCTGTATGTTGAGCGTATGCTTCGGCCTAGCCATAGCACGTTCATGAGGTCGATCCTGTCGGCTTGTGTGACGCTACAAAATGGAGACACGTCGTGGTCCAGATGCCATGCGTTTATTCTAATGCACGCGCACTTCCTCTACGTCGGCTTCTCCTAGAATCACATTGTTAATGCGTCATATATACGTATATATATATATATATATATATATATATATATATATATATATATATATATATATATATATATATATTGTAACGACGAGAAATAAGAGACAACGCCTTTGCTGCAGGCCGGCTGTTCTTATTCTGACTTCGTCTTCCTCGTCTTCCGTAACCTAGCCTGCGCCCTTGCCTGAGCCCCACTATTTATTATCATTACACTCGGCCCCGACTGCGAGCCTCGTGGGCTACCGACAATGTCTCCGGTGGGCGGCATTGACTATTCCGGGGTGGCCGGGCTCGGCCAAGCTGATATTTCACATGGAAGTTTGTTGAAGGAGATTCCGGAGGACGACACTGGCTGTGACGTGATGGTCGGTGCAGGCGTCGTCCACGATGGGGCCAACGCTGTTGACTTGGACAAGATGCCGCTAGCAGGAGATACAGACTCCTGCAAAGTGGCCGCGTTGGTTTAATCTCGTCGGTTTGAGCATCCTGTCGCAGCCGTGTTACAAATGCTGGAAATAGTCCACGCTGCACCGTCACCTGCTGCACTGAGCGTCGACGCCTGCGTTGCTTGCGGTGTGGCAAGGGGCGTCGGGGTGTCTTTGTAGTCATCTGAGAGCCGAGTTCAGGTTGCAGCTTGAGAGGCAACGCGTGCTCTTGCAGCACTGCCTTTGTCGGACTCATGCTCAAGCTGTTTATTCCTATAGTTTCACGTGCAGTAGAGCCTTCATTGTCAGATGACCTGTCACTAACCGGAAGTATTACCTTCTCTGGTAGGTCTTTGTTGACAGTGACTTTGAAGGAGGCGGCGCTTAGCGTGTGGCAGACGTCCGCACACTCGGCCACAGACTGACGTGATATCAGGAGATGTCGCTTCGAAGTGAGGGTCAACACTGTAGGGTTGTTCGTCCCAGGGTAGGTGGTTAAATTGGCTGTCGGGAAGCTGCAAAATACAGCTGAAGCCGCGAGGGTGGTCTCCTTCTGGGATCTATTCTCGGTAGCGGTCGCGTAAGACTGGGTGGTCGTGGAGAGGTGATGGTGACTCCGTCCAAAAGCAGCTATGAGCTTGTCACTCCAGTCCACCCAGGACGTCTGCCGCACGCCTTCGTATCGATGCCAAGCCGCGGCAGCATTCCGAAGGCGGTCTATGGCCATGCCCCACTTCTTTTGGTCCGTCCACGCTGCGTGATCTCCGACAGCGTTGACGGTTGCCACCCATTCCTTGGCATCGTCCTGGAAGCCGCGAAACTCCGGTAGCTCGAAGGAAATCGGCGATGGCGGGACTGCGGGCAAAACTCCGAGATGTGCCCACGCCAAGCAGTTCACTTGCTCTGATACCTCCGTGAGAGAACGCCCGAGATTGCGACGGTTCTCGGGCGAGCTTACCTCGAAGTTTTGTGAGGCGGCCGCAGCCAACATGGCATTGAGTGCGCACAATGTTGGCAAGATGGCAGGACATAGCTGGGAGCTCGACGCTATGAGGGCGTTGGTCGTGACGCGGAGTTGCGCGATGGTATGCTGCAGCTCCGCTGCGCTGTCGTGTGATCCGCACGAAGAGCCAAGGCCCGCCTCTGCGGAGGATACAGTGACTGCGGTACTCGAGGTGGTACAATTGCTGACCAAGGACGCGTGGACGGCGTCCCTTGGAAATCCAGCTGTGGTAGGAATCGTGGCCATGGGTTCCAGGGCGCTGGAAGCGTCAACGACGTTCCCAGGCAAGCGGAACCCGTGTGATGAGTTGTGACCTGGTACTGTGGCGTAGATGAAGCGGTCTTGCGCCGCCGGGTAGGCCTCGACGCCGTACACGGTGGGTGCTTGAAGCGCCGACAGGTTGCCAGGTATGGAGGAGGCATGTACGCCATCCCTAGGTGAGAGAGGCCCGTGCGCATGGTTGCCGCGACGTGTCGCGTCCCAGGACAAGTTTCCCGGAGCCACAACGGAGGCCTGGACGCCATCCGTCGGTGCTGGGATCGATGCTGGCCGCGACGGACGCCTTGCGGGTTCCATCAGCGAAGAAGCGTGACGGCGTTCCTTATCGTGAACTGGTACCGGTAACGGGTGCTGGAGCCGCCGAGGAGGCCTTGACGCCGTCCCCGAACGGTGGTGTCAGTAAACAGCTGCCGAGGAGGCCTTGACGCCGTCCTCAAGCGACGCTTACCGCGGCTGCACGTCGGCGGGCGTTCTGGATGACGAAACCGAGACGTAAGCCGTTTTTTCCTGTCGACTGCGCCATTGTAACGACGAGAAATAAGAGACAACGCCTTTGCTGCAGGCCGGCTGTTCTTATTCTGACTTCGTCTTCCTCGTCTTCCGTAACCTAGCCTGCGCCCTTGCCTGAGCCCCACTATTTATTATCATTACAATATATATATATATGTATACAAAATGAAGATGGCCTGCCAATTAGAGATTCCATAATGCTGAATGTACTCTACCACCTCGCAGGGAAGTAATTATCGTGAAGAAACGACCCATAGCTTCCTCTGTCGATCGATGTCCTTTTTATGAATCATTTAAACTCGACTCGTACACTTAGTTTCAGTTCAGTTTTCTTTCGCTTTATTCAGAGCCACACTTCGGTTCGGATAAGTGGGGGCTCGAAGTATTCAGCAATGCAGGCTGAAAAAAAAAACACAAAAAGACGAAGAGAAAATAGAATATAAATTGAAAGTAGTCATAGCCAGAAGTCGTATATCCCGCTGGTCGTCATACATTCACTGTTTCTCCTTCGTTTTCAGACTCCGAGATCGAAATAGCTTTCCGCATCGAATGAGAGAACTACATGCGCTTGATGTATGATCGATTCCAACTAATTGGTAAACTAACCAAGCGGAAAAAAATTAGGTGCGGAACTAGAAATAAAACGGCTCTAACGCTATATCTCAAATCAGAGAAACGTTAAGCGCGGTCATTCCCGTAATCCCACAAGAAAGTTATTATACAGCCTACACAGTGATGCGTGCATGCATGCTTGTTTCAAACGAGGTTCAGGAATGCCTCTCAAGAGTCGTTTTTGAGCGCATTCTATGCCATTGCCCAGCATACCATTCTGAACGACGTAATATGGAAGCCAAGCTCTGCCAGCTGGATTCACGGCCGCTTACGGAAAAGAAGATCCTGGGACCTTAGCCGACGGTTTCGCATACGCACAAAGCCACGAAAGCCTTCTTGTATTTTTAAGGACCACCGAACTTCACGAGCGCTTGCGAAAGAACAGCGTGAGGCTTTGCTGTGTAGTGTCGAGCTGACCATTAATCCATCGCTATCTTATTTCTCTTCTTCTTTATCTCTTTTTTTTTCTATTATTCCCCCTTGCCCCCCCCCCCCAAGTGTAGGGCAGCCAACAGAGCCGAGCTTAGTTAACCTCCCTGCATTTCCTCTCCATTTCGCTCTCTCCCCAGGGCGTGTGTGTTCGACGAATAAACCACATTATAGCAGAAAACTATTTATTATTGCGACATTTGTCACTGTAGCACCAATAATACAGCTGTTGCGAATGCTACTAATATTTAGAGCTTAATTATTATCTAAAAAAACACGATATGATTATGAGAGACACAGTAGTGAAAAACTCCAGAAATGACGACCCCATAAGGTTATGAAACGTGCGCCTAAATCTAAGCACAAGGGCCTCAAGCATTTTCGACTCCATCAAAAATTCGGCCGCCGCGGCTTGAATTAGATAGCTTGACCTTCTGTGCAACAGCGGAGCGTCATAACCACTAGACTACCGTAGCGAATAGCTGTGACAAAGTGTCACAGAACGAGCGCTAAACAAGGGCGCGCCGCCAAATTCTTGCGCTAACACGCGGAAGAGACGCCGGGAGGTCAAAAGAAAAAAAAAGACAAACATTCAAGGCTACCCGGGGCGCGCGCTCTCCCCACAGAAGCGTGGCTTCACGACGAACCTCCTCACCCTACAACGGCGGCCGAGCAAGACCGCGATTTTTCTAGAACGAAGGAGGCGGGGTCAGACCGAGTGAATCATCCTCGGGAGAGGGCAGTCGAACCGTCTCGTGCCTCTCCCCAGCCTTCGCTGCGTATCGCGCCGACGAAATGACGAGAAACATCTGGAAAGTCGCGCGCAAGGTATTTAACCGAGCAGCCGAGACGAGAAATCAGGAGAAGACGGAACGTTAGCGCCGGAGCGCGTAGGAATTCCGCCGTGTAGTCGGCGAAGGTTCTGCCCGTAGTGACAGAACAGGAGGAGACGGAAGTGAGCGCCAGAGTGCGTAGAGATTCCGCCGTGTAGTCGGCGAAGTTTTGGTCCGTAGGGACGGCTCGAGCTACAGGCAAGAGCGTGGGTTTACCGCTATCGAGCGAAGACGCGGGCGACAGCTGCGTGTGTGAAGCCGACGGGTTTCCGGCGAAGAAGTTGAAGTTTGAAGAGTGGCCAATTGAACACGGGAGGTTTCCTGGGAGAGAACTTCGAGAGCTGCGGAACGACAACAACGCTGGACTTTGAGTGAGTGATTCTCGGAAGAGTATCATTCAGACTTTTGTTCCAAGGACTTTGGACTGAATAGGTTTTATATCTCTTTAGTCTTTAAGTGTCTTGGTTGTTCAATGCATGCGACTGCATTGTAGTGCGTATTGTTGTCTGTGTCCGTTGTTTCAAGTGTGGTTGATTGTACTGTGTAGTACATTGTCTGTTTGGTGACGTATTGTATGTAACTATTGTGGAGTGTGCATACGTGTGTATTGTTTTTGATCTGCCGTTAATGAGAATATAATTTTGTTTGTTTATCAACTCTCGGCTCTGTCTTGTTCTTTGGGCCACAGCCGGCGTCCGCTGGCGCACCAATAAGGACCACTTCTAAATTGTCCACGCTTTCGTGGTGCGGTTCGGGGGGCCGATACTTCGGCTCTTGGAATTAACCCGGCGATCGCCTCCCTAATAAACGGGACAGGTGTGACAATTAATCTGGCGTCCGCGATACAGGACCTTTTGGTGCACAGTGTGTCCAAAGTAGTGAGAAAGAGCCTCGAGTTGTTGATAGTGCTATCGGAACGATTTTGTGTGTTGTTTAGTGTTCTCGTTAACGAGTGCAGGAGAGTGTTCCGATAGACTGATTTAGGCAGATACTTTTTGCACGCGGCAAGGTTTTATTTGCGAGTTACGAGACACAATGGATCTCGAAAAGTTAGTTGCTCTTGGTGAGAAGATGGGTCTTTCTGGCGCCGAACTACGGAAGTGGGTAAGCCAGAAGGAGAAAGAGGCGGTGGAGAGAGAAAGGCTGGCCGCTGAAAGGGCGAGAGAAGAAAGAGAAGCAAAGGAGCGACAGCTGAAAGAAGAAAGAGAGGCAAAAGAGCGACAGCTGAAGGAAGAACGAGAGCAGCAATTGAAGTTGGAGCTGGAGCGAGAAAAGTTGGCGGCCGAAAGGGCGAGAGAAAAAAGAGAGGCAAAAGAGCGCCAGCTGAAAGAAGAAAGAGAGGAAAGGGAGCGGCAGCGGCAGCACGAGATGGAACTCGAGCGGCTCCGTTTGCAACAGCGAAGTGAAACTCCCGTCCAAGCTAGAGTTGAAAGCAGCGAACGGGAAGATCACGGCTTCCGCTTGAACCCAAGCAAGCTGCTCGTAGCGTTTGATGAAAGGAAGGACGACCTAGACGCGTACCTCCACAGATTTGAGACGATTGCGAAGAGCCAGAATTGGCCGGAACATCAATGGGCAACTGCTTTGAGTACTTGCTTGAGTGGTGAAGCGCTCAGTGTGTACGGTAGGCTGACGCCGACCGATGCAGCCAACTACGCAAAGGTGAAAGCGGCTTTGTTGAAGCGATTTAGATTCACTGTGGAAGGATTCCGGGACAGATTTCGGACAGGAAAGCCAGCTGATGGTGAGACGGCTACGCAGTATGCCGCCCGACTTTGCCATTATTACGACAGATGGATTGAACTTTCAGGGACAGCACAGGAGTACGATGAGCTTAGAGAGCTGCTAATTAAAGAACAATTTCTTACTAGTTGCCACCCAAGCCTGTCGCAGTATTTGAAAGAGAGGAAGGCGGAGTCATTTGAAGGAATGCTTGAATTGGCTGATCAATTCTTGGAAGCGCAAGGTGGCACTAATTTGGCCAAGGTAAAAAAGGAGTGCCCCGATGATTCGAAGAAATTGGCTCCCGAAGAAAAGAAGCGTGCACCAGAGAGCATTCAGCGATGCTTTCTGTGTAACCGAGTGGGTCATCGCGCGAAAAACTGTCGAACGATCTTTACGAGCCCTACGGTAGTGAAATGTTTTAAGTGTGGTCAGACTGGGCATAAAGCAGATGCATGTCGGAACGGAGTGAGCCAAACTCACCAGGTATCCTGTGTGCAAGCAGCACCGAAATCTGATAATAATGCCGTCACCGACGGACTCGTAGAATTGAAAAATGAGGAGAAAATTCCGACTGTGGGTGCTGTAATGTCAAAACAGCTGTCACACATGTCCCGTTTATTAGGGAGGCGATCGCCGGGCTAGTTCCAAGAGCCGAAGTATCGGCCCCCCGAACGGCACCACGAAAGCGTGGACAATTTAGAAGTGGTCCTTATTGGTGCGCCAGCGGACGCCGGCTGTGGCCCAAAGAACAAGTCAGAGTCGAGAGTTGATAAACAAAACAAATATTATATTCTCAAAAATGGCAGATCGAAAACAATACACAAGAATGCACACTCCACAATAGTTACATACAATACGTCACCAATCAGACAACGTACTACACAGTCCAATCAGCCACACTCAAAACAACGGACACAGACAACAATACGCTCTACAATGCAGTCGCATGCATTGAACAACCAAGACACTTAAGGACTAAAGAGATAGAAAACCTATTCAGTCCAAAGTCCTTGGAACAAAAGCCTGAATGATACTCTTCCGAGAATCACTCACTCAAAGTCCAGCGTTGTTGTCGTTCCGTAGTTCTCGAAGTTTCTCTTCCAGGAAACCTCGCGTCCTCAAATGGCCACTCTCCAAGCTTCAAACTTCTTCGCCGGAAATCCGTCGGCTTCACACACGCAGCTGTTGCCCGCGTCTTCGCTCGATAGCGGTAAACCCACGCTCTTGCCTGTAGCTCGAGCCGTCCCTACGGACCAAAACTTCGCCGACTACACGGCGGAATCTCTACGCACTCTGGCGCTCACTTCCGTCTCCTCCTGTTCTGTCACTACGGGCAGAACCTTCGCCGACTCCACGGCGGAATCCCTACGCGCTCTGGCGTTAACTTCCGTCACCTCCTGATTTCTCGTCTCGGCTGCTCGGTTAAATACCTTACGCGCGACTTTCCAGATGTTTCTCGTCATTTCGTCGGCGCGATACGCAGCGAAGGCTGGGGAGAGGCACGAGACGGTTCGACTGCCCTCTCCCGAGGATGATTCACTCGGTCTGACCCCGCCTCCTTCGTTCGAGAAAAATCGCGGTCTTGCTGGGCCACCGATGTGGGGTGAGGAGGATCGTCTGCGAAGCCGTGCTTCTGCGGGGAGAGCGCGCGCCCGGGAGCCCTGGATGTTTGCTTTCTTTTTTTTTCTTTTTACCTCGCGGCGTTTCTGCCGCCCGTTGTCGCAAGTATTTGGCGGCGCGCTCTTGTTTAGCGCTCGTTCTGTGACAACAGCCAACCGGTGTTACGAAGGGAATGCCAACACTTCCTGGAAAGATTGCAGGCAAGAAGATTACGGTTCTAAGAGACACCGGTAGCTCCACGGTTATCGTGAGGAGAAATTTGGTACGGGAAAGAGAGTTGACAGGCAGAACGAGACCGGTTTGCCTAATTGACCGTACGGTCCGGATGCTTCCCGAAGCAGAAATTGAAGTTGAAACCCCGTACTTCACCGGGAAGGTTACTGCTTTATGCATGACGACCCCCCTGTATGACCTTGTCATCGGAAACATCGACGGGGCGCGAGGGCCAAGTGATCCAGAATGTTTGGGAGAAGACCCGAAGATAGAGCCCTCGCCAACACAGCGGCCGCGAGATACAGTGGAGGAACATCCCGTGACGGATCTCACTAGAGCCGAAAGTGAAGCTGCGGCGCAAGAGACAGCGAAGGAGAAGACGATCTTGTCGAATAAGTTCACGGGCCGAGCAGCCGGACTTGCGTCGGCACGACCTCAACCGACTGACAGTGTAAGGGAGACGGAGTTGGCCAGCCGGGCAAAACGTAGAGGCATTATCAAGCGGGTAAATAAACAGACAGGACCCGTCGAATGTAATGACGCGTTAACGGTGTCGGAAGAGACAACGATGGCTGAGACGACGCCTCAGATATCGTCGTTGGAAAGGGCTCGCGGAAAAAGAATGTGGAAGCACAAGAAGAGATCGAGCGAGCACCGCAAAAAGGGGCGCAAGCGCTGTTCGAAGTACTCAAGATAGGTGCTGAGGTGGAATCAGAATGTGTTTGGCAGGGCTGAGTGACATATGTTGTGTTATTGTTCTTGTTATCCTGTGTCTCAAGTGTATGTCGAGTGAGTCAGTGTTCTGTGCGATGGTGTGATGTATAGTGTTGTATAATTGTTGGATAGACAGAACTTTGTACGTTTGTATTGTGTAGAATGTGTGATGAAGTGTTGTAGGCATGTACCTGTGGCTATATTTCATGTGTTGTGGAATTGAACTACATTGTACGATTGTATTGAGTGATATATTGTGAATGTGAAGTGTCATGAGCGACGGATTGTGTTACAGTCTGTGAGAATGTGTGGTGACTGTTCGCGCTCGTTTGTGTGGTTTTGAATATTATGAGATAATATTCTTAAAGTGGGGGGCAGTGTCACAGAACGAGCGCTAAACAAGGGCGTGCCGCCAAATTCTTGCGGTAACGCGCGGAAGAGACGCCGGGAGGTCAAAAGAAAAAAAAAGACAAACATTCAAGGCTACCCGGGGCGCGCGCTCTCCCCGCAGAAGCGTGGCTTCACGACGAACCTCCTCACCCCACAACGGCGGCCGAGCAAGACCGCGATTTTTCTAGAACGAAGGAGGCGGGGTCAGACCGAGTGAATCATCCTCGGGAGAGGGCAGTCGAACCGTCTCGTGCCTCTCCCCAGCCTTCGCTGCGTATCGCGCCGACGAAATGACGAGAAACATCTGGAAAGTCGCGCGCAAGGTATTTAACCGAGCAGCCGAGACGAGAAATCAGGAGAAGACGGAACGTTAGCGCCGGAGCGCGTAGGAATTCCGCCGTGTAGTCGGCGAAGGTTCTGCCCGTAGTGATAGATCAGGAGGAGACGGAAGTGAGCGCCAGAGTGCGTAGAGATTCCGCCGTGTAGTCGGCGAAGTTTTGGTCCGTAGGGACGGCTCGAGCTACAGGCAAGAGCGTGGGTTTACCGCTATCGAGCGAAGACGCGGGCAACAGCTGCGTGTGTGAAGCCGACGGGTTTCCGGCGAAGAAGTTGAAGTTTGAAGAGTGGCCAATTGAAGACGGGAGGTTTCCTGGGAGAGAACTTCGAGAGCTGCGGAACGACAACAACGCTGGACTTTGAGTGAGTGATTCTCGGAAGAGTATCATTCAGACTTTTGTTCCAAGGACTTTGGACTGAATAGGTTTTATATCTCTTTAGTCTTCAAGTGTCTTGGTTGTTCAATGCATGCGACTGCATTGTAGTGCGTATTGTTGTCTGTGTCCGTTGTTTCAAGTGTGGTTGATTGTACTGTGTAGTACATTGTCTGTTTGGTGACGTATTGTATGTAACTATTGTGGAGTGTGCATACGTGTGTATTGTTTTTGATCTGCCGTTAATGAGAATATAATTTTGTTTGTTTATCAACTCTCGGCTCTGTCTTGTTCTTTGGGCCACAGCCGGCGTCCGCTGGCGCACCAATAAGGACCACTTCTAAATTGTCCACGCTTTCGTGGTGCGGTTCGGGGGGCCGATACTTCGGCTCTTGGAATTAGCCCGGCGATCGCCTCCCTAATAAACGGGACAGGTGTGACACAAAGGCAGCGCTTTGTGAAAGAAAAATATTATTTCTGAATACGTGGTTTCGTTTCATCCGACATAGGAGAAAGGACATTTCGATATGTACTTCTTTGAAATTTCAAGTGAATCGTTTCAGCGAGTGCTGCAGCGCTAATAGCGAGTGCTCAGAAGCTGCGACAGCATCGTTACATATGGATTAATCACGGACCTAATTGAAACGTCGCAAACACGTTTGCGCAAGAGATCCGGGGCTTGGCGAGAAGGCGCCTTGACCACTCATGCAGCAACACAACTAAGACAGTTAGGTCCCTCAGAACTGTCGCTGAATAGGAAGTGTGGAGGAATTGATGCCACAAATAACGCGAATAATATGTGAGACAGTCGAGCGCCAAACTTTTATCTAATTAACTGTCCATAGCGAGGGCGCCTTGATTCTTTCTCGCCAAATCTTCACACCACAGCCGTAGGCTCTTCGAGCCTTTCACTGTTTATCTTACACTGATGAGCTCAATCGTCGCAACGAATGGGTGCTCGGGTGAGAGTGGTTCTGCTTTTCCAAGTCAAAGGATCGCTTTATTTTCTTCCCTTTGATGCTGAGTTAATTTCGTGTAGAACCATAGAGAAGTTCCCCGAGATGTGGTGGCATTGTTCGTGCCATCAAAGTACGCTGACCGCATTTTTTGCACGCATAGAAAGAAATGGTGAGGCTGCAGATTGAAATAAATAAATTAGGTTTATCTGAAATGTTCTATTCTGTGGGCGAATCTTTTAAACGTACTTCCTGTAAGCCCGCCCATTCAAGATTGCTTTCGGCGTAAAATACACACACACACACACACACACACACACACACACACACACACACACACACACACACACACACACACACACACACACACACACACACACACACACATATATATATATATATATATATATATATATATATGTATGTATATATATATATATATATATATATGTTTGTTAGATCTCATTAATATGACGACTGTGACAGAACACGGAATAACGAGCCTTTAAGTATACTCTTCGTTCACTTATTCATTCACGAGGGTCTCGTACTGGCAGACTTGGTGCCTTAGGTTGTATACGAGGGACTATTGGTCAGCTGCCAGCTTAAAATAAGTTCACTGGCTACGTGAAGCCATACAGGCCCATAAAAAGTGTGCCACACTCGTCTCCATGGCTACAGGGGGCACTTACTGACACTGACACTCCTACGTTTAAATTCACATACATACCTAATAATGTGGCTGCGGGTGGATAGCCGCCGAGGTCATTCAGTGGTAGAGCATCGAAAGCGTTATTGGAAGGTCGCAGGTTCAGTTCCTGCCCTACACACACACACATACACACACACACACACACACACACACACACACACACACACACACACACACACACACACACACACACACACACACACACACACATATATATATATATATATATATATATATATATATATATATATATATATATATATATATATATATATATATATTGTAAGGCTAAGTTTTTGCTGCAAGACACTTCTTTTACTAGCCGAGCCGCTGCCCCACATCACAGGTCAGACTGATGATGATGAGTATGTACATATGACAAGATGACGCGCATGAATAATGCTCACACTTATTTCCCCTCCACGCTTGAGTGGCCAGCCCGGACGTGTCTTAGGCGGAAACGGAACGTCGAACGAATGGCTTCAGACGCGATACGTGGACAATCTCCGAACCACGACAACCACGATCCGAAGAAAGTTCGCTGGGAGTGACACGGTAGTTCACTGGTGACGTTTGTTTGTTGATTGTATAGGGTCTAATGAAGCGTGACTGAAATTTATCGCACAATGCTGGAGTACGAATGGGCGTTCAAAGCAACACTTCATTCCCCGGACTGAAGGAGATGTCGCGATGAGAGCCGGCGAGCCCGTTGCCAACATTCCTCGAGCCTTGTGATGAACTGCTCTGATACGGTTGCCGAGGAATCAGTGGGAACATTTAGAAAAAAGACGTCGATGGTGAATGTCGGTGTACGGCCATACACGAGTTAGAAAGGCGAGTAGCCAGTAGTTCTTTGAACAGCGGTGTTATGGGCAAACGTCACAAAAGGCAAAATCGTATCCCAGTTGTCGTGGTTTGGTGCGATGTACATTGATAGCATGTCTATTAGTGTCCGATGAAATCTCTCTGTCAGCCCATTAGTTTGGGGGTGGTAGGCTGACGTCGTCTTATGTACTGTACCACGGGTTGTGAGCAGGGTTTTGATTATGGTGGACAGGAACGTCTTGCCGCGATCACTCAGAAGGACTCGAGGTGCACCGTGACGCAATACAATGGCGTTGAGAAAGAAGTCTGCGACGTCTGAAGCAGAACTTGTGCGTAGTGCAGCAGTCTCTGCGTACCGTGTCAGGTGATCGACAGCAGTCACAATCCAACGATTGCCTGCTGGCGTGATGGGGAGAGGTCCTAGTAGGTCTATGCCAACGATGGCGAAAGGTGTCTCGGGACACGGGATGGGTTGCGAAAGGCGAGCAGGAAACGAAGTTGGTCGCTTCCGCCGTTGACACAGATGGCAAGATGCAACGCACTTGGTTACAAAAGTAGAGATGCCAGGCCAGAAGAAACGTTTCCTGATGCGGCTTTGTGTTTTGTGAAATACCAAGTTGCCTGCACATGGGTCGTCGTGAAATGTTTCGAGGACTTGGTGACGTAGAGAGCGCGGAAGTACTGGAACCCAGCGGTGTCCATTAGTACTGTAAACGTAACGATGGAGCACATTGTTATTAAGCTTAAACTGCCGTAGTTTTCGGCGCAATCTAGCAATAGGAGTAGTTGATATACCATTTAGGCGTTGAATAATGCTATTGCAATACGGATCATCACGCTGGCGTGTGGCGAACTCGGTGAAGCGATTTGAAGCTGGCGTGTCGATAACCACAAGTTGTGACAATGTGAAGGGTGACGCAGTGTTTTGCCCACCAGACGAGCAATCACCTGACGCACTCGATGGTGACAGTGGAAGGGGGCAACGAGAGAGAGCATCTGCAATTTGGTGTCTTTTGCCAGACTTATAGATGACGTCAAAATCGTACTCTTGTAGGCGGAGCACCCAACGACCGAGGCGACCAGACAAGTTTTTCAGTGACGATATCCAGCACAAGGCATGATGGTCTGTAATAACTGTGAAGTGGCGTCCGTAAAGATATGGTCGAAATTTTCGTACGGCCCAGACGACAGCAAGGCACTCCTGCTCAGTCATGGAGTAGTTTTGTTCAGCATCCGTAAGAGCACGACTAGCATACGCAAAACTCTTTCCCGTGAAGTGGCATCCCGCTGTAGAAGAACTGCACCAATGCCTTGGCTACTCGCGTCGGTGTGGAGACATGTAGGTGCGTTCTCGTCGAAATGACACAGAACAGGGTGTGATGTTAAAGCATGCTTGAGGGCTTGAAAGGCACGCTCGCAGTTGTTGTTCCAAGCGAAAGTTGATCCGGATGTCAGCAGCTTATGCAGTGGCGACGCAATGGCAGCAAAATGGCTATTGAAGCGGCGGAAGTAGGACGCCAGGCCCAGGAAACTTCGTAGGTGTTTCTGATTTTCTGGCTGAGGGAAGGGTATCACGGCAGCAAGCTTGTCAGGATCCGGGCGAACGCCATCTTTGCTGACAAGATGGCCCAACACCTTGATGTTCTTGTTGGCGAAGTGGCATTTCTTGGTGCTTAGCTGAAGTCCAGCATTAGAAATACACGTCAAAACTTCGTCTAAATGATCAAGATGCTGACGAAAAGAAGAGGAGAAAATGACGACGTCATCTAGATAACAGAGGCATGTTTACCATTTTAGGCCGCGTAGAACTGTGTCAAGCATGCGTTCAAACGTGGCAGGAGCATTACATAAACCGAATGGCATCACGTTGAATTCATACAGCCCGTCTGGTGTTGCAAAGGCAGTTTTTTTTGTCCACTACGTGCACAGGTATTTGGCAATAACCCGACCGTAGATTGAGGCTGGAGAAAAATTTAGCTCTTTGCAGAGAGTCAAGTGCGTCGTCGACTCGTGGGATCGGATACACGTCTTTGCACGTGATCTTATTAAGTGCTCGATAATCGGCGCAGAATCACATCGAACCATCCTTATTTCAGACTAGCACTACAGGTGATGACCACGGGCTGGACGAAGGCCGGATAACATCTCGTTTGAGCATATCAGCAACGTTGTTCTCGATTATTTTCCGCTCTGCGGATGACACTCGATATGGGCGGCGGCGTACAATTGTATTGCCTTCCGTTTCAATTCGATGTACGGCGATGGAAGTGTGACCCAAAAGCTTGGAATTGACATCAAATGAAGCACTGTGTTTTTGAAGGATACCCAAAAGTTCTTGCTTTTGCGCTGACGTGAGATCGGGATTTATTGTGGCTGTTAAAGCAGCCGTTGTAGCATCGTCATCGTTACTCGTAGAAAAAGATGGTGCGTCTGCGTGAACGGGCACCAAAGAAAGTGGTTCGGTATCTGTGAAGCAAACCACACTGGTGCCCTGGGGCAGTGCAACAGGCAAAGAAGTAGGGTTAACTGCCGTAACTAATGCTCTGCCATCATGAAAGCGCACCAGGCTAGGAGCGATGGTAAGCCCACCAGAGATGTAGCGTCCACACGGTGCCAGGAACACATCACCAGTACTGATCTTATCTGATGTCAGGGTCAGAATATGCTCATTACCTGGAGGAATAAAACAGTCATCAGCGGTGACGAAGCGCTGGCTATGAGCATCTTTATCAGAAGAAAGCCCAGTATCTGACATGCGAATGACGCTCTGACGGCAAGATATCACGGCTGAAGCTGACGAGAGAAAGTCCCACCCTAAAATGATCGCATTAGTACACGATGACAGAACGAGGAACTGTATATGGTGAAGGATGCCCTCAATAAAAACTCGTGCTGTGCAAACATCAGAAGGCTGAACGAAAACCGCATTAGCACAGCGAAGGGGAGGGCCATCATACGGTGTCTTCACTTTGCGCAAACGGGAACACAAGTTTACACTAATAACTGAGAGCGATGCACCTGTGTCCACCAAGGCTTCAGTCCATATACCCTCAACACGCACTGAAAGTACATTTGAAGGGTGTTCCGGAGGAGTTCGATGCAGTACGCCAAATGCAGCTTTCCCTCCTGAAGCTGCACTGTTCAGTTTTCCGGGCGATGACCAGACGCCATGGTAGCCGGACGAAGTGGCGACGAGGAACGACACATAGGTGACGGGGAACGACGGCGCGAAGAGCGGAAGGTACTGGCTGCATCGAAGTGCTGTGGAGATGGTGAGCGGCGTTGGTACAATCAATTGGTATGGGTGGCGATGTTGTGAAGCAGGGGCAAACTCATCCCTCTCGTAGTCACCATAGCCCCGCCTTTCGTCTTGTTGACGTCGACGACAGAACCGTGAGATGTGGCCACGTATTCCGCAATGATAGCAAATCGTTCGAGATGGACGCCAGGCATGGAAAGAAGGAGGCGGTGCCCTTGGGGCGAGGACATTAAGGGAGGGCTGCGTAGTTGACACGTACTGCGGTGATTGCTGAGATGGTGACGCTGCAACCATTTGAGCGTATGTCGGCTTTGGAGGTGTATGCGAGCTCGGGACTTGCTCACATGTCATGGATGCCAGTTCCTCCCTGACGATGTTGCGGAAGTTGCCTGCAGAAGGTGTTATGCGGAGCTCACAAGATGACGAGGTTTCCTGGAGTTGCAGCTCCTCGCGAATCATGGATCGTATCAACGCACAGAGCTCATTGTCATGCGTTGGCCTGAGATCTCCTGTGTCAGGTTGTAAACGTATAAGTTGAAGGTCGTCGAGTCACTGACACGTACTGATGATATCCGCGACCGTGGTGGGGTTCTTTGCCGCCAAAGCGTTAAATGCGACAGCGCCTATGCCCTTGAACAGGTGGCGAACGCGGTCATGTTCCACCATCGAGCTATCGACGCGACGGCATAGGGCGAGGGCATCTTCAATGTACGAAGTATAGGACTCGCCAGAGTGCTTGACACGTTCAGCAAGCTTCCGTTTGGCGATGTCTGCACGTACAGAAGGGTTGGAAAATATCTGACGGAGCTGCTGCCTAAAAGTAGGCCAGTCTGGGAAATCCAGCTGATGGTTGAGAAACCATGTCTTAGCGACCCCCGTCAGATAGAACGGCACGCGGGACAGCTTCACAGTGTCATGCCAATAGTTAAGCGCACTCACACGGTCGTACTCATCCAACCAGTCTTCAACGTCTTCACCGCGAAGGCCAGCGAACATCGGGGGATCTTTTTGAGGGGCGGTGACAGTGCATGAAGGCATGCCCAGGGGTGTAGGCGGGGTGGATGGAGCCGTGTTGTTGTTGTGCTCGTCTTGCTACATGACCGTGGGCTGTCTGCGCAAACGGTGACACTACCGGAGCTGCAGGGATGGTTGGTAGTCGAATATAACAAAAAAGCGCTGCAGGGAGAGGACCAGGAGACCGGAAAGCACTCCCCACCACTTGTAAGGCAAAGTTTTTGCTGCAAGACACTTCTTTTACTAGCCGAGCCGCTGCCCCACAACACAAGTCAGACTGATGATGATGAGTATGTACATATGACAAGATGACGCGCATGAATAATGCTCACAATATATATATATATATATATATATATATATATATATATATATATATATATATATATATATATATATATATATATATATATATATATATATATATATATATATATATATATATATATATATATATATATATATATAGTTGGCGGACAAAGTTAGGCGGGCTGATGAGATTAAAAAGCTCACAAGTATAACCCGCATGGGAACGGAAAGCACAAGACGGGGTTGATTGGTGAATCATAGGAGACGCCTTTGCCCTGCAGTGGGTGTAGGAAGGCTGATGCTGATATATATACACGTAGGGTATGACATATCATTGACAGGCATAGCTGCCATTTGAATAATACCTATATAATAATAACGATAATCCTACTTACTGGGATTTTACTTGCCAGAACCACGATATGATATGAGGCACTCTATAGAGTGGGAATCCGGATCAATTTAGAAAATACCTGCGATTGCTTAACAGACTCGTAAAGATGGGCTGCCCTCTGCATTTCGCCCGCATCAAAATGCGGTCACTGCAGCCGGAATCAAGCCCAGGTCTTCGGGCTTAGCGTCGTGGTACTTTACGTGCCAAGCTTCCAAGGTGGGCGAGTCCAGCATCACCATTCACTGAAATTTTCTTTTATAAACATAATCCACACAAGATATTGTTTTGAAGAAAGGTCCACAAAGCGAATTAATTAGTAACAGTAATAGCGAATGTCCCGATGTCACCATCAACCTTCGGCTCATGGACATCTAACACGGATTCGTTCATAGTTGCTTTCTGACACAATGAAGTTTTTTAATGAATTCAACCGTCCATCCTTCTATTCATCCCAAAACATGCTTTTTAAACAACTGCCAAAGTAAAGCTGTAGAGATGTAAGAGAAGCAGAATGCTTATTTCAGCGTAAAAAAACTTCCAAAGACCATCTAGTCTTTATTGTAATGGCTGTGAAAAGGCTCCTCATTTCGATGATACAAACTAATATAACCAGTAAAACAACAAAATAAAGTGGAGAACAACTTTAATCCACTGTAAAATTCCGTACGTAATATTTACGTTTGGCTTTCTATATGATCATACACTCAATGAAAATTCTATGAAAAACATTGTAATCAAGGGACACTGTGCAAGATTGTGTATGCAGTAAACGCACCTAATTCAAATAAGTGCACGAAAAAGATAGCGAGCAGCAGAGTGCACTGGAGATTTGAAAGGCCTAACTTTTTTTTTTCTGATTGTACTCTAATTTTCGTACATTTCTCATAACTTTTTTAAAAACTTGAACAGGAGAGGAGAGGCTTTCTTCGGGACCATGCACCCGGCTCAAGTTTTTGCAGGTGTGCGTGCTTAACTGCGTGACAGCATGGATAGTCATCGCTAAACGTCAGCTTTTTTGTTTATTCGAATATCATTATCGGCCTTCTGGTACGAATATATCGAGTTCGCCCCATCCCGCATTTTGGTTTATTTGTCTTTTGTTCTTCGATTTTTCTTTTTGCCCGTTGTGACCGCTCGCGAGGAACACAAAGGGCTCCAACGCCATTAGCCCGAGTACCAGTCCTTCCTGAAACCCGCACCATCGTCAGCCACGCTAAGCCTCTGTCCACCCAATAACCCACCTTTTTTTGCCTCTTCATTCATCCTTCGCTTTTGCTCCCGCTGTTCATCAGTGTAAGCTGCTCCTTCTGCTTTGATGCCATCCACGGCACCACTCAGCCTCATTCATTCGAGCCCGTTTGCTTTTAATCCCGCGCGTGGCGAGCCCATTCTGTCCTGAATATATTCACTTTGGGCCCGGCTTGATGTATAGAACTGCAAAATTTTCAAGGACTTGGTTTGTCATATAGGTGAAAAGTTTGGAGCTTCTCCCGATTACACAGAAAGTTGTACAAACAAAATAAGTCAAGCGAGCTAGATTAGGAAGTCTTTTCAATATTACATGTTCTGAATGGTATGCACAAACTTTAGTAAAACTTTTGGCTGCGGTGATCCTTCACCCCCTAAGAGATAATATTACACCCGCTTATGCTATCAGGTAGGTGTAGTGCTGCTACACTCAAGGAGACGCGTTGAATCCCAGTCATGGGGGCAGCATTTAGATGGGGTTGAAATGCAAAAAAACCCATGCACTGACACTTATGTCTGTTAAAAAGTTTCCAACAGGCCACGATGAAGAAGACGAAGTGATTTCTTGACAAGAAGGAAAAGCAGACGGCCTGGAAAGCGGGTTTCTAGCCTGCTACTCTTCACAGGGATAAGGAGAAGAAGGAAAGAAATAAAAAAAGGAAGACATAATCAGAGCTAACTATGGTATGGCACACCAAGTCATTGTACACCCTGTATTGTGCGGTGTAGGACAGGCGCGAATGTTTTTATGCCATGGCTCATGCTCCGAAGATGAACATCTAGACCTGTCTGGCTGAGATAATCTAAACAACCACTTTAACCTCCGCTGGGCGTTATATACGCGCTTCCAGGAACCCAAAAGCTTCTTTTCCAAATAGGGTCGGTAGCCCAGATGATCTATGAGGCTTCCAAGTAACGGTATTTTGAACTAGTCATAATTTATCAGGGACACCCCTCCCCCCCCTCACTGTGGTGTATCTCTTATTGGCTTTTATTGCGATATCAATTATATGGACACTCTCGGCTGGATTTTGCTATCGGCGTCGATGACATGCACCGTATATGTATACGTATCTATATATATATGAAAACGCAAGAAAGAAAAAAATCGAAACGAACGTAGGGCCTCTGCGTTGTGAAAGCGAGACGTTAACCACTGAGCAACCCTGGAGCGCGTACTTCATTGGTCTAACGGCAAGCTATTTTTCTCTCCCGCTTACCGCTGCTCACGAGCATCTCGAGGGAGAATTGTGTTTTCAGTATTACCAGCAAGAATGCGCAATGAGTGCACGTCCCCACATCGCGCGGCGGTGCCTGCTCTAATCTCCTACGTGTACATTGCCGGGCTTACAGAAAGGGAGAGACGCTCCCTCGCGCACCCTTATCTCGAGGTGGCGAGGAGGGGAGGATCATACGCCTTGGCTGGCCTCGGACTTGAGCTGGAACGATTCTGCTGTAGTTACCGGGTCCACAAAGGTGACTGCAATCATTGCAGTCTCCGTTTGCGAAAAGCACGCGCTTTTCAGACACACCAGAGCAACAAATGAGACGCTTATTTGCGTGCATCCGTACCTGTGAGTACGTTTCACGCGTCATTTGTGCGTGAGAAACGCGGGGAACGTTTTGATCTGATTTCCATTTCGCGTATGACGTTTAAATTTGTTGCTGTCGTGTTGATTGCTTCGCCTTTGGCGCAAAGCTGTGACTATTAATTTATTTTAATCTTATTTGCAGAAAGCGCGCGAGCTTTCTGGAAATAAGGTTAATAAGTCTTCATGAGGAATTAACTTTCCAAACGCTCAGTGTTACTGTTATGCTGCAGCTTGCCAAAGAAAAAAATGCAGCGAAAAACAAGAAGCAAACAAAAATGTTTCGTAAACGAAAGGCTAATCCCCAAGTTTGACAGGCAAACTTAAGAAGACGCAGAGTTTACAGTTTCTGTCAAGCTAATTATGCTGGATTGCAGGTTTTACGTTCTTGAAGAGTCTGGCTAATTGCCTAATTAGCGGTGCATACACGAAGGTACTACGATAGTTGGAGTGTATCGCCAGATGCATTGATCCCGCACTAATCGCGCTAATTGAATCATACATACGTGGCGCATGTCTAGTAACGTACCCTTGTTTTCTTTCGATTTTTACCCAAAATGGTGGCGCGTGCATAAATAACAGAGTACGATAAGCTTATCACAGAGTAGAAGGCCTCAATTTAGCACGTAAGTTTTAATTGAAATTCTCTTTTGCATACGTCACTCTGTTTGCTAATTAAAGTCTGGCCCAATATTGGGCTAAATTTTTTACAAGACCATTTCTAGCGTAAGATTTTGAGAAATATATAACCTATTTGCTGAAAGTGCAAACCTGACCCTACGCAAGAGTGATCCATGGTATAAATTAGCGGTACACACGTAGCTAGTGGTAGTAATAGCACTTGTCTCATGCGGTAGCATCACTGTTCACTAAACATATGTAAAAATTGCTTTTCCAACTTAGCTGGGATCAGCTAAATCGAACGGTGGCTTGCAGACGAGTGCAGTGTATTAGCGAAAAAAGACAGAAAAGCAAGTTCATAATGTCTGATTATGAACTAGTTGGCGGGTGCACATAGTTCAAAACCACACAGAGAAACTCGGAGAGAGCTAGTCCCTTGTTTCTTTGTCCATATTTAATTTCATACTGTTCTGACTATGGGCCGACAAGGCAAGCAGCAATGAAAAGAGGAATGGGTGTGTCCTCAACAAATTATGATGTTTCTCTCTGGAATGACCGCACTGCTGTGTAAAATGAAAGTGAATGACTTCCCGTCAGAGATGCTAGCGATTGATGCAGTATGTTAGAAAAAAAATCACAGCATATCCACGGAGGGAATTATAATGAGTGGGACTAAGCGTCCGTCAGCCCGTCCGTGCTTCCGTCCGTCCGCGTGACCATTTGGGCGTCCATCCATGCATCCGTCCGTCCGTAACTCCGCGTGTCTGTCCATCAGTCCGTCCGTCTTCTACTCTGTCGGTCCATTCGACCGTCCGTGAGTCCACCTACAAGTACCGCCATATCGCATCTCACATCCCCTTTGGCACATACCCATTCAGCGCGTCCATCCATTCGTCCGTCCATCTGCTAGTCTGTCTGTCCGTCCGTCCATGCGTCAATCTGAACACTCGAAGCACCGCTATCTCTCATCCCCTGTGGCTAGAGCGGGTATGTGCTACCGGTGGCTACATACGGCAACTGAAGATGGGCACACCCACGCCTTAAGGAGCTTTGCTACTAAGACAAAGCTGTAGTAGTGTGAAGCTGTAGTAGTGTGATAAAGTACCCTGGAGGGGCATGAAGACGATGTCTACATTGGAGCCGCTATCCTGCATGTTTCAGCAGCTTGCGGTGACGTTCTCGTCATGGCAAAAAAGATGGCATTTGGGACAGGGTCATAGCTTCCTGGAAGTTGGGAATTCAAAAGAGTTGCAGAGTTGACACTGAGAAGACCGGAGTGAAGTCGAAAACCCCTCTCGTCCAGCCGAGCCATCCATGAGACTAGGCCGTCTTACAGTCTTGCTGTGGGATAGCTTTCATAAAGCACACTTTTTAGTAATCCATCCTTGCGTGTATTAAGGTATGGCTAGCATACGACCAAACCAACCAATGCAATTATCACCAAAAAAGCAAGTTTCATTTGCTCCTGAAGTATTAGATCGACTATAATCATGGACCAGGGGCCTGTGCGTTATCTCAGTTTTTTTTTCACTATGTTTCTCGTTTTCTTTTTTTCTGAATAATGTTCTTGGCTACTGACTCAGATACAGTGGATATATTATACAGGAAAAGAAGAAAAAGAAACCTCGCTTTCTGCGTGCACCAGCTATTACTGTGACGCTTGCGAAGTAACACAGGACATCGTAATGAGCAATAACGTCGTGTATGAGCTCCCATTGTTGTGTGAAAATACTTCAGGCAAACTAAAAGGTGCATGAATGCCAGGCTGCGTGAGCACGCAAATAACGTGCGCACTTGCGTGCCATCTCGATGTTCACTGCTCAAACTGGGTGCATCTCTATGTATAGACAGTGCAGTGACACAGGGTAAGCCTCAGTGCAGAGAACACTGGAAATTATTGGTGTGGCGAAGATCGCTAACTTGGACGACAGATGCATGAGTACTCTTTCAATCGAGCTGACAACAAAAATATTATACCTTTTAAACGCGATATGAAGGGTGACTTGAAGAAGATGGTTCCTTGAGCATGGCGTGGTAATACTATAGGTATTTATTTGTTGTGCGTTCATGCTACCTCTGGCTGCCCATTTTATACTGTTTCGTCGAAGTTACAAATCTAATCTCGTATTTATGCGCATACGTGCGTTGCTTCGCGTTTCCAAAAGTTTTTTACTTGTACTGCTCCTTGAGTCGTTTACGAAGAAGGAGGAGGAAGAAAGTTTAAGCGAAAAGACAGGGAGGTTAGCCAGTTCTTAGACCGGCTGGCTACCCTGTGGTGGGGAAAGGGGGGAGGGGAATAAAAGATGTTAAAAAGAAATGTTTTGAAGAGCGAGAGAAATAACAAAAAACTAAATTGTGACAGAGGAAAGGCAACATCAAAGAGTATAAGACACTAAAGTCTGTCTCTGAGGCCAGTTGTCCGCAAAAAGCGCAGCAAAGCTTTCAAAGTCTCCTGGGCTGAGGATGGGCTCAGCCAATGAGCCAGAATTCTTTGTTCTGACAAAGGCCGATCGTCCAGTTTATCCAGAGCTGCAGTGAGTTCTTGTCTTAGCGCGTTGAAATGGGTGCACTCACACAGAAGGTGCGCGATGGTTTCTTCGCAGCTGCTGTAAGTGCATGTAGAAGAGCTGGCCATTTCAATGAGATAAGAGTATGCGTTCGTGAGGGCCACTTTAAGCCACAAGCGGCATAGAAGAGTCTCCTCAGCTCGAGATATCCTTGGGGGAAGACGAAGCTCCAGATCGGGATCCAAGTTAAGCAGGTGCGCGTTTGTGAAGTCTGTTGAGTTTTACTGTACAAGTGTGAGGTCACGCACAAGCGAACGAAGTCTTGTAGCTGCGTCGGTTCTTGAGAACGGGATGGCTGTGTATTGGGTACCGTCGTGTGGAGACCTAGCGGCCTCATCGGCACGGTCATTGCCATATATACCGCAATGACCTGGTATCCACTGATACACTATGCTGTGCTGTTTCTCGATTTCTTGGTGATTAAGAAGCCTTATTTCATCTACTAACTGTTCATTATGTCCATGGTGAAAGGGTAACATGAGACATTGAAGAGCTGCCTTCGAGTATAAGACACTAAAGTCTATCTTCTCGCCTTCGAGTGCGAGAAGATAGACCAAGTTGCCGAAGGTTCTTCAACTATAAACTTCATTTACGAAAAGATAGCGCTACGTCTACGTCATACCTTTGTGTTGCTGTCCTTTCTGTGGGCTATAAGTGTTAGGGCCGGTTCACGCTGGCGGCAAATATGCCTCGTTGTAGGACGTTTGACGATCTTAGGCAGCCGTGCGAGGCTGTTTCCTTCACGGACGTCTGCTGTTCTTTGCCGTTCGAAGAATGGGTCCGAGACCTATTTTTGCGCCCTTTGCCGTTCACCGCAGAGCGACGTAGCCAATCTGCTATTGAGGAGCGATATGGCTGTGCCGCGCCGCCTGCTTTCTCCTCTCTGCATCGTCTGCGTCTGCCGCGGGACACTTCCATCTTGCTTCTTGCTCCGTGATTTTCCTGGTATGTCGTACGTGTTGTTTGTAGACTACATTCTAGCAGTGAATAGAGTACTTAAGCCTGTCCGGTTTACAAAAAAGCACACAGCCATTTAAAATGACGTCTCCCAACGCAGGCGTTTGGATGAGTGACGCGAGCTACCCAGCATTAGCAAGAACTAACAAACATGTAATATGTGCCTTCCGAGATTCGAGAAGGCTTGCTTGAACCCACAACATCAATTACTTGAGTGTGGCTCTCAAGAACGGTGCCGAATCGATTAGAGTGTAGTGTTGTCTAAGCTAAAGGACATAGGTCTGAAGCGAATGGAAGCACCCGTTCGGAGCTCACGAGCTACAGAGAGCATGGAGGCTACTTGATAGATTCGAGGTGGTCGACAGCTACATTCGGAAGGGCAGCCATGTTTAACGGAGTCTGAAATGCCTCATTGGCAGGCTAGCTGGCGAAGCTTGCCGTGCACTTTGAACAGCACTCCCGTGGATGGCGGCGGCCGACGGCTTACGGCACTGCGCCGTTACCGCAGGCTTACCGCTAGCGTGAACCGGCCCTTACAGAGTTGGCAGCATTCGGCGCTAATTAACGCCACCTATATACAGTAGAAACGCACAATCAAGAGAAGCAAGGTGAAAGCGCCAGATAGCTCCAGTAAGTTCTACGATTAAGCTTTGCGGCACAATGTTCACGTGATTAGCGTTATCACACCCACAGGCACAGAAAATGAATTCCATCCCCTTTACCTTTCAGTGCAAGTACCTATTTTTAACAACGAGAGCGTCATATCCAATCGTGAAATGACCTTGGCCACCAGAGAACTATGACCATCATGAATAGGTATGTGCCACAGAAACCGGGCTAATCCGGCTACTCTCCGTTGGCCCACTAAGAATGAGTAAGGCGAAAGATAGCCCAACAAACGGCACTATTTCTCACGTAGTGCTCGTTAATTCAGCCGACAGTTGAACTAACGAGCACTCCCAACAAATCAACGAGACTTACAACAAATCAAATAAGATGTGCTGCATATAGTACGCTGCTTTAAAGAATGGTCATACAAAAATTCGACAGATCTGGGAATCGACGTTATGCGAAGCGTGCGGTGGGAAGGTGACCATGTTGCAATTTTTTTATTGAGTGACACGTCATGAAATGGCGCTAAATATATGTACAAATGTTGCTGCACGCACAGTCATATGTTGAAGAGGTGCAGATGTTTATAACCAGTTGTTTGCACTTGCGCAACGATGTTAACTGGAACATGCGTATTAGCTACATCAGCAGCTGATATGAAGCACTGATGCTCGCGAGGATACTGGCCCTGGAAATTGCTACATAAATGAACTTCAGCGCATGGAAAGTAAGCACAATTCACGTTGACCTGACGTGACGGCTGCACCAAAGGAGTACGTATGTATTGTTGATAAAATTGGGTATGCAGCACTGCAACCACCATGGACGTTTCACGAAGACTATTGTCTATTTGAAAAGTAGTTCCGAGACCTGGGGTAGCTCTGTGGTACGCCACGCAGAATATGGGTTCGATTCCAACTAGAACTCCGACATTTATTCTTTGCACTCGTCGGGTCGACGCTACCGATGCCGGGTATTGCCGGACGAAATAAAAGTTAATTCACTCCCTCACTCACGCGTTCAAATTGCCCATGTGTGTTCTCGTCGTTCCTGGATAGATACAAAGTGTCAATCACCTGTGGCACATACCCGCATACCAGCGGCACATACCCGTCCAAGGACATGTGCCACTATCTGGCGGGAAGTGTTTGACAACGTACGCGTCAGGACTGTGACATTATTCCTGTTTTGACGAGTGCGTAATATTCGTCAAAAATCTTACCTTCCCATGCTAATATTTGTTTATGTCAAGTTAAGAGAGTTACCACGAGAGTACCCAAACGTAAGCGGCTAGATAGATAGATAGAATCAATGTCGCCGAAGTTCGTTAAGAAGTGCTTCGCATTTGAAAACGGGAACACCCCTCGTGAAGAAAGAGGTAAAAATATTTACCAAATACAGCTGATGATGGAGTGATGGAGCCACGACTTCACATTATCGCGCACCAAAAAAAGCGTAACGGAATGTTCTAAAATCGCCCGGGGTAGTGACAATGCCATACTTTCTGACAAAGCTTTGGATGAAAAAAAAGTTGTCAGAGCAACAAACGCATCTAAAGCGCGAACTTTAATGTAGAAAGAACAATCCGTGAGTTACTATTTCCCGCTACACGTGTAGTTCACAGACAATCAACCAGACAAAGGGTTTTCATTTATCGTTTAGAGCACAATATAAAGAGTGAGGATGGAAGGTGTGGAGTGTCGAGAATTGGACAAATCGAACCGTATTCTTCTTGTAGCTATGCAACTTTCCGTGAACGAGAAAAAACGAATCAACAAAAATGGAACAGAATTCGGCTCTTGATCTGGTGGTCGGACTGTGACATACAAAGACAAAATAAAAACTGCGAAAGGCTGAGTATTTCCTTCAAATGCTTCGGGGTATAGTAAGGCACTCTATAAAAAAAATGGAGCGACGCTGAATTACGTTTACAACAATGAAGCTGCCTGCCAATTCCGCGCTTCAGAGACGGCGTGACAGGGTGTCGTTAATCACAGAGTGTTTTTATTCATCTACGATTTAGTCTTTCGTTTTTATTCTTGAAATAGCTTTCGCAGTGAGGTGGTATTCGCGACTGGCCAGATGTGATAACAACTGGCTTTATGCTAACGCATTAATCTTGGAACGCTCTCTCTCTCTCTCTCTCTGTGTGCGTGTGTGTGTGTGTGTGTGTGTGTGTGTGTGCGTGCGTGTGTGTGTGTGTGTGTGTGTGTGTGTTTTAGCTAGTAGAGTGGAATAAGATATAGAAAAGGTACGGGTACAGTATGACAAAGAAACATTAAGAATCCCGATACGTTTTCTCTATATTTCTGCAATTATATTTCATTCCTTTAAAAATAACGGTAGTGTTCTGGATAGAATGTAGCGCAAAAGCCTCATGTGGCCGAGAAAAGATTACGCTGATATACGAAGTTGTTTTGTTGCACAGAACCCACCAACCCAAAGCTTATAAAGCTTTCAAAGAAACTTGAAAGTGTTTAGTTAAAGTGGGCTTCCGTTACAACTACAAAAAAACAGTGCAAAAAATAATCAGCTTCGACACAAAAAACGAAGGACATATGTCAGTGTGAAGTAAAATACAGGTGCGCATCGGCTCAAAACTAAAATCGCGCAGAACCAACTGCCATTGCATGAGGTGGAAGAAATAAAATTTGTTTTTTTTTCTTTAACTTCAACAAGTAATCTCGCGCACACAGTGTCGTATCCTCGTATAGAGTCTATCCGAGCCTGCGCAGACACGTTTTTGAACGAGAGGTGCCCGGTCGCAAGTTGAGGCATTTGCGAGAATCGAGAAGGCGTTGCGGAACACACTTGTTCCTCACCCGTTTTCCTATGTCTCGAAGACTGTCTACGCGTTTTAAAACGTTCACACTCCACTTCAATGCAGCAAAATGTGCTTCCAAATGGCCGTCAGTCTACATATTCGATATCTACACAGACATACAAAAACGTGCGCGCAATACTGGCTTCACTAAAAACTTCAACTCAACTATATTTCTGGCGATGTGTGCACACCTGCGATAGAGCTAGAGAGTTTCGCAGGGCGCTTTCACTCCCATCTTCACCCAGGTTCCCCCTGGGCAACAAAGGCCGGGAGGATATAACGCTTTTTTTTCCAGTGGCTTTCAGCAACCATGCCACCAAAGTATCTTAAAAAGTAGAGGAGCATCCGGAATGTTGGTGCTATGAGGAGATGGTGAAAGTGCGGCTCGTGACATGATTCATCTTTCGAGACAAATTCGCTTAGATGGGCTGCACGCAATCTTTCCGCACACCAAAAAGCTTGGGCATACTGGCGCTGCGTACTACGGAGAGCGACAGTGATGTAAGTATTCCGTTAAAGAAAATGAATTAAAGCTTGAATGCTTCCGCGAAGGCTTCCGTGAATGCTTCTGCGCATGGCGCCGTGATAGAGGGCATGGATGCAAGGTCCGGCTGCGAATGTTTCTCCAAGAGTCAAATCTACCATAGTGACAAAAGTGTCTGGCTCAAAAAAATCATATAGTTATCGTGCCTCATTTCAATGACGCTATGGCCTCTACGGTTCATGTATGCGTATTCGGAAACAAAGGTATATAGAGACAGACTCAATACACTTTTAGAAAATACGGGTGTTAGTTATCAATAATGCTTGCAGATATACAAAATTGAAAGCAACAAATGACCTGTGCGGATGGTATTTCTTTGGTCATACTTGGTTCAATTTATTTTTTTTTTGTTCAAATAGATTTTACGAACGAGCATTCACACGAAAAATGAAGTAAACAAAGATCATTTTTCATAGTTGAAAGACATATAATTGCAAATAAAAAAAATTTCTGTAATTATAGGTGAACACGGCCGATCACACCCGGTAACACGCTACGATTGTATAGTGCTATTATAAATCGAAACATAGTTACGTAAAACATTCCCTAGATTAATAAAAAAGCCGTGAATTGCATTGAAGGCTGTTGAAATGATTGCGGTGCTACTTCCCTCGCGAGAGAGGAATATCTCTTGCGTTGAGCCGAATTGGTATGTTAACAATGGGAAACACTGACATGTTGGCGGCCCTTTCTCGCTAGCGTGGAGACATAATTCATAATGAACTTTAAATGCAAGTGGGACAACGCACATCTCGCAGCACCGGAGGCACCAGAAAGGTGTACAAGGTTGACGAAGAGAGTTTCAATAATGAATCGTCAGCAAGAACACACCGTTGTGTCAAACACAACCAACATGCACAGGTACCGAACTCGGATAAGAGCTGTACGAGACACACGAAAGGAGAAGTAAATAAGAAATGCATGCCGTAGAACAGAGCGACGTGTGAATGTGTCTGGTAAAAAAAAATGGATAGAGTAGGGAAAGGCAGTACGGTTACTATGACCCATTTGGCTCGTGCAACGAGCAGAGTTGTTTGCAGCCGCCAGCCTGCCGCAGAGCCATCATCTTGATGAAGAACGTCCGGTGTGAAAAGATCTCATGTCGGTGCAATGGAGCTCGTTTGTTTGTTATATTAAGTACTTCTTCGTGATCTCGGAGGAAGTTGTGCACTTTGTCCAACCATAATTCTATGCAGTGCAGACCTTCGCGCGAGTGAACTAAACAATGTGCGATGAAGCCGAGATGTGTGTGTTGGATGATGTTTTCCATGTTAACCGCCTCACATACTCTGTACTCATTCGCTGTTCATCTTGGTTGATACAGTGCACACAATACGACGATAAATAATAAGTATCTCTGGACAGGAGGTGAAATCAACTGAATTATATTGGGGAAAAACAAGCAAATATATAGATGATGTACAGCATAACAAATTGTAGAAAAGAGGAAAAAGAAAAACGCAGCAAAAAAAAAGGCCCCCAGGACGTCAAATGCTCTTCATTCTTCAACGTCGTCTCAAGTTTGCTGAATGAACCAGATGAAAACATACCGACTCGCCCAAGCTTCCATTTTTATTCGCCATTCTATTGGCATTTAGTTATTCAGGTACATGCTTGCAACGCAAAACGCAGAGAATGCGTACGCGATTCTTACGCGATACCATTTCAAGCGATCAAAATAAAAGAGTCCCGCAAATAAAAAAAAATCGCTTCGACTTGGCATCAGTGTAATGCAGCATATATGGGGGCGAGATAAGTGAGGAGGTGGCTGGCTTGAGGTTTTTACCACTGAAGTAAATAAAAATGAGCCTTTTATGCCAGTTGCTGATGTTATAAATGACATGTTTTTTTCTGAACATGGGAAAAAAACGAAAGAAAGACAACAAAACTATCTTATTTTCACTGGTGGTTCGAGCGACACTTAGTTGTTCACTCCGTATTCCTTCTGGTCGTAGGTGCGGGATGATTATCTCAAACGCACAATAGAACTGAATATTAGCTAAAATGTAAGCGTGCAAAGCTGAAACCTCGAAGTGCTATAAAAGACATATACGCTGCCAATAAAGCTACGAAGCACGTATCTATGTATCATTGACAAACTGCTGCATTTAGTGCGCACAACTTGCCCCAACAGGGACTCTATATCTAAGAATAACCCAACGGCTTCTGGTAACCACACACGGTGTGGCTTATAGTCCCTAGAGGAGGTATTGCGGCATTCGCCGCAGCAGCAACACCGCTACATGTGCAGGATCATTACCATTTGCTCAACATAGAAATATACGGTGCCTTCAGAAATTTAACGCCTAAGGCAATGATACCGGTACTGGTAAAACAAAATGTATACATGTAAAATATCATCGCACGCGCTATGAACAGTGGAATTCGGCAAACAAGCCATGATGTCTGAGATTTCTGTTTCCTCCGTGCAGTCTTGCAAATTAGCAACTTCATTTCATCTAGTCACACTTTCTCTCACTTTCCTTTCTTGGGCTTTATTATTTCACGAGCATGATGCATGCACCGGGCTACACATGAGGCTGCAAGCATGATGCATGTGCTGTATAATATTGTCTCAAAGACACAGGTACGCAAGTACAAAACAGGGCGTTTACTTTCGTAGCCCAAGGGCCAGAAACGCGAACACCAGAGCACGCGCACACAGAACTTCTTCGTTGTCCTCCTCAGAGGCTGGCTTCTATAGTTGCCAGCCTACCTTGCGTCAATTTCCCCCTTTCAAGAGCGACCGTCCCGGTCGATTGACTGAGATGCTAGAGGTGGCCAAGAAAAAAAATTATCACGTCAACGAAAAAAAATGAGCCCACGCTGTTGTGGATAATAAGGAAAAAGTTCGAAGTGTTTATAACTCACGGGCGTGGTACGGTTTCATTCGTACTACATGGACTACTTCTGGACGTGGACGTCTTCGGTTTAAACTGGTGTTGGAGCTTTGGGGAACTACTTCGTGATTCACGTCACTGAGGCAGCGCACAACTTCGTAAGGGCCAAAGTAGCATCGCAATAGCTTCTCCGAAAGCCCACGATGTCGAACTGGTGTCCACACCCATACATAGTCACCTGGTTGATAGTGGACGTTGCTTTGGATTTGGTTGTAACAGCGAGCGTCGATATCTTGCTGCACGAGAATGCGGTTCCGTGCAAGCTGGCGGGCTCCCTCGGCTTTCTCGACGAAGTCGTCAACGCCGTCATTTCCGCTGGTGTCCTGGTCAACAAGGAGCATAGCGTCTAACGGTGTTGTGACGCGACGGCCATAAACAAACTCGAATGGTGTTAGGTCTGTGGTTTCTTGCACAGCGGTGTTATAAGAAAACGTGACGTACGGCAAAATGTCATCCTACGTTTTGTGCTTTACATCAACATACATAGATAGCTTGTCGGCGAGTGTCCTCTCTGTCAAGCTGTTCGTTTGGGGATGATAAGCTGTTGTTTTCTGATGGTTTGTGTGCATCAGCTTGGTGACTTGTTGCAATAACTCTGCCGTAAATGCTGCTCCTTGATCGGTTATGAGAACAGCAGGTGCACCATGACGCAAAAATGTGTCGTGGACAAAGAGTCTGGCGAATTCAACTGCAGTTCTCTTAGGCACAGCTTCGGTTTCTGCATAGCGAGTGAGATAGTTGGTTGCGACGATTATCCACTTATTTTCTGAAAAAGACGTAGGGATTGGACCAAGAAGATCCATTCCTACTTGCTGAAATGGTGCTCGAGGTGGATCTAAAGCTTGGAGGAAACCGGCGGGCTTTGCGGGTGGAACTTGACGCCTCTGACAGTCACGGCAGGTGCAGACATAGGGCTGAACGGACGAATACAGCTGTGGCCAGTAGTACTTCTGTCAGATGCGCGCTAATGTCCCAGCAAAGCCTAAGTGACCGGCCGAAGGATTGTCGTGGCATGCCTGCATAACTTCCTCACGCAGTGCCGTTGGAATGGCGAGGAGGAAAGTTACCTGGCTGCTCTCGAGATTTCTCTTGTAGAGAACATTGTTCCGCAGGCAATACATTGTTAAACTACGCGAGAGCCGGCGTGGGACGATGAAGTCTTCTCCTTGAAGATGCTGTATGACAGGAAGTAGCTCAGTGTCCTCACGTTGAAGCTCAGCAATCCGCACCGCATCGACGATGCCAAGAAACGGCAAGTCTTGTTCAGTGTCAGATGACGTCGGGGAAATAGGAGCACGAGACAGACAGCCAGCATCTATATGCTTATGTCCTGATCGGTAGACCACCGTTATGTCATACTCTTGAAGCCGGATGCTCCAGCGGGAGAGGCGGCCTGATGGATCCCGTAGATTAGCAAGCCAAGAGAGCGAATTGTGGTCACTGACCGCTCGAAATGGCCGGCGGTATAGGTAGGGTCGAAACTTGCTAATGACCCAAACGACTGCTAGGCACTCTTTCTCGGTGGTAGAATAATTAGCCTCTGCTTTTGTGAGACTGCGGCTCGCGTAAGCGATCACACGCTCTGTGCCGTTCAGCCATTGAACTAGAATGGCACCGATTCCTACGTTGCTGGCGTCTGTGTGGATCTCGGTGTCGGCAGTGTCGTCAAAATGTGTCAGCACTGGAGCTGTCTGCAGTCGATTGCGTAGCTCTATGAAGGCTTCTTGTTGTTCTTCCGTCCATACGAAAGGCACATCTGGCCGTGTCAGTCTTGTCTGATGTTTCGCAATTCTCGAAAATCCTTCGACACAACGGCGGTAGTACGCACACAGTCCGAGGAATCGCTGTACAGCCTTCTTGTCTCCAGGACGAGTGAAATCAGCAACGGCAGCCGACTTCTCCGGATCTGGTCGAACACCCCCCGGGCTCACCACGTGGCCGAGAAACTTGAGTTCCTGATAACCGAAGTAGCACTTTTCGGGCTTGATAGTGAGGTTCGCTCTCCTTATTGCAGTGAGGACACTTTTTAGCCTTGAAAGATGCTCGTGAAACGTGATGGAAAACGCAACGACATCATCCAAGTATACAAGACACGTCTGCCAGTTTAGTCCAGCTAGCACACTGTCCATCTTGCGTTGAAATGAGGCGGGAGCGGAACAGAGACCGAAAGGCAGCACTTTAAATTCGTAGAGCCCGTCGGGAGTCACGAACGCGCTTTTTTTCACGGTCGCCCTCGTCAACTTTAATTTGCCAGTACCCTGACTTGAGATCTAAGATGTAAAGAACTGGGCGTGGCATAGACGGTCTAAGGCGTCATTAATCTGTGGCAGGGGGTAAACGTCGCGTTTCGTGACTTTGTTAAGCCGTCGATAGTCGACGCAGAAGCGTAGTGTGTTGTATTTTCTCTTTACTAAGACAACAGGTGACGCCCACAGACTTGTCGAGGGTGTAATGACGTCATCAATCAGCATTTCTTGAGCTTGACGCTTAATCACCTCTCTTTCCTTCGGGGACACACGGTATGGATGTTGGCGAAGAGGCCGCGCCGACTCTTCGTTAACAATGCGGTGTTTTTCAACGGTGGTACGCTGAACTTTCGATGCAGTGGAGAAGCAGTCCGAGAATTCCCTCACAAGGTTTAGTAGCCGCTCTTTTCGTGAATATGGCAAGTGTGGATTAACGTGAATGCGGCTTCCCAGGTCCGCACAAGCTTTTGCATGCGGTGAAGTCGTATCCAATGTGCCGATATCGGAAAAGTCGGCGATTTCACTGAGGAAAGCGACAGTAGTGCCTCTAGAGACGTGCTGAAACTCATTGCTGAAGTTGGTCAGCAGAACACGAGAGCGTTTATTCCTTAACCGAACAAGGCATCGGGCTATGCAGATGTTTAGTTTGAGCAGCAGTGGGATATTTGCCTCTGAAATACCTTCATAGTCGTTGAATTCATCGAAAACGTCGCAAGTTACCGAGGTCAACACGCTAGTCTTCGGCGGTAACGTGAGGTCATCGTCAACAATTCTCAAAGCATTGGCGTAACTATCCTGAGGGTTGCGCGCTAAAGCATGTGCCGTAGAAAACGTCACCTGCTACTCTTGCAAATCAATCACGGCTCCATTATCACGCAGAAAGTCCAGTCCGAGAATTAGGTCCCTCGAGCAACTCGGCAATATTACAAAATCTCCGAGATACGTAAATCCGTGAATACTGACTCGCGCTGTGCACCATCCCACCGGAGTGAGAAGATGGCCTCCTGCCGTACGTATCTGCGACCCAGCCCACTGGGTAGAAACCTTCTTCAGCCTGCAGGCAAGACCCTTGCTCATAACGGAAGTGTCTGCTCCAGTGTCAATTAGCGCCATTACTTCTTCGTCGTCCACAGTTACCGCAATGTTTGATGTCACCACTCTTCGTACCACGTTTGACTGCGTCTGTACATCTTTTTGCTGCCGTCGCTGTCGTCGTAGTGGAGGATCTTCCGTAGAGTCAGCGTCAGCGGCCTCACCTCCGGAAGTCGCTGAACTCAGTTTTCCCGACTTGCAGAACTGGGTGAACGGCGTCTCGGAGCGCAGCGTGAATAGGCTAGGCTCGGTGACCTGTAGCGAGCAGGCGACGACGAGCGAGGCTCTTGCGACCGATGTTCGATACTGCGACGATTCAAAATGAAATTTTCTATTTACAGTGATCGGTCGCCAGGTCGTGGACGAGGGGCCTTAGGCGAAAATCCACGGAGACCCACACGACGGTATGGACATGTTCGGTAGACGTGTCCGGTTTCCCCGCAGTGGAAACAAAGAGGCCTGTGGTCGGGTGTACGCCAGATGTCACTCTTTCTCGGTCTTGCTTCGGTGATCAACGGCGAGCTTTGAGGACGGAAGCCTACCTCCATCTGCTGAGCGTCTCGCTCAATGGGGTAAAATACGTTGGATGAACTGCACGATGGAGGACGTCGCACTGCTTCCACGTAGCTCATCTCGACGCAGTGCCTCTGTTGTTGTGCCTCGGACGGTTGGGGAGCGTGAACGGCTTGCCGTAGCTTGGCGCGTACCATCTGCACAATGGAGAGCTGCTCTACAGGTGAAGCAGTCACCTGCATATTTTGTAGCTCTTCCTTAATGAGAGCTCTGATAAGCTCTCGCAACACGCTGATGTCATTGCCGAGAGTGACAGAAGTGACATCACTTGGATGTACACCACAGTTATACTGCCTGGCACGCTGTTGAAGGGCCCTCTCCATGGCAGTGGCTTCCTCATGGAACTCTGCAAGTGTCGCAGGCGGGTTTCCAATCAGTCCGGCAAAAATCTCTTCTTTAACACCACGCATTAGGTGGCGAACTTTCTTGGATTCGGATATAGAGGGCTCCGCACGCCTGAAAAGCCGATCCATGTCCTCTATGTAAGTCGTCACCCTTTCGTAAGGGCCTTGACTCCTTGCCTCTATAGCACGCTTCGCGGTCTCTTTCCTGTCCTCTCGGGCAAAAGCCTTGAGGAACTGCCGGTGAAACTCATCCCATGACGTAAGCGCTGCTTCATGGTTCTCAAATCACGTTTTCGCGGAGTCCTCCAGGAAGCAGTACACATAACGTAGCTTACGCTCTGTGGTCCAATCGTTGATAACGGTGACCCGGTCGAAATGCTCGAGCCAGTCGTCGGCATCTTTAAAAGCAGCTCCGTAAAATGTCTTCGGCGCCTTGTCTGGTTGATAACCATGTGCGCTGGTGCTGGCGCGGTGACGTTAGGCGGTGTTTGATTCATAGTCCTCTGACGTTCAGGCAGAAAACCGTGCTGTGGCTCGAGTCCCTGGAGACGACGGCTGGAACGTACGTGCACAGGGGTAAGCTCAGCTGAGCTACTCGATGAACTTGCGTCAGCGGTGCTCTCAGGGGACCGTATCATCTACAGTACCCAGCTCCTCCACCAGAAAATGTCACAAAGACGCAGGTACGCAGGTAAAAAACAGGGCGTTTACTTTCGTAACCCATGGGCCAGAAACGCGAACACCAGAGCACGCGCACAGAGAACTACTTCGTTGTCCTCCTCAGAGGCTGGCTACTATAGTTGCCAGCCTACCTTGCGTCAATGTAATTATCGGAATTTATGTATATAGCGTGGCTGACTCCTCTTGTTTGCAATTTCGTTTTTTTTAATTCTGTTTCTTCACCTACGGTAGCTCTGTAGGCCGTGGTCAGTGGAGTACTCTTCACATGGAGAGACCTGCTGCACGCTCCATCAGGCACTTGTAGGGTATACACGTGCGCATATAGGCCGTTGGTATGCCACGTGACAATAATACGATAGTACTGTTTTAAATGCCTAGCCATTGTTTGCATATCTATCTATCTATCTATCTATCTATCTATCTATCTATCTATCTATCTATCTATCTATCTATCTATCTATCTATCTATCTATCTATCTATCTATCTATCTATCTATCTATCTATCTATCTATCTATCTATCTATCTATCTATCTATCTATCTATCTATCTATCTATCTATCTATCTATCTATCTATCTATCTCAGGGGACCGTATCATCTACAGTACCCAGCTCCTCCACCAGAAAATGTCACAAAGACACAGGTACGCAGGTACAAAACAGGGCGTTTACTTTTGTAACCCAAGGGCCAGAAACGCGAACACTAGAGCACGCGCACACAGAACTACTTCATTGTCCTCCTCAGAGGCTGGCTACTATAGTTGACAGCCTACCTTGCGTCGAAGTAATTATCGGAATTTATGTATATAGCGTGGCTGACTCCTCTTGTTTGCAATTTCGTTTTTTAATGCTGTTTCTCCTATTTCTCCTATGGTAGCTCTGTAGGCCGTGGTCAGTGGAGTACTCTTCACATGGAGAGACCTGCTGCACGCTCCATCAGGCACTTGTAGGGTATACACGTGCGCATATAGGCCGCTGGTATGCCACATGACAATAATACGATAGTTCTGTTTTAAATGCCAAGCCATTCTTTGCATATCTATCTATCTATCTATCTATCTATCTATCTATCTATCTATCTATCTATCTATCTATCTATCTATCTATCTATCTATCTATCTATCTATCTATCTATCTATCTATCTATCTATCTATCTATCTATCTATCTATCTATCTATCTATCTATCTATCTATCTATCTATCTATCTATCTATCTATCTATCTATCTATCTATCTATCTATCTATCTGTCTATCTGTCTGTCTGTCTGTCTGTCTGTCTGTCTGTCTGTCTGTCTGTCTGTCTGTCTGTCTGTCTGTCCACGTATGGGTGCTCGCGTGATCACCCCATGAATTTCTGGTAAACGAAATTTAGTGTGGGAGAGTCGAACCCTTTCAGCCAGACACGTGTAGGGCATACTCGTATTCCACGGGCAGGTGTGTGCCACACGTAGGTGGGTATGCACCACAGGTGTTTGACAGCTTCTATCTAACGATGAAAGGCGGAGAACACACATTGGTAGCTTAAATGCGAGAGCGTTAAAAAAACTGACATTGGCAGCGTTGATCTGACGAATGCAAGAATAATTATTTGTGCTCACAGCAGAAGTCAAACCCATGCGTTGTGCGTGGCGCTCAAGTATTGTGTTCTACCACAGTGTCATGCCGGGTTTCAAAACTGTTTTGGGAACTAACACTGTGCAGGCGTAATATTCATGAAACGTGAATAGTAGTTGCAGTGCTTGTTATGCCACTTAATAAATACTGCAGGTATTCCTATTATACAGCCATCACATCCTGTTAAAGTCTATTGCTGCAAAGTGCCATCCACTGAAGTTGATCTATGTAGCAGTGTCCAGGGCTACCATCCTCGCGAGAAAAAGCGCTAAATATCAGCCCACTGCTTCTGGTGTGGTATTTTATTTATTGGTTTATTTCTTCAATTCTTGTATTCATGTTGCTGTTGACATGAGAGAGAGAGAGAGAAAATTTAATGCGGAAAGGCAGGGAGGTTAACCAGAAAACATATCCGGTTTGCTACCCTGCACTGGGGAAGGGGTAAGGGGAGACAAGAAAAAAAAAGGGGGAAAGGGAGGAAGAGAAGCACAAACACACACACACACACTCGCACACAGTAGTGTCACAATCGTTCAACGAGGCGGGTCGCTCGCAGAAACTTCATCAGCGCCTTCGTTGCTTTCTGGCGTGAAGCTCGATCTTTCCGACATTCCAAGATTGACTGTTCAGAAAATGGCTGGTCGTCGAGGCGAGCAAACACTGCTGAGAGGGACTGTCGCTGAGAGCTGTACTGGGGGCACTGACATAAAATATGTTCAATTGTTTCGTCATTGTCGCAATGGTCGCATGTAGCGCTGTCTCTCATTCCGATGCGGCAGGTAAAAGCGTTCGTGAAAGACACCCCAAGCCACATACGGCAGAGAAGGGTCGTCTCGGATCGGGGTAGGCCAGATGGAATAGTAAGTCGTAGGTATGGGTCCAGGCGGTGAAGACGGGTGTGGAGAAAACTGGGCGTATTCCACATAGACCTTGCGACATCCTGCGCAAGCGTATTAATCTTTGCTGCTGCGTCGCTTCTTGATAGTGGAATAGGTTCCATCACTCCATTTTCGTGTGCATTCTTAGCTGCATTGTCGGCATGTTCGTTACCGATGATGCCGCAATGGCCTGGTAACCACTGAAAAGATATGTCATGTCCTTCGTCTTTTAGGTGATGATACAGTTGTCGTATTTCGAGCGCCAATTGGTCTTGAGGTCCACGACGTAGAGCATTTTGTAGACATTGGAGAGCTGGTTTCGAATCGGTAAAAATGCTCCATTTTTGTGGTGTCTCTTGGTCAATCCTGCGGAGTGCGCTGCGGAGTGCCGCGAGCTCCACGGCTGTCGATGTCGTCTTGTGTGACGTTCTGAACTGGATGGTTTCGGCTCTTGCTGGGAAGATCACAGCTCCTGCAGATCCTCCAACAGTTGTCAAGCCATCCGTGTAAAGTTTGACATGATATTTGTATTCTTCGTGTAGCATGAGTAGAATCATCTGCTTTAAAGCTGGCGCCGAGAGCTCCGCCTTCTTGCGAATCCCCGGCACTGTCAAGCGCAGTTTTGGTCGGTCCAAGCACCAAGGAGGTGTTAGTATCCGTTCCGGAGGCGTGTAGACTGTTGGAAGGCACTCACGGAAAGTCAATACTCTCTTACAGAAGGAGGCACTCGGTCGATCTTCTGGAAGCGAAGCTAGGTGGTGGGCAGGGGCGCGAGCAAGGTGTCTAATATGAGCTCTAAGCACCTCCAAAGTAATGTGCACTGTGGCCGGATGATCTTTGGCGATTGCGATGGTTTCCGCTGTTGATGTACAGCGTGGTAATCCAAGACAAACTCTGAGTGCCTGGCCCTGGGCGTTTTCTATTGTGCGTATATTGCTTTTGCAAGCGTTCGTCAGAACCGGCAAGCTATACCGCAGGTACCCCAGAAACAGCGTTTTGTACAAATGCAACATCGCGTGCACTGATGTGCCCCACGTTTTGCCTCCGAGGAACTTGAAAAGTTGTGCGATGGCCGTTAGGCGCTTCTTTAGAGTGGCCACATGGGGACTCCAGCAGAGATTTCGATCGATCGTGACCCCCAAAAACCTGTGGGTCCTGGCGTAGCAGACACTGTGTCCATCGATGGCGATGGGATATGACGTCATTGCCTTCCGCGTGAACGCGACCAGCGCCGATTTCTTAGGAGAAATCTCGAGGCCTTGTTCTCTAAGGTACGCCGATATTGAATTCGCTGCTTTCTGGAGTCTCGCACGTACCTGAGGACGTGTTACACCTGATGTCCAGGCACAAATATCATCTGCATAGAGAGATATCTGCACGGAATCTGGTATGCGTTCAACGAGACCGATCAGAACCAGGTTGAACAGTGTGGGGCTCAATACACCACCTTGAGGAACACCACGGTGTGTATAATGTTCAGAAGTCGGCCCATCATCAGTTTGCATAAACAATGATCTCATATGTAGGTAGCATTGGATCCAGCGGTACACTCGCCCACCCAAACCAACTGACTCGAGGGCGTCAAGTATGGCTTCGTGAGAAACATTGTCATATGCTCCTTTGACATCTAAAAATAGTGCGACAGATAACCGTATGCTCATTTTCTGGTGTTGTACGTAGGTCACCAGGTCAATGACATTGTCAATGGAGCTCCGAAGACGACGAAAACCGGCCATGGCGTCTGGATATATTCTATGGCGTTCTAGGAACCACTCGAGTCTGGCAAGGATCATTCGCTCCATCAGCTTCCCTACGCAACTAGCCAGCGCTATTGGGCGGTATGATGTCAGCTCTAGAGGCGATTTTCCAGGTTTGAGAAGTGCAACCAACCGGCTTGTTTTCCACTCTCTGGGGACCGTTCCATCTCTCCAAGACTCATTGAATACTTCCAGCAAAGCACTTCGTGCTCGATCACCGAGATTGCATAATAGGCGGTATGATATGCCATCCGGTCCAGGCGATGACGATCGATTGCATGAAGCAAGAGCCACATTCAGTTCTTCCATTGAAAAAGGCAGGTCCAGGTGCGGGTCCAGTGAATGTGGCGTGTAATCAGCAGTAAGGGCTTCTGTGCAATTTGGCGGGCCCGCAATCTTCCTACAAAAGTCTTCCGCTACCTCGATATCCCTTCTATTTTGGAAAAGGGCCAAGGCTTTAAACGGAAAACGTTGTTGGGGAAATATGCGTAGGCCTCGAACGGTTCGCCATATTTGAGAAAGCGGTTTGCGAGGGTCTAGACTCGCGCAAAATTTGTTGACATGATAACGCTACTATAAACAACTGGTTATATGAAACCTATGTGACTGTTGCACGTAAATGTCTGTTCGTGCAACGCTTGTTCATATCTTCAACGTAATCAAGTAACGTTTCGCTCCATAAAAATACTAGACACTCATTCTTCCGCATGCTTCGCGTAACATCGATTCCCGAGGTACGTGAGATCTGCCCGATTTTTTTTTATGAGTGTGTTTGATTGCTACAGTATGCCCCTTAGTCTTCTTGAAATATACGAATAAAAAATCGACGGCCAAGTCATACTATATATCAGGACGCACAGATTTCTAGGCATATTTATTGATAGAGACCTCTGCTTGGGCCCACATGTGACCCACTTGAAGAAGAGGCTGACAGAAATTGCTAACTTATTGAACTATCTTGGAGGAAAAACCTAGGGGACTTCAGTACATGCAATGATGCAATTTTACAAGACGCCTTTTTTGAGCTATTTGCGCTACAGTTTGCCTGTGTGGACCGATAGCTGTAGAACCAGCATTAGGACTCTCGAAAGCATCCAGGCTATGGCTCTGCGAGTCTGTCTGGGGCTACCGCGATGTTCATCAACAGCTGCGACAATCGAGATTGCTAATGACTACCCGCTCAAGACGCATATCATAATGGAAGTGCTCAGAGCACACGTGAAGCATCTTACTCGCACCCCTGCCCATCATCTAGCTTCACTGCCAGAAGACCGACCTCATGCCTCATTTTGCCAGACAGTCTTGTCATATCGCACACGCATTCCTACGGGATATACAACTCCATCCAGAATTTCATCTCTCCCATGGAGTACGACTTATGCACATGTTGAACTCACGGTTCCAGGCATAGAGTCAAAAGCCCGGCTCTCGTCTCCAGTGCTGAAGCATCTTTCCCTTCTCTTGTTATATGAGAAATACAGTGAGCATACTCATCTATTATATACTGACGCTTCAACTAAAGTGAATGGGTTTGCAGGGTCGGTGATCTTTCCTGCAACAGCGACAACGGTGAAGTTTCGGTTATCCCACCAGACATCATCGACAGCTGCGGAACTTGCTTCTCTACGTAGCGCAGTTAAAGTCATTAAACACCACGAAGCCAAGAAATGGAGCGTGTTCATGGACTCTAAGGCAGCACTACAGTGTTTGATATTCGCCTTTCGCCGGGGACCTCATGAACAACTAGTGCTGGAAATAAGAGAGCTGCTTCACTAACTCTTCGACGAAGGACACATAATCACGCGTCAGTGGCTTCCAAGTCACTGCAGCATATTGGGCAACAAACATGCCGATGCAGCTGCTCGATCAGCACACGAAGATGTTGAATAAGAATCTATACCATTTTCAAGGACTGATGCTGCAATGACAATCTGAAAAATCGCTAATGCATAATTAGAATCTCCGTGGAACGCCGAGTGCTTACGGCACACGCAACTGCATAGACTGGACACGTCTTGTCGACTCCGGCCTCCGTCTGGACTCTCTAGACTCGAGACAACGGCGCTTTGCCGACTATGGCTTGGTGTCGCTTTCACCAAAGCTTTCGCCTTCCGAATCGGCATGGAAGACAGTGCTGCTTGCGGTCATTGCGGCAGCGATGAAACTATACAGCACGTTCTCTGTCACTTCCCTCGTTACTGTGTGCAAAGAGGGCAACTAGCTGCTGTGTTAGCTCGCCTTGACGACAGACCTTTGTCTGAACAATCAGTGTTTCAAAGGCGACATGATTTGTGTGCTCACAGAAAATCATTGAAGGCCTTACTGAACTTTTTGCGTGGCAGTGGCCTATTTTATAGACTATAGCACCCCAGCCCCCCCTTTTTGCGCGCGTCTATTTCCCTCTTCGGTTTCTTTCCCATCTTTCTTCCCCATTCCCCATTCGCCTAGTGCAAGGGTAGCAAACCGGACTCTCCATTTTCTGGTTGACCTCTCTGCCTTTCCCTCCTTTTATTCTCTCTCTTTCTATGAATAATGAAGTTTCAGACGAAATAGCTTCGACCGATGGTCATAGGCACGACAAAGCTTCTGGTGCGAGGACAGTATAGTAAGAGAGCAAGGGCAAAGAAACAGTGATGTATTTTATTGCATATTAGTCAAGTCGCTTACATGCTTGCATACTGAAATATGTTGAGTCCATACACATAAACATTTCACTTTCATATTTTTAGAGTTGGTCTGTACAGAAGGTATGAATTTCGAGCTTGAACTACGCGATGACATACTGCTACGCTCTGCAAAGGAAAGCTTGACTATAGCCGCGGAATACCGACAAGCAATGTTCACGTCAGCACGCATCTTTGGTTCTACACAGAGCTCCCGTAAAGCGCCATAGCGGTAATCAGTGCGCGTACTGTAGTCAGCGAATAACTTTTTACACACCTCGATGAGCACTACAAACATTCAATCGCGGGGAAGGCCTTTCGCTGCGTGGGTGCCTGGCCCACGCGCAACAACTGCGTTCATGCATACTTTGATGGCAGTGGTCGACCACGCGTGCAAGTGCAAATCAGAACTTGTTCGTCTCGGTGAAACAGGCTAGCCGTGCGATGAATGCGGCAGAGTGGAAAGGGCAAACAAGCTGTCTGGACAAACAATCCTATGCAGACGGGACTTGACGACTTTCCGTTTGTAGCTTGGGTGCACGTGAGAGAGTGCGCAGAAACAGCTCTTCGCTTCTTTACTATCTTGTTTTAGTCAGCCCGGATTGGCGAATACACTTGAAGAGCATTTACCTGCTCAGTCGCCTTCGTGTTTTCTGACAGGGCACGTAGTCGACGTCTTTTTTCATGAACGTCCCGATGACGTGTATATTACTGAAGAAAAGTAAACTGTTGCATGCCATATTGTGTCAGAGCATGGCAGAGGAGAACGGTGGGGGAAGACTTGTCGTCACGGGGTCTTTTCTTCGGCTGACGCCGTTGGCCAAAACATTGCAAATGATCTCAACGACCAAATGTGCGTCCAACATTATCAGGGCACAAAAACATTCGCGATTTTTTGAAGAAACGATATAATCAAAGAGATTTTCTCCGGGCAGCTCAAAAAAGTGAAGCCAAAATCCCAACTGCGCTAAAAGAAGATTACAAATGAACGAGGAATTCAGAAACGCTTGAGTAGGGGCCAGTTGGAACATGCTGTTGGTACAGGTAGTGGTGCACGTTTTTTGCTTGTCCTTAACTTTGCAGCACTACGTTTGCCGGCTGAACTAGCAATGTCCATGCAGATTTCATCCGCGAAATGCTGGGGGGAATCAATATTTGGTACAGCCAATAAAAATGCGCAACACAGACTCATTCGTATATTGAAAGTATGGCAGTAATGGTGGGTCATATTCGATTAATATATTGCCCCGGAACTGCGAAGCTTCTAGTGTGTGGGTCAGGTAGACACTGTTATGTTGAATGTAGAACAGTACCTGCAATGTCGTAAGGTGAAGCTGAAAGCATATGAACTTGTGAAGGTGAACGAAGATTGCGCGAGAACGCACGACAACTTGGCAAGTATACTTCAAATTTTATAAGGATTGCTACTAAAAAAGATGCTGAATATTTTACGCGTATTTAGGATAACAGTGGAGCTCAAGGAAGAAAAAAAACATAAATCAAGTTTAATATTATAATGGAACAAAGAACAAGTTTATCAGGCGAAGATGAATTGTCGTTTCAAAAGCAGTCCATGGTGCTGCTCCTCTATTATGATCTTGTTTTTTTTATCATCAAAAATTGCTTTCTCATTCCAAAAATTTTACTCGCTGTCTGTAGGTGTATTAATTTCCAAATTCTGGCTCATTTGAATCACTAGCAGCAGTAATTAGATCTGCAGCGATGGATGCGATAATGATTCTTTGGCACAACAGACGGTAGTCTTGTTGCCGTGGCGTATTGTGAAAGCAGTATTCCTGATTTTTCATCAAGGCAAGGTTTATTTTTTAGCACTATCTTACACTATACCACCTGCAGTTTCACGCATACTACTAAAGGTGATTTTGAAACTCAACGGCAAATTTGCTGGTCGCCATGGAGTAATGGAAATGGAAAGCTTACATTGCACATGGGCATAGTTCCTTTCTTTTGTCGCCCTCTTCAAGCTACAAATAATCAACGAGTGTTCATGGCGGCAAAACGAGGGTACTCCTGAGCGAAAAGGCACAGGCTGTACCACTGATAATACGAACACTGTCAGACTTATACATCGATCTATCAAAGTTTTTGCATTGCCTCTTCGCTTTGTGTGTTTGTGGTGATGCATTCATATTGAAATATTTTAAGGACGAACGTCAGCAAAGCCTGACTCGTCCATGTTACAGAGAGTTAAGTTAATAAATGAAGAGAAATGTTTTTATGCGGAAGATAAATTCCTTTTTCTGTTATTCGTGCAAACGTGGCACAAAGAAGTGGGTACCTTTCTGCCCATTATGCTGATTTGCAATGTTTTCTCAGCTTACGTCATCTTGCTACTTTTGAGACGCAAGAAAACTCACCAGTCGACTACTGCAACACACAGGTCTAACGAAAGAGGTTCAACTTGTAGGATCTTGAAAGGGCAATGGCGACACTGCTGGCGCACAGCAAAAGAATTTCGTGTGCTAGCCCGTTGTCTAACGTTAGACGTATAGCATTCATCGACTTTCACAAGGGCATGGCTACGTACTTGGGCCCTGACCTCAAGCTCTCCCAGTCAGCCTATAATGACGCTTTGGCATGTATATCTGGCCTGCAGTGGCATTTCAAATGCACATTCATTTTTTATTGAAATGACTGACAGCCCGTTATGTGAAATATGCGGATTCAGCGACTGTGAAATAGCGACCCTTTCAGCCAGCCTATAGGACAGCTGGACCACCGCCCCCTGACAGAGAACAAAATCCTGGGGCCCTGGCCTACGTGGTCTTCATCGTGAGCTGCCCTGAAGACGTTGCGGCGGTCCTTGCAAGCAACCGGACAAACTGTGACTGTTCGCGGACAGCGTTGCTTCTTTCCTTTAATGCTCAGATAGTGCTCCAGTCACTGCATTTTAAATGCGAAGCTTTATTAGCGAACTTCGGCGAATTTGAGCGTATCTATCTATCTATCTATCTATCTATCTATCTATCTATCTATCTATCTATCTATCTATCTATCTATCTATCTATCTATCTATCTATCTATCTATCTATCTATCTATCTATCTATCTATCTATCTATCTATCTATCTATCTATCTATCTATCTATCTATCTATCTATCTATCTATCTATCTATCTATCTATCTATCTATCTATCTATCTATCTATCTATCTATCTATCTATCTTCTATCTATCTATCTATCTATCTATCTATCTATCTATCTATCTGTCTGTCTGTCTGTCTGTCTGTCTGTCTGTCTGTCTGTCTGTCTGTCTGTCTGTCTGTCTGTCTGTCTGTCTGTCTGTCTGTCTGTCTGTCTGTCTGTCTGTCTGTCTGTCTATCTATCTATCTATCTATCTATCTATCTATCTATCTATCTATCTATCTATCTATCTATCTATCTATCTATCTATCTATCTATCTATCTATCTATCTATCTATCTATCTATCTATCTATCTATCTATCTATCTATCTATCTATCTATCTATCTATCTATCTATCTATCTATCTATCTATCTATCTATCTATCTATCTATCTATCTATCTATCTGTCTGTCTGTCTGTCTGTCTGTCTGTCTGTCTGTCTGTCTGTCTGTCTATCTATCTATCTATCTATCTATCTGTCTGTCTGTCTGTCTGTCTGTCTGTCTGTCTGTCTGTCTGTCTGTCTGTCTGTCTGTCTGTCTGTCTGTCTGTCTGTCTGTCTGTCTGTCTGTCTGTCTGTCTATCTGTCTGTCTGTCTGTCTGTCTACCTATCTGTCTGTCTGTCTGTCTGTCTACCTATCTGTCTGTCTGTCTGTCTGTCTACCTATCTGTCTACCTATCTGTCTGTCTACCTATCTGTCTACCTATCTGTCTGTCTACCTATCTGTCTGTCTACCTATCTGTCTGTCTACCTATCTGTCTGTCTACCTATCTGTCTGTCTACCTATCTGTCTACCTATCTGTCTGTCTACCTATCTGTCTACCTATCTGTCTGTCTGTCTGTCTGTCTACCTATCTGTCTGTCTGTCTGTCTGTCTGTCTGGCCACCTACGATTTTAGCTCTCCTGGCCGTTTCGATAATGGTATCAATACGAAACTTGGTATGGCATAACATGACTGTATGAAGAACATGTTCAAGTAGTCATATTATGAAAAGCATGACGTGTATGTCATGAATGTCACGATTTACATTGCATGGTCTTGCAGCTCTCGCGGTGGTTTCGTTCCCATGGCATGTTGCAAAACTGGTATGGTATGGCATGATTGCATGTCGAACACAAGCGACATACCCTAACATGAAAATCATGACATGCGTGTCATGTAACAACATGACTACATGTCATGTTGTTAAATCTAAGTTGAATCTTAGTTAAATATAAGGCGCAGCGTGAACAACCTCGAATTAATGTGGAAGCTTTAGCGTTAAGGCACAGTAAATTGTCTACCGACCAGTCCCACAACCGTTGGCCACATTGATCCGTTCTAAAACCCCAGAATTTAAGAAACAACGCTGAGGTTTCTGCCCTTAAGTTTGTGAGCACGTTAAGCTCATCCCGGTCCTTTTTCTTGCTATCTCTCAACGCTGCCGAAATGGAGCACAAAGGCCACGCGTGTCGTTAAGGTCTCTTTTCCCAAAGACTGCAACGGTCCCCGCTGCTCTTGCAGTGAACACGTTTGATTATTTTCATTATTTGTTCTGAGAGCTCATTGGTTTGCATCATGAGTAAACGTCTGATTTCTCAGCATATGTTACATATCTTACGAATAAATAAACAAATAAATATTGATAACTAATAATTTGAACCGAAACCATGTCATACAGCTTTAACAGTTTTGTCATTTATTTTGAATTAAAGACTAACGAATGTTCGGCGGTGAACTGGAAGTCCCTGTTTAAGAAACAGGTGAGGCAATCGCGGTGCGTGGCTCGAACAGTAAGCGGAGCAGAACTTCAGTGCTAACGGTAATAGTCATAGCCGTTCTCTCGCCTAGTCTCGACAAGTACTTAATTGTTTTTAGTGTTTCACAACCAATAACAAAACACGTCGTAAAAACACAGAATAGCTATTTATAAAACCTTCCGAGTCGCACTGTATCGATGCATTTTTCACTGTTATTGACCGATCTGTGACCCTCAAACAAGAGGCATCGAACGACCGTGCTGGTGCCAGGCGCACTTAAGAGTGGAGAGGAATGAACGGGCGGGCCGTTCGGCTTGAGGCATGACAAGACGAGCCGCGGACCCCAGCACCCGCGGGAAAACACTTCGACACCTGTCATTCCAAGCGAAATCCCCGACTGTCAAAGATTGCAGCGTAAGGACAGCCACAACATGTTGGTTTAATTTATATGAGAGTGCTTTTTCTAGGGTAGTGAGCTAAGTATAGTCCGCCCTGAACATTTCAACACTACCCATAATATTCATGTTCTGGTAGTTTACGCAGTTTGTGGCATGATAAAAAACAAGGAAGGATATGCATTTGCCAGAACTGTTGTCGGCTCGTTGGTCTAGGGGTATGATTCTCGCTTCGGGTGCGAGAGGTCCCGGGTTCAAATCCCGGACGAGCCCACATTTTTTTCTTACCTTCGTGCTTTGACAAGCTCCTGTATGCTTAGCCTTTTAGCTATCTCGCAATTTATTTCCAGATTTCGCACCATTACTTCAAAAATATAACACCAGCTTCAGGCTTCTTTTGGTTTTGCAAAATAACGTGCATGACAACTTTACTGGAGTCTTGTGGGACTGATATTTAAGGAATGCTGACCTACAGATTGATATACTATACTTTACCCTCCCCACCCCCTCTTTTATTTATTTCTCACTTTGCTACCCAGTCTCACCCCTTTAAAATAACATACTCACGCAGCTTTATCTTTTGGTTGTCTAGTATGGTTAGTGTGCTATACGTGCTGACCCGCAGGTAACGGGATAGAATCACGGCCGCGATGGAGACGAAAATGCTTGAGACCCGTGTGTTTGTATTTAGGTGCACGTTAAAGAACACCAGATGGTCAAATTTTTCGGAGCTCTTCACTACGGTGTCTCTCAGGATTGTATCATGGTTTTGGGACGTTAAACTCCGATAATATTTCTGATATCTTCGCCTTTTCTGCATAATGACATGCAAGACTGTGCTGTGCTTTATGCTATCTCTTCTTGCTTTTCCTTATTCTAACCGTCACTTCCCTGTCCAGTCCCCAGTGCTGTACAATACTCTATATGACGCCTCCACTGGAAATATGCCTGCTGCGCAGTCGCTAAATAATTGTAGCCATCATGCCTTGAGTTGTGGTCACTTGTCAAGAGATGGCACCCAGTTCTACCCTCTTATGCGCCATCTTGGCACCCCGTTTTACACCACCCAACGATCAAATGGTGTCAACACAACACCAAGAAATACCGAGGGCAAGCGAATACAAGTACGTCGTAGTATGGATAAATGAGGGTGAAAGATGCATGGAGGTATAGCAAAGAACATCGGCAGCAAAGGCAAAGAGGAATGCTGCAATAATGAAGTACAGAGCGTTGGGGCGATACAATAGGTACGAGGTGATTCGAGGATTGAGCAAAGGTGTAATGGTTTCGTGCTTTCTTTTGGGAGTTCAGTGGTGCGCATGAGGTCAGAGGTGAAATCAAGAATGGATGTAGATCAATGGACAGCGGGATGCTTTTGCGTTGGGTGCTAACGGGAAGATGGCAATTGAGAATGTTATTGGCGATAAGAGATTGACAAGTTTTGAGGCGAAATTTAGGGCAAAATAAGGTTCAAAGAGAGGCTACGAATACGAAAGAGAATGGAAAGGCAGAGAAAGTGTTCCGTTATTTATTTAGGGAAAGCGCTGACACACAGTGGAGAAAGAACTAGGAGGCTGTTAAATATACAGCTGGAAGTTTGATGACTGAATGCATGGAAATATCTTTATCAATACGTCCCGTACAGGGTGTAGCCACCTACCTGCCTAATCTCACGTTGGGACTGGGAGGTAAAGCCTCCTAGCCCTATCATGGGCGTACTGGACAGCCAGGACTTGTGGGATATATACAGTCGAGAGACTTTATCATCCCTGTAAACCGTTCCTGAGAAATGCCACTGCCAAGCGACCGACACTCCCAGAGCATATGCTCAAGCATGCATACTTCTTTCTTACATGCCTTGCAAACAACACCCATGTGTGATGGATATGGCAACAAAGAGCGTTGAATGAAAGGACAGAGGGGTGAAGGGAATTTAATGCAGACAGCGACGGTAAAAACAAAAAAAAACTTACTTTGAATAACAACCAAAAGGGCAGAAATGAGATAAGCAAGGAGGCATTTCATGATAATTCAAGGGGAAGCGTTTTACTATTTGAAGCGAAAATGGGTTCCCTTAGAATGCGCAGTTATAAAACAAGATTTAGCAAATAAGGGCAATGCATATGCTGTGGGCAAGATAAGAAAACGACAGAGCGTGTTGTGGTTGAATGTGGAGATATACATCAAGGTGTACGCTTGGGCACGATTTTGGGCTTTACGGATGACAATGGAAAGCTGGAAATGCCCCCGATGGGAATAAGTAAGAGAATATTAGAGTCCTTCTGGCAGAAAACTAGGATAAATGAACCAAAATAAGTAGTGAAAAAATTAAGAACATTCTGACTTGAAGGGCACAAAATAGGGCCGTCAATTTGCGTACGTTTTCTATAGTAAGATGGATATAATGGAAATAATAAATAATGCATTAGAGCAACTTCAAAAATACAAAAACCTTTTTTTTTGCGTGTTAAGCCTGGTGGCACACTTGTCACCACCCAGTTGTAAAGAGGACGCTATTGGGCGCGAGATCGAGCAGAGTCGCCGCCTGGCGGCAACTGGCTGAGGTGGTGAAGTGTGGATCACTCACAGCGTCGTCTGCTAGCGACGTCGTGTTTCTATGTGCGCGTTCGTCATACGTTCTCAAAGTGTGGTTTGTCCGCTCATATCAGCGTGAATGTAACTGTGTCTACGTGTGCATGAAATGACGTACGAAGCATTTGGTCTTGCTCGACTGCTAATGCATTGTAATGAGATCGGCGATTGCAACTTTTCAGAGTGCTGTTTATTGTCATCGTAACCCTCCATTAACCAGAATAATTTCAGTGTGGGTGTCGCTTTCTGTTTCCAGTACATCGCAAAATCCTGTTGACCTCCTCCCAAACAAAATGGTACATAAGACAGAGCTACCGAGCGCAACCGTGTGCTTATATTTTAAGAACGCTTTAAAGAGCCAAGACGTTGAAAATTGATTCAGACGGCATGCCTTATATATAATTTCGTATAAATTCACTGAAAATTTGATCTTTTTTTACATTGTCTTCAGCGTTTGCGTGGCATTGTTAGTGACCGACGGAAGGCAGGGGTCATTTTTTGTCTAGAAAACATGCCTGTCTCATTAACCAGGCCTTTGTTGTAGCAGTGTCATGCACGCGATCTATCGACGAAAGCTTTCTGCTGAACTCTTATACAAGATTTTTATATTTTTACTGCTGAACATGAGTGTGCACGTGATAAACGCAGTGCAGCGCATAGCACCATGAGCCACCAAGCTTTCCTGACTTGACTTACCGACTGTCTCAAATTTCATGGTGAGCAGAATGAGAGAAAAATATCATATGCATATAAGGTGTGAACGATGGTACTGAACTAATCGCACAGATATGCCAGCTTTCTACGATCATTTTTTTCTTTAGGTTTTGTAGTATGGAGGTGGCAAAAATGTAAACAAGTATTTCCATCACGCTACAGCAGTGCGTAACAGGTGGAACACAAGCTAGCCACGTACAAACAACGCAACAAAGGATTGATAGATTGATATGTGGGATTTAACGTCACAAAACCACCACATGAGAGACGCCGTAGTGGAGGGCTCCAGAAATTTCGACCACCTGGGGTTCTTTAAGATGCACCCAACCTGGGCGCACGGGCCTACAACATTTCCGCCTCCATCGGAAATGCAGCCGCTGCAGCCGGAATCCGAACCCGCGAGTCAGCAGCCGAGTGCCTTAGCCACTAGACCACCACGGCGGGGCAACGCCACAAAGGCGTGATTTAGTTCAAAAGTGTGGAGAGAGTCACCCAGGACGAGCATCCTTATGAAAGACAGAACGCGCTTTACTCGCGGGTAATTTTAACGTTGCATAGGCGCCGTACACCAATTCAGTAGAGAAGAGCATATATATTAACAGTAAAGTGTAGTCAACGCGTTTCATCCGCCGACAATCGGCTTGACTGTGCGCAACGAAGCGCTGCTGCGTGTATTTGTATGTGCGCCGTCAACCGCTGATATTCACTTTCGCGGAGACGGTGCAGCCATCTAATTCCCAATCCTGCCGCGAACAGCATCCATCTATCCATCAATGCATTGAAAGGCATAGAGTTTCCTAAAATTAACTAGAGGGGACTATGGCGCTTCGATCTTTCATCGACCATGGGAATGAAGGGTAGTACACACATTTGCATAGTCTTCGTACTTGCGGACAGCGAATCATACTTGCGGCTTCGTTTATTGTTGTCTTTCGTTTTTTAAAAAAGATTCAACCCTTTTGAACTTTGTGACCTGATTTTGAAAGGTAAGTCTATAAGAATAAGGTGGTGAAATGCAATCACTGAACATTTGTCGATTTTTGTTTTGTGAAAAAAAAAAGAAAAGCTCCAAGCCACACGAACACAAGCAGAGCCAAAAGCAGGCTAGAAGTACGAAGATTAGAGAAATGTGTGTACTACCCATCATTCCCATGCTCCCTGAAACGCTGTGTGTTGCAGCTCCCATACACACTAGCGCTAGAGTTCCCTCTAGTGTACATTAGAAAACTCTATGTTGAAAGGGGTGGGGGTGTTGTTGTTTCGGGGGTGGTGGAGTGTGCATGCGTGCATGTGGGTTGCAAGTGGCCACCCCAAGGAGCGCTAGCAACCGCCTCCATTAGAAACTATTAAAAAGGGAAATGGAAAAGCAGGAGTTTTCTGACTGACGCGCCTGGCATCTTTATAGCAGATGCATTGGCTACAGATGATTTTGCCTGCATGAAGATAAGCGTCATGGGACGATGATGGCAGCATACAAAAACAGCATACGATAGCTCAGGACCATCAAGTGTTCCGCACTTGATGAATACATGCTTTCTTCCTTGTACTGACAATATTCAGTGACTCCTTGCTTTACTTTGGCGGCGTGTTGCATACCACAACTGTAACACTGATTGAAATGTGGGGTTTAATGTCCCAAAACCACCATACGATTGACACTGAAACATTATCTGGGTGTTTGAAGTATACAGAGTACCAGTGGGTGAATAGCGACTAGGAGCGAAGCGGATAAAGTGGATCCGAACTACCGGCGTCATACACATTGCACGCTGCCTTAAGTGCAAGGAACGTACTAGACGGAAAGCTCTCTAGGCGAGGGGTTCAGTGCAGGTTCTTTCATCCGTGCATGTGCTTAAGGATGCCATTAGGAAAACCCAGGTCTTGCACTATAGCTTACTTATTTAAGATGAGCCTGACAAGTTACAAGAAGTGCAAGCTGAAAGCACTCCCGGCATACACCTGCTGTACAGTTGCAACGTCTGTCTATCGGGCTTATTTTGTGCTAAAAGCTACCGTAAGAGACAGCCCGTTTCGGCAATGGGGAAGGGGTTCAGTATACTGCATCGCTTCTAGCAGATGGGTCTTTCCCGTATAGAAGTACGACGGCGCAATTCATCAGACGGTTTTATCGAAGACGTCATATATCCAGAAACTGGCCTGAATGCCACGTGCCGCACATTATTTTTTCATGTCGCCCACGCATCATGTAGAGTTTAATACGGAACCATTGAAGATTTAATAAAAATAAATAAATAAATATTTAAATAAATAAATAAAAAGCGACGCAATGCTCAAACACATGAGCGAGGTGAGGTGCACGAGCATTAACTGCCTTAACCAGATGGGTGGATGCAGTTGGCAGTTCACATAGGCGTGCGCAGGGTTCCTTAACTGGAGGCTATATGGTTTATCGCAGCACCCCCTCACTCTTTTTTGTCACTGTAGGTATGGGGCAGATTTTGCGCCTCACGCTTGGCTTCCTGGAGATCCCATACGGTCACCATGCTCGGCTTCCTGGTGCCAGCGTGGGAGCTCAAGATATGCTTCCTTGCAGAGTGTGTCGTCGGCAGCCATGGATTTATTGAGAGAAGCACTCGCACACTTGGCAAATGACATGCCGTGACGTAGGCAGGTCTCCATGCAGCTGGTCACTGAAGGTGATCTCGCTGCTGGACGCCTGTGACTGCGGTTGTTATACTATGGATTTCAGAGATGAGAGAATGCTCGGTGTCAAGCAGCGGAGTTCCACTCGGCCACCTTCTATGATGAGCTGAGCTTCACCTGACAAGAGGTAATACGCCCCCACATCCGTATCAACATGCAAGTCCTCGAGGACAGGAACTGTGACAAGAAGCTTGCTCCCGGCTTCGGTGTGCATCCATAGATCCAGTGCACCGACAGGCAGCACGCCCCCGCCGAGGCCACACAAGGGTGCATCGGACCAAGGCTGGAGGGTGACCGGGGCATGATGTTGATGTAGCGCAGTATGTGGAGCTTCTGTTGGTACAACTGCCGTGAACTCGCCGATTCCGTCGACGTGGAGTTGTACCGTAGGAAGAGGCCACGTTGGGTATTGGGCTCCTCGATATTGTGCATGTGCTGGTGCCACCTTATCGGCCCAGTTACCGAAGCTCGGCGGGAGGTCGTTTCTCTTGACTGGATGTGAGAACCAGCCGAGTCGGGTGTTCTTGTGAGGAAGGATGTCAAGACTACTCGTCGATGAGCCACAGTGTTTAAGTGCAGTCTCGAGGACGTGCGCCTCCTCAGCTCCATCCTTGGTATTCGTCTGGTTTGGCGTGCATGTTTCATGGTGGATCCAGCCGAAAACAACGATGAGCCTGGCCCGCTATTTCAGCAAGGTCAGTAGCTTGATGCCCTCGTATTTGTGTCACGCCTCGGCACCACCGCCAGGCAAGGCGAGAGCTGATGGTGTTATCAGCATCATGCTAGAAGCCTCGGAACTCCGGCACTTCCGAAAGAGCGTTGTATGGTGACGGGGCAGACAGAATCGGGAGCTCAACGACACCAAGTGAACGAGCTGGTGGGAAAAATGCCTGAGGGCACCCCAGAACTCAGCGTTGCTGTCGGTTGAGGTGCCGCATGCACCATGGTTGGGATTCTGCCAGTACGTGGTGGTTCCATTGCTCACGGCAGGATCCATGGCTTAGGACACATGGACCGCGTTGCTTGTAAGTTGCGTACTTTAGCTGCCGAGGAGTATTTTACGCCGTACCAAAACGGTGGTGGCAGGGGCGGCAGGTGAAGAGCTGCCGAGGAGGCGTGGACGCCGTCCTCAAGGTGCGCTTATGGCAGCCGCACGTCTGCGGGTGTCCTGGACGACGAAGCCGAAACGTAAGCCTTCTTCTTCGTTGATTACGCCATTGTAATAAATGGACTCGGAGAACAGCCGTTGCTGTAGGCCGGCTGTTCTTTATCTCCCTTCGTTCTTCTCTACCTTCTACTAAGCTCCACAGGCACCCATGCCCGAGCTTCACTACATTCACTTTACAATATTTATATCTTTCATTTCACGAGCCGAAACCCGAAATGGTTGAGAAGCATGTCGTACTTACTGCTCCGGAAACTCAGTATCTCAATGCAATCGTCGCGGCCAGGATCAAACCAGCTACCTTCGGGACATCAGCAGAAGGCCGTAACCATGCATGTACCAAAATGGTGGACTTGAGGTATGAGTAAAATAAACTGAACATATACGTGTTAAAACAGAAAAAAAAAACAAATGGTGGCACGGCAAAAGGTAAAGAAATGACTACAAATATAGATAGCTTTATTATTTGCTCACGTTCTCCACATAATTGCAAGCCATGTGATATATTGGCTTGAATTTTAAGAGCGTAGGGTGTGCGCGAAAAGGCGACCGCATGAAAGCGATCCAACTTCTTCAGCTCTGCTTTTTAGGCGCTCCCGTCCCTTTTTGTAGCCCGAATATCTTGCACCGTGTGTGTCATATCCTGCGATTTTTGTACATGTTTGCTTTGATTTCTTTTCTCCACAGTGCGCCGCGCGCTGATCATCGCCGATAAGACGGCAAAGAACGATTCAATGACGTAACGGCGCCAGCAGATGCGGCTGCAACAGCACATGCGCGAATATCAGAGAATCTCAGTTAAGAAAATGTTACACGTGGCCTACCCCCCTTCGTTCTTCATTCGCTGCCGGTGGCGCTGCCTATTTTCTGGACTGCAGTTCACTGGCGCCATGTGGGATGACTTGCTTCAGGCACGGAAGGTGCGATAGTCGTAATACGCACAAGTCATGTTTCAACCTCTCTTTTGCGTGTGTGTGTGTGTGGACTTTACCTGTTGACTTTACTTTAACTTATGAATCTCAGCACCACAAACAACGTCACCTGATGTTGGAGGACCGCTGGGAGCTTCGCCTTCGGCATCAAATTGGTGAGCTACCTATCATGACAGGGCGGCTAGGTGTTCGGGCGTTGTTCGCCGAAAATCTCTCGCTGTAGATTCACAGTACAACCGAAGTTTAAGTTTGCGTGGAACTTTAGCGAGCGGGTTCTTTCAATAGTGCCACCGCGGGTCTACCTCCCTGAAGCACACAGCAGGCTCTCGCGGTTAGCATAAGTAACTTAGTTGGGCGTTTGTCAACGGGAGAAGCACCCGACCCGGAATTCCCGTGGCTTGACTGCAGCCATCATTTCGTGCCAGTATTGTTGCTGGTGCGTAATGTGGTTTTCGTCGGTCGCAACGCGGCTTCCAGGTGCTTGAAGTACACTCGCATTCGTTCACTCGCCCATTCTAGCTGGGTTTTTTTTTCAACGGTTTATGTGATTCCTTTGCAGATGCCGATTCATTGAACTCTTTATTTTGCTGCTGGAACATGGCTGCTAGATAAGTGCGCATGAATCAACTGTGGTTTCACGCTCAAACATTATTCGTGAGGCTGCATTTATATTTTTTTACGCGTACTTATCTCCTAACATGTTTCGATTTCGTTTCAGGAGCACTGATGCAGTACAAATACGTACCGATAAACCCCGTGCCACTCCTGAGTATATTCCGCTACACCACCGACGGTGTCTTCACGGTGGTCTTGCTACCAGCATTGCGTCAAGTAAGCATGACTCTTGTATTTCCGTGAGTGCAACAGTGAGCAAAGGACCGCCTTGCTTCAAGCTTTGTTAGTGGGAGCCGTCGTTCTGTTAAACGTTACCTTGTCCGAAGGTGTCGAGGTGCTCACAATGCACCGCATAGTGACTTGACGTCTTACTCGTCGCTTTCATAATCCCGGAGTCGGAAACTTGGGCTTTTCGGTGGCCGCGACTATGTTGGGCGCGTGCATTTCGTTGATAGCATTTCGGTTTCTGGGTGCCGCTCATTGCCTTGCATCCGCGTGCGCCTCATGGTAGCTAGTTTGTTACTGAAGGTTGCTTGGTACTTCTTAAAATACGTTAATTTGCCTGTTTATTTTGTGCTGGTCTCTTATCGTACTTTAAAAATACCCGTTACTTTCAATCTGTTTACTGACGCAGGTGCACAGCCGAAGTAACACAATGGTGGCCGTGGTCGATTATGCTGTAAACGGTATATTCTCGTGCAATGTCTACATTCAACGGGTTTTTCTTATGTTGGAATGAGATTTTCTACAGGGTTGTGCACATACGTTAACAACAATTTAAGAACCTAGGTCAAAAATGTCTCTTCCTCTAAATTTACGGCTCTAACGTGTCGCTGTTAGTGCGAGTCTAATTAATTTGTTCTACTCTATGTTGTGGTTAACATAGAAAAACAAACCCAGAAATTTCTACTTTCTTTCGTAGCAAGAGTCTCGTATTGGTAGACTGGGTATCTTATGCTAGTATACGAGGGATTATTGGTCAGCTGCCAGTTCGCGAAACATCACGCGTGCTTCGTGTTGCCAACAGACAGCAAGTTTTCCACAGCTGCGTCGTAGCTATCAGCGATGCTGACTAACGCTACCAGGTTTGTATGCATATGTCTATTGCATAAAGCAGACAAGAGGATGCTTTTCACTGTATTTCGCTTGATATAACATCAGACGCATTATTTGAAGGCCGCGGGTTTGATCCCTGCTAGGTGCGAGTTCTTTTCGTCCACTTTTTTTTCAAGATTTACACCAGTCATTAGGAATAACACCCACTACGCTTGCTATGTCACTTGTGAGTTAGTTCTAATGTTGTGACTAACAAAAAGGAGCCTTTAAGGTTGGCCTTTCTGTTCATTTTTGACGAGTTTTTATTCAACACTTTTTCCGCACGAATCGTGACAAACTGTCTGGGAAGAGGAAAATTGTATTATAGTTTTCATGAGATTGAATAATACATTCCAGGAAACACATTGGGTTAATTTATTTAGGTGTAGTGATTACTTTTAATGAGTGATTTTTTTCATTACTGTGCTGTCCGTCATCATTTCTTTTTACATAAATCATATATTCAAGGTTTGTGTGCGATATGTTTCGGTTGTATGCATTTAAAGCAAGCAAGTCATACCTTTGTCATTGTCGTTAGAATGTGACTCGCCTGTGGAGCCGTAGAATAACGCCGTGCATTCACTGGTGTGATTGGCTGCAGTCTTAAGCAGCAAATAAGGAATAAGTAAAGACGGGGATGTAAAAAAAAAATTTCGTTGGGCAGTATTGCAATCGGCATTGGTGTCTTGACTCCTCATGTCAGTGTGTGTGTGTGTGTGTGTGTGTGTGTGTGTGTGTGTGTGTGTGTGTGTGTCTGTGTGTGTGTGTGTAGTTTTTAACTATCATATATACAAGCTCTTTTATCATGGTCTCTTTGTAACTAGACCCAATAATCAGAAAAACACCACTTGCGTCCGAGTGTGTACGTTGACTCGAGGGATTAATAAGCTCATTCACTTTTCCCCAGGTGCTTTGTCTTCACAACACACCATGAGCCACTTCAGTAGAAGATCGCCTGGTGAGCGTCCTCGCGGAAATTCATCGAGTAAGCACTTTCTCATATCTCCGCGAGTCGTTCGGAATACACAAAAAAATACTGCTTCTAGCTGATTTAATATCTGCCATGGTCGTCTCAAAATGTTGCCATAGTCATGCCGAAGTATGACCGTATACCCAACACCCACCATAGCGACTTGGCAACTGTAGAGTTGCGCTCGTACGAGCGAATAGCGTGGGTGTTGTTGTTATAATTGCAGCATTGGCAGGTGAATATATTTTTTTATGAAAGAACTCGTGTGTTCTGACGTAGACAGCACTTTAAGAAACCCTAACTCTTCGAAACTTTTAGGTAGTCGGTAAATGCCTGAGCGCATATAACTATAAGCTGTTGGTTAATACTGGAACAGAGAGTATTCAAGTGACATTATTAGATCGATAGACAAGGCGCTGACTGTCTATAGTTTGACATATAGTTGCTGACTGTCTATAGTTTGACTGTCTATAGTTTGACAGCTTTGTGTCTAGCACTACTTGCTTCTGTTTTCAGTAACTACACTTGATTGACTTAATCACGCCCAAGTTTGGCACTAGTGCTCTTTCTTGGCTGAAGGCTAGTACAGAAATAATGTGGTTACTAACCAGGAAGGCTTCCATAGTGTTGAAGTGTACCAAGGCTGAGCATTGGGTTAATTGATGTAGAATGGTTATAGCGCTTTACAGCGTATGGAACGAGGACGAGCATAGAGTAGACAGAAAGCTCTGAACTTGCAGCTGTTTATTTTTCTGCCACAGCAATATATATTGAGCGTATCGCAAGAAAGAGAAGACAAGCTACATAAAATTAGTCAAGGGAACAGCAACCAATTATTGGTATCGCAAGTTTTGCCAAAAAATTATCTTTGTGAATTTTTCTAAACTTTGTTAGACAGAATATTAATGAGAATTGACAATTATGCCAAGTAGAGAATAAGGAATGGTATTAGAAGTAATTTTAATCTAGTTGTGAGGAAAGAAAAGGTGGACGAATAGATAACTTGCCGTGGGCAGGTACCAAACCAGCGACATTTGAATAACTCGTCCGTTGCTCTGAGCAACCATGGCGGCTATCCCGCCGCCCACTTTATGGAGTATGTCATCATCGTCGTCGTTGTCGTCGTAGTCTACGTCCACTGCAGGACAAACGCCTACAGTGGGGTATGTCTGTGTAGTTAAACATGGGAGCTTGTCAATACGATCTGTTGTCATTGAGGTGAATGTGGAACTCTCATTTGCCCGTTGGCGTCACGTAGCGCGCGATGTTACGGGCTGGCTGCTGACCAATGATCCCTCGCGTACTTCCTGAAGGCATTAAGTCTGTCAGAACAAGACCCCTGGTATTGAATGAAAAAGGGTAAATTTAAGGGTGTGTTCTCATAGTTAGACGATAATGAGAACTGACAAATATATGACGAATCATATAGGGGATATTATTAGGTTTCTTAATGAACGTCTTTAGGAACAGAGGTACAATGTACGTAAGGTTATCAGTAGGTATTTAGGTATTGTCAGGATCGTGGGTGCTGGCCTTTTTTCGATCAAACACGTGAGCTCGCAAGAAACAAAAATACGACAGTTCGCGGAATCATAGCCCAAGAAATCTTGAAACGTTAATAAGTGTACATCAGTGTAGCTTCGTTTGCTCTTGCGAGCCAGCCTGTAATTGCATTTCGGTGTTTGCATCGACTTCAACAAGAACATCATGGGCATGCCTCAATCAGTGATTTGGGTATTGCTATTTTTATTTCCCTCTTATTTACTTGTGTGCTCGTCCGTAATGTTTCTTTTTGTTTGCATCAATTTGTCAATGCTAAATTTTATTCCAAGATTTCGTGGTCAAATTATATATTTTAGAGCATTTTAAGGTTAGAATTACCTAAGCCTTCTGCTAAGGCGTGTTTTATGTTCGCTACGTTTGGTCTGAGAATGTAAATCCCCAAAAAATTATCTAATTAAACCTAGTTGTTTTTCCCTCTTTTTCTTACCATTACAATCGGAAACGTAGCATTACCTGCTGCTGCCAACGTGCAAAAGGCACAAGACATTCAATGAATTCTTCGCTTTTAGTTTCGTACCTTGCATTGTCCGTTGTAACGTTGGGAAATAACTATGATCAATGTAGCAGTTTTCTACGGAAGGTTTTATTAAATTCCGCGTTTTTTTTTAGTTTGTGTGCCAAAGCAGATTAAACTATTACTTGCTTTTCTCACGTAGGCGCACGTGGCCTCCACCTTGGTCAGATTCTCTGACCTTATCCAGATCTCTGCAGCACTGTTTAAAGTATGTTCATATTGCACTTTGACATTTTTCGGCTACTGGCTCTTTCCTCTAAATGACGTCGTAAGACTAGAAAAACGGGACATACATGTCCAGCCCTCTTTAACGTTGCCTTTCCAGCACTAAGGCGTCATTCATACCGTGCCTTCAGTGTGCGCTTGGGTCTTTTAATAAATACTCCATCCATTTAGGTCGCATGATTCAGTGTTCTTCATTATTTAATTCCATCGAGTGAATGAGGCGTATTAAGAACACCGCGTCTTGCACAATGCTCATGCACAATGGCGCAGGTCCCCTACACAATTGTATATGACTCCTCGCCTGATGCCGCTCTACACCGGTTCGCGTAAATGGCGAAGCATTCGTCTTGCCACGTGAACTGTCCAAAGTAACGAGCTATTCCTGTGCCGTTTCAGCTTGTCCATTTGCACTCCTGGCGAAAGTAGATTCAGCATCCTTGCGGATTTCAATGTGTTACCTCCGGCGTGGTACTTCTCGTAAGTACGACATATACGTGGTGCAATGCATGTACAGACTCGGGTCACTGTTAAAACGCTCGAAATATCCTTTCTTATTGCTGGCCTCCTAACTGCAAGTGGATGGGGAAACGTTGAACGTATGATTTACTAGTTATCGGAAAGAGTGAGCTGTCAACCACCAGTAGCCTTATGCAAATCTATACCCCTGTTTTTTTGCAAGAAAATGTAAACTACACATGCTTTGCGAACAAGCGTTCCCTTTGAAAGAGCAGCCGTGTCTGTACAATGCTCACGGATTCAAATGAGAAGTTTTCAATAAGACTGCTGTGCATATTCGCTTGCAATAACCATGTCAAGCCATGGCAAATTTGTTCTCTTTACAATGTGTTGGCTCTTATCAGAGCCAACATTGTGAGAATCGCATCATATGACGCAAATTTACACAGATGGTTCAAAATAGTAGACGCAAAGACGACGGACAAAAAGACACACACAGGGCGCCTTCGTATTCGAATCTAGTGTAGTGGGGAAGAGGGAGAGAGACAGTATCTGGTTGGAGCACCTGAAAGACGACTACGACGAAGAGCCGAGCTCGTGACAGTGACTGGCGCCTCTTGAACCAGGCAGTTGGTTTTATTCAATAAACCCCCTTATAATTTGGTGGAAGTGCTGGGTAGTCTTCGAAGCTGGAACTACGAAGTCGCACCTTACCTGCAGTGCCAGCAATGCCGGAAGAACCCTTCACCCAAGGTACCTCGCAAGTTCCCGCCTCTACATGTCCCGGCGTGTGGCCACTGCGTCACCCACCGATCTTCAGCAGCACTGACGGCCAAGACGTTGAAGAGTGGCTGGCTACTTACCACAAGGTGAGCGCAGCGAACAAGTGGGACGATGCGGCTAAGCTGACCTATGTAAGCTTTTACTTGTCCGGCGTCGCTAGTCTCTGGTTGCGCAATCACGAAGCCGACAGTGACAGCTGGGATTAATTCAAGGCCTCCTTTTCGCAAGTCTTCGACCGCCCTGCTGTGCGAAAACTCCGCGCAGAACGACTTCGTGAGCGCGCTCAACAGCCAGGAGAGACCTTTACCAGCTACATTGAAGACGTTGTTGACTTGTGCAAGCGGGTAAACCCAGCGATGCTCGAAGCCGACAAAATCAAACAAATCCTCAAGGGCATATGCGATGACGCATTTCAAATGTCAGCCAAGGACCCAGAAACCATTGCCGAACTCGTCAGCATGTGCCAGAGTTTTGACGAATTGCACAAGCAACGCGCCCAAACACGGCGCTCTCTGGAACAATGTGATTCGATCGCGGCCTTCACTCTTGGAGACCAGAACGACATGTTGGCTCGCATAAAGCAGTTCGTGCGTGAGGAGGTCGCTCGGCAGCTCTCCATTTTATCAAGCGCGCCCGAGCCAGAACAAACGCATCCTTTGGCCCCAGATCATCTGGCCCCGGCCATAAGGCACGTTATACAAGATGAGGTAGCGGACGCTTTGCCTTTCGCTCGTTCACCACCCCTGGAGGCCGCACCCTTGACGTATGCGCAAGTCGTTGCAGCCAGAGCACCTCGACAGCCCACTTATGCTACCTCACCGATCCCTGTTCGGTCATCACCAGTTCCGTTCAGCCGGCCGATTGCAGCGTTTCCGAATCTGTGGCGCACCGCAGACAACTGCCCGATTTGCTATTCTTGCGGTTACACAGTACATGTGGCTCGCTTGTGCTGCCTCCGCCCTCTCGTTCAGAGCGACACCATGCAAAGATCGTCGCACGACTCTCGGCGCTTTATCAACACGGCACGTCAACAAGGATCCTCTTCACCCGACAGCCCTCCATCAGTCAGTCACCGATCTCCATCTCCCCGACGTCGCTCCCTGTCGCCTATGCGCCGTCGACCCGGCCCTTCAGACGCGGAAAACTAGATGCAGCAGTTCCGGAGGCAAGAAACGCGTAGTCGTCGAAAGAATCAAGTCCTCGCATTTCTCCGACAAACCTCATCGACGTTTCTGTGGATGGTTACCGTACCCTTGCGCTTGTGTAGACTGGTGCTGCTGTTTCAGTGATTGATTTAAAACTTTGCCGCCTGCTTCGGAAGGTTACCACGACGCCAAAGGGATTGTCCCTCCGTACTGCCAGTGCTCACCATATTCGACCATCAGCTGCCTGTACCGCCCACGTTCTCATCCAAGATGTTTTGTATACCGTTGAATTTCCGTTTTGTATACCGTTTTGTATACCGTTGAACACCGATGCAGATGCTTTTTCTCGTTCGCCCCTTCCTTCAGCCGTTGCACCTGTCTCCTTCGCCGAAGCTACCATCGGCAGCATCGATACCACTGACATGCCTTCCGAACAACGCAAGGACCCTTGGATAGCCTCGCTCATCGACGTTCTCTCCTTGTCTTCGGTGACACCACGCCAGCGTCTACCTCGTGCACTACATCGGCAAATTCCCCATTATGCAATACGGGATGCCATGTTGTACCGTCGCAACTATCAGCCGGATGGTAGGAAATGGCTTCTCGTTATACCTCGCCATTCGCTCTCCAACAAGTGCGCGTACTTCCACGCAGACCCTCAAAACGCGCACGCTGGCGTTTTGAAAACATACGACCGGCTTCGTCAGCAATTTTTCTGGCGTGGAATGTACTCGTACATTCGCAAGTACATACGCTCCTGCACTGAGTGTCAGCGAGGGAAAACAACTTGTTATGCCTCTGGTGAATTACAACCATTGCCATGTCCAGCTCGGCCATTTGACAGAATGGGCATCGACCTCTACGGCCCACTACCTTGTACTCCTGCGGGAAATCACTGGATTATTGTGGCCGTTGACCACCTAACCCGTTACGCTGAAACCACCGCTTTGCCAGTCGCTGCTGCTCGTGATGTCGCCTTGTTCGTCTTGCGTAGCTTTGTCCTTCGCCATGGCGCGCCACGTGAGCTGCCTAGCGACTGTGGGCGTGCGTTTCTATCGCAAGTCGCCCAGGCGCTTCTCAGTGAGTGAAATATTATTCATCGCACCACTACAAGCTATCACCCACAGACAAACGGTTTGACAGAGCGCTTTAACCACACGCTCGGTGATATGCTTTCTATGTACATATCCTCCGGCCATTCTAATTGGGACTTGGTGCTCCCTTTCGTGACGTATGCTTATAATACGGCCACGCAAGCAACTACTGGGTTTTCTCCTTTTTTTCTACTGTACGGATGTGAGCCCTCTTCTACGATTGACACGATACTTACTTACCGCCCAGATGCCTCAGAATACCGCCCAGCCTCCGAACTTGTTCAGTGTGCCGAAGAGTGCCGCCAATTAGCACGTTCATTTACGTCCGTCGCACAAGGTCTCCAAAAAGAACGACTCTACCAAGACAAGCCTGCTCACAGCTTCCCCGTAGGCTCATTTGTATGGTATTCGGTTCCATTCCAGTCCCCCGGCCTCTCCCGAAAGTTTTCACCCAAGTACAATGGTCCGTACCGCATCGTTCAATGCACGTCACCGGTCAACTACGTCGTCGAACCAGTGACACCTGCCGATGACAGACGATGCCATGGTCGTGAGACAGTCCACATCAGCCGCTTAAAACCTTACTATGATCCCCTTGTGCTTGCTTTGCCGTGAGTTGCCAGGATGGCTCCTCTTCACCACCGGGGCAAATGTAGTGGGGAAGAGGGAAAGAGACAGTATCTAGTTGGAGCACCTGAAAGACGACTACGACGAAGAGCTGAGCTCGTGACAGTGACTGACGCCTCTTGAACCAGGCAGTTGGTTTTATTCAATAAACCCCCTTATACTAGATTTTCGCTTGATTTTCATTGCGCCTAATATTTCGAAACATTCTTGGTGCCGCTTTCACGCCGTGAAGTTTGAGCAACCTACCTATTGACGTGCGCAGTTCTCCCCTTCAGAGGGCGAAAGGAGGAGGTGCCCAGTCGTAATAATTGTGGAAAGCATGTGCGTTTGTCACGAGAAAGGTATTTATGTGCTTGCATATCTGCACCCGCTGTCCCATGTATGTCTACCCGCTGTACCCTTGAGATAGTGTGAGTCTGGTGAAAGATTCCTCGATAAGATGGGCACGTATCAATAAAAATTCCTAAGTGGTTTTGTTAGGCAAGGGTACACTGTGTCCTGTGTGATTCCCTAGCAAATAAAAAAGGCTCCTCGAGTCAGCTGCCATAACTTATCGTAGAGTGACAGCCCCCGAAATGGTGGGAAAAACATTGAAGCTGATTTTTCAGATTTGAGTTATAGGAAAAGTCTGCCGGGATCGCGTATTAGCTGATGAATATCTGACGAATATGCCAGATTGAACGACGCTCCTACTATTTACCATGTGCGACACCTATTGCATTCAAAGCACCTTCCTTTCTGGAAGCCCTTGCAACGTGGTAATCGTGTTGACAGTGGCTAATCTATGCCCAAGAGACTAATTTCAAGAATTTTAATATGTACTGATGAGATCGAATCAATTCTTTAACAGACCTAGTCTACCTATTTTACTGGCCGTTTTTTGACATTTGCACTAACTAGTTTAGTGCTTCGCACTGCTCCAGCAATTATACTGCTGCGCACATGTGATCAAGTCGCATGCTGATTCATGCTTTTTTTCTGTAGATGAGATTCCAAAGGCTTCATGTGTTCGCCACTATGATTGAACTTAGCTTTTGATGGGTGCAATATCTTATGCGAAAAACATTTATCTAGCAATTTAACCACATAACTATGTTGTCGAAGTTGAGCACATTGCTGCACCTAGAGACGTGCTTATAGGACATGGACTCTGACGCGGAACTTAATATGAATTGTCAAGTTGAGCAAGTTGAGAGTTTCAAAAGGCTGAAAATACTTACTGTTGCCAAAGACATTTCGCTTTGAGTAGTGTCCGCTGTGAACTTGATTGATGTGTACCTTACCAAATGAAGGAACAGACAACTAAGCCAAGGAAAGCATAGGTGAAGTTGTTTGCTCTATCGCAGAATGATTTTTTTAAATTAAAAGGAATTAAAGTCGATGAAAATTCACCCATTCCATCTTTGGGATTTGACCCCACAATATTCAAAGTACACGCCTAACGCTGTGCCAATAGAAGGTGCATGAGTGTCCCCGTTGACTTGGGTGCCTGTCCATGTAATCCCTAGAAGTTTTAGCCAGCGCCACTTGTGGGCAAGGTGACGTGTGGAACATTTTCGCTCAGAATAGTTTGCTCAAGATGGCTTATTACTACTAAAACCCCGTATGCTAGCCTAAACTGATAACTCTGCCATATGGCGAGCTTCCCGCTTCGAATGAACAAAAGGTGAATTGTTTTCATAGGTTCATTACTTTGTTATAGGCAATCAAATAAATTGAACAATCAGCCCAAGGAAAGCATAGAAGACATTGTAGTCTTTATCTTTAGTTGTAACTATCAAGTGAATAGGGGCAGCCATCGCCGAGTAACGGTGACAACTGCTTCGTTTAGTTTCTACTTTAATGAGAAAGATGAGAATCAGAGTGCGCATGTCCCTTTTTGTCCGTGGTATACGAACCCCCAAGTTCCGCATATAACGTCCAATTCTCTACCACTTACAGAAAAAAAGGCCATTCCTTCATCCATTCCTGGGCATCTGGAATTCTAGGTAAGCAGAAACTCAAGATCGTCTCAAATATTGTGTTCCCCGTGATCTTGCGTTACCATGTGCACATAATGTATCCACAACACCTCAACAAGAATTCTTGGCGTTCTTACAGCTTCTCGACCTTCACTATCATCCAGTGAATTATCTGTGCAAACCTATTGCCATGCCATCCATTCGTCCACAAAGAGTCGTCTTCGGGTTCCTGCTTCTTGCTTGCTTTCAGGGGAATGCGTCATGCAGCACAATCCACTGACGTGACCTGCCCGTCTGCCTTCACTCCTTTAAAGGACTCCCTTCTGTGTTGGTGCTCATCACCACACTGTGACCAATGGCGGATGAAAACTGGGCGACAGACTGTATCTCCCCTTGCCCCTGCGGGACATGCCAGCATTCTCTGAATCCTCGCCGGGGTCTGTGGAATGATGTGAAACATCCTCACATCGGTGTACGTCAGTGTTGTTGTACGGTGCTGTTCCAAGGTCAATCTCAAAGCTTCCAGATGTCACACCTCTAAATGTTATGCTGTTCGGCTGCCATACAGAAATTCTAGTGTTTCTAACGACTGCCATACTGTTATAGACCCATATTGTTAAATTGCACAAGCGTAATGTTTGGTGCATCGTTTTGCCATTCTTGTATTTCGAAATCATACACGAGTGCAGTGAAATTGCTCAACCTATTTGCAAGTTTTTTTATACATGATAGACGAAGTGTTTCACATTGCGGCATGTAGTGGCATATTGATGCTCTTTTGCTTCTAACTGCATAGAAAGCTAGGCAACTTGGCTAAATCCATCTAATCAGTGTTACCGGGAGGCTCCCTTCTTGCGTCATGCGTTCGCATGTGTTCGTTGCGGATCTTACGCTCTTCCATTTCACCCATTCACTACTGAACTCGGTGCTCCTTTAGCGCGGTCTTGAGGTTACTCTGCGGACGTGCTCGGCAGGTTCTAGTTTGTTCAATGAACAGTGTCAGCTGAAGCATCCTCACGAGTGGGTAATAGACTTCATATCTCTGAAATCTGTTTTCTTCTTTTATCCTGCTTAGAGAGTGTCAGCCGCATTCGCATATGGTCCGTTGCTAACACTTGGTCACCTTGTTATGGTCCACGAGCTTCACCCAACAACCTATTAAATCCTTCAGTCTGTTTCTGCTTGTATTGACTTTCAACTCGGCAGTGTGCTTTGCAACCTTTGGTCTTGCTTTGGCGTGCCGGTAAATATGTAAGAGCATCAATATGCCAAAAAGAGCACAATGCGACTGGAGGGTATGTGGGGCCGGGTCATAATCATGATAAACGAAAAGAATTCCCACTATTGTGTTACTGTGTACTTCTATATGTTTTTGTAGAAAACAAGTACGCGGGCCCGAGGTCAATAAGCACCATGGGGTGCTTATGTACTTTTAGGGGGTCTTGGGTTTTAGATTGTGGGTCGTGTCCCTACCAGTAGTACCTTGCAGTAGTAGACGCTTCAAGTTTTGAGAATTGCTTACTAGATGGCGCTGTGTATATGTCCTTGTATGTAACATCACTAGATGGCGTTAATGGTTCCTGTATATTTGACGATTTCGTATAGTTTACGGATGGACGCTTCACCCCACTCATCATTCGTTCCGTGAATATGCTGTGTATTTTGGGAGAGTGGGGGGTTTTCTCCGGAGAAGTTCCAGAATGTTTATTGACAATCAGGGGATAAGTACGCGCCGCTTAATGAACTTTGGTTGTCTTGAAGGGGGCATGTCTTTGCCAGCAAGAATTTAGGATGTTTTAGGTTGCTGGCGGATCTAACCTTGCGGAAATTGCAGGTCATTGCCCCACCCAGTTGGTTTCTTTCTAACTATAGATGTCCACCATTGTTTGTGTAATAAAGATAAATGCGGCGAATACATTTTCTTAACCCTGTTCATCAATATGTAGTCGGGTACTACTCGAGAGGACAGCATGAGCTCCGCCCAGATAAGTACGTCCTGCTCATTCACTGTGTGGCGTTCTCTAAAAAAAGTCGCCAGTTCTTGAGTTGTTGACATCCGGAGTATATACTTATTAGTGCTGACTTGCGTGCTATCTTTTTTGTGGAAGGAATGCCGTTGACTTGAATCAGTCAGTCGAGTAGAGGGCAACGATATATCTAATGTCCTTATTAGTGAAGCATCTTGAATTTCACAAGTATTGAGCATTGTGTTTAATTTGTTGCTGCTCTCCATATTCGAATTTAATAAATGGGAAGCAACAGAAGACATTGTACGTGTACTTTCAGGCGTCTACCATTTCAGTACTTTTTCCTACCTATGACTAATGCGTATGGTTGCTTACATATGGCTTGTTCGATTTAGAGCATGTAACAGTATGCAATATATACATTCTAATTGATAGTACCAGCACCCAACGTCTATTCCCAGTAAAGCGAGTTCCCATTAAGCTTCCATATCAGTCCTGACCAAGTGCAGGTTTCTGAACAAATTTTTTGTCTAGGGGCTTGAGCTGTGGTGTTCGTTTAAATTTGTTCAAAATTTTGTGGCTACTGCTATAAATAAAAATAAAATGTAGATTTTATGTTAGGTTTTCTTCACGTTCGCTGATGCCGAGCCAGTAGAATGCTTCTATGCTTCCTTGACTGATAAGTCAAGCCTGATGGCACACACAACTTGCTCTGCCACTCATTCATAAAATAGTTTTCTAAACATCACAAGCACATATGCAATATGCTCGGAAGATGGAAATACCAACAAAGAAGATAATGGCTTCAAAATATGAATATTCAACACTGCATGTTGGCGGAGTTGTTTCGACAAATGGTCTTACCTTCATGGAGAAGGGAGCGGCGGGGTATTACAAGACTGCTTGCGAAATGTCAGTTTAGGCAAACTATTTTTTTGTAATATATACCCCCTCGTGCGGAAATGTTCGTTCTTTCACCTGTTGTTCCCAGAATTAATTGTGCACGTTTCATGGCCGAGCTTACAACTTAACATGCAGATGCAATCTCGCCATTTTTTATATCTCTGCCATTATGAAGTCTGGTATCCAACAACGATTGCTTGTAAAGCAGTCAAAAAAGACACCTGTTCTTCGACTGGGCGTACCAAAATACTCAGATTTTGCGGTCCATGTTTCATGTCACGCAGCTCTTTCATACCTGCTGAAACTATCGAACTGAGCACCTTTATGTTTAGAGCAAAGTTGATGTTGGTTCAGATATTCCTAAGGATCTCGTGTTCGTAAGGGTACACCGTTATTAGTGTTTAGAGTAGCTGCGAAGCAGTTAAGGCGCTGAAAGATATGTTTTGTGGGCTAAAATGCCCCAGAATCTTTTGAACCTATTGTCGAATGCCCCGGAATAAGCCCTTGCAAAGGTAAGCTTCACCTCTCATACTTACTGGATGTTACCAATCCAGGGCGCCGCCATCGGAAGGGTAGCTACCTCCCTATTACTGCCCACCTCCCCTTGCCCCCCCCCCCCAAATAACATGCTCAAAACAATAAGTTCCCTAAATACCTGTCTCCACTCCCCCCACCTCCCCCTCCTCAAATGAACTCGCTTGAAGTGGGTTCCCTACCCACCTGGTAAAGAAATATATTTTGTCGCCCCTTGCCAATTAACCATAATTGTTCCTTCGCGTAACATGCGAAGAATTTTAGTGTAGTCCTGAGCATACAATATTTACTGGACCCGAGCCCCCCCCCCCCCCCCCCTTCCACTTCACTTAAGTCGGTGAAGACGCCCTCATGGAAACCGGTGTACGAAGTTCCGTCTGCATGGAGTTGAGTGTAAATGAAAAAAAATAAATGAAATAGTGCTTCACATTGTCGTACATATATATGTGCGGTGCTGTGGCACCTCACTAACTTGGGAAGTGTATTTGCACTGAAATTCATTTATGCTGCTTTCAAGTATCGCCGTTATCAAGGTACAGTCTGGGGCATTTGCACTTAATCTCTTTCATATCATGGGAGAAGACCGCTAGGCTGTAAAAAAAATTAACCTGTTTAAGCCCTAACCAAACGTACGCGTCACAACGCGTCCGAGGGTGTGGCGTATGGATTTGGCGTCACCTGGTGTTCATATCTACTGTGGCACCTCACTAACTCGCTAAAGTGTAAGTAATTGCACGAAAATTCATTTATGCTACTTTCAAGTATCGCTGCTATCAAGGTACAGTCTAGGGCATTTGCAGTTAATCTGTTCCGTTGCTTGGGAGAAACAGGTGAATACTTTTTTATAGCTTAGCGGTTTTAAGCCATTACCACACGTACGCGTCACAACCCGTCCGTGGGTGTGGCGTATAGATTTGGCATCACATTGTGTTCATATGTGAAGGGAAAGGGAGCACCAGGGAAGCGTGCATGCCGTTATTGCGCTATAGCGTCGTTACGCGTACGTGATGCAAGCCGGTGTCGTAGTTGTCGGCGCACGCTGAGTATTCCAACCAAGTACAGTGGCTGTTCCAGCAGGGCAGGCAGCCTCGCTGTGATCGATCTGGTGTAAGCGCGCGCAGTTCTGATCGATAGTTTTCAAGGGAGTGATAGTCAAATAGAAACAGAGATATTCTGCACTCCGGAATAATGTAAGTAATGCAGCCGAGCCAGAACTAGCAAAAATTACTCGTGTTCAAGAACTAGAAACACTAGAACACATCATAGGAGTATGTAACTTCCACCAAAATCACCCGCCACCGCCCTTCTCTCACCCAACTTCTAACATGCTCCCCAAGTCTGTCCCACTCCTTAGGGAGCAATGCAGGATCCGGCTTTGAAGCCCCGCTCCAAAGGACCAGCTGCTGCTCGTTACGAAGGACCAGGCGGCGAAAAACGCATTGGGATTCCCGAGAAGAGGAGCTGCTTCCTTCCGGCGCATTCGCCGTAGAGCTCAATAATAAAGTTTTTCATTCCTTCATTTCAATATACAGGGGCGTATTTCGGACACCATATGACCTCACAATACCCTATATGGACGTCACCATGCCAAATACGTAGTGTTGCGTGAAGCCGAGCGCCAGCGGTAGCTCCAAAATTAGTTCACGAAGCCGAGGCAACACGGTAAAAAAGGGAGCAGGGTTCTACTGATGGCTCGAAGGTTCTCTGCAAGGAATGCCACAAGGGGATAATCACGCATAGACAGCGTCAGTATTCAGCCATTTCCAAGCTGTGAATGGGTCATGGACTTTCTGCCTCGGCATCTGTCTCTTTCTAGTGATGAGTAAAGGTGCAACATGGTTACGCTATAGCACGTCTTGTGCAGTTAAAAATACTTTTGCAGAAACCACGATGCATCCCAGCTGGCCCACTCACGTCACCCATACAGTAACACATGACGCTCAAAGGTGCAGCAGGAAGTAGTATAATATTGTTAATATTAATATAAGAATACTATTGTCACCCATTTGGTGCAATTACCTGGCTTACTGGCGTTCGCTCTGCAGATGCCAGCGCGTAGCTTAACGCTTAAGACGCTTACCTTTTGAACGAAAAGGCTAGGTTGGACTCCGTACACTGTATGAGAGCTTATATATTTAATAAACAATAAAAATACGTTTCATGGTTTTCCATTGTTTATATCCGTTCTAGGTGGCATACACACGCACAGACATGCAATTTTAGTCGTTCATTGCGTTGGGTACTGAGGCTTTACACGCCATCGCTGCATAACTATAGACCAACCCACACGGTTTTCAGCGTAGCAAAAGATTGCGACAATGCGCCCAGTTCGTTTGATCAAGCAAGCGTCCGACGACACCCATTGCTTACGGTCATAGAAGCAATGGTGTTTACATTGAGAGAAGCATCAGGCAAGGGTTCCCCTGATGTGCAGGCTTCCCCGCAATTGATGGTCAAAAGTAGTAAAAACGTTAAGGCCCATATCACCACTGAAAGGCTCAAAATATGTCTGGCGTGACAACTTCTCACGTGGGCGTAGTGCGCGTTTGTACAGAGATAAAGTGCCCCCTGAGAAGTTGGCTTCTTCACAATGCATGGTCAAAACCAGCAAAAAAGTTGAGACCCTTATCACCCATGATACGGCTAAACGTTTGTCAGACGTCACATCGTCTCAGGGGACACTTTAGGTCGTTTAAAATGTACAGTATGCCTACGTAACGAGTCATGACGACAGACAAAAGTTAAACCTTATCAAGGGCGATAAGCGCCTCAACTTTTTTCGCTGGTTTTGACCATGCACTCTGAAGAAGCCAACTTGCCGGAACATTTAGCTCGAAACAAACGTATAGTACGCCCACGTGACAAGGCGTGAAGTCAGAAAAAAATTTGAGCCTTATCAGGGGTGATAAGGGCCTGAACTTTTTTCAATGGTGTTGACCATGCATTGCAGGTAATCCAACTTTTGAGGAGACACTTTAGCTCAGTACAAACGTACAGAACGCCCGCGTGACAAAGTGTGACGTCAAACAAAAGTTCAGCCTTATCAGGGTTGATAAGAGCCTATACTTTTTTCGCTCGTTTTGATCATGCATTGTGGGGAAGACAGCTTATCAGGAGAACCTTGAGTTCGAAAACAAATATACAGTACGCCCACTTGACAAGCCGTGACGTCCGACAAAGCCTTATCAGGGGTGATAAAAGCCTCAACTCTTTTCGCTGGTTTTGACCATGCATTGCATAGAAGGCAATCTCTCAGACGAACCTTTAGCTCGAAATAACCGTATAATACGCCCACGTGACAAGGCGTGCCGTCCGAAAAAGCTGGGCCTTATCAGGGGTGATAAGAGCCTCAACTTTTTTTTGCTGGTTTTTACCATGCACTGCGCAGAAGCCAAGTTCTAGAGGGAACATTTACCTCGAGACAAACGTATATAATAAACCCCGTGACAAGGCGTGACGTCAAACAAAATTTCGGCCTTATCAGGGGTGATAAGGACCTAAACTTTTTTCACTGGTTTTGACCATGCATTGCGGGGAAGCCAACTTATCATTAAAACCTTCAGATCAGAACAACTGTACAGTACGCCCACGTGACAAGGCGTGACGTCAGACAAACGTTAAGCCTTATCAGGGGTGATAAGGACCTCAACCTTTTTCAGTGGTTTTGACCATGCATTGCGCGTAAGCTCAGTTCTCAAAGGGGCCTCAACTGTTTTCACTGGCCTTGAATATGCATTGCGGGGAAGCCCAGTTCTCAAAGGCACCTTTAGCTCGAAACAAACGTGTAGTAAACCCCATGACCAGGCGTGAAGTCAGAAACATTTGAGCCTTATCAGGGGTGATAAGGACCTGAAATTTTTCGCTGGTTTTGACCATGCATTGCGGAAAAGTCAACTTAACAGGGAAACCTTTAGATCAAAGCAACCGCACAGTACGCACACGTGTCAAGGCGTGACGTCAGGCTAAGTTGAGCCTTATCAGGGGTGATACGAGCCTCAACTTTTTTCACTGATTTTGACGATGCATTGTGGGGAAGCCAACTTTTGAGGGGACACTTTAGCTCAGTACAAACGTACAGTACGCCCGCGTGACAAAGTGTGACGTCAGACAAAAGTTCAGCTTTATCAGGGTTGATAAGAGCCTACAATTTTTTCGCTGGTTTTGACCATGCATTGTGGAGAAGACAGCTTATTAGGAGAACTTTGAGCTCGAAAACAAATGTACAGTACGCCCACTTGACAACGCGTGACGTCAGACGAAGTTAAGCCTTATCAGGGGTGATAAAAGCCTCAACTCTTTTCGCTGGTTTTGACCATGCATTGCAAAGAAGCCAATCTGTCAGACGAAGCTTTAGCTCGAAACAACTGTAAAGTACGCCCAAGTGACAAGGCGTGACGTCAGAGAAAAGTTGGACCTTATCAAGTGTGATAAGAGCCGCAACTTTTTTTTGCTGGTTTTTACCATGCGTTGCAGGGAAGCCAAGTTCTCAAGGGAACATTTAGCTCGAAACAAGCGTATAGTAAACCCCGTGACAACGCGTGAAGTCAGAAAAAATTTGACCCTTATCAGGGGTGATAAGGACCTGAACTTTTTTCGCTGGTTTCGACCATGCATTGCGGAGAAGTCAACTTATCAGTGAAACCTTTAGATCAAAACAACCGTACAGAACGCCCACGTGACAAGGCGTGACGTCAGACAAAGTTGAGCCTTATCAGGGGTGATAAGAGCCTACACTTTTTCGCGTGTTTTGACAATGCATTGCGGGCAAGTCAACTTCTCAAAGAACATTTTAGCTCGGTGCAAACGTACAGTACACCCATGTTACAAGGCGTGACGTCAGACAAAAGTTGAGGCTTATCAGCGGTGATAAGGGCCTCGACTTTTTTCACTGGTGTTTTGACCATGCATTGCGGGGAAGCCAAGCTCTCAGGGGATCCTTTAGCTCGAAACAAACGTATAGCAAACCCCGTGACAAGGCGTGACGTCAGACAAATTTGAGCCTTATCAGGAGTGATAAGGGCCTAAACATTTTTCGCTGGTTTTGTCCATGCGTTGCGGGGAAGCTAACTTATCAGGAAAACCTTTAGATCAAAACAACCATACAGTATGTCCACGGGACAAGGCGGGATGTCAAACAAATGTTTAGCTTTCTCAGGAGTGATAAGTGCCTAAACGTTTTTAGCTGGTTTTGATGATGCCTTGTGGAGAAGCGAACTTCTGAGAGGACACGTTAGGGTGCTAGAACCGTACAGTACGCCCACGTAAGAAGGCGTGACGTCAGACAAAAGTTCAGCCTTATCAGGGGTGAGAAGGGCCTGAACTTTTTTTAGATGCGGAGCATCTTATACTCGCGCCTTGTAGTGCGCCGTCCGCGCCGTCCGCACCGCTTCTCGAACATTCGACAGCTGACGCGCGCGCATGCGCCGTCGCGCCGTCGCCCACTCTTCCACCATCTGTGCATCCCTTCCTCCTCTACACACCGCGCGCGCTTCACTCCTCCACCATCTGTGCACCCTTCCTCCTCTACACACCGCGTTCGACATCTACAATTTTCCTGATTCTCCAGTGGACGCGCATGTGGCGTCGCGCTTCGAGAACATTCAACAGCTGACAGTGCATGCGCCGTCGTGCTGTATATATACTCAAGGTCGGCGCTCGCTCGCTCAGTTGCCGCTCGTCGGTTGGTTTGTACGGCGCGTCGACGTCCAAGGTCGCGGTGAAATGAATTCCAACGAATCCACAAACACAATGATCGACGTCCCTTCGACCAGCGCCGGCCTTTCGCATACGTGTGTACGTGTTCACTCATTTACCACCCCCTCCTACAACCACGTTAACCAATTTAGCCATCGACCCAAGTAAGTCGCAATTTAACACCCCATTTCACAACCACGTTAACCAAATTAGCCATCGACCCAAGTAAGTCACACTTTAACACCCCGTTAACCAATTATATGGTCCGCATCCTCCTGAGTGTTCCCCCGACGGAAGCTGCGGGCAATTTTTTTGCTAACTTTGACCATGCATTCCGGGGCAGCACTTTTCAGAGGACACTTTAGCTTATTACGAACGTACCATATGCCCACATGACAAGGCGTGTCGTCAGAAAACGTTTAGCCTTATCTGGGGTGATAAGGGCCTCAACTTTTTTTTCGCTGCTCCGCCGCGGTGGTCTCGTGATTAAGGTACTCGGCTGCTGACCCGCAGGCCGCAGGATCAAATCGCGGCCGTGGCGGCTGCTTTTCTGATGGAGGCGGAAATGTTGTAGGCCCGTGTGCTCAGATTTGGGCGCACGCTAAAGAACTCCAGGCGGTCGAAATTTACGTAGCCCTCCACTACGGCATGTTTCATATTCATATGGTGGTTTTGGGACGTTAAACTACACATATCAATCAATATCATTGTTTCGCTGGTTTTGACCATGCACTGGGAGGAAGCAAACTTCTCAGGGGACAAATGACCTCGGTACAAACGCACAGTACACCCACGTGAGAAGTTGTGACGTCAGAGAAAAGTTGAGCTTTATCATGCGTAAGGATCTCAGCGTTTTTTACTTGTTTCGACCATAAATTGAGCGGGATCCTGCACATCAGGAGAAGGCTTGCTATATGTTTCTCTCTTCGTAAGCACCATTGCCCCGATGACCCTAAGCAATGGGGTGTGGTCGGACGTTTGCTTGATCGAACGAACGGGGCGCATTGTCGCATTCCTTCGCTACGCTGGAAACGTTGTGGAATGGTCTATCGTTCTACAGCGAATATGTGTACAGCGTCAGCACCCAATGCAATCAACGACTAAAATTACATGTCTCTCTGTGTTTATGTCACCTAGAACGGATATAAGCAATAAAACACTCAGAAACTTACTGTATTATTTATTAAAAATTAGGCTCTCATACAGTTTTGGGAGTTGAAACTAGCCCATCTGCTCAAAAGGCAAGTGTCCTAAGCGTTAACCTATGCGCCAGCATCTGCAGAGCGCGAACGCCAGTAAGCCAGGTAACTACACCTTACTGGTGATAATTTTAATTTTGTTAATATTGTGAATCATAATAACCATAATATACTACTTCTTGTGGTGCCTTGTGTTACTGTACGGGCGACGTGAGTGTTCCAGCCGAGATGCACCGTGGATTCTGCAAGTATTTTTAATTGCAGTAGTATTTTTAATTACACTTTAACCATGCTGCACATTTACTCATGACTAGATAGAGACAGATGCCGAGGGAGAAAGTCTATGACCCCTTGAAAGCGTGGAAATGGCTGTACACCGATGCTGTTCATGCGTAATGGTCCCCCTGCGGCATTTCTTGCAGCGAGGCTTCGTGCCCTCTGTAGCACCATGAACCCTTTCTTATCATGTTGCCTCGGCTTCGTGAACTTGCATTTTGAAGGCTCCGCTGGCACTTGGCCTCCACCTTACGCAATACTACGTCTTTGGCACGATGACGTCTATACGGTGTATCGCGATCTTGTGTGATGTGCGGAATACGCTGCTAAACATTTCAATGAGGGAATGAAAATTTTATTGACGAATTCTCCGGTGAATGTGCCGGAAGGAGGCAGTCACGGGAATCTTAATGAGTTTCTCGCCACCTGGCCCCTCGTAACTAGCAGCAGCTGGACTTTCAGGGCGGGGCTTCAAAGCAAGATCTACGATTACTCTTTAAGGGGTGTCACACGCTGGGGGAGCATGTTAGGTGTGGGGTTAGCGAGGGGTGGTAGCGGGTGATTTTTGTTGAATTTACATACTCCCATCATGTGTTCTAGTGTTCTTGGTTCTTGGCACATGGGTCATTCCTGCCCATTCTGGCTCGACTGCATTATTTACATTACTCCGTAGAGCAGAATGTCTGTTTTTATCTCTATATCGCTCCCTCGAAAACTGTGGATCTGAGTGCGTGCTCTGACATCCGATCCGCCACAGCGCGATCACCTGCATTGCTAGATCAGCCAGTGTATTAGCTTGGAATATTTGGCGTGCGCCGACTACTACAACACAGACTGGCATCAATTACGCGTTACGACGTTTTAGCGCGTGCACGGCGTCTACGCTTTCCATGTGTGCCCTGTCCCTTCATATATGAACACGATGCGACGCTAAATCCACACGCCACACACACGGACGCATTGTCATGCATACATGCGGCTGGGGCTTAAGACCACTAGGCTATGAAAAAGATTCACACGTTTCTCCCAGTCAATGAAAGAGATTAACTGCAATCGCCCTAGACTGTATTTTGATAACAGCGATACTTGAAAGTAGCATAAATAAATTTCAGTGCAAATACTTACGCTTCACAAGTTAGTGAGCTGCCACAGTACAGCACACATGTACGACAAAGTGAAGCAATATTTCGTTTATTTTTTTCGTTCACACTCAACTCCATGCAGACGGAACTGCATTCTTCCGTTTTCTCGAGGGCGTCGTCACCGATTTAAGGGGGCAGGGGAAGGGGCTCTGGCTCTACTAAATATCGTTTGTTCAGGACTACACTGAAAATTCTTGTCTTGTTACGCGAAGGAATAATTATGGTTAATTGAGTACTGGGGTGACAAAAGGATATATTTACCGGGTGGGTGGGGAACTCACTTCAAGCGAGTTCATTCGGGGAGGGGGGATGTGGACACAGATGGGGGATGTATTGTGTTTTTAGCATGTTTTTTTGGGTGGGGAGCTAGAGGAGGCAGGCAAAATACAGGGGGGCAGCTACCCCTCTGATGGTGGCACTCCTGATTGGTAACATCCAGTAAGTATAAGGGGCGAAGCTTACCTTTGCAAGGGCTTATACCAGGGAATTAGACAATGGCTTCAAAGGATTCTGGGGCGTGTCAGCCCACGAAACATAACTTCTAGAACCTTGACTATTTGTCATCTACTGTAAACACTACTAACGTTGTACCGTCACGAGCTTCAGATCCTTATGAATGATCGCGTCTATCAAGGGTAAGACAAACATGCAAATAGGTTGACCCTTTTCACTGGAGTCGTATATGGTGGTGAAATACAAGCACGGCAAAACAATGCGGCAAACATTACGCATCTGATACTTGGCAATATGGGTCCATTATTATCGCAGTCACTAAAAACATTAGATTTTTTGTGTGGCGGCCAAACAGCGTAAAATTTAGAGGTGCAACATTCTCTGCAAGCCTCGAGATTGTCTTTGGAACAGCACCTACAATAGCACTGACGTACATCGACGTGAAATTGTTTCACAGTATTTCACGGGCCCCGGGCTGGAACCAGAGAATGCTGGAATGTCCCGCGGGGGCAAGGTGAGACACAATCTGTCACGCAGTCTTCATCCGTAATTGGTCATAGTGCAGTGATGAGCAGCAACACAGAACAGAGTCCCTTAACGAAGTGAATGCAGACAAGCAGCCACATCGATGGACTGTGCTGCTTTACGCATTCTTCGGAAGGCAAGCAGAGGCAGGAACTTGCGAAGACGACTCGTTGTGGACGAAGGAATGGCATGGCTACAGGTTTCCACAGATAATCAACAGGATGATAGCGAAGGTCGAAAAGCTGTAAGGACGCAAAGAATTCTAGTTGAGGTGTTGTGACTACACAATGTGCGCAAGGTAACGCAAGATCACAGGCAACACAATATTTTAGACAATGGCGTGTTTCTGTTTGCCCAGAATTCCAGACGCCCAGGAATGGATGAAAGAAGGGCCTTTTTTTCTGTAAGTGGTAGAGAATCGGACATTATATGAGAAACTTGGGAATTCGAATGCCACCGACAGAAAGGGACAATATGCGTACTCTGATTTGCATATTTTTTTGTTATTGAAATGGAAAATAAACGAAGCAGTTTTCAGTGTGAATTGCGGACGGCTACCCCTTTCCATTTGATTGTTACAAATAAAGATGAAGACTACAATGTCTTCTTGCTTTCCTTGGGCTGATTGTTCAATTTATTTGGTTGCCTCTAACAAAGGAAAGTGCCTATGAAAACGAAATTCCCCTTCTTTTTCATTTTAAACGGGAACCTCGCCCTATGGTAGAGTTATTAGCCTAGCTTAGCACACCAGGTTTTGTTAGTAATCGGCCGTCTCGAGCCAGTCGCACGCCATAATCACGTGAAATTGTCCCACGCACATAACCTTGCCCGCTAGTAGAACTTACTACAACACTTCTAGGCATTACATGCACAGACACCCAAATTGACGGGGATACTCATCTAAGTTCGATTGCTATAGCGTTAGACGTTTACTTCGAAGGTTGTGGGGTCCGATCCCAAAGATGGGATGGGTGCTTTTTTGTTTACTTTAAATCATTTTAATTTAAGTTATTACTCAGCGGTAGAGCAAATATTTTCGCCTATGCTTCCATGGCTTAGTTGTCTGTTCATTCATTTGGTACGGTACACATAAAACAAGTTCACAGCAGACACTACTGAAAGCGAAATGTATTTGGCAACCACAAGTAATTTCAGCCTATTGAAAACTCTCTCAACTTGCACAACTTGAAAGTTTAAATAAGTTCCGCGTCAAATTCCCTGTCATATAAGCACTTCTCCAAGTGCAGCAGTGTGCTCAATTAGCACGACATAGTTCAGTAGTTAAATTGCCAGTTAGTTGAATTTTGCATGAAAAGTTGCTACCATAAAACACTAAGTGCAATAATAGTGGCGAGCACACGCTGTTTTTAGAATATTATATACAGGAAACAAACCATGCATTAGCACGTGTCTTGATCACATGTACACAGTAGTATAATTGCTGGAGGAGCGCAAGGTACTAATCTAGTTCGTGCAGGTGTAGAAAAACGGGCAGTAAATTAGGGAGAGTAGGTCTGTTAGTGAACTGATCAGATCTCATCAGTACATATTAAAATTCTTGACACTAGTCTATTTGGCATAGATTAGCCACTGTAAACACGAATGGCACGTTGCAAGGACTCCCCGAAAGTGAGGTGCCGTGAATGCCATGAGATGTCGCACACTGATATGGTAAATGGTGGGAGCGTCGTTAAATCTGGCCTACCCGTGAGATAATCATCAGCTATTATGCGATCCCGGCAGGCTTCTTCTGTAAGCTCGAATCTGAAAGATCAGTTTTATATTTATCTCACCATTTCATGGGCTGTCACTCTGCGATCAGTTACGGCAGCCTAGTCAAAGAGCCTCCCCACCCCCCACCCCTAGCTACTTTTTTTTTGCTTGGAAATCGCAGTGGCAACAGTGTACCGTTGCCCAACGAAACCTTTCAGAATTTATATTGATACGTGCCGGTGTGATCGAGAAATCTTTCCCCAGGTTCACTCGCCTTATCTTAAGGACATAATTGGTAGATATGCACGAACAGCGGGCACAGGTATACAAACACGCGAAAATATTTCTCCTGACCCACGCACACGCTTTTGACATATATTACCAGTGTGAGAGTGAACTACTGGGCACCTCCACCCTTCGGCCCCTGAAGAGGAGACCTGTGCATGCCAATGGGTAAGTTGTTCAAACTTCGCTGTGTGATTGCGGCAGCGAGAATGGTTCGAAATAATATGCGCAACGAAAAGCAGAAATTAAACTGTAGATATGAATAGAGAGCCACCCTGCCTGTGTCTTTTTTTGCCCGTCGTCTTCGCGTCTGCTATTTCGAACCATTCTCGGTGCCACTTTCACACCTTGAAGTTCGAACAACCTACCCATTCGCGTGCGCAGGACTCCCTTTCAGGGGCCGAAGAGTGGAGGAGCCCAGCTGTTCACTCTGACACTGGTAATTAACTTCGAAAGTATGTGCGTGGGTCAGGAGGAAGATGTTCACGTGTTTGTATACTTGTTCCCGCTGTTAATGCATATCTACCAGTTATGTCCCAGAGGTATTGCGAGTGAGTATGGTGAAGAATTCCTTGATCACACCGGCACGTATGAAAATTCTTAGATTGTTTCGTTGGGCAACGGTACACTGGTGCCAATGTTATTTTCTTCCAAAAAGTTTCACCGAGAATGGTCCGAAACAGTATGTGCAAGGACAACGAACGAAAAGGGAGGGACACGAGGCACTTCCCTCTCCGCGTGTGTCTCCCATTTAGTCGCAGCAAGATGGCAAGTTGGGCCAGTCCCATTTTGTCACCGTCTTTTTTGCGCTTACTATTTCAAACTATTCTTGATGCCGCTTTAACACCGTGAAAGTATAACAACGCATACTTATAGGCGTGTACATGGTTTCACTTTGAATGGGGAGGGGTGGAGGAATTTTGAAAGTTGGTTGTGGCGCCCCTATCAGCCATTAGGTCAATGCATAGACCTAGACTGCGCCCCCCCCCCTCTTAGGTGACCAGGGAGTCAACCAACGATTTGCCATACACCCCTCAGTCTGCACGCCATTGAACTGACCCATACCGAAATGTTGCGAGTGTCTGGCTTGCGCAGACTACAAAATCCCCTTACTCTCCTTTAACATGATCTGCTAAGGCAGGATTCCAAGCGATGATCAGCCCAAATGCTGAAGAACATTTCATAACATTAAAGATCACCAATGCTTGGTGATATGCAAACACAGCCTACAAAATCAGTCACCAGAAAAATAAATTTTATTTCCACAATTCACTGTAGACCGTCAAGCAGCGAGATCCAGTACTCGTACGAAGAATGTTCGAGGAGGTTCTTGAAGCAAAGCCTGGGCGAAGTACGCAGAGGACCGACGAAGTTAATGGCATGATTTGGCCGCAAAAGAGACACACACAAGAAAAGGAACACTCAAACGACAAGCACAGGCGGCACTTCCAACTAAAGCAGACTAGGTGCAGACCCAGACTTAAGTACGAAAATATAGACATGCGCAGTCTTCATACAGCCTTACGCTATCCAACAATCAAACAATCTTGTCTCCGAAGCATACAACGTCACCGACGGTTCGCTGATACACCTTTCACCTTTCTTTTTAATGTAATAGGCTTCCATCAGCTCACGCGCAGTTTTGTACCTGCTTCTACCCAGAATCTTAAACTCATTAAAACGTGGTACACACCCACAGGCTTTACAGTGCATAGGCAAATGCGCCAAGCCATCGTTCCTTAAATTTAATTCGTGCTCCCTAACTCGTTCATTGATGCAGCGCCCGGTAATCCCGATGTACGAGTTGCCACACGAAAAGGGAATCTCATAAACAACGCCTTTTGCACATCTCCCGTACATCGTGGCGTGTTTTTTGCCGCACCCTTGACGGCTCGCCTCCACCTCCCGAGCAGTTCTCGGGCACAGCTGAGCCAGCTTTATGGGCGCAGAGAAGGCGACAGGTACCCCATACCGGCCTGCTACCTTTTTCAGGTTGTGGGAGACCTTATGAACATAAGGAATCACTGCAGGTCTTACGGTTTCGGTTCTTTGTTCCCCCGTGGCAGCTCTAGTACCATCACCCTTAGCTTTCCGCAAAAGCGCTTCGGAGACAGCTGTCAATAGCGAGTCAGGGAAATTCGCAGCTAAAAGACGCTGGATCTGGTTTCCGAATGATGCCTGCGTCATGTGCGTGCACGATTTCTCGAGAGTAGATCCCAGGCGAGCCGTCAAGGGTGCGGCAAAAAACACGCCACGATGTACGGGAGATGTGCAAAAGGCGTTGTTTATGAGATTCCCTTTTCGTGTGGCAACTCGTACATCGGGATTACCGGGCGCTGCATCAATGAACGAGTTAGGGAGCACGAATTAAATTTAAGGAACGATGGCTTGGCGCATTTGCCTATGCACTGTAAAGCCTGTGGGTGTGTACCACGTTTTAATGAGTTTAAGATTCTGGGTAGAAGCAGGTACAAAACTGCGCGTGAGCTGATGGAAGCCTATTACATTAAAAAGAAAGGTGAAAGGTGTATCAGCGAACCGTCGGTGACGTTGTATGCTTCGGAGACAAGATTGTTTGATTGTTGGATAGCGTAAGGCTGTATGAAGACTGCGCATGTCTATATTTTCGTACTTAAGTCTGGGTCTGCACCTAGTCTGCTTTAGTTGGAAGTGCCGCCTGTGCTTGTCGTTTGAGTGTTCCTTTTCTTGTGTGTGTCTCTTTTGCGGCCAAATCATGCCATTAAGTAAATACCAACTAGGCCAACAATCAGTATTATTACCGACGAAGTTGTCTGTTGGATGCACAAAACGCACGGGTTCGTATACTAGAAGGGAAAAGAGCCATACAATAATCACGCACCTGTTTTACCAATGTAAACCGTTATTTAGTTTTAACGCCAAGTTTAATATCACCACGTGACAGTGAGATCAATAGTAGACTTAAAATTGAAAGAGAGAGGGGGGAGTTTGCAGTCATATTGAGTATATAACGGACTGAATACAATTCAAAGGCAGATGCAATTGCAGCATCAGTTGGTTGGTCGGTTGGTTGGTTGTGAAACTTTATTGAGGTCCTGCAAGGCGCGCGTCAGCGCGCAGCGGGCGACTTCCACGTCGGGACCGTTAGGCCAAGTCTATCGGCCGCTCCGCGGGCCTGCTGGACGGCCCAGAGTTGGTCAGCCAGGAGGGAGCTGCGTAGGGCCGCCTCGCACCTGACCAATGTAGTGTTGGAGTTAGTGTATATTGCCTTGCACTCCCAGAGCATGTGCGCCAGCGTGAATACATCCCCACATGCGGGGCAACCGTCATTGGGAAACACGTCAGGATAAATAGCGTGATGGGATCTCTGGTTAGGGTACGTGTCGGTCTGCAGTAGTCTGAGCGTAAGGGTCTGTGGGCTATTAAGATTTGGATGAGAGGGTGGATATAGTCTCCGCGCTAGGTAAAAATATTTTGTTATTTCGTTGTACGTGGCAGGCGCGTCCCTGTTTTCCGCAACCCCGTTGGCGCCGAATCGTTGCCCGGAACCCGCACGGTCGGTTAGTGCGCGCGCGGCCTCGTGGGCAGACTCGTTGAGGTTGGGGGAAGCGCCTTTGACCTTTCCAACATGTGCAGGAAACCAAATCAGTACGTGGTGCTTGATGCCGTCGCGGTCACCACTTTGGAGCACGCGCAGGGCTTTCTTAAAGATTACACCGCGCTCGAAAGCGCGAAAAGCTGACCTAGAGTCACTATAGATGACCTCCCTTTCCCCTTCCAGGATGACCTGGGCGATGGCCACTTGCTCGGCAATCGTCGGATCGTCAGTGTGAACCGATGCGCAGTTGGTGATTTGTTGTTTGGAGTCGACGACGACTGCGGAGAAGGCGCGGCTCCCACGGTACGCTGCCGCGTCGACAAAGCTGACGCCGTGCTCCTCACTGTGAATCTGCTTGAGAAAAGTGGCAGCTCTAGCCCGTCTCCTACCACGATTGTGCTCGGGATGGACATTCCTCGGTATCGGTGCCACGGTGATGAGGTCACGAATCTCACGGGGCCCCTGTCTCATCTTCTCGTCCACTTCAGCCGGAGAGTGACCGAGCTCTCGGAGTATATGTCTGCCGGTCTGGGAGCTCGAAAGGCGCGCGAGCTGGGCCCGCTCCTGCGCTTCGGCAATCTCCTCCAACGTATTGTGTACTCCGAGCTGGAGCAGGCGCTCGGTGCGCGTCCGGATCGGGATACCGTGGGCCCGCTTGGTAATATTTCTGAGCAAGACGTTGATCTTGTCACGCTCGGCCCGCTGCCAATCGTGCATGGCCGCGACTAATGAAAAGTGGCAGAGCACAAAGGCATTGACCAGGCGGATTAGGTTGTCTTCCTTGAGGCCTTGGTAGTGGTTGGCCACCCGCCGAACCACCCGAACCGCGTTATCCGTCTTGGCGGCGAGCTTGAGTATAGTCTTGCCGTTGGAACCATTGGACTCGATGGTCATGCCGAGGACCCGAATGGAGTCAACTCTGGGTATTGCGCTGCCATCTCCGGTGTAGAGCTTGATATCACTCTTCGAGATCGGCTGCCAGTTTTTGGGCTTGGGCCCTCACCTAGTGGGTTGGTAAACGAGGAGCTCGGACTTGCTTGGGGAACGCCTCAGGCCTGTGGGACGGAGGTAATCTTCCGTGGTGTCTATGGCCCCCTGCAGGGAGCGCTCGACTTGCCCGTCGCGGCCACCTGTGCACCAAATGGTAATATCGTCCGCGTGAATTGTGTGGTTAATGCCTTCGATACATGAGAGCCTCTTGGACAACCCGACCATGACAAGATTGAACAGGGTGGGCGATATCACTGACCCTTGTGACGTGCCGCGCGATTCCAGCTCGATCTCCTCGGAGACAAGATCTCCCACACTGAGGGTGGCTCTCCTACGAATCAAGAACGATTTGACATATTTGTAGAATCTGACTCCAAGGCCGAGCTCAGAAATCGACCGCAACACGAAAGAGTGAGTAACATTGTCGAAGGCTTTCTCTAAGTCGAGGCCCAGAATGGCCCGCATGTCTCGAGTGTTGAAGTCGATGACTTGGTGCTTGATCAGCTTCATAGCGTCTTTCGTCGAAAGCTTGGCCCTAAAACCAATCATGGTATACGGGTAGAGCCCATTGTCTTCCAGGTACCGAGTCAACCTATTGAGGACCACATGCTCGGCTACGTTTCCCATGCAGGATGTGAGCAAAATGGGGCGCATGTTGTCCAAGTTGGGTGACCTCCCCGGCTTAGGAATGAGCACGGTGCGTGAGACCTTCCACGGGTCGGGGACCTCGCCGCTCTTCCATGCCTCGTTGATGACCTCGGTTAGGTAGTCGATTGACCGGTCGTCCAGGTTGCGCAGGGTCTTATTAGTTATGCCGTCGGGGCCCGCGGCAGACCTCCCATCGAGCCCGTAAAGCGCCTGCGGAACCTCTTCGTGGCATATCTCGGTGTCCAGTTCAGTGTTGACCGGTCCTGAGTACTCGGGGTACGTTGCTGTGGGGTTCGAGTCGACAGGGAGGTACTTTTGCACCAGCTGCTTCAAAACCTCCTCTTCTGCAGAGGGCTGCTTGGCTTCGTGCATGGCTCGCGCTAGTACGTTCCGCTGGTTAGTTTTGGTGTTAGTCTCGCTGAGCAGGTGCTTGAGCAGGTTCCATGTCTTGCCATTACGCATCTGGCCATCTACCGAGTTGCACACCTCGTCCTACTGCTGCTTGGAGAGGACGCGACAGTGCTCCTCGATGGTCTTGTTTAGGTCGAAGATTTTCTTGCGCAACCTGCGATTGAGGCGCTGGCCTTTCCAGCGGGCGAGAAGTGACTGGTTGGCCTCGAGCAGGTGGGCAAGGCGGCTATCCATTTTTTCAACCGGAAGGTCAGTACTAATATTCTTCGTGGTACTTATGACGTCCTCTCTGAGCGGGCTAATCCACTCCTGTAGGCTTGGCCTGGTTGCCGGTAGGGGTCGGTCGTTGCGGACTTTGCGAAACTGGTCCCAGTTTGTCCAAGAAAACTCCCGTGCCCTCTTTCGGACCACTAAGAACTGCGTCACCAGGACGTAATGGTCGCTACCTAAGTCAATGTTTGACTTGGACCACTGTACATCGGGGAGATTCTTGACGAAGGTCAAGTCGGGAGTGGAGTCTCTGCAGGATGAGGTGCCCAACCGAGTCGGAAAGGCCTTGTCGGTGATTAGAGTCAGGTCCATGTCCGTCGCGTTCTGCCACAGTTCCGCGCCCTTGCTGGCTGCAGCATCAGTAATTGATTAAATTAAAATTATAAGCAATGTGGCGTTTGGCAGTGCAGTAGAGTGGCATCACTCAACCAAGAGGATGAAATAATCGCTTAGTATAATGGAAGTGTTCTGCCAACATCAATCTCCTTCACCCGATTAAAAAGAACAGAGTCACTCGTAACGTTTTCAGTGTTGCAGTTAACAGACTAGCAGGGAAAAATGTTATGCACCATAATCAATGGCTTTTCGTTTCAATGGAAACAAAAAATGCAGTTGCGGTATTCACAATTGGTCGAGATAACCTTAATATGTTGGTTTGTATGCAGCTGCTCGAGGCAGTGGGGGCTAACGCAAGTGGTCACGCCGAAATTACGCTAACATGACGCGAACTGAAGACTGCGGAAACGTAACTGCCGGCGTTACCTATATAGTCCTGAATTTCTGCTTCAATTTCTCGAGAGCTCTACCCTTACTACTCACAAATTCAATCGTGGTATAAAGCCTCATTAGCTGGCTGACTGGTATACCAGATTGCTCGAAATAACCACGTCATGTTGATACAAATCCGATTTTGAAAGAAATCAGAGCTAGCTGTTGGAGTTGTTATGACGACACGGCTCAAACTGCTGGCTGGAAACGAAAGTGTGTGGTACTTAACCTTAAAATGTCCCGTTTGAAACAACGAGTAGTCTACATAGGTGTTAGTCATCTAGATTTTTCTAGATACGCAGTCATCTAGATTTTTCAAGCAAATGAAAACCCAGAGGGCGCTCGCACGTAGAATGAACGCTGCTTCCTTGGGAAAGTCATCTTCAATGGCTAGCAAGGGCTGGATGGCGCACAAGTTCTTGTGAGATTGCTCCTTGCGTGTGCCAGGTGCGAAGATTGGCAAGCTGGAAAGAAAGTTAGCCACCTTAACGTTGATTGATTGACGTAGACTGAAACCTCAATTTAACGTACTCTGATATAATGATGTAAATGAAGAATAATCTAGCAATATTGTTTTGATTACACTTTATAAGAAATCTTCCGTTATCATGAACTTATTTTGGTGCAAGATGGTACTTTGTTCAATGAGGTTTGAGTGTACCATCCTCCTGGGTTCAAGAGTCACCTATATTTTTTGTTGCATAATGACAGCCATGTGCAACTGCTAGAAAACTGCACAATTCCATTGAGAATCTTCACACTGGAAGAATTGTGGAGTGTGGAGTGATGCAAGTGCTCACATCAAAATCTCACCAGTGTGACACAAGCTGAGCACTGAAAACGAATGCGCGAATTGCTTAGCCCTACGTTGTCGCATTTGAATTCTTGGGCACTACTCTTGTAATCGTATAGAAAAGAGAGTTTGGTATGAATTATGGAAATTCAGAACACACACTGCAAAGAAAGGCTTCAGGGAAGGAGACAAACGCTGACTGAACTGTTTATTGGTATGCGGCTTTTTACAAACACATATATTGTTTGTCACAGAAACAAACACTTGAAATAACCGAAGTTTAGAGATATGCAAATTACTAAGTGAGCCCCTAAAAACAATTCCTTTTCGGGTACATGTTGATGGTTTTGAACTTTCTGCAACATAGAGTAGGTATTGTTTTGGTCCCTTTTTTTTTTAAAGTCACTGTTTGCGACTTCCAGCAACATTTTGCATACACGCTCTGAAAACCTCTGTGTGTACTTTTCACCCATAAACAAGCTTGAGCATCTGCTTGTTTGCCTTCCTTTGCATATATATTTACTCAATGTGAAATAACTTTGCCACCCTTCTTCATCGCTTATGGCTAGGAGTGGCATTTACAAAATATTATTCTTTTGTCATAGGAATGGCCGACAACGCTCTCTGCGATGCCTGTCGTTGCGAAGAGACGCTAAACCACATCCTGTGCGACTGTCCGTTGTATGACATCCAGAGACAGTCACTGGCGTCCGTTCTTGCGCGCATCGACAACAGCCAAATGTCTGTGGACACTATTCTGTCGAGTGCTCGAAAGAAGACATTGAAACAAAAGGTGACAAAAGCTCTGTTGAAATTCGTACGCGACACGGACTTGAACAAGCGGCTGTAACAGCAATGTCACACACCACGAAAGACAAGACTGGACTATGACTGGGTGTGCGCGCGTGTGCTGCCGAATGTGCTGTGATTATCTCTCTTTCTTCTCTGCTCTCTATCTTTAATCTCCTCCTCCCCCTCCCATGCGCAGGGTAGCAAACGGGCTGCCTATAGGCTGGTTAACCTCTCTGCTGTTCTTTTCCTCCTATTTTTCTTCCTACTTGCGCGAGCTGCCGTAGAGAGCAAAGGTAGTGGCTTACTGATGTTAAGGCCCCGCCAGGCAGGAACACCGTCTCCCGAGGGATAGTATACTGGGAACACCTTCAGTAGAGTAATGGCTGATTGAAATGCACGGAGCTCTGGGATCGTCCTTCGCACGCACCAGATGCAGAGCTGCAAAGTAAAGCGGTAAAGACTTCACGCACTTGTGATACCAATATACACAGCATATACTCAAGGTGGTTAAAGGCTGCCCATAACCCTTTTCGGCACATCGTCTTCATTTAGAGACTACTTTTCCGTGCACTATTCGCAAAAAGAAAAGACCGAAAACTTTCAGCTAACCGTGAAGTAAGCATTCCTGGCACCTAAATTTCCTTTATAGTAGGTTTGTTTCGAATATTTTGCTGCATATACGAATGGTTTAATCAAGCCAAAACATTGAGTAACAAAACATTTGATACGAGTGCTTCCGCGGGAATTATTTTTTTTAACCTTTTGGAAATCTATTCTACGTAATTTCACTGGTTGTTCATTCCAGTCTACAAAAATATTGTTACTGAATGTGCAATAACAGTAAATTATAATTGCCATCACTTGCTGAAAAATATGGCAATTTTGACTCCCTCATTTGCTTTGGGTTTGGACTTGAGAACCTGAATATAAACTAAATTTAATGCATTCTCAAACAGTCAATGTGTCTTGCAAAGGGTAATCAACTGATGCGCTTTGTACATTAGTAAATAGAACATGAACAGTAGCGACTTCACTAAACAAAGAATGGAAGCACAAGATAACAGGTTAAATTACTATAAAAACTCAATTTTGGCAGTACTAGGAAACTACAGCGAATGGGAATACAACGAACGTGCCCAGCTTTTCCCTCCACATCGTGGGCTCACCTGGAAAGTTTACGCCGTTAACGATGCTCGCAGCAATGGTGGCTGCTTCAGTGGACCTTCATGGATGGCTGGCGGTACCTGTCCTTGTCAGTGGTTCCCAGCTTTGCAGTCTTGGTTTTGTCAACCCTTTTCAAAGCTGCATCGAAATGTCTCGTCATCCCCAAGTCGAAATAACAGATATACGGATCTATTTTCTGAAAGCAAGGCAAGATGACGCGCATGTAGGACTGAGTTCTTTACTCAATGAAGTGGAGTTCGCAGTGCGCAGCAATGCCTACGTGTACCCATACTTCTGCATTTTATTTTAAAAGTCTGCCCCTGGGCATAAGTCTTTATTCAAAAATATAGGTTTGCTTCGTTTATGAAGTCAGGTAGGAACCGTGGTACTTGTCCTCCAGCAAAATGCAGCTTCTGTGGCTTTAGTCCTAATGCTCTGATAGGCACAACGCCGTAGCAGCCATGTCATTGGCTGCGAACCATGTGAAAGCCAGAACGTTTCAGCACAGTCAAGCCTAGGGCTGTACGAAGCTTTAAAACCCGTTTTTTATTGTCTGAAATGGGCCATGACACTGGCACCAAATTCATGGTTTTCAGCAAAATAAAATAGAGGATCTATAGTGCCTGTACGTATATGAATATCAAGAGTTAAAATGATATATCAGTGCTAAAGGAATCCCGGAGTTGCTGGCAATTAACCTCTATGAGCGCCAGCAACCGCCGCTTGGTCATCTATGGCGTGGGTGAAGTCATGTGCTGCATGAAGCGTCGGAAGCCGTCGTCTTCTAGCAAAGTTGCAGCAGCTGAGAATTGTTTACTTTTTACTGCCAAGCTGAGGTGTGAATTTCTCAATAGGATGCGCAGCTGGTTGCAGAAAAAATATCACAGCGTATCCACGGGGTGAGTGATGACGAGTGGGCGAAAATCTGGAGAGAATCACTGGTGAAACCGTGAATCTTCCGTGTGTAATTCGCCCAGTCATTCATCGTGTAAAGGCATCATGAGAAACGCTGGGTGTGTATATAGAAATCAACTTTTATTTGTTCTTAGAGATGATGAATGGCTTCCAATGTTCCTTCATTATGACTGCTTTATGAGCCGTGAATCGAAGGGTGAGCGGTTCCTGTACAGGTTGCACGGGAAAATTTGTAAATACTAAGTCAATGCATGTTTCTCAGATTGTGGTTGGTTTCATATGGTCATACATTATATATCCGGGTGCATATCTAGAAGCCACATGTTGGATAAGCCAATTATTAACCGTGTCTGCAATATCAACGTTGAAATAAGCAGCGAATATGAACGGTGTATTCTTGTACACTGTATCGGTGGCTACGTACATCGCCAAAAACAAACCCCATGGGATGTACAGACCCATGCCCTAAGAAGCTTCGGCCCTAAAACCGCCATGCCTGTGCGGGACACGCAGCACAGTCGCAGTGAAAACTAGAGGGGCGGTGTTTTAGAGCTTTTTCTAAACGCCCTTTAACTGCTACAAGCTCACTCTCTGGGTACCCTCTACACAATAAATAGTCAATTTTTGTGTAGTAGGCCAGTATTCACTATATCCTTCATCCTACTTTGAAAAGCGAGGCATCCGCTGCATACTTGCAAAAAAAATTGTGCAATTTTTTTATGCAATGGCTGACGACAAAGAAATATGCCTGAAATGGGTGTCTGCTTTTGTGATAGGTTGGAGCTTTCGACGACCCAATCGTTATGCATTCGCGTTATGCGATGCCTGGTTGTTCCTTTGCTCTTCTAAAACACATTATTACTCATGCTAACACGATTATTTTCCAGACATCAAGCCTGCTTAAGGCAAGTTTGCAACGGAGCTTCAAGCACCTCCTTTGGATGGACGATGTAACCGAAATGGTCAGTAATTACGCAGACTAAAGAATTTATCTGGCGATAACCAAGTTTCTTGTAATGTGATAACATCTGGATGAATCTGAGAAATTGAAATTCTGAGATCAGTTGAAGCAGCAAATACGGATCGACAGTTACGCTGCAGCACTCTCATCTACCTTCCGGTGATAAAAGCACCGTAGAGGCTACAGCCTCTTCTAAAATGTTATCTGTACCCTTGACCTGAGGTAGAACTTTCTTTGATTTATAGTTAGTACAGGTATCGGAAACCGTTAGTGAAGGCCCCCTTCATTTCTGTGCACGCGGGTCAACATCCATGCTTGCACATTCCTGTAAATTCGCATGGTAGATTTGTGAGTTTGAAAAGCTATCACTCTTTGCAGAGAAGCTGGAACTAGGACCCCCTCATTCGAGGGCATCCACATAACATCGCTTACTTGTGGGGAACATTTCCTTGGCTGTGACCTACTTTCAAAACACTACCCACTTGTGGTAATAGCTCCATTTATGACGTTAATAACCCACCAAGGCATTCGGACCCTGTCTACGACACGTTCCGCCAGCTTTGCCATAGCTTTTTAACTGATGCTGCGATCACTTGCGAAATATACGCCTGAATCATTGCCTGGTGACGTGCAGGTACGCTAGCATAACCATGTTCTCTTTCGTTTATCGCTGAAATAGCCTCCCTGCGTTAGCATCACCTTTTGTCTATTATCTCTAAGACTTGTATCTCTTGGTTTTTAGATGGGCATGTAGGGTTTTCAGCTTTGTGTGTACCTCCACATAGGCAGCACTTGAGGACTTCAGCAGAGCAGTCATCCGGAGAGTGACCTTCACCACAAGAACAACAACGCAAAGCAGATATGCAACCTTCAATACTATGGCCATAGCGCCTGCAGTTGCGAATTTGTAATGGACGTGAGGCAAGTGGGTCTACTCTAAAAATCTAGGGCCACACTTTGATTTCCGAAAGGCATGACATACCGGCAAATGTGGCTATCGCCACTAAGTGTGGACCCGTTGTTTATCAACTGTTCTGTTACATCGGTATATAGCTATCGCACCAGCGGCCGAAAGCTTCTCGAGTGTTTCTTCGAAGCTTAAGCTTTTATCTACGCCGCGAACAATCCCCTTGGTGCATGCAAGGTGTGGCGGGGTGAAAGCATTCACTTTAATCGATCCAAATGTCGACACTTTTCAGAAGATCATGCAGACAAGCTTGGTCAGGCGACCTACAAATTATCCCGCCTTTGCCAAACTGCCGAACATCAGTAATGTGAAGGTAGTGGCGCGTGACCGACTCGAGCTCAGCTTGTACCGCTTTTGGGTTGGTAAGCCTAACGAATCCTCCATGCAGAGGCACTAGAACTATACCGGAATTCTGTTTACACCACCACAAAAGAACGCTTGAAGTGGCATTTGATCAGGTGGAAGAGAGGCCAACCAAGGCCGATGCCACCCTTGGCCACCACCTGGAGAAATCGTCGACATAAGCTCGACTAGCAAAACAGACTGTGATTGGTCTAACAACCTGTATTATTTAGATTCGCCCGACCCTTATACGAAACCCTCGAGGGCTCACTCAGGTTTCGCAGAAGGCCGCTCGCCAGTATGTGATGGAACCGAGTTCTTGTTCACCTATTGTCCGTGGCACTTTCGAACGCAGCCGTTCGGTACGGCCACACTAGAACCCACACTAGAACGTAGTCTAGTGTGGGAAGAAGAAGAAGCGTTTTATCACGTCTCTTGATGCATGGAACGTTCTCTATTTATGCAGCTACTGCGACTACTAGTGATTAATTGTAGGCGGGTCCTCTGACGTGATCGGCATAATTTTGAGAATGTCCTGCTGCGGTGCATGTAATAAAGCGACAGCGAAAAGAGTTCGTGTCGCCGAGATTTCGCCATCGGCTTCGGCACCGTTGGTTGTAAGCGAGAAATCGTCCGTGAGCGAAAGATTGAGAAAAAAGCAAATAAAATAACGAATAAAACTTTTTGTCCCATTGAGGATCAAACCAGGCCGTTCACGTGGCAAGCAGGGGTCCTACCACAAAGCCAAGATGTTACTTGCAGCTGCTTCGGGGAAAAACACTACATGAATGGCAAGTGGTGGAAGGAGTCTCCTTGACGCATTTTGTTCGACAGGTGCCACGACGACAACGAGCCCATTCGGCGATTTGCAGGAGCATTCACGAGGCCACAAACTACGCCGAAAAAGGCTAGAATAGTGGAGCCATCGCCGCAAGAAACACACAGGAACTTTCAAACAGCCCTAAAAATTACAGCTATGTCCTTCTAGCGGAAAACATATCATGCTTTTCCAGAGGCGTTGATCAAGCAAACAGCAAGCGCTAGATAATGTGCTTTCATCTGCGAGAAATTCTGTGAGTCTGTGAGGCATTGTGAGACTGAGATGGCGAGTGCGCGGCGTTTATCTTGGAGGCCACGCGACTCTTGCTTCAGATCAAAAACCTGTATGTACCGTTTGCGCGCGCGCTGGTGCAATCTTCTGTGTGTGAGCGCGTGAGCGCGTGCACGTGTATCAAAACATATTAATAAGTATGCACTTAGCGGTCGAAGGGCGTACTAGGCGCCGCATTTGGCTATCGCGTTTTCTTGTGCATTTACCCAATTTTTTTCAATGAGTAAGGCACTGTTGTTGATAATATTGTCGTTTTAGACGTTGTCATACAGTGCGCTTTCACTCTGTGGAAATTGTTATTTGATTTTAGCGCCCTTTTAATGCGAAGGATGCAAGACAACTTATAGTATCAGTGGTGCGAGCTAGAATGCAGGGCGAAATTTCACTTTCACGCCAGTATACAGAAAAAATGATGAAGGGACTATTGAGGGAGGAAGAGGAAATGGCAAAATAAAACACACACACACACACACACACACACACACACACACACACACACACACACACACACACACACACAAACGCGCATGTGCCCACCCCCAAGCAGCACTTTCGTAGCTGCAATTTCTATTACGAAACTGAAATAGCTTGAGCCATCTCGCAGTTGAGAAATTCACCTCAGTATAACTTACAAAAGCTAGTGGATGTTGGTACTGGAAATTATGACTTGCAAAAGTTTGTTCATGCCTCTTTTGCACATCTGAGAATTCCCTGTTTCTGAGGAAACCACCGGGGGCACCCTGCTGGCTGCCTCAAACATTATGTGGTTTCTATGACGCTGGATGTGTAGGGACACCTGGGGCCGTGTTTATCCCGAAAAGAAAGAAAACAAATTGAATTCCAGTGCAAAGGCTTACGAGGCCGCTTAGCTCAGCGAATGACTGATGGTTGTCTTTATCCCTGAGGGCTCGAGCAAGATGAGGTGCTAAATGTTTCAGCGTACGCTATTACGGGCTGTTCGAAATTATGCAAAATCACGTTAACGTGAAACTACGTACCCGAGCTGGAGAAGAGGGCACGACGGTAGAAGTCGACATGAATAATGAATAAAAGAAACCAATGAGAAATGTACTGAAGGATCAAGGACAAGTTCGGATCGGCAAGGACGAATCGAGCCATTAAGCGTGTGGGAAGTGCTGCGGTAGTACATACATACATACGTACATACGTACGTACGTACATACGTACGTACGTACATACGTACGTACGTACATACGTACATACATACATACGTACGTACGTACGTACGTACATACATACATACGTACGTACGTATGTATGTATGTATACATACATACATACATGTACGTACGTACGTACGTACATACATACGTACATACATACGTACGTACGTACGTACATACGTACGTACGTACGTACATACGTACATACGTACGTACGTACATACATACGTACGTACGTACGTACATACGTACATACGTACGTACATACGTACGTACGTACGTACATACGTACGTACATACATACGTACGTACGTACATACATACGTACGTACGTACATACATACATACGTACGTACGTACGTACATACATACATACATACGTACGTACGTACGTACGTACATACGTACGTACATACGTACGTACATACATACGTACGTACATACATACGTACATACGTACGTACATACATACGTACGTACATACGTACGTACGTACATACGTACGTACATACGTACGTACGTACATACATACATACGTACATACATACATACGTACATACGTACGTACGTACGTACATACATACATACATACATACATACATACATACATACGTACGTACGTACGTACATACATACATACATACGTACATACATACATACATACATACATACGTACGTACATACGTACGTACATACATACATACATACATACATACGTACGTACGTACGTACGTACGTACATACGTACATACATACGTACATACATACATACATACATACATACGTACGTACGTACGTACGTACATACATACATACATACATACATACGTACGTACGTACGTACGTACGTACGTACATACATACATACATACATACATACATACATACATACATACATACATACATACATACATACATACATACATACATACATACATACATACATACATACATACATACATGCATACATGCATGCATACATGCATACATACATGCATACATGCATACATACATGCATACATGCATACATACATGCATACATGCATACGTACATACATGCATACATACATACATGCATACATACATGCATACATACATGCATACATACATGCATACATACATACATGCATACATACATGCATACATGCATACATGCATACATGCATACATACATACATGCATACATGCATACATGCATACATGCATACATGCATACATGCATACATACATACATACATACATACATGCATACATGCATACATGCATACATGCGCACATACATACATACATACATACATACATACATACATACATACATACATGCATACATACATGCATACATACATACATACATACATACATACATACATACATACATACGTCCTTATTGCGAGCGTTTCGATATGCACGATATATATATTAAAGAAAAGTTTCAAATAGACATTCAAAGACGGAAGCAGGTAGAGCAAGGAATGGCAGGAAGGTCAACCAGGCGAGCGTACGGTTTGCTATCCTACACCAGGGGAAGAGTATTGAGGGTTGAAAAGAGAGATAGAAAGAAGAGAACATAAAATAAACGTGAGCTTTAACTATAAACGTCGCTTTACTTATAGGCTGATAAGCTTATGAAAATATGATTAGCAACATCTTTCTATAAGCTTAAATGAAGGCTACTCTGTCAGAGACATGACATATGAACTCGTTATTGTGTAGCTTCCGTAGTGTGTGATGTTTTTATCTTGCACTCACCATGACCTTGCTGATAACGGTGTTGGCGATGAGTTTCGGGACTAACATTGGGAGTGATGATAATTGCCCGTCATTTTTAATTGAGTTTGCTTGAACTGTCGCTACGTTAGTGCCTACACGTATGCAAGGGTGGCGTCAGCGCAATATCTGCTGAATGTATTGAATACGGATGGCATTAATTACCAGTAGGTTGGACCCCGTGAAAAAGGCATTGCGAACCCCTCACACTTGCGGGGTCATCAGTGACGTGCCAGCCTAGAGCATCGCGTGGCCGGTAAGCGCGTATTCTCCACGTCCACGAAGGCTAATGAATTCCGGTTAACCACGTGGTTGCCCGGAACCCAGGCCAGAAATTAATGAGCTTTGAAAACTCGATGACGCGACGGCATTTGAACCGTCTTCCCGTCTGATCCACGTTCGTGCAAGAGCGGATACTATCGCACACTCTCCCTCGCACGACCCGGCATTAAAGCGGTCTTTAACTCTCGAACTTTTGCGTAGGTTGCACTTGGTTTAGAAAAGTTCCTCATTGATTCGGCAAACCTAATCACCTTTGGGTACCCTTTGAGAGACCGGCAATGGCCACTGTGTGGAGGCGTGGAAGTTTCGTGCCGTCAATAGCCGTTATTTAGGCTCGTTACTATAGTCATCGGACTGGAAGCAGTGTAGGTTAGCCCAATTTAGACATGCACTGTCATACCATTTTCACTCTAATCACCAAAGTATGAAGATTTAGTCATCACGTTCAGAAGAGAAGCAGCGAAAATGCAAGTCTATCCGGTTATCTTGTGTTATAGCATTAAAACAAATAATGAAGCAGTGCGATCGGGTAACAGATCATTTAGTGAAGGCGGGCATTCATTCGGCACAATTTATTTACCGCGTTGTAGACAACTAGTCTGTGCTGTTTTGTCGACAATACGCTCCCCAATCACAATGTAACCTTATCCGAAGGTTATTCTCTTGGCTCATAGCGTGCATATCCGGACATTGATTGGTTTTGGCTTGCAGCTAAAATCGCCAATAACACTGGCAGAAGATTTCGCTGAAGGCACCGAGGGTAATTCTAATCGAAGGGGAATGATATTAACACACATCATCAGATGGAATAGGCTCATGTTCGACGTATGCCTGAAACCATTACGGAAATGCTGAGGCTCTTGTCTGCCGCTCAGACGAATGCTTCTCTTTCCTTTCTTTTTTCTTTGCTGAACAGTGCCTTGAAGGAAATGCAGCTCTTCACTGAAAAAAAAAAACAGGTTTTTTTTCTCGTTCCTCGCAGGCAACGAAGTTTTCAGTTATGCCCCGTTATTGGGACTAACACGTGAGCACCTTACACGTTCAGGCCATATTCAGTCAGCTGGAGCATGACCTCCATCGTAAAGCACACAATTGTTCACGTGGTCTTGTACGATGCCTCATAAAGATTTATCTCTCTCTCTCTAACTTTTATTCCCTTTACCCTCTCCCCAGTGCAAGGTAGCCTACCGGGCTCAGCCATGGTTAACCTCCATGCCTTTCTTTCATCGTTATTCTCTCTCTCTCTCTCTCTCTCTCTCTCTCGTTTCCGAAAGAAAACCGCATTTCTGTAGATCTCGCTCGAGCGACGAAATGTGTACAGTGCTTGCGAACCCGTACGGAGCGAGCCAATCTCCTCCCGACAAAAACTCATTTCCCTTCAAAGCGACACAGTCATCTGTCTCCCCTTTTATCACCCCAGTGCGAAGCGGTGATGCGCTTAGGAATGTACGCCTCATGTATATTGCCACGCACGTGCGTGCTTTACGCCCGCTCTCGACAGTACGAAACACAGGCGCTATACATGCGTAGAAGGCATGCGTACACGACATAACTGGACGAATTGCGGTACACGACGATATGGCGAAGAAATCAAATCATGACTAAGGTGCGGGCATAGTTATTTAGATATTTGCATTTTCTTAAGAACAATGAATGAACCTGAGTCGTGATTGAAATTTTCAGAGCAGCTAATCTTAAGCTATCCTGAACAAGCAGCTGAAGCGATGGTTTCTGGATCTTAGTGCATGTTCGTTTTGATGTATGAAACCGACAATAAATAGGCACATTTCAACTTCATAAAAGCGTAGGGCAGTCTGATGTATAATATGTCCGTGCACCAATGATTAATTTCATATATACTAAAGCTTTTGGTACGTTCCACTAAGTCTGTTTAAGTAAAATTCCTTGCTAGCCATTCTGAGATGCTAACTAGCCCTATTACACTTAGTTTTCACAGGTCGCTTTCTTACTGAAGTAAACCTTGTACTGTACTCGTAAACTCATACACAATGGAAAATTGAAATAGTTCATAGAGAAGCCACTGTTGGCAGAAACTTGCTTTTGCGACCCTTCTCCTGCAAATCCTACAACCTAAGAAAAGTGTAAGCTAATGTGAATAACGGAGAAGGCGTAGAGGCAGATAATTACCAAACTTAAGGATCTGAGAACCAGCAATAGCTGTTAAAGACTACGAGATCCACGCTACAGAACATTCCATAAACAATAATACAACTGGAGTGGCACCTAGTTCCTCCAATAAATGTGATCATTTGTAGATAACAATTCTTAATGACCACCCAGGAGAACAGGCCTAGTTCACCACCTAGAGTGTTACTCTAGGTGTGTTGTGTTAACATCGTATATGCGATTATTGCGTATATACTCAAATAACACGTACGGTCATAACCACACAAAGTATATACAAAAGAGTCTATCGTTAGAGAGAGAGAGAGAGAGAGAGAGAGAGAAGTAATAGTACCGAAAAAAAAATCAGAGGTCAAGCTGTTTAGGACAACCGGTTTGCCGCCCTACACATTGGTGAGATTGAAAGAGAGAGAAATAGCGAGAAACACAGCAGATAACGTGCGAATGTCTGGTATATAATGTTTAGAGACAACATGCTTTTAAGTTTTCTACGAGAGGCAGGAACAAATGATGTTTTTGAGACGAACTACATGAAAAGAGCCCTTCCAGCGGAGCAATTGCAGGCCAGGTCTGCCGGAATAATCCAGCCTGTGACATCATCATCGTCGTCGTCGTCGTCGTCGTCGTCATCATTATCATCATCATCACAAAACCTCCACTACAATCTCTGACGTCCGTTCTATGGCGCAACTTGACAGTAGACAAATGTCTGCTAAAAGTATTCCTACTTGTTCTCGACAGAAGACATTGCAGCAGACAGCGATGAAGGCCTTACAAAGGTTTTTTTTAAAGAAAACCAGACTTGGACAAGCGGCCGTGACCGTACTGTTGCGTCCGACGCAAGAGAGATGCACTGTGACTGACTGAGCTGACCGAAAAGGTCTATAAGGGTTCGCTGTCCTAAAAACACCGATAGTGATATTGTGCGGTGCATCGCGCAAACACTGTTTTGCCACGATGGCAACATAAATAACTTATCGAGGTTCCCTGATTGCTAACTGTGGAAAATGTCCACAAAAGAACGAGGTGTTGGCTCATAGCGTTGTGCTATAGGTACGAAAAGCAGAAATAAAGACATGGCAAAACGCTCGCGTTCTGTGCTTAAGCAGGTGCATCATTTATAGAAAATGTGGTGGAAGTTGCCTAATATTGGTACCAGCTCACTTTCGGAACCGAGGCCGCACCGTGGTTGTCTAGTGACTAAGGTACTCTGCTGCTGATTCACAGGTCGCGGGATCGAATCCCGGCCGCGGCGGCTGCATTTCTCATGGAGGCAAAACTGCTGTAGGCCCGTATGCTCAGATTTGGATGCACGTTCAAGGACCCCGGTGTTTGAAATTTCCACAACCCTCCACTACAGCGTCTCTCATAATCATAAGGTCAATTTGGGACGTGAAACCCCACATAAAAATCAATCAAATCAGCACCAAGTGAAAAAAGTAATTGGCCGCTTCGATCTATCACCACTCGTGGCAGTTCCTGACCACTGCTTGACCGTTTAGTGTGCGACGGTCATTAGCCGGGGCACATTTCGTGACGTTAGGAAGTGACAATTCTGTAAGGAGGCTTGTGTGTTGGAGGACCATATCTCGCAGAAACAAAGGAAAAGAGGAATGAACGAAGGAATTGTGCAGGACATGGACATTCTGTTTATTTTCCTTACTCTACAATATCAGCATTTTTTGGTGTTACTTCACTAGATACAGCTGCGGGCCGTCCTGTCTAGGTGGTAACTTTGCCTCTTTTTCATCGCCTTGAGTTACCTTTAGCGAAAAACTTGTTACGTAAATTAAGTTTCAAACATGTAAAACCACAAACCAAGCGCAATTAAGTGATTACTTCAAATGGCGGGTATGTTTAGAATAAAAATTGGCAGATCCCACGTACAGTGGGAATCGATGATATGCGAAGCCCGAATGAGAAATGTTGATATGGCACTTCAGAATCAGCACAACGTTACGAGGTGGAAGTAAATGATGCCATACGTGAGTTACGTGTCATGATTATCATGTTGGGATGTGTCGTTTACCTTCGTCATCTATTCACGTCACGTGATACCAAATTTAGTATATGTTGAGCTAGCAAAACGGCCGCAAGCCATGACAACATGTTTCAAACGGCCGCAAACATGTTGTCATGTTCTTGCATGACATGCGTGTCAGGATTATCATGCATTGTACCAGTCGTATATTTCGTCATTCATTGACGTCAAGTAACACCAAATTTTGTCTATGTGGAGCTAGCAAAGCGGCTGCGAGCGCATCATGAAAAGCCTAATATACTCCAATGTAGCGTTGACGCGCGCGCACGCTGGGCACAGCGACGCTACGTTAGAAAAAACGCGAGAACTCTATAGTGTGACGTCAGGCGCGACCAGCATCTCATGATTATTATGTTTGCACCAGTCACATACCTTCATCATTCATTATCGTCACGTAATACCAAATTTGGCATATGTGAAGCCAGTGAAACGGCTGCGAGCGAATCATCAGTGTGGCGTGTAGTCATGTTGTTACACGACACGCATGTCGTAATTACCATGTTTGGATGTGTCATTTACCAATGTCCTCCGTTCACGTCGCAAAATACCGAGTTTAGTACATACGCGTGAAGCTAGCGAAACGGCCGTAAGCGCATCATGAGCGTAGCATGTGGTCATGTTGTTACATGACGCGCATCTCATGATTATCATGTTTGCACTAGTTACATACCTTCGTCATCCATTCAGTACTGTAATGCCAAATTTGGTATACTTGACGCTAGCGAAACGGCCGCGAGCGCATCATGAGCATGGCATGTAGTCATGTTGTTACATGACACGCATGTCATGATTTTCATGTTAGGGTCTGTCGCTCGTGTTTGCCATGCAATCACGCCATACCATACCAGTTTTGCAGCATGTCATGTGAACAAAACCACCGCAAGAGCTGAAGGACCATGAAATATAAATCATGACATACATGCCATAATTTTCATGTTATGACTAATCAAATATGTTCTTCATACAGTCATGTTATGCTATACCAAGTTTGGTATTGATATCATTATCGAAACGGCCAGGAGAGCTAAAAGTCGTAGGCGGCTACATAGATAGATAGATAGATAGATAGATAGATAGATAGATAGATAGATAGATAGATAGATAGATAGATAGATAGATAGATAGATAGATAGATAGATAGATAGATAGATAGATAGATAGATAGATAGATAGATAGATAGATCTGCAACAGCCATCTCACCGACAGCCAGAAAGCTGCAGCCAGAGCACTGCGAACCAAGCCGTGTACACGAACACCAAACAGGAAAAACGTGCAAGGGGTGCTTCTGCAGGCGAGAAGTTTATTGCAAGGCCAACGAATTGCCGGAAGGGAAACGTCAGTCCAACCGGTTAAGGCGGTCGTGAAGCTGCAGCCGAGCAGTAAACTTGCTCGACCAAGCTGCTGGATACAAGTGGGAAATGGCGGAGTAACGACAGGAGGGAAGTAGCCTGCCGATGTCGTTCGACATCAATCTGGAATGAAGGGTGGATTGGCCAAGAAGGGCGACATAGACGAAGAAGCAGCGATCGAGAACGAGTGGAGAAGTAGCGCCTGGGATGACCGCGCTTCTTTCGATCAATTGCAGGGGTGAGAAAGGAAGTCGTCCAAGATTTACATGACGGATATAGAGAGCGCAAACAACTGAAATAAAAATAAATGCCGATAAGCTACAAGCAATTGGTAACACCAAGAGTGACTGCATGCGGAGCACGTTTTCAGTAGTTGTAGCTTTGCTGACTCTCGGCAGAACGCAGCGTGCTTTTCAGTACGGCTCTCATGGAAGTGCTACCGATCTCAAGCGTGCATTCCGAGCACGATAGAGCTCCTCTTCAGAACTTTAAAGGCAAGTGGCAGATTAAAGTGCGGGCTGGCAGGAGGCCGAGGACAGATGCGAAGTATATAGCAAGCTGTGTCATGTGTTCATGGCACGTTGTGTCTGCGGAAGTTCATCATACCCGTGATGTCTGTCAAGAGACGATGACTTCTGCTAAGCAACATTCGCGCAATTTAATGAGAATGTAAGAAAGATATATGTCCGTGGAAAATCGCACCTCGAAAAGAGAAAACAGTATAAGTACAATGGCTAACCTGAACTAATTCTTGAAGAACTTGATATATTTCATAAAGGTTCATGAAATTGCCATGACAAATGGTCAATTAGACTTATGAGCAGCGAAAGATGGAAATTGATTTTTTTATAATCCCGCAGATCTATTTCCCGTATGGCCTATTATCAATAATCTTGTTAAAATTGTTGTTCCTCTAGTCTCCTTCTATCCTCTACACAATTGCTGACTACCTAATTAGTACGTCCGGAGCTGCCGACGTAAAGCTCTCTAGCTGGAGCTATCGTTAACAACGACGTATGATATTTCAATCTGACGTCAACACTAACATAAACTGCCGCGTGTTTAGTCAGCATCCTGAAGCTCTAGGGAAGCAGGTGAACATCTTCAAATAAATGCAGTCAGGGGGTAAACAAGTTTGCTGTAATGAAAAGCGGCAAATACAAAAAAATAACTTTTCTGAATACGGCACACGTTTCCAAGACTATGCGTGGCCTGACTCAGCTTGCTCGATAAATTATTCCTGGCATTCAGTATACGTGTAGAGGTAAATGTAAGCGACATCGCCTTTCAATTGTCTAATAAAAGCGATTGGTGCCACTCACCGATCTGGACGGGATACTGTTGTCGAGGTCTCCCAATATAGTTTTTTTCAATGCCACGTTTGCTGTATTTTTTTTTATTCGCGAAGCCGACGTCCTGCGTTTAGGGGAACGATATGTGAATATTTAGTGGACATAAGAGCCTCAATTTGGCCTGTGGTGTACCTGCATGCCAAGAAAGAGGCCCCTCTCCAAGTGCGAAAGCTCGTAAGCAAATATTAACACGAGTTCGTCCCTAAGAAGACGCGGACATACTTGATTTCCTACAAATCGAAGTCGACCTGATGTAACCATGCAGTGCCAGTACCTCCGTCGACGTTCTTTCTTGCAGTTTAGGCCCGGTCTAGTATACTGCCATTTCTAAAAACAGGAACATCGCATGCCCATCGTGGTGTGCTCTCTTTAAGGTATACCCCTCGAAGGCATGACGTCGTCGGCAAGTTAGAACACGCTTCTCCATCTCTGCGCTCAGGTTTGCGTCGAATGTTAGGCATAGCCGAAGGCACACGGCTGGTGCGTTTTTAATCAAGAATTAATCAAACAGTGATCAAGTGCTTGTTCACGTGAGATTTCACATGGACGCGCCTAAGTGTTAGCGAGAAACCGACCCAGATATCACACAGATACGCTGGTTTGATATTCCAAGGGTACCACCATAAAAATAAATATGTGAAAATAGCATAGTTATGGTGTAGAGACGAGTCCCATCGTTAATAAACGCTATCTTGTTCAAGTGAAGCACTTGTTTCTGAACTTAAAAACAAACGAAACCAAACAAGCAAACAAGAAAAATTATGGACATTCTTGACTACCACTGAGGTGTGTTCTATAGATTGCACAATACGCAAGTTATCATGGTTTCACGTAGCGCGTATACATATACGGTATATATATTGAACACGTATTCAGAACCATGGGAGCCACGATACAGCGATGAATACTGTAGTTCTGGCTGTCATTCTGAGTGTCGAAAACAGGTGTCATTGTCACATACTTCGGTAAGCATTTTATTTCAGGTTGTTTACAAAGGCTAAAAAACAAAAGTGCTGTTCATGATAAGTGACTCGGAACGCAGAAACGTCTTTTGGAATGTGCAGAATTCTTAAACATATAGGAAATAAAGTGAATGAGCTGAAAAATTAAAATCAAAACAAAGTAACGAGGTGCGCTCAGTTTTTATCCAGTTGCAAGAACGTACGTGATGATGAAAATATCTTTATTGAAGCGCGTAAAATGTCAAAATGAGAACTTGAAGTCGAACATCTATTTTATACGCCCATCCGAATATGCGACAATCAACTAAGTTAAGCTTCATAATGTATGCTTGTGATTCGATGGCTTTAATAAAATAGAACACAGCCTTGAAAAGACCATTTTCTTCAAGAAACCAAAATAGTGATCGGTTTCCTGATATAAAAAAATTGCAATCATGCCGCCTCCTAACACGTACTACAGGAGATACATATGGTGAACAAGACCTTCTGGGCTATATAGTTTTGGCTCCATTCGGAAGTTCAGGTCGTTTTGTCACATCTCTTGGTTACGCGGGACGACTTCAAGCACTCCGATAGTGGTGGTGGTATGAGCCGAACGCTGTTCTTCTTGCAGCTGAATGTCGCGAATACGTACACGGCGTGAAACTTGTCAACATGGCCTCAACAAGCGTGAAGCTCGCGGTATGGCTTTATGCTACCCTATAGTAGAGTACCAAGTACTCTAAATTGTTTACCCCGCTTTTTCTAAACACACTAATTTGATTTATTGGGAAAGTAAAACTTGATGGCTTTGTCCCGAGGAATCATTATATTGCGAAAATTCCCGTGCGTGCCACAGTTTATATTCATGAGTCTTTTTCGTGTGGGAAAAACAGGAATCACTGAGAGTGATAAGGGTGAGACGTGTACTGAAATGTAGTGTCCTTACAATTTTTGTGATGTGAAAAAGCTGTTTTCGAGAAGACGGAGTATGATAAACACACACAAACGCAAAATAGATGAAAAAAAATGACCGCCCACTCAGTGCTCTAAGATTGACGCTCCTCTTAGCCTAAACTTGTCCTGCGTCAGGCATAACCAGCAGTATCTCCTGAATGCTGCCTCATAGAGTACCTAAAAACTGCAGTGAGTGAGGATATTTTAGATGGCACTGAACCACTACTTTTCGATTGGTTGCTGTGGGAGCTGTGCCTGGGTGCTCGGGGAACGACTGCCTCTCTCAGTCTCCTGGATGGTCAGAGTACGCGTCGGGTTGTTGGTGGGGCACGGACAAAGCGGAGAGGATGGCGCAGAGGGCCGCGGCGGCTCGTGCTCGTCGCCCGACAGACAAACAGACAGACAAACAGGCGGACAGACAGACGGACGAATGGACAGACAGACAGACGGACGGACGGACGGACGGACGGACGGACGGACGGACGGATGGAAGCGTGGATAAATGGATGGACGGACGGATGCATGGACTGACGCATGGGTAGACGGACGGATGGATGGAAGCATGGATGGATGGATGGATGGATAGATGGATGGATGGACGGATGCACGGACAGACGCATGGATAGACGAAAAAATGGTCATATGCTTCACCCCACTCATCATCATTCGCTCGGTGAACAAGCCGTGATTTTTTTCTACTGCAGGACACTTTCAGAGTTTTTAGACCTAGGAGTTTGCAGAATCTTGCATGGGATTTACACTCGCAGACAACTTTTCTTAGCAACGAGGGAATGCTGTAAAGTCTGATCGCAAGTTCATTCAAGAGTTCTGCACTCGATAGCAGGAGTACAACTTCCCTTTTCAATTCTGCAACGTCGATGCCCACTTCTTTCATCTTGAGTAAGAACCTGCCGAAGACCTTCTTTGAAGCGTTTTTAGCCAAGCTGTTAAATTTGGCCTCGAGTTCTTCAATTTTTTTAGAGTTCAACATTACTTGGCATTGTAAATGATGTTGATCAAAAAAAGTGATTGCAGACACAAGAAAAAAAATAGTTGGCAAGAGCGGCTGTGGTCAAAAATAGAAACTATTACAGAAAAGAGCTTGAACTAACACCTTCTTGAACATAAAACTCGGCGGAAGATGCAGATCGTGCAATACCACTGCTGCCAGGGAAGAGCAGGTGCTGGTGTGGGCTAATTTATAGGGCTTGCTTTCAGGGCAGCAACCTCCAGCAGCGAAATCGTCCAATGCCAGCAGCAGGTCATGATGTGACCACGCAGACACAACTTCAGCAAGTGTAGATGATCCAGCACCTTTAAAGGGCAATGCGACGATGCAAAACCACCAAGACAACCACCGATGAAGCAGCCGTGATGGGCGAAGAATGGGTGGTCAGGATAAGTGCATGAACAGAGAACTCAGCTCATGCAATGACACCGCTGCCAGCAGATATTCACCAATAAGCTGGTGGTGTCTGTTATAATTACACAATCTCATTTCTTTACAATTCTGGGCATAGTGTTCCAAGTACTTTTTGTTCTTTTTTCATTGTATTACGAGAGAAAAATAAGTTGTAGAAATACTTGGTAAGCTTTTTTTAACCATGCTGGACATGAACAACATATATGCCTTGCGACGATTTTTTCGATAGTCTCTTTTTTTGTTGCTCCTCTTTGAACGGAAGAAAGGTCGGCATATATCGATTGACGATGTATATTTCAATTCTTTTGGTGCTATCAATCAATCAATCAATCAATCAATCAAAAAGGTACACTCTTGAATGAGGGATAAGCGTAGGCCCCTTTGCCAAACAAACCCACTTACAAGGAAAGAAGCAAAGAAACGAGCGGAAAAAAATTTCGCGATCTCTATATGTGGAGTAGTAAGTGTGTCGGTGCTCAACTTTTGGAAACAAAGGTTCAGTAATTGTGCTAGATCATTATCAATGCATTTTTCTTTGCTGCCGAGTTCACATACATGCGCTCCCATCTGATAGTATTAGCAGGTGCCCACATATCAGCAAAGGTATAGGCACTTAAAGTGATAGCTGTTTTCTTATATGCAGCCACTCGCGGAACGCCTGAACTCTCCGCCACGTGCCGCGGCAATGAGGCACATGAAAACAACTTAAGCTTGAAGTGTTTAGTGTATGCTTTAGGTGTATGAATGATTGATATGAGCACGCTTTCTACTAATTGGGATCTTGCGAGGATTAACGACAGGCAGCACGAGTTGGAAGGGATCAGTTGAACAAAACCACTAAAGAGTCATTTGCACCCAACTTGTAGAATTTCTTCATTAAAGTTCTCTGTTTCTTTTGTACAACAGCCAAGGAGGAGACGTTTATTTTATGCCTGGATACACGAGCATGTTTCTCTCCTTCCTTTTTTTAAGGAATAGTTACAAGGTCTCGTGTGCATGTACAAATAGCACCATGCCATAATTACAGTCGAGCTTTGATAGTCGTACCAGACGCTGGCTTGTTAATTCAAGTGTTACAAGCATTCATGCATATTTTGTTGCTATTGTGGCGAGAGAATCGGACGCCATGCCATGCAGGGTAAGTCTGATCATTCTCACCTCTATAAACATTGATATAACCTCCAGGTATTTCATCGTGGAAGTAAGTAAGGAAGCACACATCTTTGCCGCTTAACTGTACATCTTCCCTTTCTTGCCCACTCATGGCAAGAGTAATGTTTGAAGGGGTATTCATCGTTTGTCTTCGCAAGCTGCAAAGAGAAAACACAAACAGCATATCTTGAGCCAAACGTATATACTGAGTGCCCGTTCATTTCTAGAGTGACCGTTTGGCTTTCTTTCCTTTTTTGCTAATATGAGCACTCAAGCCACCCAGGAATAGCCGCACGTAGTAGGGCGAGTGGAAGAAAGAATAGGTCGCATGTCCCTAATGTACTTTCGTCTCTCGTGTCAATCATCCATTTGTCTTACTCGCACTAAGACTGGAGGCAGGGCCATTCTGGAGGCACGGCCATTCTCTTAGAAAAAGAAGCCATGAAGGCGACGTTGGCGACACGCAGAAAGCCAGGGTGGAACTCTTCTCATGCTGGCTCACTGTTCTCTCAGCGTGTTTGACCATTCATTACACATCCCGCTTTTCCAGGAAAAAAAAAGAAAGAAGAAGAACTTTCGCTGCAGTGGAAAGCTGCGCAAGCGTGTTTAGGTGTAATGGGTTTCTAGATCCACTAGAGTACTGACTGCCGGCTCTCTTTTCCTTACGGGCGCTCGCGTATTCGCACAGACGGAACTCTTATTGCCGCTTCAAACCTAAAAACTTGCCGTGGGTGGCGTGTGTTTTAAATATTTTCTTGATCTGGCTGCAGTAACTTTATTGAAGGTGACGTAATTTTGTATTGTCTTGTCAGCAGACGCGCTTTTTCACTAAAGAAGCGATCAAAAGCAGTGCAAAGAGAACGAAAACGTGACTAGAACACCAGACTGGTGCGATAAGCTTAGCGCCGGTCGTGTAGTTTTCTAACGTTTTTACGCGAAAGCGTATTATATGCACCATCTGTGACATAAGCATCGTAAAATATTTTTGTGAAAAAGCAACGCCACTTAGATATAAAACGAAGAAGGGGAAAAACGACAAAGCTATGAAACGTCGTTTAAGGGCTTGTGTGAGCAATGAACCATACGAGTAGGCCAAGAGAACATTCGCGTAGTAAGTAAATTCCTTGACATTGTGTCTGATCTCATAGGCAAACATGAACACAGACGTTTCATTTTATTACCATGAACGGTGGCTTTCACAATGCACAGGCAGGGCAAAATTGTTTTTCAATGGTAGCCCGGATAATGTAAATTTGTTCTCGCAACGATGCCCACTTAGTCTATTTCAGGGCCATGATGATCTTGCCTAAGTTCCTGCACAACGGGCCTCACTTTTCACTCAATTCGGCTTGAAAGTTGCTGATTACGGGCGAAAAAAGAACTTCATTCTACGAAAAAAGGGTTACCTGTAGCATGCTGTGAATGTGTTATCCCATCACATGAATAGTGTTCTCGTCTTTGACGGGCTAGAGCAAAGTACGAAATACCGTGCCCGCAAGATGATTTAACCACCCATTTCATTGTCGACCGCATGAGCTGATACTTCAAAAAAAGTTCAACTTCCATGCATGTCGGTATCGTGCCACAAGGCCTGATCACTGCATAGCGTCATTGTCACTAAAGCACTGTATAGCTTGATGGTACTTGAGACAGTCGCATTCCTTATAATAATATTATTTGGGGGGTTTTATGCCACAAAACAACGATATGGTTAGGAGGGACGCCGCAATGAAGGGCACGGGAAATTTAGAACATGTGGCGTTTTTTTTTTTTACGTGCACTAACCTCTCACAGTCCACAGGCCTCTAGCATTTCGCCTCCACCAAAACGCGCCCACCGGAGCCGGGATCGCATTTGTGATCTCCGAGTCAGCAGCAGAGCACCGTAACTACTGATTCACCTTGACAGGGAGATCACGCTCCAGAATGTTGCATCACTTCCTCTACAGGAACAACTGCTTTTATCACGAACAGCCCACGCTGCGTACTCTGTGTGACAGCCTAACGTAACTCAAGTTACAAGCCGACGAAATAAATTAGAGCGAGCTAATGTACAAGCAAACAGCTTTGATAATAGACGGCTCGCGACCGATTCTTTATTATTTTCGCAGTAAAAAATTGCCACAGCCAAAAATATTTTTGGATCTTTTAGGGTACGAACGCAACAGAAATTAGCGAAAAAGATACGTTGAAGTTTGTTCCGCAACTCAACAAATCACTGGAATGACTGTCTCGAGCTCATTCGCTATACTATTCAGAAGGTGTATTGAGTAAACTCCCAAGACATGTTTATAAGCCCCCTACGCTTCCCAGTTTCTTGCCAGAGTGCTTCTCTTTCGAAACAGTTTATTGCGGGGTTCGCAACACATTGTGTATTCGCGAGGAAAACGCTTGCTGAGAAGAGACTGTCGCAAGGGCAAGTAAACTCTGTCATATGTACAAATTAAAAAAAAATTGACGCGCACGCTGTGTCATTTAAACTGCAGTTGCTTTCTGGTTCCACAGTCGTTCTTTGTAATAATTAAACTTGTCTTCAATGTTTTCTTTTCATTTTTCATTCAATTCTAGGGGCTTAGTTTTTACACATTGCTTTCTCCTTTCTGCGTTTTTTTTTTGTCCGTATGATGTGTCGTTGGAATTTGTTAATTTTAAAAATTAAGTCGTCTGAAAAGTTTTGCAATCATTTCGAGGTATGGTGATACATATAAAAACAATCTCCAATAATTAGGCGAAAGTGTTCCGAATCATTTCCCATGCGCACAAAAGAAAACATGCTTACCACGTGTTGATCAGCCTTGCGAAATGCATTTTATAAGTACATCAGCCTCACATAAAGCGTTAGAGTACCTGGCGAGGGGTGACGTCAGAATAGAAAGTTAATATCAGGTGAAAACGTCTGCCTGAAAAGCACAAGCAAACTATAAAAATCTCGCAGACTACGTGGCCCCACATTGTGTTATTCACTTGTTCAATTTCGCTTTCTTAATTTTACTTGCAGTTTGTGTGCATGCGCTTAGCTTCAGTCACCGGAAATCATGTGTCGGCAAGCTCTTTTGCGAATTTGGTGCAATAGTGAAATAACGTAGTGGAGAGATGAAGCCTGGTTTACGAAGCAAACATCTTTTGTTTCATACAGCTTGCACATGCACAAAGTGCACCCAATATTTAGGCTTTCCGTTCTGTTCTTCAGAACACTCTACATCGGCAACCTATATACGGCTGGTGTATGTGCATGTAAAATAGAAGTGTTCATGTTTAAGCAAGTACTACGCAACAATTTACTGGGGTCGGAATAACATGTTGCGGAGAACAGCCATTCCAAAGGAAAACCTTGTCTTGTACTGCCATGTACTACACCATAGTGCTGGTGCGCTTCGATAACAAAATAAGCAAGAGAAAAAAAAAACTAATGAGGAGAAAGTTTTGTCCACATGGAAATTTACGGGGCGTTTTAATGAAGTATCATCTGGTACATATTGCTAAACGAACAGTTCTCGGATAAGAAAGCAATAAATATCAAGCGACACGCACTCTCAAGAGAGGTGCTGCGTGTTAACCATAATTGTGAACACATGCTCAGAATGCGCACGCACTCTACAACGAGAACAACATTCTTTAGAAGCGCATTATGGTCATGTACAGCAGCTTGTATCATTACATTTGCTTGCTTTTTTTTTCTGTTGTAGCCGAAGTACTTCGCGAGTGCATTAGCACGGTGTCGACGACAAAAGTGGATTCGCACATGTACAGGAGGAATTCTGGTGAACACATGAGAAGTTACGGTGCAGTCGCTTCGGAATTTCCTCGTTTTGGCGGTTCACGGAGCAGCGCTGAATGTAATAAAAACATACAAGAATAAGCAAAAGCTTGCAGCGATGTTTGAATGCCTTCGAGGCGAGATGCGAGGCGAGAACGGCTAAAAGCATCTCGTGAAGCGAATCGTGCATGTTTCTAAGTGACGTAAGATTGGCAAAAACTGTATTGCAAACTTTTTTCGTTCTTTCTTTTTTATTATTTTTTAATAGAGCGAAGAGTGAGTGTTTGCGCGACTTTTCAAACATGGCGGAAACACTGAAAAAGAAATAAACGAAGCATTCAGTGACAGTCGTAACGCCCGTGCATGCATTCAGCGCGCAACGAGGTGCAAAAAGGATGCTTTCTGTCGCCGAAGTCCTTTGAAGCTGCAACGAAAAATGGTGTTTGCGAAAGAAATTCGAGACGTAGACGATTGAAGGCCGCTTAGCCCGTAGATTCGAAGTCGTATGAATGACGGGGTGAAGCAGACATGAAAAATGACTGAAAAGAAAATAGAAGAGACTGAAGAGAAAACGATGACAACATATGGCGCTCACATCACAAATTTGGTGCTTCTAGAACAACTCGAATAGAAACGCAGCCGTTTTAAAAGGAGGTGATGACCTGCCTGTTTACTTTTTTTGGGTATGGCATATGGAGGGTAATTGGAACTGGAAACTTCTTCGGTGCGTGCACCTATAGAGTTAAGAAGCATCTTCGCAGAAACATATGTGTAGACCGCACTCAGAAAACACAGGATGGCACGCAATTTATAGTGACCATGTATCGGTGCCACGCGGTGATGGCTTGCTTAGGAATTCTCGCAAAGTATTCATTTCCAATGCATTCGAAATGCATTCAACCAACACAGAAGTAGAGGGAAAATATCAAACATAAATTCCGTTCACTGCGGCCTCGTTTGGCACTTCGCCTCATTTTCAGGGCGGAGAGAAGCTGACGCCAAAAGTGAGATGCATTAAGCCGTAAGCTTTCGGAATAGTTCCGTGCAAACACCCAGTGAGTTCATTCAACAGAGACGTTAAGTGCCTTTCTAGACGCACTAACCAAAGTGCAACTAAACCATTTCACCCTGAGATACGGAGGTTACTGCTGCGGCTAAAGATCCTTAGTTTTGGGGCCCGGGTGTTCCTTCGGCGTAGCTTTGAGAAGTATGGGTTAATAGCAGCATGCAGCACCTTCACCTACTAAATGGCTACAGCAGTAAGTTAATGAAATTTTGTATAAAAATCAACGGGAGAATACTATTGTATATGCAGTGAAAACATTCAAGCTCAATGTGTAAGCTGTAATTTTCTGCCATGGTTGTACATATATGTTTCGCATGCGTGTTGTAAGTGTATGGTAGAGTAAAAATGGTTCTATAGTGTTGTTCAAAAATAAAGTTTACCGCCTTCTATAGCTCTAAGGAACTATGTCACTTACAAAGGAGGATAAAGGATCATGCCATTTTTACTTCCGTCACATTCGTTGTTTGCACCGCCATTTCAAGCACCGCTGTTGTCCTCAACCATGCAGAAATAGAGGTTTAGGACAGGTTCGTTTCGCGCCTACATCACAGTAAGTTTACCGATATAAATCACCCATACCCATTGCCTATTGCCTAAATTTACCTATATAAATCACCCATTGTGTTTCTGTCATTATAAGTGACAGTAACACAATGTGGGACCATTTAAAAAACTCCATGCACAGCGCCTTGAGTGTGCTCTCTCCCAATCCTTTTTTTTAGATTGTGCACAACATAAGCCAAACAAAGCATTCCTCCTCCTCTTTCTCTCTTTTCTTCCTCATTCCCCTCTCTTCCGCCCACAACTGGACTTAGTCTAGTTAACCTCCCTACCTTTCTGATATTTTTCTTCTCTCTCTCTCTCCTAGCAGTGCAATCAGAGCGATTATTTCGCATATTTTTCGTTGTAATGGATCTTGTAACATTCTTCTTTTCAGCAAATTTCTCTTCTGTCTTTCCATTAAAGGCGATGGTGCCGTCATACGCAATATGTTTTCACATACCTCCACATGCGAAATTATTTGTGCAGAATCATGTTGTATACATATTATTCTAAAGGCAAGATGACTCCGTGTCGTATGATCCAGCCAAAGTGTATGCCCTGATCAAGTTTTTTCTAGCGCTTCTTTTCTATACTGTGGGCTCTGTTATCGTTCATGCATAGCCATCACTGCATAGAATATAGCCCCATTAATTCAGCCGTTCTCTTGAAGCATGTTTTGGGCTTCTAGAACTGCCCACAATGAACAAATAGCTTATAATGCAGCCTGAGCGGGAAGAATATCGTCACCACCCACAGTGCAAAGGAGTAAAGGGTATACATGTGTACGACCAAAGGGGTAGTCGTTTCGCGATTACTACGCTGCTGCGAGGCGCCGTCGAAGTATGGAAACGTTGATTATTTCAGTTTGTAAAGAGCCCTTTTTGTACCGTTCTTGCGGAGAGCTGCCAAGAAACTATTATTACGTTCATGTTTAGCAATTTCGAGGCACCATCCTTGTCTGCTAAATAAAGTTTTTTCATTAAAAAAATAAAGTTTTTTCATTCCATCCCTGTCTTCTTTTTGCGTGGATTACAACACAGAGCCCTTTGCTTGACGCAAATTCTCTCAACGAACTGTACAACATATTCTGTCCTAGTTTGGCCGTATAGATGCACACGCACATGTGAGTTAGTGAGTGAGTGAGTGGTGTATAAAAAGGTGACTCTCTCGGCTTCTTATATTGACTGAGTGAGCACGTATGCGTCGACAGATATAAGGAGTTCACCTGATAGGTAGATTCATGAGCGGTAAATATGAGCCCATATGAAGGCCCACCTTTCCACCTTCCTTCTTACACATTCTCGTGTGCTAAACTGTGCAGCTGCGTGCTCTTCACGCTAAATTGTGCCGTGAAAATATTTACTCTATTACAATTCTATAGAGTTACATTACGGTGAAATGTAGTACGAAGACAGTGAAATTTTCACCAGAGCTCCTTAGCAGGAAGAGAACTTCTTTCTGAAGAAATGTTAAAAACATCTCCCTCTCTGCGCAAGGCAACTGTGCCCTTTTACGTTACGTTGGATACACAGGTTGAAGGATACCGCAGCGACCAAATCAGCACATCTGCGTTCCACACTAATGACGTTTTTCTAGCCAACCACAAATGTGGTAAATTTTTACAGCACTTTCATGTATAACCATGATGAGCCTGCGTGCGCGGCATCCCTAATGTTTAAATTCTCTTTTTAGCATACCAGCAATAAGGTTATCTTCCAGAACGTTAGGTTGTATAACAGTGTAATTGATGCTTGGAACAAATCATTATTGTCACCAGTGTAATCAAGCCGGACCTATGGATTTCCAAATTATTCTGAGCATCAGCGCCACCTAATGTCTGAATTTGTATATCAACGACATGAGTAGTAAAAGTTATGCGTAATACAAATAGCTCATAGCGATAAAGAGTTGTGCTATATTACCGTTTCCTGATAAATATATTGTTTTCACATTTTCATACATTTTTCACATTTATTTATTTTATTTTCACCAAAACAAAAACAATGGTGAAAAATGGGGAGACGGCAAAAAAGCTGCAGTTATTGCAACTTGACTAAGCACCGTCCACCCTACGTCAGCAATGACAGGGTAAAAACGAAATACAATAAAATAAAATAAAATGAAATACAACAAGATGAAAAAAACAAATATTATAAATCAAGAAACAATACAAGCAGAAGGCAAAGTAAATGACAGGCCAACGTATACAAACAAAAAGGAATATTTCATAAACACATGAGCACAGTCATTCGCAGAGTATGTATCGTCGCTTTCGTACATAAGAAATGTACACAATGAGGTTACAAAAAAAAGTACGCAATAAGTGATGCAAAGCAATGCATAGTGACCTAAATAAAAAATACAACTCTACAAAAATAGCATTTGCACAGCAATTTTGTTCAATAAAAAGGTCAAAACAAAGAATGAAAAAAAAGATGAAAGCGATCAGCACGTGCCTCTAATAAGCTTTCGCTACTTTAGCGAAGCAGGGATAGAAATATTGACTTCCAAGCTGGTTCCTTTTCTATTTTTGCAAAGTGAATCGGCATCATGTGAGTTTTATGCCATTGGCCTTTCGTATTCTGAGCTTTTCAATTTGTGAAATCAAATCAATATTATGCCTTTCTTTTCTGCATTGTGTCATTGCCATTTAGCATTTAGCGTCAATGCTCTGGCTGAAAGAAACAAACAAAAGAGAAAAAGAGGCAACAAAGGCAATCGATAATAAAATGAAAATACGGCAAGTGTAATCTCTTTTCAATATTTCGTATAAAGTGCTATAAAGAATAGGGCACGTCAGGAGTCGCAATAGAAGAGGGACCGCTCTTATTGTGGCATTCCCTGCTTTTCGAAGTGTCTAGCGAAGCTGTAGATCGTGACTAAGAATGCAGGCGAGACGACGGCAACTGCAGGCGAGTGAAGCATCAGTGTGGTTGGTTGCCCTTCCAATCTCAACCAAGGAACTGGCTAAGAAACTTTCCATCTCATCATTAGTGTGAACCTTGCTTTCATTTTTTTTCTGTGCTTTCTTTTTTTTTCTTGTTTGCCTCCATTTTTGTCATCTATCAGCCTCGCAAATCGGGGAGTTCAAATATATTCGTGCAAATACGTCTCGGCCAGACGACGGGAAAGATGAAGGTGGAATCGGAGATGCGCATGGTAATGCGATAACTGGGCGCCTCCGGTTTTTCGATGTTCAATATAGGCATTGCGGCTCTGTCATTGTTCAGTGCAATCTCAAACTGTTTATGCTTGTTCACTTTTTCTAAGATGACACACGCTGTCCTGGAACTTCATCTTGCACCCTGCGTGTGTGCGTGTGTGTGTGTCCCTAAAAGGGTGCGGCACAATTCACCGCAGAAGAAAGGTACAGAAGTTAGATTTCACAGTTTCGTCGCCATCTTTTTTTGGGGCCTCAGCGGCCTCTGCTTTCTCACGTGCGGGTGTATACACACTTGTATAGTGCTCAGAAACAAAATGGCAACAATAATATTTCGCTTATCGTAAATTGCATTGTAGCTTGTCCCCCCGTGGCGCCATTTTATAAGTCTTGTTCAGACGCGTACCTTTCACTTCAATTAAAACCAATTTATAATTTTCATCTTACAATGCTGATGAAAGGGTTGTAGCTAAATACAGCCCAACGGTCGGCTGACCGTGACGAACATCCATTCTACATTCATTTTAGAGGTGGGTGTTTACATAGGACGCGGTGAAGCTTTTTATTATTGAAAGTTCGTAGTTCTACACGCTGCAGTAAATTATTCTCTCTCCCTCTTTTTCCTTGTCTTCCTTCCTCTCTTTCTCATCTTTCTATTCCCCTTACCTAATCCCCCAGTGCAGGGTGGCCAAGCGGAAGTCGTCCTGATTAACCACCCTGCCTTCACCCTTTTTGTTTGCTTCATTCCTTTCTTCCTCCCTTCACAAGAGCTTATCGATCAGTACAAGGTTTAAGGTGAATTGAACAGCCGATTCTGTTAATTAGTAAAACGAGTTTCGTTGCTGCCCCCCCCCCCCCTCTCCACTTTCCGGCCCATAGATAGCTTTGGTCAATGATTTGGAAATATTGGTTTTACTAACGCATATTGTGAACACAAAGGTACGCACCTTTTTGGTCTACGTCAACAATTGTTCCATAGGTTCTTTATAAGCACACTAAAGGCGTGCAAGTACTAAAAAACCCACAAACAAAGCAAAGAAAGAAACAACAAGAATTCTCCGAACAAAAAGTATTGTTGAACTTTTGCACCATATTTCTGGCTGAGCTCTTCCTAAACCTTCACTCCCTTCTCTACCATGACCAACATGGCATATCAATGCTAAGAGACGTGGTCGTTTGGCTGCTCAGTAAACAATATATATATATATATATATATATATATATATATATATATATATATATATATATATTGACAGACTACTAGAGCATTATTTTATGCCAGTACCGTCGATACCAAGCTCACTAACTGTCTTTATTAAATGTGTAATTACGCACCAAATGTTGTTGGATGCGACTTTTGCAAAAGAAATAAGCCTAGAATATCGCGAATATCTTATACTTGATTATTGGGAACGAATGAACTCAAGCACCAGCTCTTGCTAGGCTGGATTGTATTGCCACAACTGCCTTGCACTAACTCAGAATCACTTTCGGTGTATATGACAATGAATTTTCTGACAATTCATTTCTATGTAACTGAAGCACGCAGGTCATCTTCCATGTAGGCAGTAACTAAATAAAACATATTAGCAAACATTTTTCCTCCAGAGTTACAACGTGGGAGAATAGTAGAAGTGTATTCGAACAATCCAACTTTCTCGCTTGCGATCTTTAAGCCTTTCAACGGTGCGCATATCATAGTTAGCCAAAGTAAATAATGTCTTCCAAAGAAGAAAGAGAAAGAAAACAAGATATTGGCATAGGGTTCAACCAAGTTATCATCCGTTTCGCTAACTTGGAGTTACGATACAGGGTCTGGAAAGAGCAAAAAATGAAAAAAACTGAGCAGTTTACGAGGACTAAAACAAATGCATAAAGAAAAGAATGACTGCAATCTATTCCTCAGGTCGTTTTTTTTTTTTTTTTTTGACATCCACGTCATGAATTCTCCTGCATTCGATTGCAATACCGCAGCCTCTCTATCTGTCTTTAGTGCGATAAAATGTCAGCCTAGGCTAACCATAGTGATAACAAACAAGCCACAAACAATCGATTAAGAACATTCATCACTCCCTAGATCTTAGCGCTCTTGGAGTTTGCAGCGGAGGCAAGCTTGTGCGTGAGACAGCCATACAAGAGCGAAGTGCACTAAGAAGTTCTTGGTCTTTCTCAGTCTAAAGCCAGCACTGTTTTGGACACTGTCAAACTCACGCAGCCTTTGGAAATGCTTTGAAGACACAGCATAGTCATTTTGTCATTGCGAAAGGCAAAATATACCAGCGCCAATGATCGGGAAACAAAAAGACCTGAAAGACTGATTGTTCCTATTTGTTTTTATTGCTGGCTAACGATCATTGCGCAAGAAGTTTTCTCCACTAAACCACATGGAAACTGATCGAAAGATCCAAATTGTACAATTCTCTATGCACGCTCCGAGAACCAGCCTGGATTTTATTCGACGTAAGTCATTCCACACAGTGAAGCCATGTTATTGAACTTTATGTTCTATGAAACAGGCTGCCGGCTTCTTTCGAATGAGCTGCTGCAGACACTGAATCTCTATTGAAGGCCACGTGTAGACTACAGCCGTCACGTCCTTTTACTCTTAGAGGGAATTCTACCATTCTTGTCAAAGTGTGTGTTTGTGGTGACAAAAACGTAAGGAAGTGTGGCAATATTAGAAAACAATTATAACCTTTGTTGTAAGATGATTGACTACAATCATTTTGACAAAGCCACTACGTTCTTGCAAGGTTTTCTGTTATTCGCTGTATTTCTTTTACTTCAGTAATTATGGCGGTTTCTAAATTGCATTCTGGGCTGAACTAAAAACTTAATGGGACAAAGGACAACAAACGAAAGAGTTTAATAAGCAGACTTCTCAGAAATATTTTCAGAACGTATAAAGTTGCTTCACTGCCACTTCTCCTAACTTACCCTCTCTATGAATATATAAAGTTTATTAATTATTACACATGAAAAAATGAACAAACTTCTTCTTTTGGATGCACTAGACTTGAACGATGAGTTGTTTTAAATTCTCCAGTTATTAATACGTCGAGTATTTTTCAACAGAGGATGTTCACTGCAGCTGACGTTTCTACAAACTGTCTCGTCTTATTGTGACAGTACTGAAGTTGGCATCTCATCAATTTTGTTTCGCCAACTCTGTTTTCAGAACACGTCACTACACAATTAGGCAGGCACGATCGAAACAATAGTCGTAATCCTCAACGCGAAAAAAATGAGACCGGAGTATACAGTTGCTTTGCATGACGTAGTCACATCGTTCTCGTCTCGCTCCTCAGAAATCGGATGATAAACTTGCGACAACTTGCACCTGGTGTCGAGGGAAAACGCCACTTTACAATTAGCGGCCCTCGCCTTGCCACTGCTCCTCTTTCACTTTTTAATTTATCTCCCCAAGGAAGGTTTCTTTCGTTTTTCACCCACTTTAATTGTGTTTGATCGTTCTTGCCTTGAATCCTTGGTTTCTCGTTAAAGTATTGAATTTTACTTTCCACCTTTTCTGTTCCACTCATCTGCCTTCGAGTGCCGGAGGTTTATTCTCATTTCATATGATTAACGCCTGAACAGTATAGAGCAAAATTTAAAAAAAGAACGTTCATAGTTTTTATTTCTTTGTGTGAATGAACTTTCAAGCCTTTTTTTTGTGCTTTAGTGGAGTCATCCTGGCGATCCGGCTCTATAACACTCTAGGCCTTTCAATTGTCTTTAATAAATCTTCTTCTGTAATCAGTCTACCTTCTTTAAATTTCGCGCTTTCTGCGCAATGCGGCAAGACTAAATGGCGTGCCAATGCGGAATATCTGCGGCTCTGCGGCACCTCCTACGCCTATGCCAAAGCCATACCTGGGTGATGTGGTGTTTTGGAAGGCTACGTACTTGTTAGAAACATCGTGAGTTGAATAAACATATTCTATTTGAAAACTATAAATTTGCGGATGATTTCCTAAAATAAAGCTGCCACTTAGTAGTGCACGCTTATAGGCCGATAGCATTATTTCATCCCTTTGTGTCAACAGCGGGTAGACAACTTTAGTGAACACTAGCCAACAGTGACCAGAGCTGGTAATACGCGCGTAAGTGTACACTTACCTAAAGTGGCGCACTTTTTTCCATAATAGTGATTGTTCTGTGGTTCATTTCTTTTTTATTTGAGTTCTGTACGATACATCGTCTGTGTTACATCATGCCATTAGAAATCTTTATTCACATGCTAGGTAGGAATTTTTTTTCTTCGCACTGACCAAAACATAAGGATAATGACAAAAAAAAAGCTGGAAACATAAGTATAAGTTATTTAGATTGGCCAACTGGCTAACCTGCATTGAAAAAAATACTTGATTTGCGTAGAGAACACACAAGAATACATAAGTTATACTGGGGTAGCTTTTTAATAAATGCAACTTAGAGGGACACTAAGTCCGCACACTCCTTTGGGAAAGGAGAATACAGAGCGACCTTCAAAAATAAACGTGAAAATCTTTTCGAAACCCAATAATTATTCTAGAAATATAATCCCAATAGAATGACAAAGACACAGAAAACCGCAACGTAGGTCTTTTATACACCTATTGGTTTGGGAAGAATACGTTTACCCAGAGCGCGTTATGTACAGTGTGCATATGCATCGCTAACTGCACCCTTCCTGACTAAAAGTAGGTTAGCACGTACACGCATTATGCTTGACGTTGGTTTGTTCTAGCTAATTACGACTTGCGGTCACATTTCCCGCTATGAATAAAACAGTGAGTGATGCGCGTGGGACTTCTCTCCTACGCGGTCGTTAAGCATTGATGCGCGTTTGTGCACGTTACGCCTGCAGGGACCGTGATATCCATCTGCAGGAATTATGGGAATCGACGCGAATGTTCCTCCGTGCACATAGGTCGTGCAGGGAACGTGGAACTCCCAGGTGTATAGGTGCTCGGTTGGCGTTTGTTTCTTATGCAACAGTTGCCGCGCTGCGCGGTTCGTGTTGGAAACGTGCACGTGACATGCAAGAGTCGCGCACTCTAGGTATGTACAGTCGTGTTCGGTATAATTAGGCAATGAGTACATAAGCTGAAAACCAATAATTGTTGGTGTTTCACGTCCGAAACCCACAGTATGAATATAATTTTTAGATGCACGTTCTTTAACGTGTACTTGAATCCAAGCACACGGACGTCAAGCATTTGGCTCCATTGAAACACGATTGCCCCCGAAATCGGGACTATATAAGCTGGAAGTCAGAAACCTATTCCGAGCAAATACCTTTCAGCTTACTGTCTGCCACGGAATCTGCTACCAACTTCACCCACCTCGTCAGCTTTCATCGGTACGTCTTAGATAGCCGATCTTCATATACATTAAAGAGACGCAACGTGCCGCTTGCGGTTTTCTTTATTTTTTTTCGCATTTTAACTAAATTAAAATGCTGGTCAGGCCACACTAGTACTGAGTTCCTTAAGCGACGTTAAAGCAGTTCTCGCCTGTGAATGCTAGTGTTGAAAATAATTTCAGCCTTCGTGCCAGCCGTAAATTAACAGGTTTGTAAGTTAACAAGACCATAACAGATAGAATAACTTAGAAAGTTGACCGTCTTGGCTTGTTGCCACTGAATATTATTCGGCATATTAGTGCTGAATAACGAAATAACGAAATATACTTTAGTAATTTTGCCCCGTGGTCATGAAGTACCAACTATCTAAAACTGCTATACTCTAATGGTTTATACTTCTGGTTCTTTGTGCCCTCTTTGTTGAGCTTCAGTAGCTGCGTTGACAGCGCTTGGCGTTGTCCCCTTCCTTTTTTTTTTGTAGCTTTTGCATGTTATCACGATCAAAGTGAAAGAAGGCCTGCAACTTGGAAGCATATGATTCTTACCGCCAAAAGGACTTGTTTTTGGGCTAGTTGGTGCATACTTGGTGCATACTTGGTGCAGAAGATTGAGGCGCAAAAAACATAACGTGAAGCAGGAAGAGCAGGAGACCTCTCTGCCCTCTATACTCCAAGCAGGAACGCTGCCGGCCCTTGCTGTTCTTATAGTAGTTTCAATAGTAGCCCTAATGCAGTCGCTTACAAGGTATATGTATAAATAACTAGCTTACAGTTTAGCCTGAGCTATAGCTCCTCAGTAATGCAGGCGTCACTTAACTACAATTGCAGTTAGGGTGGGTAATGAAGGACATAATTTTGCACAGCCAGGCTGCAACAAGCATATTTGCATATTCGCATTTTTCAAATACAGTGAAGGTAGCTTTCATGCTTCACAAACAAACGCATCCTGTATACAAGCTTCCCAATGCAACATGAAATAGTGCAGTAATAATGCGTGGCACAAGCGCCTATTGCCAATGGGTGTCTCAGAATTTCATTATCACAATGAATTCGTGGTTTCAAGCCAGTCACCCACTACAAAAGGAAAGCGCTACTGTGACTGTTTCTTTGAGGCCACGTAGTGGGTGCACAGCAAGTTCAAAAAAGGTTTCGTGCACTAAGTGTTTTAAAAACGCACTATAGGAACAGGACATTGCTATCGCGTTCTAATCTTAAAGGCGAAGCTTTAGGCTCTTCATAGTTTTATATGTGCGTTCGTGTTCATTCACCTGCAGCTGTTGAATGTTCAATTGGGCATAATTTTTGACACGCTCATTCATACATACATCATATTTGCTAAGCAAGATGTCACTAATCACAACTATAAACTATTCTTCGGATTTTCAATAACAGCTGAGAACTTTAGGATTTAGTTAGATGAAGCATTTTTTTAGACAACCGCTCTGACAACTTTCTCCTGATGCTCATAATTAGGACATCTTGCCATTATTCGCTAACTATATATCTCAAAAGATAAACAAAATGTATGAATGATACTATCCAGTGAATAGTGTTGCGTTTATATGTGGTGCCAAGAATATGCGCTGATAAACAATGGCTATTCCAACCGAGTGAAAATAATCCTCACATATTATGTTAACATTGCGTAACCAACTCTTAACAAGTACGCTGTGCTCTTCTACAGATTTAATTGAAGTTTTCATAATCTAAGTATACACCACAAAAATTTTTTCTGACGGAAAAAAGTAACTAGGTGACAAAGACATGATATTGACCTAATACAGAGCCACCGAAACTCCTCGATTCTGTACAAGTAACTAATTTACGTGTAACTCGTTACAATAAAATTACATGTACTCGCCTTGTTTAAGTACGTGAACTTTTCCGTCGACAATGTTCCTTCAATTGCAGCATTACCAAAGCCGACTTATACTAGGAACTCTGAATAATGGTGTGATAAGCCATGTCATCCAAGTGGGCATTGAGAAACCTATGCATGATCACTACATATAATGCGCAGCCGTTATCTAGCACTTGAATTGGTTGCACATATTTTGCATGACAAAGGTCAGCGCCACCAACACGTCACCTGCAGCAACTTCTCTAAGGAGGATGTGGTTTTATATTACCATTTTTTGAACATGTGTGGAAGAGTTCTTCGTGGTTTCAAAATGCACTTCTTTGAACGCATTTTTAAATAAAAAGAATTTTAATGAGATGCTCTGTGCCGACCGTTTCAGGTGGACATAGAAAGGCTCCGCTGGGCGAGATCAAAAGGATGCACTTCTGCTGTAAATTTCGAGATTGCGAAACAGTTTTGAAGGAAGAGAAAACTCTCAAAGTTTGGAACTAAGAAAGAGCTTTGAGGAAACTTTCAGTGCTCTATGTTCTCAATGATGAAGAATAAATTGTCAGAAGATGGCACAGAAGGAACCAATGCAAGGATGACTTTTCAGATAGAGCTGGCTGGAATTGTGGGTGACGGCGGCGGATTAAAATGACTAAAAAAGAATGTGGGAAGGCGTCTCCCATGATAATGACGTGCACTTCCTTCTTTGAAACCAGACCCTCATCTTTTTTTTTTTGTCTTGCATCATCCACAGAAAAGCGGAAATACCTGATATAAATTTAAACATGAATGGGCAGCACAGGCTGCTTTTTGCCTCTGGAGTGTTTCTGTGTATACACTAACGTTCTGAGGCCTTCGAATGACGTGGTATACTGCTCCTACGAGTGCAGGACGACGGAGAACCACTGAGTACGTGCTTTCTCGTAGTTTTGCTCACTTAGTAATCATTGATTTGTCTCCTATGGGCATGATCTTATTTTCTAAACTCGAGGCTGGCCGCACATACGTGAATGACAGCCCTGCCTATTATTCGCTCTTTACCACTCTTGTGTCGTGGTTATGCTTTCAAGAAGTAGCTTAAAACAACTCAAAGTCCATGGAGTCACCGAATTTAGGATCAGAATTCTCGCCGATAACCGCGACAGTACAGAATTAAGGGCGCACCACTTTTTAAGCCCCCACGCCTGTAGCCCCCTTCATTTATTTATTTAAATCTGGTAGCCTAGGTCCAACGGGTAGAGATGATGGCTAGGGCCAGCGGAGCCCAGAATAGGGGCCCGACCATTTGGAATGCTCCGCGTTATGCGCAAATAAAGTTTCTCTTTCTGATACTTACGTTCCTTATTCGGTGAAACTTTGACGCATGGCCAAAGCCCCACTCAGCGGGCTGCTGGTTACTGAAAAACGCCAGGCCTGCGTGGAAGGCGCAGCAGAGTTACAGCAAAAGCTAGAAGAGCGGCCCTTCAGAGCCTTTTCAAAACACTCATTGGGTAACAACTGCAAGCACACTTGTTTGATACCCACAATAGGGCATTAATGATAAATTTTTGGAATAGTAGGCCGGCATTCGCTATGCTATTTTTCGTCATTCTTCTGGGAAGCGTGGTATCCGCTCAACACTTGCACGTAATTCGGTGCCAATTGTTCTTGCAGTGGCTGACGACGATGAGGAATCATGGCTGAAGTGGGTATGCGCCACAGTTAATACGGGAACAAGAACAAGCTTTTGTAGGGGGTAGGAGCATTGAACGGCTCACTCCTTATTCACCTTGTGTGACTACTGGTTGTTCTGCCGCTGTTTTAAAACGCTTTACAAGTCGTATTACCGTGATTGCTTTTCCAACATCAAGCCTACCTAAGGCAAGTTTGACAAGTGGCAAACACCGGCGTAACTCAGTAATAGAATACTGGGCTGGCAACCAGTGGACCCGGGTTCAAGCGCCACTGTGTCCTTGGTGCTAGGTTTTCTTTCTAATTTCGCGCGAGGTGGTTATGGACACCGGCGGTGGTAGCGGCGGTGGTGGCAGACAACTGCGCGTTATCCGAGTTGTTATTTCATAACAGCTTTCACTGTAAAATTACTCGTGGGCTGCTGTTTGCTGGAACATTACTGCGCTCACAGCCTTATTCGAACGCGCTTATTACGACTGATCAATGAAACGGGAATGAACAGAACAAGGACGTATGAAGCACACAGGTCCTTTTCATTTGACATGATTTCGTTTTGTACTCAATAGACCGGCGCTTATTGAAAAACTTTCCACAACTCCCTGCTATCGTGCGTAAAATCCGCTTAGTTTGGGGACAAACTCAGTCGCTGTTTATTTTCTATTATCGGCAAACCTTTCTTTTTTCTTCCATCTTTGCTGTAGTTCTTCAAAGACCTGGTTCATAGATGTTGGATTATATTTATCCTGGTTCTTTATTATGATTTATAGCTCTACACGCAACCCAAACGTCCTACATGTGATTCCTTCATTTCTCATCCCACTTTTAATTGTTGCATGGATATTTAGTCGTTCTACGCGATGCATTCATTGAAAACGTAATTTCCGTATTTATTTATCGTTTTGAGATGCCCTACTGTAGAACTGGTATGCGACTTGACATAGAAAACGAACTCCACCGCCAACATCAGTGAACAAAAGGCGAAAGACTTAAAGGCATGCCCCGCCGTGGTGGTCTAGTGGCTAAGCTACTCGGCTGCTGACCCGCAGGTCGCGGGTTCGAATCCCGGCTGCAGCGGCTGCATTTTCGATGGAGGCGGAAATGTTGTAGGCCCGTGTGCTCAGATCTGGGTGCACGTTACGGAACCCCAGGTGGTCGAAATCTCCGGAGCCCTCCACTACGGCGTCTCTCTTAATCATATGGTGATTTCAGGACGTTAAATCCCACATATCAATCAAGGTTTGAAGGAACTATTTGCTACTAATGGCAACGTGTCGAGAAACAAATATTGTTGAGCTCGGGCTGATGAAGAAAAGGTACTTATCATTCGCACGAACGGCTTTGGTTTGGTGATACGAATTGTCATTTCTGAGAATAAAGTGGCTAAAACATGGAAATTATCTTAAATAAGAGCACAGGTATCAAAATATATTATTTCGGGTGTTAAACAAAAAAATAAACAGATTGAGAGATATTTCTGTGGTTCTTGTTAAACACAAGGCTGTGAAACAAGTGAATAACGCATGTGCAAATGAAGCTGTACCAATTTACTCGGTTGCAATTATACTCCCACTATTTGGCCTGTGCGTTGTGTTGAAGTAACTTCGTCTCTTTCGCTTCACCTTCTTTATGCTTTCTTCTATAATTCACTGTATGTACCTAGTCAGATGCATTTCTAGTTAGCCTTTCTAACTATCTTATTTGAATCATTTGTATGTTATTTACTTCTTGAGCACAGAGATAATTATCAAGGGGTTGATAAATGTTTCCCAACACGAGAATTATTAACCAGCCGTTCCTGTACTACTAATGACAATTGAGCAATTATATTAGTTCCGCAAAACGCTTTGAAGGCTGCACATTTGCGCACTCACTGTAAACGATCTTGTGACAGTAGTACACGCACCGAGGTGTCATTTTCATATGTCTACCTGGTGAACTGCGTACCCAACAAGCCAGTAGAGAACGATGGCAATCACTAGTATTGCAGCATTTAAAATGTACCGATGCGATAACTCTCTGGAGGTGTCGACAATGGAGCAAGGATGAGCGCCTCTAAGGTGTTGCACGAGAAGCCACTGAACCATGCGAGTTTCGTGCAGTGATCTCTCGGTAAGTATAAGTACAAACACCTTCGGGACCCAGGAACTTTTAATTCAGAGGCAGTGAATAGGTAGCTTCATTCAAGGGTATTTTCTTTTCAGTTCGGTTACCACCTCTTACGCTACGTGTTACTTCATTGTATCGTTGTTTGCACGTACAAACATCTGCACCTGTCATCAGTAGAGGGTCGCAGATAGCGAATCCAATCGGGCACACGGCTATTCTTAGTAGGAAAGCCGTTGACGAATGACCGGCTCCTGGAACCTGTGAATGGAGGTTAACTAATGCGGCCACCCTAGGCACACTTGTTTGGCAACCGTTTTAGGCCAGCGTATACAGGCGGTGGATGGCCGCTGTAATCAGGCGGCATTACAAGGGAGCCGCTTTATCCGCATCGCTACAGGGACCGCAGAAATGCTTGGAACTGTCCACGTTTGTTCGAACGACCTTCGTGGAACGTGAAGAAAAATGAAGGTCCATAATTTCTGGTCCTTTGTTCCTGTAGGGCCTAACAGCCTGTTCTAGGCCCAGGAAGTACAAAGACTCCGCCGGCGTTTGTTTACGACAACTGCCACGACCATTCTTCGCCCGGTTTGCAAAAGGGCTCTAGCCCTCGCAATTTGTGCAGGAGAGTGATCACACTTACGTGCGAAGAGAATACGTTATTCTTTGTCCCAATGCAAACTGATACGTGCAGCGAAGTAATGGACTCGATTTAACAATTCTTTATTACGAGAAAGGGGTGTGACAAACACCTATCTCTCACAGGCTCTAGTGCCCTGTGACTTTGTAGTGCACGTAACATGGCGTTAGTGCAAAAACTGTGAGGGCATGTGGCCCATTCGTAGCTTAGTGGTTTACATCGTTAACTCCTTCGAAGCAAGCATGTACAGAAGTGCACATGACAGCCTTTGACGCAATAGCAGCGCTCAGAGTCAGAGAGGTCAGTTTTTTTTCAGACTAATCATCCGCGCTTTGAGGGGCATATCGCTTCAACTATAATGTTCGTGCATGCGGTGGATGACTTGAGCGCAGCAACTCTATCTGCTCAGAGAGGACTTGTTATTCCTCCTTCGCACAAATTGCATCTGTCATTTAATTGTGTGAAGCAGGATCCGCAGTGGCGGTCATCCTTCCGTCCACTTTGTGGGATGACCGCCGCTATATTTCAGTGGTAAATAATCGGATGCGTTATTCGAAGGTTGCAGGTTCGGTCGCTGTTAGCAGCAAGCAACTTTTTCATCCACTTTATGTCTTCGCATTTACAGTATAACTACTTCTAATAACACCCCCGACACTTTCCTTAGCATCATTGTCTGCTAGTTTTTATTAATATCTTGTCTAACAAAGAAAATCAAGCCCGTAAGTTTACACTGCTTTCCTCGATTACATAGACGTTATATTTCGAAATTCACAAATAATTTTCGCACGCTGTTGGATATTTTATTATTACCGTTAATTTTACTGCTTGTGTAAGTCAGCACTGAGACACAGATGTGCACGTTAAGTCACTGAATAAATGATTGATTGACCGATCTTTTGAAAAGAAACGTTTGGTATAACAGGGGATGCCAGCAAGTGCATTTTAACTGGTCATACAGTTCATACTACTAAAGCTTGACCGTCTCCAACAAACATGAAACAGAGTCAATGTTATCAGGTAGCAGTAGTAAGTATTATTACAGAGTGAAAACAATCACTTGTGATCAAACTTAAGAATGACCATAACAAAACAATAATCCACAAGAAACGTTTTCACTTAAGCTCATTTGATACAAAAAGCAGTCTAGCGAATCAGTGACTGATTATACACACCACGTCAAGAAATGCTCTCTGGGCACCTCCAGAATTCGTCTTCTGGCCTTGTTAATATATGCCTGGACCTCCGACACATACTTTCGATGCTCTGACGCCAATTTTTGTCATCCCGTGCAACATTACTGCACGCAGGTGATCCTGCTCTCCACTGGAAAGGACGATATACAAGAAAGCTAGGTCAGCCATTGGCGAAGGCCACTTACAAATGAAAAGCTTCGTGAAATCTGTCCAAGGCCGGGTTTCCATGAAAGTGGCCGTACTTCTTGTTCGTAGGTTAGTTGTCCGATTGAGAGGTGGTCTGTCGAAATGATGGCGAAACAGAGGTCGTTTTCTGTCGTTCACCGTAGTTGCGTACTCAACTCCTGCTCTATTTTTTTCCCTCTTCTAGTTCTTCAACACGGGTGGTCTTTATTGTTTCCAGATCTCTCTTTAACACGTTTATTTTCGCTTTTCTCTATTTTTTGCGGCCACGACAGAGGTAACGCTGCAGTCGTTCTTCAGTATATGTTCACTGAGAGAGATGTGTGTATTTTGTGAAGCTGGCCACCCATTTGTCGAGATAAGGTTTGCTTCATAATCTAAAGTTCGCCTTGCGTTAACATTTATCTTTCTTCTTATTATCTCTAGTTTAAGAAGGAACATATTCTTTCCAACAAACGAAGCGGGCTTCAGAAAAACCTGCCAGGTGGTGGTTAAGAAGAAATTCACCGAAGTTCGCTTTTTTTTTTCGCCCCCTCAGTAAACAAAATTTCGTGTAGATGTTAAAGAAAAAGAAAGAAACCGCGGTTCTGTATCATGCGTAGTACAATAGTACAATAGCGAAAATGGCATTTACGTGCAACTTTGGTTCCGTTAAAACATTTCAAACGCAAAGACATTCAGACGTCATGGACGAACAGACGCCGTCGCTGGGACAAAAGTTGCCAAAACATTGTTTCAGCACAGTTTTGAGAAAAGTCTATCTTTTGCCCACTTGTCACGGAGATCGCCCAGGTGACCACGTTGAATCTTCTGTAACTTTATTGCTCCTTTTTTGGTGTTCTCTATAATTTTCGTTTTAATATTCCCCCTTTCCTCCTCCCCCACGACAAGGCAGCTGACCGAGCCAAAGCTTGGTTAACCTACAATCTTTTCTCTCCCTTTCTCTCTCTACTCCCCCCCCCCCCAAAAAAAAAAAAGGTCCGAGAAAGCTCAGTTCGTCGAGCCCCGAAACAATAGCCTCTTTCTTTGTTTGCTATCTCACGCTTTGCGCATGAGTTATAACGAAGCAGCAAGGCTCGGTTTCTATTTTACCGCTTTTACTTCATTACGTTTCTTTACATTTATTTGAACGCAGAAATTTAAAAAATTGCCCGGATTTTATTTTTTCCTTCCATAACAAGCTTCTGTCATTGAAACTTCCTTTCCATTATGCAGGTGCTGGTGGTGGTGGTGGTGTTGCAGCAGGTGGGGTTACATTTCAGCCTAAAATGGTTAATTACTATGGTACACGATTATCTTACTGTGAGGAAGAAGATGGACACATGTGAAAGCGTATTGCCGTCGCCTGGCTCGCTCGGCTCTTCGCTCTCTGGCTATGCTTTGCCTGCTGCTGCTGCTATCTTTCCGGTCACTGTGTACCTCAATAAACCCCCGTAACAATTTTTACATGATCTGTTTTGCCCTTCGATACAAAAACTTATATATTTTTTTTAAAACAATTCACGTTTGTGGTAGCAAACAGAGTAATAGTTGCTGAGCGGAAGCTGTGAACATTTCTGCAACAACAGTAGGTACGCAATCACTTCCATCTACTTCTGCCACTATTGACCAGCTTGATGAGACAAGCCTGAGCGCCTGCGTTACTTTTCCTTCTTATCCTTGCAGTATCTTGTTTTCATTTTTTAAGCAAAACTTTTCACAAGACTCGGTCAATTTGCACAGTGATTGCTCATTACAATTCTACCTCTCTAAGTGAAACAGGATAGGCACACTCAGACTAATTGAACAGTGAATATAGAAAAATACAAAAGAAATACAACTTCCTTGTGTGCTAGAACACTGAAAGAGGAAAACTGAGAAGCTTCCCAAATATTAAAATCTCTCACTGATTTTCATCATAGTTAGTTCTTTTAAATTCCAAGTGTCTTAACTAATATCACTTTGTTTGGTTACATTCATAAAAATAACGCTGACGTGTTTTCATATAACACTGGTAATTTAGAACGTCCCAAAGACATATAGCCGTATGAAAAGAGTTGGACTTTATATATAAAGGAAACACAATGCTATAAGTCTATCGAGAGCCACACCTGCATCTGAATCAATATGATACTACCGAACTTGCCCGACAAAGAAACATGATAAACGCAGAAAGAAAGCCAAATATGAGATCAATAGCACTTCTCTTTAAAAGTGAAATAAGAAAGGACTTCTGTAGCCTCCTCTCTCAGAAAAGTAAGAAAACATAAAGAAACGGTTTGGTAATTAAGTGGGCATTTCAAAATGCTTCCAACTCTGGCTCTCAAATAACGGAACATGTCAGTGCATCTACATTTGAGAAATTAGTGCCCGAAAGCAATGACGCGGAAGGGAATCTGATATTCAGTGATGACTAATAGATACATTGAAAGTACCAAAAATGGTACATAAAAAATAAACTAATTGATTGATATGTGGGGTGAACCAGGTGAGTTACATGTCGATGCCAACGATGAATATATGGGATCTTTGAATAAATTGAACGCTGTTGTAGTTGGGCCGCTTACACCATAAAAAAATCTGAAAACTTGCTTCTTTGGCGAGTGCATCTTCGCTTTTCGCTTTATCGGCCATTCATTCACTCTGACAAGACACTTCCTTTTTACTGTATGAAGGTTCTAAAATCGCAAGCTTCAACATTGCTATACATCACAAAAGGTCTTATTTGTTTACCAGGCTACTTTTAGCGAAACCTTTTCTCGGCCTTCTCCCTTTTGTTTCTTCCTTCTTTTTCTCTCTCCAACTATTTGTGATAAAAAGTTATTACAATAAAAGAAATACATCCCAAATCGGTATATGCTGTGTCTTCGTGGATAGGGTCCGCATTTTTAAAATCTTTTAAGCCGGAAGCCTAATATGCCTCGTCATACGCAAAAAATTGACCAGTGTACCCCTTTGGCATCCATACAAGTGACACAAAAACCCGTCATGACGTGAGGGCGTTATTTATGACTATCCAAACTTCACAGATCACCATCATTTGTGACGCCATTACAATGCCGTGGTCATATAACGTGACGCGACCACACTTGAGGTCATCGCGTGGAATCCTAGTATGGTTTAGGACATATCCCAAAGGCGACGCGAATCTTGATGATATGCCTTCGTTTCTAGAGGCCATGGAAAACGGTTTTAGGTACAGAGATATTTCAGAAGGTGGCAGGGCGGGGTTATTTCATCGACTGAGAAGAAAATGGAGATGTCTTTTTACGCTCCTGCCGTCTTAGGTCCGTGAATATGGGAGTCCATGAGTTTTTAAGACACACGATAACGTAAAAAGTATTTATATTAGTTTTAGTCTCTGTAATCACAGTCGAATTGAGAGCGTGATTCTAATTCTACTGTTTCTGACCGAACGCATCACAACCCTAGCTCTGACCAAATCATGATGGAAGCATAAGCGAGACTACACCGTGTCTGAGTGACATTTATATCGCGAATGACGCCTAGATTTACCCTCGCGGAAGACGTGCTCGAAAAAAAAAACAATGGCGTGAGACGTGCAATTGCTGCGAGTCAGCAAGACACCTACGCTGACGTTAACACAACTGGTGCCTCCCGCCACAGCTGCAACTGACCCGAATACTGGCAATTCGTGTTCTAATAGCCAAGCACGTGGCATAGGATATGTGGTGGAAAGCGCACCTATGCTTGGAATATGGGAAGAGTAACGAATCATGATTTACACTTTTGTTTGGCTTAGCGAACCCATACTCAACTCAAGAGTACCTACTTGTTGCAGTTAGAAAGTTATTACGTATGTTAGGGCTTCCTTACATCCCCTACTTCTTTACAATAAGTGAGCCTTTCTTTTTCTATTGGCCAGAAGATTTATTACTTCTAAAGTAAAATGTACAATTATAGATATGGGCTAGTTATTTATCGCTTTTTCTTCGGCTTCCGCCGTGCTTTTCTCCCGCCAGCACACGAGCTGCATGGTTGTGATTTATCAATAACACTGAACTCCGCAAGTCAAAACTCTCAGCGCAATGGTCTCAAACTCAATTAAGCTAACGGGCTGTTATCACAAAAATTTACTTGTGGGAGGGCCAGAACAGTGACGAAGGTAGGAGGAAGGAGGAAGAGGAATGCGTTGTACAAAATGTCAGCTCACTTTACCATTTCCAAGAAGTTCTTTCACATCTGTTTTGTAAAAGTTATTTCTGAAGGGGCTTTAGCTCCAGGATTTTAACATATTGGTACCTTTCTGCAAGACTACTAAAATCTGGACACCGGTTCTGAAATAGTATTTTGTTACACGGTTAGGCATGAACACTTCGACAACTCCGGGCGCGTCCCCTTTCCTTTCCCCCGCGTGCGCGCTCTCTCTCTCTCACACACACACACACACACACACACACACACACACACACACACACACACACACACACACACACACACACACACACACACACACACACACACACACACACACACACACACACACACACACACACACACACGTGACTTAGACCATTTACCTGTGTAGTTCATGGACATCTCTGTTAGGAAAATAAAAAAAAGGATATGACGAAGACAGTCATAGGCGTGTCGCGAGCTGGAAGTGTGATGTTCTTTTGTTCAAGACTCCTGCGTCAGTGTAAGTGAAGCAAAAAAAGAAGAGAAACGCTGAGTTGGCAATCACTGGCATTCCAAGATACTGCCAAACATAAAAAAACGATATTTCAAAGCCTGCGAGTGTGATGATAATGCACGATTGCGTTTTTACGGTAGCTACGAGCATTTTCTGCCACAGTACCAAGCATTCTATAGCAGCTGAATAGGAAAAATATAACAGCCAGTCAGTCAGTCGGTCGGTCGGTCAATCAATCAATCAATCAATCAATCAAATATTTTTAGCGTGCTCTGGAACAACCATGAGGTGTTAGTGCCAACTCATGTATAAATAAAACAATACAGTTAAACAAAACAATACAGACACTTCGGAAAAATTGAATAAAAAGAGTAGGAGCACACAGAAAAAAGAAATCAGTGCAAATTGGGAAGAATAAAAAGACAAGACGGGAATGAAAGAAAGAAAGTGAAAAAAAAGAGGGGAGACATACACAACTATGTAGAAACCTTCCTGAAATACTAAATAGGGAAGAATCTCTGCGTTGCGAAAAACTATATGGCCTGTAAAATACCGAGAGAAATACCGTTTTAAATATATTAGTGAGCTACTGCATATGTTGATTATACGGGAAAAATCTGAAATTATCTGTAAGTTTACATTATTTCGTACATATATAGGCAGCTATGCCGCCACTCCTGGCGTAGGTGAGGTTTAGTCCGTCATATGTGTTATTATCAAGCAGGAAGGGGTAATTTTTATCAGAAAGCTACGTTTTAGAAAAAAAAAAAAACATGCGCGTCGAGATTCATTTCGGTCTGTTGAAGAGACTCCTAAATTTTATCTTGCTTATTTCTTCAGCTTTGGGTGTTTAAGTGAAAGATTAAGATATGTTTCCCAAGCACGGCAGATTTATTTCTAAACAAAACATAATCATGATACACGCATTTACCGATTGAATCCATCACTATTCTCAACGACAACAAAATGTTTTGAGAAAATAAAATCAGGTCCCCATCTTGCTGATGTCCTCAATGTTGAAAATATGCAAGACAGAATATTGTTCATTGTTTGATTGATATGTGGAATTTAACGTCCCCAAAACACCATGTGATAATGGGAGACGCTGTAGTGGAGGGCTCTGAAAGTTTAGACGACTTGGGTTTTTTTATTTTGCACCCAAATTTGAGCACATGGGCTTACAGCATTTTCGCCTTCATCGAAATTGCAGCCACCGCAGGCGGGATTCAATCCCACAACCTGCTCGTCAGCAACCGAGTACTTTAGCCTCTAGAGCACCACGATGGGGCCAGAGCATGAGATTTTTACTACGTCTCGCCATTGCTCTCCCTCTATTGGTCCACATATATTTCTAACCAACCCCATTAATTTGTTTCGAGGTACTCAATTGCTGCTTCCCCTACCTATTCAAGTGCTCTTTGATGAACACCGGACGATTTTCATCAAAACAATGCAATTTTGTAACAATCGTTTTTTGTGCTTTAGCAAGGAAACCATTTCTCTTGATGCGGGGAACAAATCGAACTATCGAATGCTATGCTCATTATGCGTCGGTGTAGGGACTTTATAACACTCCTCAATGTCCGAGTCTCTAACTTCTGCAACTAGTTCGCCAATCTTTTTGATGATGGCTATAGGCTCTGCATCAACAGGGCCACTCTTAATTTATAAGTTATTGGAGCGTTGGTATGCTTCAAGCATCTCAAGTTCTCACACTATTTTAGCATTTTGCGCTTTAAGTTTCTTGGTTTCAGTTACTATGGCCTGAATAACTACTCCCAAGCCTCCAGCGTCTTTATTTTCTGTTTAAGTTCTTTCAGTGCCGCTACTTTTTTTTTCAGTTCATCAAGTGTCACCACGCACAAGCTTTATAGTAGAATTTCAGTAGCGTGAAGAAGACTAACACAAATGCAGTTTGGTGCAGTGTGGCCGTAGTGCATATATATTGGAGTAAAAATTGAACGTGTAGTTCTTACCGGCAAAAGCAGATAACGTTAGTTGTGTCCTCAAAATGCACTACTGCCGAACTGCCAGGCTAGTCATCGATCTGTCGCCTTTTAAAGCAAGCCGTGCTGTCCTGCACTCTTGTGGTGCGGAACGAAGTGGTTCTGCGTTCTTGCAGCTGCCACCCAGGCACTGCGCCGTGCTCCCGACCGGGTTGCAGAAATTAGGTGCCTTTTCTCATCTTCTAACCACTACCACCACCACCACCACCACCTATTTTTTCCACGTGCGTGACAAATCTAGCGATGAAAAGATCGTCCGCTACAAAAGCAGATAGAGTTAGTTGTGTGCTCAAGACACACTGCTGCCAAACTACCAGTTAGCGGTTCGGTTTAAGCAGTGTGGAGATCATCGCATGGTTAGACACTTTTTTCTATAGTAAGCTCAGGAACTCGCAAACGTGAGGAAGAATTTAACCGACCCACAGTCACGTATAACATGGGCTGACATATTCTAGTCACGATCCCGGCCGGCATTGCTGCTCTCTTTCACTCTAAAGGGTGACAGCCTGACTGCAGCCCAGAAACGTCCGCGTGTGTACAGGAATCAAAGCGAAAGCAGAACGGAGAAAGAGGACAGCAAAAAAAGAAAAAAAATCTTGGATGCTGCTAAGAATAATCGAAGAGGAAGTATCTGGAAAGCTCTGCTACAGAATGCACAACTGTCTGTCTGAGGAGAAAGTGGAAGTAACGGTGCGCAGTAGACTGAATTGAGTACAAAATGTTGGAAAGTATTGTATGTGGATTAAAATGTTTTGTTCCTCATGTTGTGCGTAACTTGCGTATTTTTACAATAGATATTGCGGGGCAATGTCAACTGTGGCGGCAGTGTTGGATAATTGCTGGGGGTAACAATAAACAGGTGTCCCAAAAGGGAAACAGAGCACGTGAACTGTGGCCAAACCAGGTAAAACGGCATGCCGGTGAGCTCTTTAGGCAGATGTGCAGCAGAAAGTGAAAGTGCGTCAGCGGAATTGGTTGACACATCCCGATATTTTAAGGCTCGCACTAATGCCGGCTTGAGCGAAGTCATGCAGCTATCAGTCATGCGTCTACGTTCGAGGCGAGAATTAGGGTGAGGGGAGGGGGGCGTAGGAAAGAAGAGAAAGAAAAGTGGACGCGCATGCACTGTAAGGTTGGTTAAGATATAATAAGTGAAATCCAGTCAATCTGAACGTGTCATGAAGATTAGGTAACTTGACGGCGGCCAACTTTGTTTTGTTTCGCACAAAATGTAGACAAACGTATTTTTGTTCACTGGTGGCCGAATCAACCCCATGGGGTTAAGCCACAATTAATCATCATCATCATCATTATTATTAGCTAAAGGATCGACGCAGTGTGCAGATACGCAGGGGCGCCATAGCCCGACAGTTGCGTAGTGAGTGTTTCTCTATTTTGCAAAGCAATTACGAATTATGGCATACGGAATGATCGAATTCGAATAGTTATAATTAGGCGAATTAATAAGAGACCCTGCGAATTTGACGGGTGAAGCTCCTTGAGGTGTAGGCTTGTCTGCCGTAGTAGTCTATCGTAGCCACTTTAGTACGCGAAGTGTTCATTAGATGGTGCTCGCATGGCTGGCATCGTTCGATATGTTTCGTTTTTTCTATTATATTCTAGACACTATAGTTATACATACATACATACATACGTACGTACATACGTACGTACATACGTACGTACATACGTACATACGTACGTACATACGTACGTACGTACGTACGTACGTACGTACGTACGTACATACGTACATACGTACGTACATACGCACGTACGCACGTACGCACGTACGTACGTACGCACGTACGTACGTACGCACGTACGTACGTACGCACGTACGTACGTACGCACGTACGCACGTACGCACGTACGCACGTACGCACGTACGCACGTACGTACGTACGCACGTACGTACGTACGCACGTACGCACGTACGCACGTACGCACGTACGCACGTACGCACGTACGCACGTACGCACGTACGCACGTACGTACGCACGCACGTACGTACGCACGCACGTACGCACGTACGCACGTACGCACGTACGCACGTACGTACGCACGCACGCACGTACGCACGTACGCACGTACGTACGCACGCACGTACGTACGCACGCACGTACGTACGCACGCACGTACGCACGTACGCACGTACGCACGTACGCACGTACGCACGTACGCACGTACGCACATACGCACGTACGCACGTACGCACATACGCACATACGCACATACGCACATACGCACATACGCACATACGCACATACGCACATACATACATACATACATACATACATACATACATACATACATACATACATACATACAGCTAGACAATTCATGGTTTAGCGATTAAACCATCCGCAGCCTCGCCCCAGTCGTCATCATTCACTCTGTGAATGTGATGTGAACTTTTTTTATTCTGTCACAGTGTGTTCATTGTTCTTTCGCTGAGTAAAACTGTGTGCTATGTACTTTCTTCTATCTATGCCCGTGTGCATTTCTTTACGTACTGTAAATAACAATGCAATCAAAATAAATTAACTCGCAGATAATTTTGTATTAGAAACCACCAAATTGCTTACTGCAACAAAAAGATCGGAACAGGAGCGCAGTAACCACGTGATCATACGCGACATCATGAGATCAATCTGACACCGTGAAGGACACCGGAATGGCGACAACTCAAAGCAACCCATTTGTCATCTTTTTCTGTTTTTATTTTTAACCGACCAGCAAGCACTCTCTCCCACTCCTTCTTAACGTTTTATTTGCACTCGCCTTTCGATTTTTCTTTCGAAAACCCTTTTATAGGTCTACGCCGTGTCTTATCTAGGAAGTGAACACTACCCGCATCAGTGACCGTAACTCACTCATTCTTTTTTACTTGTGCCTTACCTATCGAATTAATAGCCTTGCTCATGTTCACCCCCACAGACACTTTCAGATTACAGCATCGATGTACCAAGCCAAACTAAACAGTTGTTCAAACTAGCCAGTACAGGCACAGCTGGCAAGCTTCCTCGAAACCATATCAGTTAAGAAAATACTAACACATGTGCAGAGCCATCGCTACGTCACCGTCACCTTACTGTTTCTCTTGCGAGCCCAATATGTGCGCCAGCTATGCCTGTGGCCGCAAGCAGAGATCGATCGTAGCAGTCGAAAGGAGAGTTGATGGAAGCTGGTGTCACTCTTTTTTTTGTTTATTTCGGAACAGCCCAACGGGAAGTACTCTTACTATGCTTGGTTTTCATCCAGGAGTATATTAACCCCATTACTCCGGCGTTAGTTTAAGTCAACCTATATCAGGCATTCCAAACATTTACGCCAGAGATTGATGCACTAGCCTGGGAAATAATGAAATCTTTTTGAGTAGAAAAGAAAGGCGCAGAGTGTATAACTGACACGCGTGTGGTTTTGCGCAGGTCTAAGCTGAAACTTCACTGTCTTGTTTTGTTTTTTTTGCTGGATTAGAAAGGAAAATGTCGAGTGTTGTGTAGTGATTAGGTGTGGTAGCGCTGTCGACGCACTTGTTGTATGACATGTTTTCAGCGGTTCTCCGGCGACGTTAATCATTTCCGAGTGACGCTCTTTTGCTGTGCTTCATCTTTTTGCTGGTCGTGTTTATAAATATACAATTTTTCCTCAACGTTAAAGATCAATGCTACCTGTATGAATAGCATTTGCAAAACCAAACGAAGCGTAGCTTTCGCTCATGTAATTTTGCCCGAGCTAAACCAAAGCCAGTTTTCTGCTTCACGCATGTATCATATCTCCCGGAAAACACACGTGTTACCTCCGTTAACATTTTAGGAGCGAAGCTTTTTATAGCGGCCCCTGTTCGTCCCTCATAGCTGTTTTAGTGTGTAACAAGTATAACATTCTGCCCTCCAAAATGGTGCCGGTGAGAAGTTTCTTGTGTGCGTTATTTAACAATAAAAGATAGTGCTCAATATACATGCCAATGGCTGCTAAGGGGGAATGAGAGACAGGAGCATTTGACTTGCAGTTAACGCGCACGGTGCGATCCCCATTAGCAGCCATTGGCATGTGCATTGAGCACTATCTGACAAGAAAGGGTTGTTGCGTTATACTCGCTGGGTGTAACCTCCTTAGTTTTAGAAAGGTTTAGCGAGCGTTGAGCCGCAGTGCCATGAATACAATGAACTAGTATATACCATGAACTAGAGGTTGTTAAAGGTGGGAAGCAGACACGAAGCGCAAGCCGTAAGAAAGTAAAAGCCGAATTTTCCTGTCTATCATTTCCCATTAGCAGCCACCGGCATGTACTTTGAGCACTATCTGACAGGAAAAGGTTGCTACGTTATACTCGCTAGGTGTAACCTCATTCGTTTTAGAAAGGTTTAGAGCGTTGTGCAGCAGTGCCATGAATACAGTGAACTAGTATATACCATGAACTAGAGGTGGTTAGGGCTGGGAAGTAGACCCAGCCTTAACCACCTTAACCACCAGCCTGTTTTTGTTTTGGTGAAAATAAATTTCTTTCATTGATTGATTGATTGAAGCGCAAGCCGCAAGAAAATGTGCGTGTGCCACCTCTCGTTTAGTCCTTGGAATGTCCTCTGGATGGCGGTGCTTCTATATGGGGAATATGTGATGAAAAGATGCGAGATGGTGGTACTTGGAGTGTTGAATAGATGGACGAACGAACACACAGACAGATGCATGCATGGACGCATGAACGGACGTAGGGGCGGATGCATGGACGAACGCAGGGACGGACGCATGAACAAGCGGAAGCATGGACGGGCGGATGGACGCATGGGCAGTCACACAGACGGACGCATGGACTGACGGAAGCAAGAACGAATGGACGTACGAATGCTTCGCCCTACTCTCCATCATTCACTCCATGGATATGCTGCCATTTTTTTTTCGTTCCTGCGTAGATGCCAGCAAACGAAAATAACTTCTGAAAAAAGTCCCTTCTTTTATTTTTATTTGTTTCCCTCTGGTCACTTTTATGCTATCCGCAACTTCTGAGGCTGAAACTTGTTTATTCACTGAGACAGCGATTCCAATACGGTTCACTGTGAACCTATCGGCAAGAGCTAACGAGTTCGACCAAAGTGAGTGAGCTGCTAAGCAAATAAGACGACGGTCAACTCGACCGCCGCGTCGCATTACTGCGGTGACCTTTCTCCTGTTTTGTGTGGTTTTGGGACACGGCTGGGCAAGCAGCTTAATGGAGAGCAACGATTTTACATTCGTATGTGCCAGCTCTGATGTTTCACCTATTTACTCGGGAAGCGTTAACGAACCTTGAGTTCGAAAGCTGTGGGGCTTTCGGTTGATTGCGCACAGTTTCCCAATGGGAAGAAAACGCTGCTATCTGTTTCTTACAGCGCAACGTACAAAGTACACATGGACGTACGAAGACAACAATCGCTATACATGTGAAATTCAATAAATAAAATCTATAGTATTGCTTATCAAACACCGCTTAGGGCAGAGTATACTTAGTACAACCGGAACAATGCGTAAATGATCGAACGTTGCGATCAGAGAACCTGAAATAACACTTGACTTTACAATGGTGGACTTTACAATGGCGTCACTGGGAATGCTCCATACTTTACAACTGGCATAACCTTTTTATTTTACAGCAGAGCTGTTTCTTCTCGTATAGCCCTAGTTAGTTGCGAACAAAATACGTCATCACCATGAACCGGTAGGCGCTCTTTTCGTCTTCTTGTTCGGCTTCTGCTTCTCTCGCAGAACACGCCTATATAAGTATATGGACCTCCAGCATTTTTTCCCTATCAAATGACGGCCGCCACTGCCATGATTTGACCCCACAACCTTCGGGTCAGCAGTATAGCGTCATAACCACTACATCACCGTAGCGACCCCATACGGCGGTTTCGCTTGTAAGAAGCAGAAAATAAAGTGAGGTTTATCTACAGGAATGTAGCATATAAGATACCAACTATGGATATGCTATAAAAAACAAAAGTGGTTTGTTTGTTGCTTGAAACTGCTGACATGTATTCCAATATCTGTTTATTGTCTTAAGAATATATACCTGGATTTACATGTAATTCATTTGGCAAGCAGTAGCATTATATGGGCGCTAACTCGCATGAGCGAGCATCAGGTCACACTGCAATTTAGCCTGCCGTCAGCTAGGCGTACAAGCACTGAGACACGTTTGGTAATTGTACTTTGGAAACTCTGTCGGGTACTTTTCTTTCGATTCGCACAAAAGCATTTTTTAAGAAAATGTAATCTGGCTGGTACGTTTATAATGACTCTGTTTTTGAAAAGTGCTCGGACAAATCTGCTACACACCAGAAGTATAGTATTAAAACACGTTTGAATCACTATTGAAGTTAATCGTATCAGTCGTCTATCTATGGTGTCACTTTTTTTTTTCTGGTACGTTTCACCGCTACACCCTTCCGACGAGTTCACGTCACCCCTTGGTTGAAAAGTATGTAACTTAGCAAATATAAGATGAAAGAGGAACACTACCTGATCCATGTTCCTTCGGAACAGCATCGTGTCACTTCTTGCGTATTGCAGTCAACAAACGACGAAGTTTGCCCGGCACCAACAACATCCGAACCGTGCTCCAGAAGGAATTTTCGCGAGTGCGTACGAAAAGTTACAGCGATCTCGGGAGTGCGTCCATGCTCCTGCGCCTGTACACACGAAAAAAAGAATATAAGTACAAGCGTGTATACCCCCCTCCCCCCCGACAGCGTATACCGACGTTGCATGTCGCTTGCGCAAAGTGGTGTATAACCTCGGCCAGGAGGCGCTGCGCCGCACGCATTTTCACCGCATTTCTAGCAAAAGCCGGTCGCTTGGTTCCCCACTCCCATCTTCTGCTTGCGCAATCTCAGCACGTTAACGTGTTCTGCACGAGCTGCTATCTGGTCGCCCTCCACGTGCAGCGTCACCTGTGACTTGCTCCGAAGGTTTTAAAAGATTATAAAAACGTTTTCATGGTCAGAATCTTATCAGAACCGACAGCGATTCATTGACAAACTTTGCGAGACCAAGCAAGTCAAACACGATGTCTTTGAACGAGGCTATGTGAACGTCGATCGTGAACAGCTGCCTTACTATGACATTAAAAGTGAGGTGATGGCGCGAATTCTATGTGTATGTTACCGGTAAAACGCGCATTTGCTGCGCCATTCGTGTCTTCTCGGCGCTGTTGGCAAATTAGCACCATGCTTTTGCGCGCACTTGTATATAGCGTTCGGATTTCTATTGCTTGAATGTCAAGTTTGTCACGCGGCTTTCAATTTAGTAAGAGGTAAGTGTGAACAGACTGAACTGACGTCTGCCCTGTTCAGTGCCTGGCACCATTTTAATGCGGTGTGTTCAGTTTATCATATAAGAGCATCACCTTTGCCGAGGTTTTCATCGAATGTTAACAAGGTGGCATCATAAGTTTAATGACACCTTTGATTTGGCGCAGCTCCTTTGAAAGTATAATTATGCTCACAAAAAAGTATTTCATGTACACTTCGACAATGCATGTTTCTTGCAGCGAATATTTCATTTCGAATAATATCAACGTTTGATCACGCAGCGTGTTCACTGATTCGAATGTCGATTAGGTTGTTTTCACTGCTCACTTGGTCGTCGTCATGTCACATAATACCCACTAGGATCGAGCATGTTTTCAGTTACGCCGAGATTCGCCCCCTGATAACCACGTCAAATTTCGCGATACCATCAAAAGTTTTACATCTTCCTTGGTTCTTTATCAACTCGTTTTCATAGCGGCAGCTGTCTATCTCGCCCGGCTCGTGCGCAAGCAAGGGCATAATATTTTACGTGGCAAAGTCATCATATCAATAGGAGGCATGCCGTGGATTGAGACTCCAGACTGACTCCGACCACCTGCGGTCTTCTTTTTTTTTTAACGTGCACCTAAGTATATTTGAAGTGTATACTGCGTGACGACCGCGAACAGAGGGTGCACACACACACCGAGCGTCCCTTCTGTTTACATTGAGCGTCATATACCACCGTACGCTTGAGATATGCAGCACCAACACGCCTTGTCTATCATTCTTGCACCAAAATGTGAGCGCACTGTTACAGCGTTTCGCTCCCGTAGAAACGCAGCTGGCGTATGCGGGAATCACACTCATGACTTCGATCATAGCATCACAACACGTCATCATGCTAACTTATCGGTGAGTGTTGCTTGCAAGACCTGTACGTATAAACGCTCAGCGCGAACCCCCAGCACAAATATGTTTACACTGAGCGGCGACTAAAGTCTACAACCATCTGCTGAATAAAACACTTGCAGGGCTCACAGTACGGTATTTTAGGTGTATTAGGCTAGCAAGCTCGACTGTTTTCGCACTACCAATTGTTGCCTCAGAAAGCCAGAGCCCAATCAGGAAAAGTACAGCGGTTGTTATTTTCAGTCACTTCAGTTTACAAACACGCTTTCTTTTAATATGAGTCCGGCTATCGTCTTTCTTTCAGTATATAATAGTTTGTAACTGTGCACGACAGAAATATTTTTAATGTAACGAGACCATGGAGTATCGGTGAACTTCCATAATCCACTTTTGACGCATTCGCTTCTCGTACTGTTTTCACTGGAAACGGTAGAACTTGACGGGCAGTTTTCAGGTCTTAGTCATGTTTAAACTTTTGTAGCAGCTCACAATGCAGCGGTAGTGCGTGCCTGCTTTGCAGAATGACGTAGGAGGTCTGTTCATAGCGTGTGAAATGCGAGATGAGTGCTTCAAGAAACACGTTTTCTGTGCGCGCAACGGGAAAACCCACCAAGCGCGGCCCGCCCGAGCGTCAGGATCTTTGCCTAGCTCTTTCTGTTAGGGCGGTGAGTGACGCTGCGCAAACTTGAGACATCCTTCCTATAAGCACGTCACATACGACACTTCATACATGTTTCCATAGTGACGAAGAAATGGTATTGCTCCAGGCATCTTCTGCTTTCTTTCTTTAAAAGGTGACGGTGAAGTTCGCGAAGTGGCAATTGAAACGTAGATGATAGCAAAAGTAGGCCGTTCGGGCATTTGCGCATGTTTTTTGTATGCGCGCATAAAGCTATCTATGTACTTCTGCAATATTTTTCGTGAAATAAGCGAAAATGAAAAATATAAGGCAAATGTTTTAAGCAGGGAAACGAAAAGGGGTGAGCGGGTCAGTAACAAAAATTTTCAATAAAGGAAAGCAGACTTCCACACAGAGTATTTGAAAAACAAGCAAGCTACATTTTTCAAGGTTTCTAGTGCTTTTGTGCGCTAGTCTCAGCGAGTAAAAAAAACGCCGGTGTTGAGCATAAAATTTCAAAACATGTGTATCATGACCTCGGGCAGCTTAGAATAGATGAGACATCGACAGCTAAGCTTTACACATCAAGTCAAGTTTGTTTTTATTTTGGCCACACTGCATTTCAGTTCACTTCAAAAATATCATATTGTGATTACTATTAACGTTAACATTGAATTGCTACATTTTGTAACGCATTATAAGACGCTGTACCGAGCGAGACTGCTACTTGAAGCCATTTATTACAATTACACTTCTCTTTCACCATTCTGGGTGTGTGTGCCCCGCCACGGTGATCTAGTGCCTAAGGTACTCGGCTGCTGACCCGCAGGTCGCGGGATCAAATCCCGGCTGTGGCGACTGCATTTTCGATGGAGGCGGAAATGTTGTAGGCCCGTGTGCTCAGATTTGGGTGCACGTTAAAGAACCCCAGGTGGTCGAAATCTCCGGAGCTCTCCACTGCGGCGTCTCTCACAATCATATGGTAATTTTGGTACGTGAAGCCCCACAAACAATCAATTCTGGGTGTGTGTTCTGAGATCTGGGTGCACGTTAAAGAACCCCAGTGGGCTGAAATTTCCGAAGCCCTCTACTACGGCGTTTCTCATAATCATATGGTGGTTTTGGGACGTTAAACCCCACATATAATCATCATTCAGGATATTGTTTTTACACTTTCATAATCCTGTAAAAAAAACAGCGCAAAAGACGACGGACTAACGCCAAAAGACAAACAAGCATTGACTTCCAACTGGTTTATTTCTTAAGAGACACAGGACTTATATAGCACTGACCCATCACAAGAAACATATAATCACTTCGTGCGCAGAAACTTTTCTTTTTTCACGAAGAGCTATCAAGGTAGCGCTAACACACTGATTTCCCAGTTCAACACCCATCTTATTTGTTAACCTCAGGGGTTACTCAGAAATGAGCACAGGTCCCAGCAATCGACCTGCAGGGCACATTGAGAAAAAAAAAAAACTACGGTTGTTCCGTGTTTACCCACATTTCTCACAATCTGTAAAAAAAAAAAAAAAAAAAAAAAGATCTGTAAGCTAATGCCCGCATTGCATTTTCTGCACCTGAGAAGTTGGATAAGATATGTAGGATGACTGATCCGAACCGAAAAATGGTTACAGCATGTACATTCGATCGCAGGATTAAGTTTGTATAGTGCACAGTCAGCATTGTCTATTGTGCATCATTATGGCGCGGTAAGTTGTACATAGGCCAAACGAGTAGCTGCAAGATTATATCAGCAGAAGTACAATGTAGACAAATATAAGGAAATCAACCTAGCCATGACAGTTTTCACTGCGGATGCGTTTTGTGGTGTGCCAAGTCGAGTATCGTATGCAGAAACTGGGAAGTTAAGCGGACTTGATTGATAAGCGGACTTCATTGATTGATTCTTCTTCATAAACAAAAGCAGTTTCTGCGCATGAAGTGACTGCGTTTCTTGTGAAGGGTCAGCGCTATAAATTCTTTGTCTCTTCAAAAATAAACACGTTGAAAGTCAGCATTCGTTTGTCTCTGTGTGTTAGCCCACCGTTTTTCGCGCTGTTATTTTCACGATCATAAATAACCAACAAGACCTAATCAGCACCATTATGAAGCGCATTTCACGTTAACTACTTCTATATCACCTGATTTTTGTGTTCGCTTACGCTGTTTCTATGTTGTTGTTTCCACCATTTCAATACCTCTCGAACGCCTATCTCTTATTCTTATCTACGCCCTGCAATGTCGAGAATTTTTTTTCCGAAAGTTTGAATAATATAGTGCCTGCGGGAAAGAGTCAAAAAGGATTTGAACTTCAAGATTTTCGTCGTGTCAACTTCCTCGCCTCTTAACTTTTACGCCGTTAACTCACTTGTGTTGGTATTATCATATCATAACTATACGCTACAAAAACGAAGCACCCCCCCCCCTTCCCCCAATGGTCCTTATTCTCTTCATCATGTGTTCAAAAGAGGTCGCATTTCTAACATTGGTATCAAACGACGTTGGCCACGTCTACCTTGAAGAATGCGCCCCGCCGCGGTGGTCTAGTGTCTAAGGTACTCGGCTGCTGACCCGCAGGTCGCGGATTCGAATCCCGGCTGCAGCGGCTGCATTTATGATGAAGGCGGAATTGTTGTAGGCTCGTGTGCTCTGATTTGGGTGCATCTTAAAGAACCCCAGGTGGTTCAAGTTTCCGGAGCCCTCCACTACGGCGTCTCTCAGAATCATATGGTGGTTTTGGGAAGTTAAACCCCACAAATCAATCAAAAACCTTGGTAAATGCGGATATCCACACAAGGCCACGAAGATGCGCCTAAGTTAAGAAAGGTCTCTGCTGCCGAAAGCCCCAAGGGTTGATTGCCAAACGAAAACGCTGGCTCTTAACGCACTAAATATACCCACTGGAAAGTTAAAGAAAAGTATCTGCGGTTTTTTTTATTGTGAATTTGCTCGTTATTTGCTTTGCTTTCTGCACTGTTGCCCGTAAGACTATGTGCTTGCCCGGTCCTGTCTTTATCTTTCGCTCTTGCTTCTGCCTGACAATTCACGGAGTTGCCTCGTCGAGCAGAGAAAAAATGAGAGATCCTCCGCTTTTTTTTTTTTATATACGGCTGTTTCCCTCGGCGCCCTCGAATAGATGCTATTTCTTGTTGGTGTTTTGACTCTGTTTATCTTGAAAATATTAATGCTTGCACTTTTTCATAGGGCTGCGTGCCTTCTATCCCTTTCTTTGGGGATCGTCTACGCGTATCTCGACATCAAAGGTGTCGCCTTGTGACCCCGCTTGGCTTAGATACATACCCGTGAGACGGAAAATTAATATTGCGCCTATATCAGCCTGGTTTGGTTATTAACTTTACGAGGAGCGCTTGTGGTGTGCACATGTGACCGTCCACCCTCGCCATTCCTCCTCCTTCGTTCAATGTTTTATTCAACACAACTGTATTTTTTCGACTTGCGGACGTTTAGGAGGATATCTTTGACCGGCTGTCTGCAAGTCAGCTCTTGTCTTTGTTCACCTGAACACGTGCAATTGCTGCGTTCACCGTAACAACGCACTTGCTCAAATCACCTTAAACATTTTTCCCTTTTTACTTCCGTTTGTACGCATGTAGGACAATAAGAATAATCAGGACCTTTGATGAAAATGCCGAGAATAAAAAGAACCGATTATTACAACTCAAAGTTTCTTTCACGTGTGTGTAATAACTATAAACACTTTGCAGTGCACAACGAGCGAGCAATCAATAAACAGAAAGGCAATGCAATGGCAATTTTTTAATTTTTTTCCGCACATTTTCTAGAAACTAATGTGCGTTAAAAGCCTAACAAAGGGCCATCACGTAGGTAACCTTTCAACCTCTACCTTGTAGTCAGCCAGACTTTGATAATACCAAGAAAAAAATTGGCAGGGCCCACGTACAGTGGGAATCGATGATATGCGAAGCACGAATGAAAAATGTTGATATGTCACTTAAAAATCAGCACAACGTTACGAGGTGGAGGTAAATGATGCAGTACATAACTTCTGTGTCATGATTATCATGTTTGGATGTGTCGTTTACCTTCGTCATCTAATCACATCACGTGAAACCAAATTTAGTATATGTGGAGCTGGCGAAACAGCCGTGAGCACGCTATAAGCGTGGTATGTTGTCATGTTTTTACATAACAGGCGTGCCAGGATTATCATGTTTGCACCAGTCATATATTTCGTCATCCATTGACGTCACGTAACACTAAGTTTGGTATATGTGGAGCTAGCAAAACAGCCGCAAACACACCATGAAGGGCACAATATACTCTAATATAGCGTAGACGCGCACGCACGCTGGACACAGGGACGGTACACGTTAGCACAACGCGAGCACTGACGCCAAGCGCGACCATTGTCCGTTGACGCAGCCCGATGGCAACCGGCCCACTGCGACCTGCTGCATTTCACGCCGATGCGTTACTCTAACAACACTGCGTCTCCCTCTTTGGTGAAAGAGGGACGCCGGACGCTCTGAAATGCGCATGTGTCAAAGCAACGCAGCGTGACGCGTGCCTGCAAGCATATGGCAGGACCGGCGCCTTGCGTGGCAACGCCGGCGTGACGCGACGAAATGAACACTGGTGAGCACGCGCACTGTGTCACGTCGAAATGTATTGGTGCCTTGATTGTGGCATGTAATCATGTTCTCACAAAACACGCAACTCATTATTATTATGTTTGCACCAGTCACTTACTTTCGTCATCCATTGGCGTCAAGTAATACCAAATTTGGCATATGTGGAGCTAGCGAAACGACCGCGAACGCATTATGAGCGTAGCATATTTTCATGTTGTTACATGACACGCATCTCATGTTTATCATGTTTGCACCAGTATCATACCTTCGCCATTAATTCACGACCCGTGATACCAAATTTGGCGTTAGCTAAGCTAGCGAAACGGCCACCAGTGCATCGTGAGCGTGGCATGTAGTCATCTTGTTAGATGACACGCATCTCATGATTATCATGTTTGCCCCAGTCACATACCTTCGTCATCCATTCACATACTGCAATAGTAAGTTTGGCATATGTGATGCTAGTGAAACGGCCGCGAGAGCATTATGAGCATGGCATGTAGTCATGTTGTTACATGACACGCATGTCATGATTTTTATGTTAGGGTCTGTCGCTTGTGATTGCCAGGAAATCATGCCATACCATACCAGTTTTGCAACATGCTATGTGAACTAAACCACCGCAAGAGCTGCAAAACCATGAATTGTAAATCATTACACTCATGACACATATGTCATGATTTTCATGTTATGACTAGTAAAATATGTTCTTCATACAGTCATGTTATACCATACCAAGTTTGGTATCGATACCATTATTGAAACGGCCAGGAGAGCTAAACGTCATAGGCAGCTAGATAGATAGATAGATAGATAGATAGATAGATAGATAGATAGATAGATAGATAGATAGATAGATAGATAGATAGATAGATAGATAGATAGATAGATAGATAGATAGATAGATAGATAGATAGATAGATAGATAGATACGCTCAAGGTCACCGAAATTCGCTAAGAAATGCTTCTTATTTAAAAGTGCCCAACTTGACTCAAAAGCACTAGAAGTAAACTGAACATGCCAAACTCAAATAAGGAGACGCGCTCAATATGCTACCATCATCTTAGCATCTTCAGGGCTGCTTTCTCTTTCTGAAGACTTGTTCGTGAACATTCGTGGTATTCTGTGTTCAATACGCATCGCCAGTTTTCTACACAGCAAATGATACATGACTATTCATTTACTTGTAAAGTTCAGTTGCCTTTTGGAGAGAGAACGTCGGGTATTCTCGCTCGATCATTGGCTTCTATGGTTCTCACTCGATCTCAGTGATCTACGGCGAAACCGGGATTATTGTTATATAGCTACTGGGCGCACAAGGATAACCAAAGTATAGAAAAAATATTCGTTTTTATTTTTAGTTGATGATATATTGAGTTATATATGATCATCTAGTTTCTATCTGGGGGTAGCAACTCACCGAAGATCAATGCTCTAGCCTTAACGCCGGCGCTTACAGTCTCTGAAACCTGTAATCTCCGCTGTAGAGTTCCAGTTATTACTTTTCTACCTTGAGAGCCTTGACTTTCCGTGCTGCGGTTTATTTCCTTTCTTGGACGTAAAGAAAAAAAAGGGGGTAGGTCAAGCAAGCATCATGGACACTTTGTATGTATAAAGAGTAAACTGAATGTTTATATTTCTTTGCTTGGAGACTGCTGGGAAAGAAATGCTTCCTCTGCTCGCCAATTTGATAGAAAAAAAAAGATTGGGAGAGTTCGTCAATAGCTATGTGACCGAAACGTTTGCATGTGCTGTCAATGATTTTTCGAGCCTGGCACTTGCCTACTTAAAAAAAAGAAATATTGCCGTTTCCTTCTCTCTTCAGGCGGCCCTATGATACTTAACTGGCCCTATTTACATCACCCCTAATCCGAAAGCACATATCCCACTATCTCAACGCCGTGCGTGCGCCTCCAGCATATATTCGTCTTAAGCCTGAAGCCTATAGTCTGAAGCCTATATAAGCCTGAAGCCTATATTCGTCTTAAGCCCTTCACATTCGTGCCATTCTCAAAAGCGAAGCTCTTCATGTATCGTCAGGTGCGACCAGCAGTATTTCCCAAACAGTATAATGGATGGTGCTCTCTAATAGAAATACATGCAAACTGCAGTTGTGTGAAGATATTCGCTGCACCACTACTCTCCGATTGACTGCTGCGCGGGCTGTGCGTAGGTGCGCGGGGAACACGTGCCTCTCTCAGTTTCCTGCATCGTCGCCGTACGTGGCGGACCGTTGGTGGGGCACGGACAAAGTGAGTCCGTGCCCCGCGTGAGTCCGTGCCCGGAGGGCGGTGGCCACTCCTGCTTGTCGCCAGACAGACAGACAGACAGACAGACAGACAGACAGACAGGCAGGCAGGCAGGCAGGCAGGCAGGCAGGCAGGCAGGCAGGCAGGCAGGCAGGCAGGCAGGCAGGCAGACTTTGGGTGTGCTGTGAATTTTTTATTGTTTGGTTCTTTTTGCTGCTTCAGAACAGGTCATTCCATTTCAATTGCACGTTGATCTTTATCAAGTTCACCTGTGTTTTTGTAGTTGTGGTATGAACGCCTGCTCGTTAGAATGGCTTTGATTACAAACTTGGCGTGGAAATATTTCTATTCTCTTTGGAAAATTCACAAGACACCTTGAAGGCACGGATTGAAAACATCAGACGGAACCAGTTTATGAACGGGACCTATATTTCCGAGGAACAAATGAATGTGCAAGTAGTAAAGAGAGATAAAGGAAAGACAGGGAGGTTAAGCAGAAGAGGGCTTCAGTTGGCTACCCTGTGCTTGGGAAGGGGAAAAGGTGGTGTAAAAGAATGAAAAAAAGGAAGAAAGTGGTAAAAGCAAGTAGTGAACTGGAAATAAAAGAAGGAGCCGTTATAAAAGCTGCACCCTCGCTAAAGCCACACGATTTACACTATATTTCCCACATTCGATCACTAGGGAAGCTGCTTAGACTGTTTGTTAGTGTTCACCTTGCAAAGAAAGGAATCCGAACCCTGGTTCAAAGAGCTGAACGGAAAAGAATGGACAAAGAGAGGACAAACAAAGACGTCGGGTGTCAGCTATGACTAGGTTCCGTGGAATATCATTTGCAAGGCTCAGTGAATTGTGGGTAGTGGATGGATGGAAGGAACTTCATTTGAAATAAAGTGAATTTTCGCTAGTGGAGAGTGACATTGTCTCTAGTTAGAGAAGAACAGTCAGATTGGAAGAAGAAGAAATGGTCAGTCATGGTTAGTGGAGAAATAAGCATGAGTGTTTGCCTAAGACAATTATAATGTCTAAGACAACTGAATGTCGTAAAACCAACTCACCCAACTTTCCATTTTATTACAACACTTTAAGAGCATAGGAATGTTCTATGTTTGAAAACGTGCCTCTCAAAAAGAAAACTGCAGAAGTTGTTCTCTTTGTCAGTGACCCTTCACAACACAAAATAACCTGCATAATACTCATTATAGAGTCTTTGAGTGTATGTTTGACCCGCAGTGAAGTGTATTCGTCAGTAGATTTCCATGGCAATTGTATATGACGAAACTAAGTCAATGTCACCTGAAGGAAGAAAAACTGTGGCTTAGCAATACTGCGAAAGATGGGTAGTACGCCGACTTGCGTTAATGTCAACTAGAATACTGGATTTGGTGAGCTTTGCAATTTCGGAAGTTTATTTGCTCGTTTGAAATTTGAATATTCTGCATAGCGAGAAATGACCTTCATTTTTGATCAGGCTCTTTGTACCTCAGGCCTAATGTGGGTGGTCTCCTCGGGCTCAGATATAGTCATGGCTTGCTGCCACTGCCCGAGCCCTGGTCACCAGTCGTAGCTGGGTGTCAGCGTCTTGAATCATAAATTAAAAAAAAGCAGTGACTCTGCGTACGAGCGATCACTTTTTGACTTCGAGCTTCTAGAAAAAGTTTACCACAACAGTCACAACAAGATTAATATAATCAATAATAACGCTAGACTAATAAGTTACAAATATATTCGTCAAAGCCACGCAATATCAGTTACTCAGCCGCTTAGTATCTGAGCGATCTCAGTGCCCTAGCTACCTATGGGAGCATTCTTAATCCCGATAATAGGTATTTATGGAAAAAAGCTCATATTTACAGCAAGTTTGTAAACGTAAGCTTGTACTTGCTTCAGCTCTGATGGCTTATTTCGTACATAATCACGAAAAATAGGCATCCATAAAAACAAAAGCACGTTTAGGAGATTAAGATTGGTTATGATGAAAAAAATGGCCCCGTAATTGCACGTTTCACTGCAAATGTATTTGATGTTCTGCGCGAGAAATTTGGTGAATTGTATTCTGGAGGCGCTGTGTTGGAGAGTCTCGATCCGTGCAGCGAAGGCGAACGAGCGCATCGAGGCACATTAGATACGAGCGCTATCAGGCAGTTATCTTCGATAACGAAGGAAGGTTTACGTGCCCGTCTTAAAGGTGATAAGGTGATGAACGCAAAGCGACGGACAGGTGCCACCACCGTGTCGTCTTAGCGAAGCGTTGGAAACACTTGCCTTTTTGAGCATCCCGTCGCATTGTCAGTGCAGCGTGATAAACGCTATGGTCCTCAGAATTACTTATGTATGCCTTCTATAGTATAAATCCACACATACAAAATATTGGCGTGTTGTTATGGTGCCTCATATATGGGCAATAATTGCTTTTTATTTCACAATCATACAATTATGAACGCTGAAACTTGAGCAATATTGGTGGGCGCTGCGAATCGGGTTGGCCATTTGGGGTATCATTTGGTGCCGTTTGGTGTATCGTTAGGGCAGACAAACAGACAAACATACAGACAGACAGACAGACAGACAGACAGACAGACAGACAGACAGACAGACAGACAGACACAAATTTTTGCGTTGAAGTACACCAAGAAAGGCTATCATCTTTCAAAAGAATATCGTCAGGAGTTCCCGGAATCTCCAAGACAAATGCCACGATAAACCCCTCGGTGGACTTCACTGCACCCTCTCGGCACGTCCATCTCTAAGCTGCGTCAATGCAAACAAAAGCCAAGGAGACAGCGAAGGGAGGCCGAGTCTTTCTACGTGACCTTTGCACTACGTGGGTTGTTGTGCAGCTTGTTTCCTGCCTTCTCGCACTGTGGCAGTTCGGACGCCCTGGCCTGCTTCGGAGACCATTGTGCATCCCGATCACTTTCCTTTATCGCATTAGTGCCGAGCGAAAAGGACGTGTGATACGGTATCGTCCATCTAACATGCAGCGTAGACTCGCACACTAATGAAAGAAACAAAGCAAAGTGAAAGATAAACCAAAAGTGGCATGCACAGATGATGTCTCCCATATTGCAGGCAAAAGAAATAAGCAAACACAGGGATGCTTATACAACCGAAGTGTGCTTTTGCTACAGCTAGAAGCGGCTGATACCAGCGGCGAAGCTAAGTGGATGGCATTAGGAAGTGAAAAGCCCAATACGACATATTTGTAGGTCATGTGATAAACACAATGACGTGGTTTCGCAGAGAAAGGCAGCATGCCAACAGAAAAGGGGCAAAACAATAATGTAAGCGAATCCATGGCTGCCATTACAGCTGAAGGAAACGTATTGCATAGTAGTGTTGCGAGTGCCAGGGAAAATGAACGATGCTTACGAGACCCACTGAATAGATTTATGGGTGGCTTTTCTATTGCAAATATTGTGTCGAAGCTCGATTTTTTTTTGAAATGGGCTTCAAAAAATACGGCTTCGGAAAACCCAATTGTTTGTGAGATTTCTCCGGGCATCAAAACAAATAAAGTTGGGACGCAACTTTGAAATGCCCGAAAAAACTTTAAAGTGAAGAGGTGGAGATACATCTTGCGTTTTCAGCAAAACAGATCAAACGAGAACTTTTCATTTGGAAATTTCACTGGCAATAGCCCTTTTTCTTCAGCCTAATTTACTAATGTAAGTGTTAATAAGCAGAAAATTCGAAAAAGGAAGACGTATAAAGTTATCACAAATAAAATATACAAAATATATGAAAAAAGATCGTATACCACAAATTTAAACAGCAATATTTTATGTTTGAACATGTCAGTTTGTGCATATAATTGATGAGGATTTCAGGCATGGTAATATGGGGTCACGTTGACACACATAGGAATTAAACGAACCTTGCACGTAGCTTAGACGGCAACCTTGAAATACAGGTTGATGACTTTTCGAACAGGCTTCACTGGCGAAATAAACTGAATGTCTTACTTGTTTGCACGTGTATGTAAAAAAGAAGGATTGATAGTGTTGGGAGCTAGTTTGCAAAAAGGCTTACTTGGCTCATCGTATACTGATTCGAGTGCTTTTATCATTTGAACTGCGTCAGTTCACACCATGTTTAAAAATATATATATCTTATCAATCTTGTCCACATGTATGCGCAGACAGGTGCACGTCCTATTAGTCCCACGGTCATGAACATTACAGATGTCCACAATCAGCAAAGTTAGTACCGTATATTAACTTTATTGCATTCTTTTGAAACTCTGAGTTAAAGCCTGTATGACATGCAAAACCATCGTTTTAGCTACAGGAGCTGTTTATGTGCTACATTTCTACAATTACATTAGCAAAGATCATGATTTTCAATTCCCATTTCCATTGACATCGACTCATCTGTGGCAACTTGTTAAGCCCAATGCTGGGAAATGTCCTTTTAGCTGTGAGTGACCGGTGGCTTCTTCAGAAGCACTGTCCACATTTGGTGCACTTTCACTGAATTTACCGGAAGCAGAGGTAGATGAGAATAATTTTAGAAGAAGGAAACTTTTCATGTTTAGCCCTGCCAGACTTGGGCGACGATTGGACCTCTTGAACGGCTCCTTCAACGCCCCTTACGTCACCATGGACACCTTTGTTAAAGGGGCCCTCTAACACTTTTCAGGACTTCATAGTCTTACATGGTTTTCAAGCTGGTTGCGTACACCGACCACTTAAGAGATAAGTGCCGCAAGAACGGCAGCGATAGGGCCACGCAGTGTAAAGTTATTTAGTGTAGATATATCAGAATACAAAGAAATGGATGCTTACCCTCAACTAGATTTTCGCGGGCCCGGAAGGCTGCCCAATGAAATGAACTGAAGACCCTACCGTATAGGAAACTCGCATGACATATTGCCTGTTACGTCCAGTGTATTACGAATGCTGTTGCGATGGTAACAAACAATGTGGTACTTGAAGAGGGAACGACGCGTGCGAAACCAGCCAGTTCACGAACGCTTCCACAATGTTTTGTAGCTTTACTGATTTTTTCTTTTTTTTTGCAATGACGTATATATATCAACGCTCTTACAATTTTTTTTCTTAATTTCTTCAAATAACGGTGCCCTGAGGGTCACCACTGCGTTTCCTCCAGCACATGACGTTCGCGGCATTCTTTGACCAGCTTTGCACTTTTCAAGCTGGAAAAGTCGGAGAGCTTTATTCTCTGTTGATCTGAGTGAAAAATCATGCTAGTGAAAAAATAAATATGATAGTAATCCCTATTTTCATGCAATGCCGCAATGACATTTAACGTTACACTTATCCAATCATACGGCAGTAACCTTCCGGCATCATTTCCGCTTGCAGTATTTCTGGCGAGCGCCACTACGAGTTGTGCAGTCAGCCCCGATGTTTTCAAGCGCTAGAGGGCCCTGTTAAGAGCAATTAAAATCTGGGCGAGTTTGTAGGCGTGCTTGAAAACAGGCCACAATAAAAATATATAAGACGTAACGAACACCTAATCTGTCTAGTGCCGTTGTTTTATCGCGCTCCTTGTTGACTTATGAACACCTTGGTCAAGACCGTCGTAGGAATACCACGAAATGCTATGAGCATCTTCTTCCGCCCAATTCGTAGCCACTCTGTGATGACTGCATATGTTTAATGCATCAATGTGGAAGCCGAGCTTCCTCCGGAGCAGACGAGTCTTCTGGATGAGGGGAGGCTCTCTTCCGGCGAGCGGGCGGAAAGTGGGCATCAGCATACGCGAGATCACCCAAAAGTGGGCGCTAAATCGAAACAGCAGCCGTGGATATTACAGCAAAACACGCTGAGCCGTGGAAGGAGGGGGTGAAAGCGACGAGCAAGGTGCAGCTTCTGGGTGAACGAAGAGCAATCAAGAAGCGGAGCCTTGTTAGCAGAGACGTCAGACAGACCGAGACTTCTCGACCGAGCTGCTGGACTAAGCAAGCCTTCGCGCCTGCGCCAGTTTCATACCTGCCACCATCAAAGGCAGTGAGCAATACAAAAACAGCCTGTCTTTCAAGCTGAGACAATGAAGGCAAGGCCGGCTGCCGGTGCTACGGATTGTGGCTGGCGAGGAGGAACTTGATCACTGCGCTCACACACACACGTGCCGAAAGAAAGACGAAAGAATCGTGGCGAGCAAAGCAAAAGGAATACTCGAAGTGTGACAGGTTCCTCCAATAAAGCTCACCTGGAAGCGGTGGTGACAACGCTTCCGGTTCTAGCTTGGCCGTGGATGGGTAACGGGGCATCTGCACAAATTGGGGGCCCATGGTGCTTATAGCAGTAAGCAGGGGAGGACTCTCAGGCTGTGCCTCCGGCAAGGCTCGCCTGTTTGAGCACGATAAGCAGGCATAACAAGTACCGTGGCATACCTTCATTAAAAGTGCTTTCGGAATGTCAACCCGTCAATATAAAAGTATTATGTTCGAGTAGTGCTCACGCTGTCTTTTGTGGGTTGACGATGACTACAAGCATGCCCATTTTATTCCGTCAAAAGTTTTTTTCAGGTAATTGAAATTGTAATAACAGGTGTTCTTCTTCATCTCTTTCACCTGCCACAAACCGGAAAGGGCAGTGACCTTTATGAGTGTCCGAGGATGATTAATTTAGTGAAGGTAAGTACGTGGCCCGCGAGTTACTTCTTCCCGCTTCGTGAAGAGCTAAAGTTGATGTGGAGACAGACAAGAAAGCAGTCATTGCTACGCACATTTTCACGTTCAAATAGAAAGAACGAGAGAAATATAAGAAATGGCAATAAAGAATTGTGTTTAACTGTGAACACGCGTTTACGTACATGTCTCATATGATTCGGCTCATTGCGTCACCAAATGAATACACGCGTACAGCTACGCTCACTTTTCGCAATTTAAAAGATATCGTCGCCGAAGATCCTATTTTTTTTTCTTGGTAGTTTGTATGCGGTTTTATTCCCCGAGCTGACTGCTTGAGTATGAAAATGTTTCCGCACGCACTTAAAAAGACCGAACAGTTTGATGTTCGCTGAAAAGTGTTATTCTCCTCTAAAAGTAGCTGCTATTAATTCCAAGGTTTTCTTGTTCAACAAGGTTGCCGATCAAAATGCTTTTGTGAAGATCGTACGATCTTCACAAAAGAGTGAGCTGGCGTTGTGCCCCTGCAGGTGGCAGTTAGCAGCTTGCTCTTTCCCTCTTTCCGGTGCTCTTGTGTGTCCATATATACAATTATTTATTTATTTATTTTATTAATTTATTTATTTATTGATTAATGCTTCATAATTCAAAATTATTGCGCTTCAAATTTTCAGCCGCTTCCCGTACCTCACTTTCGTGTTATTGCGATTTCTAAAAAAAGGATTAATGACACCTTCTTTTCCTAATTGTTGTGAGGCAAGTGTGTTGTATTAATTTAGTTATTTTAGTCGAGCCACCGGATTGAGGGTGTGCGGGTTTTTCAGCTTTTTTCTAATTCTGTTTTTTTATTTCCTCGCCCTGAAATTCATTTCATAGGTAAATCTTCGTGATATATAGAGCCACTTGTGTTTGGTGAAAAATGTATAAAGATTCACAGTGAAAGACGGGAGAGAAAGGAACACGGAGCGCATGGGCCATTGTGCTAATTTGTGTTCATATGCATTGACGTGAACCGAAACAGCTTATTTTATGTCTTTTAATAACTCTGTTTGCCTTCCATTTTAAAATAAAACCACATTCGCAGCGCCCTCCCATAATTCTCTGATTTCAAAGTTCATACTTGTGTGTAGTATCGATTGAAAAGTAAATGTTGCGTATATCTGAGGCAGAACATCGACACGTCGATATATACTTTGGCGTGTTTCTTTATACTATAAAAATCATACATAAGTATATAGTTCTATGGAACGTAGCGTATATCGCACTGAACTGACAATGCAATGCTATGCATGAAAAGTTGGGTGTTCCTTGTGCTTTGCCAAAACGATACGGTGGTGACACCTACCGCTGCGCGCCTCGAGGTAGTGTAACGCAACGCCTCCAGAATCTCATTCACCAACTTTCTCGCGCAGTACATCAAATAAATATTTTATTACCTCTCTCCAAACAAAATACTATCATTCATTCGACGAAATTCACAGTGGAACATGCAAATGCGAGGCCAATTGTTGTTGTTGTCGTCGTTTTTTTTTTTGCATTGCATTGTCAAGGTGCATCGACAGGCCACCGCGTGCACTGACTGACCGCTGAAATAAACAATTTTAGTATTTCGCAATCTGTTGTTCATAAGATCTGAAAGAATGTAATTGATCGTAACAGCTTATTAGCCATCAGCGTAGACAAGAGTGCCATCATTCAATCAAGGATTTGATAACGACTCCTATCCACTATATATGTTGAAGCGCCGGCTTCATGATTCCCACATTTTATCTTGTATAATGCGGCACTTGAGAAGGCATGCTTTACGAGACACTACTATGAATGTAAACTCTTGGTGCTCTGTAATGACGAATGCTTCTAGGCCACACCAAAATGGTAGATAAGGAGTGGGAATTTTAAATGAAAGATGAGTTTTTACGGCAAAAGCTGTATATGGCAAAGACAAACTAAAATCCCTTCGACACCAAATTCACGAACGGCCTCCAATGGCTGTTTTATCAGTTACGTCGATCGGCATTACGTAACTGATAAAACAGCCCAAGCACACGCGCCATTGGCTGCGTTCTGAGTGACGTCCTCTATTCCGTCGCAGCCGTGGTGCCGAGCGCACGCGTGCATCGGTTTTTTCCTGAAACCCTCCACATGGGTATGCTCTTCACCTACAGGTGCTATGCCAAGTGTCGACCTTCAATAGCGTTTCTCAATTCTCGTACCGGTATAGGGGGGACGACGACGAAGTGATTGCTTAGCAGATCGCAGTTTGAGTAGGTGCTCTCTTTTTTCACCTAATTTTAAGTGAACTTCACGATTATCACATCCGTGTCCGTCGGTGATGGACGTGGACCCCCACGGACGTCCGCCAGTTACGGCGGCGTCGGCGGTGGCCGCATCCAGGAAGCGTACGGGACTCTACAGCGACTACGACAGCGAGGGCACTCTTGGTTACTCAATGAGCAGCGAAGAGCCTTCTGACGACGACGATTTTAAGCTGGTGCTGAGCCGTAAAGCGAAGAGGCGGAACGTCAGAACATCTTCGTCATCGAGTACGTTGAATGACAGAGTGCCAAGGAGACCTGTGACAAACACTATCCTTTTTGTCCCTGAGGTACCGGACGGTAACATGAAGCGCCTCAACAGGCAATCTGTTTCGGTGATGCTGGAAGGACTCGTGCCAAACGAGATCACAGACATCAGAGTGAACACGCGTAAGAACGTATTGGCCATCGACGTTTTGCATGCTGCGGCACTTAATGTACTGCGCAACGTCAACGAGTTGGGGGGAATGAAAGTTCGCTCCTACATTCCTGTGAGCTCTAACGTCGTCACTGGAGTCATCTACGATGTGGATACTGCCATTCCCAGCTCCGACTTCGATGTTCTGGTAAAACCGGTAAATGAAGCCAGCGTCATCGCAAAAGTTGTCCGTTTGGGAAACTCACGCTGCTTGAAGATCATGTTCAAGGGCGACACTCTTCCTTCACACGTAAAGGTGGGCCATTTTCGGCATTCAGTGCGACCTTTCATACCGAAGCCTTTACAGTGTTATAAGTGCATGAAGATGGGCCACGTGAGAAGCGTATGCGAAAATAGGACGGTGTATCCTCGTTGCGCGGAAGCCCATTCTGTGGATGACTGCGAAGCAACTACCCTCAAATGCTCGAATTGTCATGGGTCACATGAAGCTTCGTCAAAAGAATGCCCCAAAATTCGAAGAGAAATAGCGGTATTGAAACAAATGGTCAGAGACAATTCGTCGCATCGAGAGGCTGCCAGGACCGTCCGAAAGAGGCGTCACCGTCGCCGCAGTTCATCAAAAAACGCCGCAGACGCTGCATCGAAAGCACCACTCCACCACCCTACTCTTCCACCGCCCTTGCCTCCCAGACCTAAGGCGGCCAGCGCGGTCAACAAAACAACGAGCAGCACAGTTGCAGATGAATCAGTTTGGCCTTCATTGCCGAAATCACAGCCACCTGCAAATCCCAAGCGCACATCGACAGTCACATCACTCCAGCCAGCCGCTGACAAGCTGCCTGAGGAGGACACAGAAGTCATCAGAATGTTCCGAACACTGCTGGATGCCATGCGAAAGCTGTGCAGCCGCCTGAAGTCTCCACTCGCTCAGAGTGCACTACAAGTACTGGATGCTCTAAGTCCAGTATTTGCAAGTCTCCAGTAGCAACCATGGCTCGACCAATTTTCTCCTTCCGCAACGAGGTCCGACAAGCGTCGATAATGCAGTGGAACGCGAGAGGCCTGAGATCCCGCATCTCTTCGTTCCGTCAGTATATGTTCATGAATCGTATTCCTATGATAGTTATATGTGAACAACGTGCAACAACCTCCTAAACTATCAGGGTATCAATCTTTCGTTTCTTCAACGTGCGAGGAACGCAGCAAGGTGGTTGTTTACATTCGCACAGATTTCACATATGTGCATCATGCAGTTCAACCGCATGATGACAATCAATATGTCTGCTTACGTGTTAAAAAGGAAAAAGTGTCATTCACACTCATTGGTGTCTACATATCACCATCCGGACGATTTGAACAAGACCGACTACGAGACATACTGACAACAACTACGGGCCCGTGGGTTATAACTGGAGACTTCAACGCACATCACTTAATCTGGGGTAGTTCGACGATCAACGCTAAAGGAAGAAACCTCGTGTCATTCGCTTCCAAGCATGACCTATGTTTCTTAAATGATGGCAGTCCTACATACCTGCGGGGCCTTACGTACAGCAGTTGCCTCGATTTGACTCTGGTATCCAGAAACTTCCGGTCGCAAGTGCACTGGTTTTCAGACATCGAAACGCATGGGAGTGACCACATTCCAACTTATATGCGAATAAGGGGTCTTACTAACTCCTTTCCTAAGACCACAATACGAAGAATTGATTGGTTCAAGTTTCAGCGACTCATGGAAAATACATGCCGTGAAGACCCTGACCAGAACTTGGAGGATGTCATCAAAGAGGCAATGAGGGAAGCTTCCTGTCTCCTCCCGTTCACTGGCAAGCGTTCAGATTTCGACGTTGAACTGGAAAAACTGTGCGCGCTTCGCCGAAGGGCGGAAAGAAGATACATGCGGACGAAAGCAATATGCGACTTGAGGCTGGCACGACGCATACAGAAAAAAGTCCAACGACGTTTAGACAAACTTGCACAGGAACGCTGGAAATCATTCTGCGAATCATTGGATCCCCGAAAGCCGTTGTCCCGCATCTGGAGCACTATTCGTGGCCTGCGCTCGGCTCCCCAACAAAGACATCCTTTCATGGCTTTAGCCCTACATTCAGGCCACACCCAACTTGAAGTGGCAAATGAGTTTTGTACGCGAATCGCCGGTGTGTCCGCCTTGTCTGCTGGCACCATTAGGAGTGTTATCCCTGATCCCCGCATCTACGAAATGGACAATCTTTTCACTATAGAAGAACATGACGCATCTTTGGCGGCTTCCCGACGATCATCTTCACCAGGACCCGATGGCATCACGTACGCCGCTCTAGCCAACCTTCAACAGGAGGCAAGGGGACAGTTGTTAAGCTATTACAACCACTCATGGCTGGCGGGCAATGTTCCCCAGGATTGGAAGATAAGTAGACTTGTGCCACTACTCAAAGCAGGAAAGTCACCATTTGATTTGACATCATTTCGCCCTGTTGCCCTCGCAAGTTGCGTAGGAAAAGTCATGGAAAGGATGATACTTACACGCCTAGAATGGTACCTTGAGCGGTACAACGTATACCCAAACTGCATGACGGGTTTTCGGCGAGGTAGATCATCTCTTGACAACGTGATTGATCTCACAACATTTATCCAGCAACAGAAGAGCCTCAAGCGCATACCACTGGCACTCTTCCTCGACGTCAAAGGGGCTTATGATAACGTAACACATAAAGCCATCCTAGACTCGTTGGAAGCTGTTGGAATCGGTGGTCGGATGTTCCAATGGATCCAGGATTATTTGACAAGAAGGTCCTTTTTTGTACAAACCTCAGATGGACCTACCACCAATTACTATATCTCCCGCGGCGTCCCTCAGGGCGCCATATTAAGTCCCACTTTATTTAACCTCGTGATGTTAGGACTTCGTGAAATTTTGCCAAGTACCATCCTCATATCCATATATGCTGACGATATTTGTCTATGGACTTCGGCTGTAACTCGTCTACAAGTACGTGCAAGAGTCCAGCAGGCTGCCACCTTGACATGCTCATATCTCCGCAAGCAAGGTCTTTCCGTCTCAACGGAGAAATGTGCATTGGTTGCGTTTACCCGCAGAGCCATGACACAATACCCCGTTACAAATAATGGACAAAATATTCCATACCAGAAGAACCATCGCTTCCTGGGTGTGATTATTGACAGGGACCTTTCGTGGAGTGCCCACTGCAATTACCTCAAGAGAAGGCTAACTTCCATTGTCCATATAATGCGGTTCCTCTGCGGAAAATCTTGGGGCGCATCGATAAGGTCAATGATGCAGCTATACAGAGCACTGTTTCTGGGATTTTTGCGCTACAGCTTGCCGTTACTGGCAGGTACGTGCAAGACGAACATCCGCACTCTCGAAAGTCTGCAAGGACAAGCACTACGCGTGTGCTTAGGATTGCCGCGATGCACCTCAACCTACGGGGCAATTATGATCGCAAGAGAGCATCCAATTCGAACATACATCACCACTGACAATTTGAGAGCCCACATAAGACACCTCTGCCGAGTTCCTGGTCACCATGTTGCAGTGTTGCCACTTCAAAGACCACACGCGATCTTTTCAAAGATTATTTCTGCCCATAGAGAATGCCTCCCTTTTGGCTTCACTCCCGCAACAAGACCAGCGTCACCCCCGTGGTGCCCACAACAACCACAGGTGTGCCTCACTATTCCGGGAATAACGAACAAGAGCCATCATTCAACAGTGGTCCTACGACAGGTGACATTGTCGCTACTCAACGAAAAATACAACCAGAGGACCTACATTTACACCGATGGATCGGTCTCGGCTGACAGCTCCACAGGTGCTGTTGTCATCCCGGCGTACCAGGTCACTATAAAGCTCAAACTGTCGCATAGGACAACATCCACAGCAGCGGAGCTTGCCGCCTTACGTGCTGCTATACTTTATATCGCGGAAGCCCGACCTCAAAAATGGGCTGTGTTCTGTGACTCCAAGGCATCCCTTCAGAGCTTGCAATCAGCTTTACGACAGCGGGAGCACCAACAACTAGTGAATGAAATAAGAGAAGTGATTCACGAAGTTTTATCGAAACGACATGACTTGGTGTTCCAGTGGTTACCGGAACATTGTGGTATTGTCGGTAATGACCTTGCTGATAATGCTGCCCGATCCGCCCACGCGGACGCCCAGACAACCCCAATTCCATTGTCGAGAACCGACGCTGCAAGGGGCCTTCACTCGTTCGCTAACACCATGTCGGAAACTTGGCTGAGTGACCCCAGTGTCAGGAACCGCCGCCTACACAAATTGGACCCATCGAGAAAGCTTCAAGTTCCATCGGACCTCTCCCGCCAGGATGCAACTTTATTGTGCCGCCTGTGGTTAGGAGTGGCTTTTACAAAGGCGTACTCCTTTCGCATCGGAATGGCGGATAGCTCCCGGTGTGAATCGTGCGACACTGACGAGATAATAGAACATCTACTGTGTTCATGTGAACGTTTTGCGAGCGAACGCAATTTGCTACGCGAAACGTTGGAGACACTAGACAGTAGACCTTTTTCCGAAGAGAAGATACTTGGCTCATGGCTCTACGCGTCGCTGGCCAGCAAAGCGACGCGGGCACTGCTAAGTTTTCTGAAGACGACCGGACTACGCGACCGCTTATAAGCGTGCAATGGACAAGGTCCCACCAACATACACGTTGCCCTTCACTTCTCTCTCTCTCTTCTCCTTTGATCCCCTCACCTCTTCCCCCAGTGCAGGGTAGCAAACCGGACGTGCGTCTGGTTGGTCTCCCTGCCTTTCATTTCTTCCCTTCCTCCTCCTCCTCCTTCTACCGGTATAAATTCGCGCATTCATCGAAATTCCACAATCTCTACAGCGCGAAGAAAGATTACATTGGGATTCTCCGGTTAACGACTTTTTATGCTGGGTTAATGTCTGAAAGAAACAATAGCCTATACATAGGTAAGATATACGGCACCTGTAGGGCCATCTTAAATTTGTAGGCGTGTATTGGAATAGGAGATGAACACAAGTGAGAGGCAAAAACGTTTCGGCATGCCTATCATGAATAATATTAAAAAAGAACAGTGGCAGAGTTCACGCCCATTATTAGTTTTTTTTTTGTCACTCGTAAGTCGACTTCGATTGCTAACGTACAGTAAATCCTGCATTCGAATCGAACGAAGTTGTGAGTTAACTCACACAGAAGTTATCTTGCACAAAACTTCTAGCGTAATACTTCTTTGTCAATTCTCTTTCGGCGAAATAACTTCGTAGAGAAAAAGGAACTCAGCATCACCACTGATTTATCGCAGTTGTCAGGTCTAAACGTTTCGGCTGATGGCGCAATCTAATCTCGCCCATGTAACTTCATGAAAAAAAAGGGGGGTGAGGGAGCAGCACAGGATCTCTAGTAAGCTATTCTATGCCGAATTTGTAACTTCTAAACATCATTTTATCTTCGCTTTTTTACATGATCGGCTTAGTCGATGAGTATTTCATAAAAGCGCTCGAGCGATTATGGGAAGCAGTGGGAAATTGCGTGTGCGCTGAAACACTTGCGAATAATAAAACGCGGAACAGATAATTGCATGGGACACCAGTGAATTTGAAGCTCTGCTGCTCAGAGATTTTTTCGATCATTTGTCTGACTTTTGGTTGCTATTTTACTGCGAGCACTTTTACTTCTTTTTTTTTTCTTGAAGAGGAGATGAAGATCTTTTTTCTGTAATAGCTCCCATCTAGGCTGCCTGCAGCTTATATAAGCGCTTTGCGGCGCAACGACATGAATGGCCGTCGCTAATCATCAGGCTGGGCTTTGTGTTTGCGCCGAATGTCATTACCAGCATTCTGGAACGGCAATCCCGCATTTCCTTCCTATCCCATAAAATATTTTTTTTCTTTCTTTCTCGTTCACCTGCATTTCTTTTTCCAAGTTCTGACCACTCGCAAGATACACAAAGGCTCCCAACGCCATTAGCCTGAGTACCTGTCCTTCCAGAAGCCCATGCCTTTGTCAGTGCCCGAAAAAAACCTTTCTACACTACGCCATTTCTTTCTCCCTCCATTCGTTCTTTGCTTTTCGTCGCGGCTGCTCTTCGGAACTTGCAGCTCTCTCCTCTTGCATGCCGTCCACTGCACCAATCAGTGGCATTCATTTGCGCTCACCCGCCTTTAATGCCACCAATGGTGAGCCCATTCTGTGCTCAATACATCCCTTTAGTGCAGGCTTCCTGTATAGCCTCGCGAGGTTTGCGAGGAAGTTTCGTGATACCTTATTGGAAAGTTAGGGTGGTGGTCTCAATTACACACACACACAAAAATAAGAACGTCACCTTACATAGATTGTGCGTTCTGTCCATATGTTCCCAAACTAGCAGAGTACGAGAACGATAATTACTTTTGGTACTTTCTTTATTCTTACCCACGCTGGCAAAGTACAAACTCATTCGGGTAAGTAAGTGATCGTAAGTGTATTTAAACGTTACTTGATTGAAGGAGTTGAAGTACATATTTAAACTGTTCAAAGAAATTAATTACGTGGAACTGCATACGGAATACATGTGGAATGCATGCGAAGAGCAATTTGTGGGAATCGCTTATTAAATTCCACGTGACTAGATGCAATCCATGAGTAAAAATCAAAATAAGAAATCAGCTGCACGTGTAGTGTGTTGGCAACGAAAATGAGTGCTGGCAATGAAAGTGCTGGCAATGAAAATTGCATGATAGCCAGCGGTATGAAGACATATACCAAAGATGGAAGGACGTTGTAATGGCGATAATGCGACAACGCGTTGTCACATTTAGAACAAAATGACGAAAAGACAACCAAGAGATGATGGGAAAGGGAGAAAACAAATGAAGACTGCAGGACAAGGTATTTACGGTATCAATGAGATGCGTATTGCGTTGGTTCCATTAAGGCATCGCTCTGATGAATACTAGTACGAATTCGGTCAAGTCTTACTGGGAGACAGCAGCTCCTGCCAGAGTATATTTCCTACAGGCGCCTGTATACTTACTGAATACACATATTGAATGCATTCAGTATTAAAATGCAATCCCAGAAAATTTTGGCAACAATTATCACCTGCTTCTGCTATGACAGATATTACTTTGAAAGGCAAAAATCAATTACCCCTCTCAAGATACCAGTGTGCAATTGCATTTAACACATTTTTTTTCTGTTTTCACACGGGAAGATCATTCTAGCATTCATGAGTTTCGGGAACTTGGTTACCCTTTCATGGCACCCATAGATATTAACATTGAGGGCATCACTAAACTAATCAACAACCTCAAAGTTTCTACTTCTAGTGGTCTAGATAATATCAATTAAAAGATACTAAAAAGTACAATTCCCACATCCTCTCAAATATTATTTCACATTTTCAGACAGTCTTTGTGTACCGGTCAGCTTCCTAGGGACTGGAAAGTCGCAAAAGTTATTCCCATATTTAAAGCAGGATGTAAAGATCAGGTTGAAAATTATCGTCCCATCTCGTTAACCTCTATCAGCTGTAAATTACTTGAACATATAATTGCTTCTCACGTTTACAGTCACCTTGAATCAAACAATTTTTTTAGTTCCACCCAACGTGGCTTTAGGAAAGGTTTCTCTTGTGATACACAACTACTTCAATTAACGACAGACCTACAGACTAACTTGGACATGAACTCACAGACAGATTGCGCTTTCCTCGATTTTTCGAAGACCTTTGACCGTGTCGCCCATTGTCGTCTGATTTCCAAACTGTCTTCTCTTAAATTGAACTCCTTAATGCTATCATGGCTTTGAAACTTTCTTTCATTTTGTGAACAGCTCACATTTGCAAATGATTCTCATTCAGATATCGCAGAAGTCACTTCAGGAGTGCCGCAGAGTAGCGTCCTTGGCCCTCTACTCTTTTTAATCTTCATCAATGATCTGCCGACTAACATTTCATCCCATATACGCCTGTTTGCAGACGACTGTGTCATTTACCGAACCATAACATCTCCCCCTGACCATGAGGCCCTTCAAGGTGACCTAGACCTCGTTTGGAGTTGGTGTAATAAGTGGTTAATGAGCTTGAATACTTCAAAATGTAAGATAGCGTCGGTTTTCCGAAAAACCTCGATTTCCAATTTTTCATACAAAATTAAAAATAGTGAAGTATCTTGAACCACATCATTCAAATATCTAGGGGCTCTTATTGACTCTAAACTTTCACGGTCTTCCCACATAACTTCCATTTGTTCCAAGGCATCCAAAACACTAGGTTATTTACGTCGAAATCTTCATTACTCCACATCGAGCGTCCGCAAAATAGCATATTTAACATTCGTACGTCCACAGTTAGAATATGCCTCACTAGTTTGGTCACTTTATCAAAACTATTTAATACAGATGTTCGAAGCCATTCAAAACAGAGCAGCCCACTTCATCACTCAGAACTACCAATGTCACAGCAGTGTATCTCAAATTAAACGCAAGATTGGTTTACAACCATTAGATATCCGCCGCAAGATAGCCCTCCTTGTGTTGTTTCACGAGTACATTAATAGCAGAAATTCATGCGCTTTCCATCTACACACAACGGATCACATGTCTGCACGCATGCGAAATCAGCGCAGCTCTAAGCGTATTTTTGGCAGAACACGCGCGTTCAACTTATCTGCTTTGCCACAGGCAATATCACTGTGGAATGATCTTCCCGACGAGATAGTTTCAGTCACTAACAACAACGCGTTCCGCGAGAAACTACTCTCTCACTACATCTAGCATCATTTCATAGACATTTGTATGGAGGTGCATATACTTCATGACTGTATTTTCCTTGTTCTATTACTGTTATTAGTGTTGCTATTATGTTGCATTTATTTGTATATTTGAACTGTGTACGTTCTCATTTTTCTTTCTTTTTTCTGTAAGCCCCCCTTACCCTTAGCTCTAACGAGAGCTTGTAAGTTATGTCAAATAAATAAATAAATAAATAAATAAATAAATAAATAAAACAGGGCACACCTTTTTGGAGGTAATTTCCGTCAACATGGAGCATTGTAAATAGTCTCCACAACAGTTCGACAAAACCAGGAGGGTAACTTCCGACCGTTGAAAACGTAAGATAAGTAATTTAATTATTATTGCTTTTTTAAATTGCCATTTAGTCAAAAGGTGCTCTCATATACAAGACTGACCTTCTAATATTTATTTTATGTATGATACGTTGTGAAAATCGTCAATATTTTCCTTTCTATTTGGATGCGCAGCTAGATCAAGCCTTCTATCCTTAGTTTCTTTTTCAATTGAAGATTTTTTGGTTTTTATCATTCTTAGGGTTATATTTATGTAATATTGATTTTCAATATTCGCTAATAACTTGTAGCTTTAATTTCTCGATATCGAAAACAATTCAAGCTTCTTCACACGTCAACCAAATTTAATTTATGCATGTACACCTACACACTAGAGTGCCCTAACTGTTCCTATACATGCACGAAAGCTAAACATCGCCATTACAAATATCACACAATATAGCAATACAGTTCCTCACCTTGCCTGTTTCACATCCCTCTCCGGGCGCATCTGGGGGCCCTATCACAAAGACAATTAGCTTCGATCGTTAATTGCCTTTGTAAGAAACGCATCAGTCAAATCACTCAAATATTTAAGCGTCACGATATCCGTCGACCTTGATGTGCGTGATTGGTGGTTAATGCCATAGCATATGCTAACAAAAAAAGCTAGGTGTCTTTAAACATCATATAATAAAATCCCCCCCCCCCTTTTACCACAATATCTTTAGCATATACATCGTTGACTAAACCTAAACTCGAACATACTTTTTTGACCGGTGCTCGAACGAAACTTGCCTTACCAATGTGCTCGAATCTGTGCAAAATAGCGCTACTAGGTTCATTCACTGAGAATAATCATAAGAAGTCAACGTGTCATCATTAAAAACAGCCTCCCATTTATCATATATTTCATACAGGCATCGAATTTCGAGCTTTTCGTTATTTCACATATTTTTTTTTACAGTTCATTCGTCGTCGCACCATACATCCGACCACCAGCACGAATATCACTTGGCATCGATCATTCAATAACACTTTCGTGACCGCGCCTATCCCCATCGATAGTATGTTTTCGATGTTAACCACTTGAATATTTGTCTTGTTTCGAACGCTTTTGGAGGTTTAGCACTATCTAACGTGTAACAGAAAAAAGTATTTTCTCAGTTTTAATTTTGTGTTTTTCTTTTTCCACCATGTGAAATTGCCTTTCCATGCGCCTGAGTGAGCACGCATAGTTTCATCCTTGGTAACGACGTCGCGTGTGACCACTTCACGAAAACTGCGAATTTCGGGGGATTCTCGTGCATCTGGGCTGGAATATTCAAATGACCATGACAACAAAGGCTCAGAGGACGACATCCACACTTTAGATTTCAGAGCGGACGACGAGAGTTCGTCAAACCGCCCCGGAACATGAGCGGTTGACTGGTGAGTTCAGCTTTGTGCTCGGGCTGCGTTATTTCCGGCGCGCGTCGGTGTAACTTGATCCGACCTGTTCTGAGGGTTAGTAGGGCTCTTATCTGCAGGGCGACCACTTCCTTCGGGCGGGACTACTTGCCGGTAGCAGCGCAGAGAGAGCAGCTTTGTGCGCCGAGGCAGCCGGGAGTGAACCTTGGAACCACGTTACGCAGCGCCGCGCGGCGCTTCGTGCGGGGTTCTCGACGCGCGCACGCGAACACGACTCGAATGCATTTTTTAAGTGTGAATACACTTTATAAGCTACCCCAAACCATCCACTGCCGTCGGCGGCGTCCGCAGTTTTCTCTCTATCTTTAAAAGAAAGAGGACTTGGCGGGCCGCAGCGCGACGCTCTACCGAATAAGCCACGGACGCGACGCTGATATCCCCCTTCGCTCGCTCCTCCGCTCTCCTCGCTCGCTGCAGCTGCTCGCGCACCCCTCTCTCTCGCGCGCCCGCCTTCTCTCTCAGTCTCCCGTCGAGAGCGGGTCGTGAGGGGGAGTAAAGTTAAAATCCGTTGGCATTCGCCAGTGAGTTAACGTAAACACCCCCGTGTGATCAAATTGCGATTCCCAGGAACCATTACACCATAAAGGCACCATAGTGTGATTAATAAATATAATAGTGCGAATTAATAAATACCCCTCATAGCATCACCCCGTGTATTCGCACTTAACCATGTTCACCCTCGGGGAAATGCTTGGGAGTTTTATTTTTCTTTCTGTGCTACTTCTTCTGTTTTTCTTTTCCTATCCACTTTTATTCCCACTCACTCTACCCTTGTGTCGTCCTGTTGAGGTGTCATCCCAGTGACAGACAGTTACGGGCGGCACTTTTCCTTCCTTTTACAGAATCACTTAGAGAGAGAGCGCTGTCGACTTTTTGTTTTAGAGACGATAGTCTTTCTTTGGGACCTTCAACGGAAAAATCTCCGTCTGTCTGTCTGTCTGTCTGTCTGTACATTTGTATGTTTGACCGCCCTTACCGATACCTCAAACTCCACCAAATGGCCAAACTCATTCACAGCGCCCACAAATATTGCTCATGATTCAGCGTTCACACTTGTGCGATTGTCAGTTGAAAAGCAATTATTGCGCGTATATGAGACACCATTACAACACGTCGATGTTTTGCATGTGTGCCTTTATATTAGAGAAGGCACACACAAGTATTTTACTGTTCAAGTTATCGGACAGCTATGCAAAACCGCAAATAAATATGCTTGGACGCATATTTTTCAGGAGCGGACGCACAGCGAGAGAGACGGTTCTCGGAGGTCCCACAGTCCATCTTGCTGCTCCTACACAAAACGCTTCTCAGGGCTAACGGCACCAGCAAAAAAAAAATACTACTACTACTACTACTACTACTACTAATAATAATAATAATAATAATAATAATAATAATAATAATGACATAAGGAACTGTAAATTATGCTGTGAACAACGGAAATTTGAACCGAAAGCCAGTGTTTCCTGTGAAACATGCCAAATCTGTGTTTCACGGCATCGCAAAACTGCTTCGCACGGTAGCATGAAAGACACTACGTGTAATGTTATGTTATGTACAAAAAAAAAACTTTGGTATTTACAGCGCTTATATCAACAGGATAATTGTGTGTGCTTCTTGCGCTTGAAATGTAAATTTTGATTTTTTTATGCTTAGCCTGTTCAGAGCAGTGTTGATGGTTCTATAAAATTTCTTTGTACATGTTTACAATGTATTCCGTTTGATGATTTTTTTTCATACTATTGTTAATAAATTTATGGTTTCAAACTGACCCTGTTTAAAAAATATCTCCTAGCTGTACTATTTGAAGATCATAAACATTACCATCAGTAACTTTGGGTGCGATAAAAAACAAGGTTTTTTGAACTACTCAAAAACAGCCAAATTTCTCGCGGTCACGCAAGTGTTAAATGTTGCTCGCCACCAAGTACGCACTGTTACTTACTCATCTTTCTTTTTCCTTGTGTAGATGTAGATTGGAACGACGTTTTCTACGACGTCGCTGCTATCACTTGATGAACTGAGTTCACCGAATAATTGTCTGGATTTCTCTCATCATTCTATTTTTCTATTTTTGGTAAACCCACCCCTTATTCAGGGTCTTCTTGAAACAATGAATGAATGAATGAATGAATGAATGAAGGAATAAATAAATGAATGAATGAATCTGTTGCTATTTTCAATCATCGCATATAGTGTAATTGGTTCTTTTTCGCCAAAAGGCTATGTATTTGTGAAGCACAAACGAAACTACAGGCGGCGAAGAAACGTCTCTTAAGTTCGTGAAGTTAACGGTGTAAAACGGAGCTGTGTATTTGTATTCAAGTTATGGAGACTACCACTGATGCATTCTTACGATTTCATTTGTGTGGCTGCAAGCTCACGCACTAGGGAAAGAGGCCTTGCACATCTTATTATCATGACGGCTCTGATGTATACATATTGAGCGCTGTTCTGTCTAATAAACATCTTCAGCAATCGAGTTCGCCTTTGACACGCTGTCACGTGATACGGTCGCTCAAGTTTCCGAACAACTTTGTTCACAAAAGAACAGGCCTACATTCACGTTTCGAGTCAGGCCTTGCCCGACCGCCAAAGATGCGTCAGCGTAGAGGAACTTCGAAGTTGCTTTTCTTTTTTTGTTAGTTTTCTGATGTTCACCGTCACTGCGTTTACATCACGCTCCCGCAATTCAATTCATCCTTACCGCTTTCTCAACCCTCTCCTCATATTTTATCCGCTTCCTTGCTCTTGAAAAGCTTTGATCTATTTCCGCACCTTTGGAACCTTATGAAGGCGTACGTTTATTCCCATATCTGCACTGCCGTCCTCTTTCAACCAAAATTTCTGTCACTCAAACATTTTTCATTTCTAATATATTTTTTCTATTTCCTGGGTACGACGCAATCTCTTAATTTCGGGCACACTGTATTCTCCCATGCAATGGAAAGTGCACAAAAGCCACTCGGAGTCACAGTGCTAACGCCATTCTCACTTGTCGCCCTTCTCTCCCCGTCACCCCTCTCCTTCTTTCCAACCATTCAGTTCGAGATTTCTTCTTCCCTCTTTCCGCTATAAGCAACCTAAAAGTGCCTGACAAATGCTCGCCTGACCTCTCAGCTATGAATCATGTCCTTACATTAAAGCACGCATGGCAAGGTTCAGAAGACGACATAGCGCCTAAAGAATACAAATGAATAAGTGCAGGAAAGAGGATAACATATAAAGCAATGAGCAGATACAAGATGTGTGAGTTGACGGCTCGCTGCTCCGTCGCAGAGTGTCGATCCTTTCATTTTTCTACTTATGTTTCATTTACCTCCTGGCGTCTCTTCATCTTCAATGGTAATGCAATATTATTAGTCTTGTCTTTCTATGCATGGCTTCTTTTTTACTTCGTTGTAAGCCTTTTCATACTCCGCATTGCTCGACAGATCAGCGGTGGACAACCTGAATTCTTTTCAGCGTAAACGCACGGGCGTGGAAGGGTAGTGTGCAAAGCAGCCATACAAAGTCGAAACGAGCCGATCGAGCGCGTACATTGTGGGCACACACATCTTAACAGATTAGAAATAACTGTGAAAGCTTCCAAACAGCTATAAAATTTATAGCATGTATATAGGCTGATAGAATACGATACCGAAGCTCAGTCGTAAGCGCTGCCGCAGAGGAACCGTGTTAACACTCTTCTGTTCCACGGTGTCCTTTCATCGGCGCCAATTTCCAGAACATCCTGATTTGCACTGAGAAATGCGTCCTCTGATACGGAGGATGTCTCGTCATCCGTCACTTAGGAGTGACCAATTACACTGATAACAGCTTAATTGAGAAGGCAGAAAAGTGTGGTTGGTTGACAAGGTTTTAGCTTTGGCCACTTCTACGAAGGGCAGACAGGCCTTCAGTTTTTTTAAACGTTCGGCGGCACGGAAAGGAGAGATAACCCACATGACGTCCTCGAGTGACGTTTTCAGACAGAGAGAGATAAAGATGCAAGGAAAGGCAAAGAGGTTAACCAGACGCACATCCGGTTTGCTACCCTGCACTGGGGAAGGGATAAAGGGGAGAAAAGAGGTTGCAGAAAGATGAGAAGGAACACACAATCACGAGCACACTCGGGGAGCACACACAGTCTACAGGCGGTCGCTCAAGTTTGTTGACTTAAGGTAAAGTAGCAGTGCTTTAGTTGCTTTCTGCGCAACTGAGGCAGATGCTCAAGGTCCTAGTATCTTCTGCACACAAAATGGTCCGGGGTCAAGTCGATTCAAAACCATCCGGAGCTGGCATCGCTGTGTGTCGTAGCAAGCGCAGCTGCACAGGACGTGTTCGATGGTCTCTTCAGCTCCGCAGTAGTCGCATGTAGGAGTGTCTGCCATACCAATGCGAAACGAGTACACCTTTGTAAATGCAACACCCAACCAAAGGTGGCATAACAGTGTCGCATCGGAGCGGGAAAGTTGTGATGGTAGCTTTAGCTTGAGCGAAGGATCCAGTTTATAGAATTGACATCTTTGGAAGCTGGTAGACGACCAGAACGTGCGTGTGAGATCTCGAGCCAGCAGGTAAAGTTGTCTTGCTGCATCATTCCTTGATAGAGGAATCAGGACTACACGGGTTTCTTCATGGGCTGAGCGGGCTGCATCATCGGCTAATTGATTTCCGGTAATACCGATATGTCCAGGCAGCCATTGATATATAATATCATGCCCTCGTGCTAGAGCTTCATGGTGGCAATGTCTTATTTCTTGTACCAGTTGGTCATGACTCCTCCTACGCATGGCAGACTGCAAACTCTGTAGCGCTGCCTTCGAATCACAGAATATGACCCATTTTCTTGGACGTTCTTGAACGAGATATTGTAAAACAGCCCTTATAGCAGCAAGCTCTGATGCCGTAGATGTAGTCATATGTGACAACTTAAACTTGATTGTCATTTCTGCAGCTGGAATTACAGCGGCACCTGATAAGCTGCTGGACGAGACGGACCCATCAGTGTATATCTGCGTTCGGTCTAAGTACAACTCATGTAATAATAGCAGTGTTGCTTGTTTCAATGCTACTCTGGAGTGACTGCTTTTCTTTTTGATTCCCGGAATTTCTAGACGTACGTGCGGCTGGTCGAGGCACCACAAAGGACATGCCGTTCTCGCAGCTGGCGTATATCTTGATGGAATGCTGTTTAGGTGCTTGGCTATGACGTCTGAAAACGTAGACGTTTTCAGAAACTGAACAAAAGTCTTGTCATGATTTCTGAGCGCAAGAGAAGTCTATTTCAGTGAGCAGTTCTCAATATGCTCTAGCTGAAAAGTACATTCACCTCATGCATGGCATAAAGTAGCAGCATGCGGCTTTTTTGTGGAAACAAAAACAGCGAGAAAGTTGTGACGAATATTTTAAGGAGTCGAGCATGCATGCTGCAGAGCCACTGCCGTCAGTATGACCACCTGATCAGCTGTGGCCAGATTAGTGATGCAGCCATCACAGTGACTGACGATCGAGCTTTGTGGGAATTAATGCACGAGGTTGTCCAATAGTACTTCAAGAAGCTCACTTTCACGTTGATTGAGAAAAGACAAGAGAAAATAGGCCCCATATCTGCATGTTACACTGCAAATGTCGTCGAAAGACAATAGTCTTGCATCTGGAGAGAGTGAACAAAACGTTTATTTGATGTTCTGCGCAAGAAAATTGGTGAATGGCGTTCTGGAGGCGCTGCGTTAGAGTATATTGAGCATGCAGCAGTGGCAAATGAGCGCTTCAAGTCACGTCACAAGTGAGACATGAGCGCTATCTGGCAATTATCCTCGAAAATGAAGCGCGTGACGTGCGCACCCGTCTCTAAGGTGATAAGGTGTAGAATGCAAGGCGACGGGTAGGTGCCACCACCGTGTCGTCTTAGCAAAGCGTTGGAAACACTTGCCTTTTCGTGCAAACGTTGCATGGACAGAGCAGCGTGATAAACGCTACGGTCCTTAGAATTACTTATGTATTTATTTTCTAGTCAAAAATAGACCTACATATTATCACGTGCTGTTATGGTGCCTCTAATATGCACAATATTTGTTTTTAATTGACAATCGCATAAATATGAACGCTGAACCTTGACGAATATTGGTGGGCACTGCGGATGGGGTTGGCCGTTTGGAGTATCGTTTGGCCACTTTGGTGCCGTTTAGTGTACCATTAAGGGTGGACAAGCAGACAATTGTACAGACAGTTGTAAAGACACTATCGTCTTAAAAAAAAAGGTTTGTGCATTGTGCACGTGGTCGCACCAGAGAAGATGGGCCCCTAGCTGGTCTTGGTTTGGCAGTGCTTTACCCCTCCCACCTGTCTCTATACTACCCTTTGATATACTATACTACACATCACCATGCTTTTCCTCAATCTCAACTTTTTTGGTCCGAGTCTATTCATCTTTCTATCTTTATGTGTATCCAAAAAATGGTATTAAATGGTATCAAGGCCAGCCTTGAGGAAGACAAGTCCACTTGTCGAAACGTCGGCTTGACACAATCCCTGTTTACAGATTTTTCATCTTCATGGTTATGCATTTCTTTTTATTTCTAACTCTTTCTTCTTTTTTGTATTCCTTTTTCTCTCTCTATGTCGATATATAAATGTACTCGCTCTTTCTCATCCTTTACCGCCTTCTCACCTTCACACTTGTCCTCCTCAAACTATCATCTCTTCCCAATCCCCTTAGTATACACTCTGCTTTACCAGGCTGTGCTAAGCTCTGCCAGCGTGCCTAGATAGACGTCAGACTCTGCCTTGGCGGCGCTGCGAAAAACACCACCATCAGCTCTCCCATCGATGCGCCGGCCATAAATGGATAGTGCAAACAGAGCCGTCCGCAGGCGGATGTGCATAGGCCCTCGTCTTTTGTTGGTCTTGAGACGCGGTTTCCTGAAAATCATGGACCTGGCAAGCTTCTTCCTTCAATTAAACCTCGCTTCAAAAATGTAGGAAGCTCATCAAAACGAACTGTTGGTACAATGCGAAAGATGTTTCAGTTACTTCAGCGTACTGCAACTGGCAATTTAACTGTATGCGAGCATCGCATGACATCGAGTCCGAGGCAAGCACTCTGACGTGCTTTCTGTAACGCCTAAATGCGTTAAACTGGAGGATACACATGATGCCGAAACGATTTAGTGCATGCACGAGCAATCTATCTTACGATCAGTGGTACGAAGCTCGCTTTATCCGGCACGAATATTCCTGACAATTTTCGCCTTTGCAGTTGCATTCTCCGTCGATCTCTCGCTTTTTGTGCGTTGAACTGTTTTATTACGCATGTTAGAATGTTCTGTGGACAGTTGTTATCAGCTTGTCTATACTGCAAATGGGGATACATGCGTGTCCATTTTATCGGTGTACAACGAAAGGCAAAACTGAGGGCTCCGAGATAGCTTCAGCAATCGCAGAGACCAACGGCAAGAGAAACCTGATTCTGGTCGTCATCATTGTGTGATATACCAGTATGACGTGCGTATTCACATATTCCAATTTTAGCCGGAACTTAGAGTCTGGAACGCCTTGCGTGCGTAATGCTGTGTGTTGGCGAATGCTTCAGGTTATCTATGATCGCGGTGTGTGCGATGTTAATCACGCGTGTCACCTGTATACTGCTGCACGGCGCACACCATGGTCAGAGACTCTGTTAAGCTCCATAATCAAAGTTGCCACGGTTCTCTGTCAAGTAAACTTAAAGCAATAACAGGAAACCTACATTATCACACTTTCTCATTCGAATGGTTGTGGAGAACGCGAGTAATATAGCTTACCTAACACGTTCGAAACCGCCCGTATCCAGAGCTCTCACCGTTCTGCTTTACAAAAGCGGCGCAAATCAGTAAAACTGCAGTCATTTACGTCCGTTGCAATCCACATCGCAACACTATAGCGGCAACTGGAGTCTTTTTTCGTAGAACGCAGAGCTGTTGCGTCTGTTCTTGTTTTCGCCGTCGTTCTGGCGGATGAACCAGCAAGCACTTCACGCTGGTTCGGTGACGTGGCAGACTAGCGGAGAGAAATTCGAAGATCTTTTTTTCCAAGTGTTCAATGCACAAGTACACCTAATAATAAGCTCGATTGTTGTTTCGTACGCTGTAGTAGCACCTGGTTGCGCAGCAAACTGTGCAAGGAAGTTCGGCTTTGCACTACTCAAAACTGCATCGACAGGTGGTGCTGCGTGTCCGCAAAACTAGAGTCTGAGCTTTACAGAAGAGTGGCTACGACGCTCTCTTTCGAATCGTGGGGACGCGCTTTCGAAAAACCTCATAAATTTTTTTTATTGCGAAGCATTTTTAGTGAACTTCGGCGACTTCACTTTGAGCGTATCTATCTATCTATCTATCTATCTATCTATCTATCTATCTATCTATCTATCTATCTATCTATCTATCTATCTATCTATCTATCTATCTATCTATCTATCTATCTATCTATCTATCTATCTATCTATCTATCTATCTATCTATCTATCTATCTATCTATCTGTCTGTCTGTCTGTCTGTCTGTCTGTCTGTCTGTCTGTCTGTCTGTCTGTCTGTCTGTCTGTCTGTCTGTCTGTCTGTCTGTCTGTCTGTCTGTCTGTCTGTCTGTCTGTCTATCTATCTATCTATCTATCTATCTATCTATCTATCTATCTATCTATCTATCTATCTATCTATCTATCTATCTATCTATCTATCTATCTATCTATCTATCTATCTATCTATCTATCTATCTATCTATCTATCTATCTATCTAGTCCCTTACGACGTTTAGCTCTCCTGGCCGTCTCAATAATGGTATCGATACCAAAATTGGTATGGCACAACATGACTGCGTGACGAGCATAATTGACTAGTCATAACACGAAAATCATGATGTGTATGTCATAAATGCCATGATTTGCATTTCATGGTCTTGCTGCGCTTGTGGTAGTTTCGTTCACATGAGATTCTGCGAAACTGGTATAGTGTGCATGAGTGCATGGCGAACATAGTGACAGACCCTAACGTGGAAATCATGACATGCATGTCATGATTGTCATTTTATGACTAGTCATGAGTACACGTGATTGAGCTCATGGTGTGCTCGCGGTCGTTTCGCTAGCGTCCCATATACCAAATTTGGTATTACGGGACGTGAATGAATGACGAATGTATATGAGTGGTGCAAACATGCTAATCATGACATGAGTGTCATATAAAGGATGACTACATGCTTGCGCACTGGCAGCCGTTTCGCTAGCTCGACATATACAAAATTTGGTATTTCGTGACGTGAACAGGCGACAAAGGTAAATGACATCCAAACATGATAATCATGGCACGGAAGTCATGTACAACATAATTTACGTCCACCTCGTAATGTTGTGCTCATTTTAAAGTAACATATCGACCTTCCTCATTTGTGCTTTACATATCATCTACACCCACAGTACGTGGGATCTGCGAATTTTCCAGTCAAGAAACTCGCTAGCAGACGCCACCTGCGTCGGCATCGCGAGGCGAGAGGGGGTGAGCATCAGAGACGAGAGATAATAGGAGGGGAGGTGCATGCGCGGTAAGGATAGTAACGCTGCACACCGCATGGAACTCGACCATAAGATGTTTTTTCCCCACAAAACACGCTGAAATAGTTAGCGGAATAGTTAGTTAAAAGTCTTCAAATTGAATCGCCCATTCCTCGCGTAGCCCAAGCGTATTAAAACTCGTGCGAGAGCTCTAAAAGTGCTTTTTAAGCCGCTTTAGAGCATAGGCTGGTACGTGCAACGGACTTCGAGAGTGCGTATTGAACCCCTAGCTAAGGAGCTTTAACGTTGACTTGACTCAAAAACGAGTGCTCGTAAGTAACTATTAATGCGATTTCAGCATCAGAGCAATGAATAACTTAATCGAAAGCTCAAAAGCGGTACACGTGTGGTCCCGGCACGAATTATAGGAGCGCGACGGCTAAAATTGATTTGGGGCATTTCGGCCGAACTAGCGACGGTCAACTTAAAATAGCTGACGTTGAACCCTCCGGCGATGTACACACGGTTCTATGAAAGCTGAGCCCAACAACCCCGTCGAATATTGGGCCGCCAAGAGACTCATTTCCAGTGCGCTTAATTTGTCCCTGAACTAGAGCATCCGCGCGAACTCGGGTTCCCTGTTCTCTACCGCTCGAATGACGACGATTTACCCGACCGCTGTTATTCAAGGGGGATTGCGTGCTTATTCCTAAACGCTTCCTAATTTTTGCCGTGAACAGACACTTTCGAAGGAAAGAGAATCAGACGCTCGATCAGCAAAGGCCGTTTCCTAAAGAACAATATAATAAGGTAATGAAGTGAAGGTGGTTTCCACACCTGGTTGCACCAACATACCTGTCTCCGGATTATGTGGGTGGCACATCATCATCATCATCAACATCAGCCTGACTACGTCCACTGCAGGACAAAGACCTCTCCCATGTTCCGCCAGTTAACCCGGTCCTGTGCTTGCTGCTGCCAATTTATACCCGCAAACTTCTTAATCTCGTCTGCCCACCTAACCTTCTGTCTCCCCCTAACCCGCTTCCCTTCTCTGGGAATCCAGTTAGTTACCCATAATGACCAGCGGTTATCCTGTCTACGCGCTACATGCCCGGCCCATGTCCATTTCCTCTTCTTTATTTCACCTATGATATCCTTAACACCCGTTTGTACCCTAATCCACTCTGCTCTCTTCTTGTCTCTTAAGGTTACACCTACCATTTATCTTTCCATTGCTCGCTGCATCGTCCTCAATTTAAGTGGAACCCTCTTTGTAAGTCTCCAGGTTTCCGCTCCGTAGCTAAGTACCGTCAAGATACAGCTGTTATATACCTTCCTCTTGAGGGATAGTGGCAATCTACCTGTCATAATCTGAAAGTGCTTGCCGAATGTGATCCACCCCATTCTTATTCTTCTAGTTACTTCAACCTCGTGGTTAGGTTCTGCGGTTATTACCTGCCCTAAGTAGACATAGTCTTTTACAACTTCAAGTGCACTATTACCTATCTCGAAGCGCTGCTCCTTTCCGAGGTTGTTGTACATTACTTTCGTTTTCTGCAGATTAATTTTAAGACCCACCTTTCTGCTCTCCTTGGCTAACTCCGTAATCATGAGTTGCACTTCGTCCCCTGAGTTACTCAGCAATGCAATGTCATCGGCGAAGCGCAGGTTACTAAGGTATTCTCCATTAATTCTTATCCCTAACTGTTCCCATTTTAGGCTTCTGAAAACCTCCTGTAAGCACACGGTAAATAGCATTGGGGAGATTGTGTCCCTCTGCCTTACACCCTTCTTGATTGGTATTCTGTTGCTTTCTTTATGAAGCACTATGGTAGCAGTTGATCCCCTGTAGATTTCTTCCAGAATGTTTATTTATACTTCATCTACGGCCTGATTCCGCAGTGTCTGCATGACGGCGGATATTTCTACTGAATCAAACGCCTTCTCGTAATCTATGAAGGCTATGTATAGTGGTTGGTTATACTCTGAGCATTTCTCTATTACCTGAATGATAGTATGAATGTGGTCAATTGTTGAGTAGCCTGTTCGAAATCCTGCTTGTTCCTTTGGTTAATTTAATTCTAATGTTTTCTTTACTCTGTTAGCAATTACCTTTGTAAATAGCTTGTATACTACACAGAGCAAGCTGATCGACCTGTAATTCAAGTCCTTGTCATCTCCTTTCATATGTATTAAAATGATGTTAGCGTTCTTCCAAGACTCTGGTACCCTTCCCGTCAGGAGACACCTCGTAAACAGGGTGGCTAGTTTTTCTAACACAATCTGTCCTCCATCTTTCAGCAGATCTGATGTTACCTTTTCCTCACCAGCAGCTTTGCCTCTTTGCATGCTCTCCAAAGCCTTTCCTACTTCTTCTATCATTACTGGTGGGGTGTCATCAGGGTTACTGCTAGTTCTTATAGTATTAAGGTCGTGGTTGTCTCGGCTACTGTACAGATCTCTGTAAAACTCCTCCGCTATATTAACTATCCTAACCATATTGGTAGCTATTTTGACTTCTTTGTCCCTTAGTGCATACATCCGACTTTTGCCTATCCCAAGTTTCCTCTTCACTGCTTTGACGCTTCCTCCGTTTTTCAGAGTGTGTTAATTCTCTCCATGTTATACCTTCTTACATCGCATACCTTACGCCTATTAATCAACTTCGAAAGCTCTGCCAATTCTATTTTGTCTGTTGTACTTGACACCTTCATGCTTTGACGCTTCTTAATTAGGTTTTTCGTTTCCTGGTAAAGCTTGCCAGTGTCCTGTCTAACTACCCTGCCTCCAACTTCCCCTGCACACTCCGTAATGATACTCGTCAGATTATCATTCATTGTATCTACGCCAAGGTTGGTTTCCTCACTAAGAGCCGAGTACCTGTTCTGCAGCGACACTCCGAATTCCTGTACTTTCCCTCGCAGTGCTAGCTCATTGATTGGCTTCTTGCGTATCAGTTTCTGTCGTTCCTTCTTCAGGTCTAGGCGAATTCGAGACCGTACCATTCTATGGTCACTGCATCGTACCTTGCCAACCACTTCCACAACCTGCACGATTCCTGGGTGTGCAGTCATTATCAAGTCTATTTCGTTCTTATTTTCGCCATTAGGGCTCCTCCATGTCCACTTGCGGTTTTCTCGTTTGCGGTAGAAGGTATCCAAATTCCGCAAATTATTGCGTTCTGCGAATTCTACTAGTAGCTCTCCTTTAGCGTTTCTAGTGCCGATGCCATAATCTCCTACTGCCTGGTCTCCAGTCTTCTTCTTCCCCACCTTTGCATTAAACTCTCCCATCACTATAGTATACTGTGTTTTTACCTTACTCATTGCCGATGCCACGTCTTCATAGAAGCTTTCAACTGAAGCGTCATCATGGCTGGATGTAGGCGCGTAAGCCTGTACTACCTTCATCTTGTATCATTTATTTATTTTAATTACAATACCTACCACCCTTTCATTAATGCTATAGTATTCTTCTATGCTGCCAGCTATGTTTCTGTGAATTAGAAACCCCACTCCCAGTTTCCCAGTTCTCTTCTGTCTGCCAAGCCCTGATAGCAAAGGACGTGCCCATTCTGTAGCACAGTATAGGCCGCATCTGTCCTCCTAACCTCACTGAGCCCTATTATATCCCATTTAACACCCTCTAGCTCCTCGAATAGTACAGCTAGACGTCCCTCACTAGATAAGGTTCTAGCGTTAAACGTTGCCAAGTTCAGGTTCCAATGGCGGCCTGTAGTCCAGAGATTCTTAGCACCCTCTGCTGCGTTGCAGATCTGACCGCCGCCTTGGTCAGTTGCTTCACAGCTGCTGGGAACTGAGGGCCGTGAGTTATTTGACGTATGCATGTGGGAGGTAGTGGCCAGATACTGCACCAGGGTGGCCAATCCTTCTCTGGTGAGGGAATGCGTTCCCGGCGGTGGTTACCGGTGAGGCCGCACCCCAGGCCTCTTAATGCAGTTCCATCCACACGCGGATTTTTTTTTTTCCGTTTGGGAACTGCGCGGCACCGGGATTTGAACCACGGACCTCTTGCATGCGAGGCAGATGCTGTAACCACTACGCCGTCGCCGCGCCCGGCGATGGCGTAGCATCGCCGGGTGCGGCGATGCTACGGTAACGGTGTATGCGGTAACGGTATGTGCGGTAACGATGCGGTAACGGTGTTTTAGCATACATTAACTGCATGCTTCCATACCCTTGTTCCGTATGAGATCCCTGGTCATATGTCTTAAAGTGACAAACATGAAGAAATACAGAACAGGGCTTCAATGTTTGACCTAAGCCAGTATTCAAAAATGACAGCTGTAACAAAATGAAAAATGAACTAGGATGGAAATTGCTTTCATCGGGTTGAATTAAACTGTGGTTAAAGCTCCTATGTCAAGCTTTTCATGCTAAAACTCGCATTCGAAAATGAATGTACCTAAACAGTCCTCTTTGTGCAATGGTAATAAGAATTCAGAATGTCGTGTCAGTTATAATTTTTCTATTATTCATTTTTTGTTAGTTTTATGACAGAATGAAATGGCTTATAAGAGAACAAAGTGTGTTGCGTGAATGAAAGCGCATTTTCTTTGACATTGTAACCCATTCGCGTCAGCACTTCGGGTAAAAAATGTGATGTGAATGCGGCTTTTGTTTTGTTTGTAATTTACTTTTTGAGCGTCCCTCTCTAGGTGACATAATAAGTTGTAGTTAGACACTAGAAGTGCTTGTGTGCCCAATGAAGAGGGTTCTACTGCGGTGATTTTTCAAATTGGTTTGCTACGAGCCACCAAAGCATCATGCGAAGAAGCAAGCTTGAATCTCTTGCCTCTTGTCCCATGTAGCCAGCGCGAGCCTCACTCCTTCCTTGTTCTTCTTGGTATCAGGGCTGGAGAATCGCATAATGCATACGCACCAAGAACAGCAAGCGTAAGCAAGGTCACGCGCGCATGACGTGCCCCAGCCTACTTGTGCATGTACGCCATCGATGTTGTGTCGTTTTGGCGTTCTCTGTTGTGTATTACCAGTTTCTGAGGGATGGATCAGTTAGTGCGTTTACCTAAGGAAAGGCTGGCAAGGATCCTGTATTGTGACCGCCGAACATCACGTCGCTCCGCTGAAACTGCGGTCAGAGATGACGCACCAAACACAAGCTAAGCATTTTCAGGGTTCGTGAAGGCACGATGCAGAAACGACGAGAAGACGAATGCAAGGGAAATGGGGTAGTAGTAGTGGTAGTCGTAGTAGTACCAGGAATGGTAGTTTTTGTGGCGTTACGCAAAAAACCACAATTACATTTACATTTAAGTGATTACTTATTTACATTTAAGTGGTTCTAATAACTTCCCCTGTACATTCCTTGGCATTACTGTCTGTTAGATCTCATGAATATTGTGTTAAAACACGGAAAAACGAGCCCTTTGGTATACACTTCTCTCTGTATATATATATATATATATATATATATATATATATATATATATATATATATATATATATATATATATATATATATATATATATATATATATATATATATATATATATATATATTATATATATATATTGCGGAGATAGGTCCGCACAACGCTTACCTAGTATGCGCAGCCGTGTAGGGATGCGACGTCCTCCACAGCCGCTGCGTGCGAAGACGTTGCGGGCGGTTTCGTCGTTTTCTCCGGCATGGCGCAGAAACCACGCAAGATTGACACAAAAACAATATGACATAGGGCCGCACAGTGGACACAGAGAAAAACAACTCGAGGAGGATCAAGCAACAATGAAACACTTTCACATGGCTAGTGCGGGCCTTGCCAACACCTGCCATGCAGGCGGAGCTTTCGTTAGCCTTCTTCTCGAATGAGTGGCAATATTCAGCATATGGGCAACGTGCCATGGAGCACATACCAGATTAGCAGCAAAAATAGCATCATAATTGTTCTTGTGAAATTTACCCATGTAAAATGTGTGGTGACCGGATGTGTGGTAATCTGTAGGCAAGTCTGTGCTGACTTATTATTACGCTTTGGTGCGGATTCCCTTTGCATTACAAAATAATGTGATTTTCAGTAGCTTTCAGGCAGCTCCAAAAACAATACAACCAGCTTCCTCCCTCGAGGCATAGGGGTCACTCTTATATATGGTCTACCGGCTACCGTGTTGAGGCAGAAGCGATTAGCTGGGCCAAAACAGTCATAGAAAGCTTTTGGCGCCCACCTTTCGAACTACTGGTAAGATGAATTCAACAACCTTATTGTGCCGTTAATACAGTTGTTTCTCTCTCTCAAGGCATTAATAAAGTTCTTTGTCTATCAGTCTCCCTCTCAATACGCTTGATTGTATTTCGTTCTAAGAACGAGAGGTGGAAGAAAAAGAGAGCCTGCTTGATCATTTGCGAATAGAAAACTCTTGCGCGCGTGTGCTATGTTTACATGTTTTAGTGCAATTCGCTTATTCTGAGCACCGTTCAGAAATCAGCTGGACAATGTTACAAAGTCATTTTTGTCCAAGCTTATGTGTATTATTGTTGACAAGCTTATATGTGTTGTAGCATGTCCTGAATGCTTCCTAATTAAAGTCAAACAATCAACCCTTCACTCGATCAACATGTGTATTTGCTAACAAGAATGCAAAAACTTCCTTACAAAATTGCCGACACCAGTGTTTCACGACCTTAATGGTCATGATAAATCAAATAAATACTAGCTTTGTATTCTTGTGGTCGTAACGATATTCTTCCAATTATCGAGAGAGAACCGTATTCTTTCACATTACAGGTTGAAGCAGCTTGTTTTCACGAGTGACAAAGCATCATATATGTCATATACAATGCACTTTTACTCCTCTCGTCTTTGTAAGCTGCCCATGAGGCCTTTCAAGACACCAAGTGCGTGAGCTGGGTCACGCTACACAAAATAATGTGATCACTGTTTAATTTGTAGAGGGTGGGGTGGCAGCCACAAATGGTGTGTATCGTCGAGGGATCTATTCATGGGAAACCAACATGACAGCTGCGGACAGAAGCGGGTCAGTACAGAGGAGAATGAAATGGTCATCGATGCTTGCAAAGAGTGCTGAGGCTTCTTCATCTTCGCCGCCATATAAATATTTGTTTTGCAAATTTCTATCATTTACCCTTCATTTTGCATCTAATTGTAATCTACTTTTGTAATCTACTTAAATGTGGAACACGATTCTGTGTCATGAAAGCGGCGTCCCGTCATTAAATTTGTCAAAACAAATTCTACAGCACGTTTATATGCCCTCCTACTTGCTCGCTATCATCCTCCGGGCTGGATGGGAGCCCATAAGCACCACATGAGTTATCGCTGAAACAGGCGACAATTGTTACGTACTGTGTCATAAGGAATGCGTACTTTCAAGGCTGAACATGGTGCCCCACGCAATAAAGACATCCACGTCGACAGCCAGTCGGCCTCTACTCTGCTCGCTATCGAATCAAGAAATCTGTGGGAAAAAGGAAGAAACAGAGTTGAGCAGCCAGATATAACAATCCGTCAGCAAATACACAGACGAGCTCAAGCAACTGACAATAGGTCGCATTTTACACGCCTGTCACATTGACTATTGTCGAGAATCGGCAGCAGACTTTAGACTTTAGCAGCGCCTGTTCAAAACATAGGCCATAGGCCAAACATAGGATGGTAGGTGGCACAGCAAGTGTTTATCAGAGCGTTTTGTGAGCTCGAAAGTTTTAAGGTTTTCCGAATAGCACCGTAACATGTGGGCACAAATTTTTGAGGTGATCATGCAATCACTTTTCACTTCTGGGCATATAACGATAGGGCTTTTAAAATACCAAATATTCTCGCTCTATTTACATCCTGGTTCAATGCTTCACCGACTATACAACGCAAAGATTTTCATGGCCTGATGATGAAGGCAGAAAATGTTCACGCAACTACACCCGTATACCCTTGTTGGCACAGGGAGTTTAACAAGACCAACGAGTTATACCAGAACAGAAAAACGATGCATGAAATCAAGGGACGAACCCTCGTTCTGTTAAACCCTGGTGGGCCACGTTGCTGGTGGGCCACGTTGAAACGTTGCTGGTGGGCCACGTTGAAAGTGTTAAGCACTGGTGGGCCACGTCGAAACCTATCGACTACAACACCACACTATGAAGGATCCGAAAGAGACAAAAAAGTCAAAATTGTATGCTCTAGATTTTAAGTGTGAATACACTTTATAAGCGACCCCAAACCATCCACCGCCGTCGGCGGCGTCCGCAGTCTTCTCTCTATCTTTAAAAGAAAGAGGACTTGGCGGGCCGCAGCGCGACGCTCTACCGAATAAGCGACGGACGCGACGCTGATATCGGTGTCAGTAACGCGCCTTATATCTTTAACGACGCTGCGCGCGTCCCCCTCCCCCTTCGCTCGCTCCTCCGCTCTCCTCGCTCGCTGCAGCTGCGCGCGCACCCGTCTCTCTCGCGAGCCCGCCTTCTCTGTCAGTCTCCCGTCGAGCGCGGGTCGTGCGATGGATGTCCCGGAGGCAACGCTACCATCAACAACGAATGCAGTACAACCGAATGCCAGCACTGCACCCGTCGTTGGAGGTGACGGTACCGCGGTGGTTTCGCTGACGTTGGAAAACAAGGCGGCGCTGCGAAGGGCTCGTGAGACCAAACGTAAGCGGGGGAAACGTGCAGCGGATGCCGAACTGCGTGCTCGCGAGGCCGAGTGCAAGCGGGCGAAGCGTGCAGCGGATGCCAAACTGCGCGCTCGCGAGGCCGAGGACAAGCTGGCGAAGCGTGCAGAGGATGCCGAACTTCACGCTCGCGAGGCCGAGGACAAGCGGGCGAAGCGTGCAGCGGATGGTCAACTGCGCGCTCGCGAGGCCGAAATGAGGCGTCCGCATAGAGCCGCGAACGAGGCCCAAGAAGCGAAACGACAACGCAAGCGTCAGGCGGAAAAGGTGGTGGTGGTGGTAAAAAAACATTTATTTCAGAAAAAGTCTACTAGAGAGTGCCGACGTGGCCCATCGGCGTGCTAGAGTGACAAGACCCTATTCCGGAACGCCAGTGAAGCTGGAAGCTGCCCGTGCGCGCTCCACCAAGGAGCGTTGTGCAGCCAAGGTAGAGCAGCCGAGCAGGTGCTCCTCCCAAGCCTCTCTAGTTGGGATAGGAAAAGGGGATGAAAAAGGGACGGGATTAACTGGGCACGATGCTACGACGTGATATGTGTCGGCGAGGACATGACAGGTCGAGCAGGTGCCATTGATTTCCGGCAAAAAGTGCCTGGCGACCGCCGGACTGATAAAGGTGTTCGTCTGCAGGCGGCGTAGCAGTCGTTCGTCCGCTTTCTCCAGACCGCGTGCGGGGTGCGGGTAGAGGCGGCGCGAAGCCCGGTAATAAGCCATAATTTCGCGAAAGCGCGTCAGGTTCGTATTGCCAGATTCCGTCTCGGGACATGGAGGGGCAACGGCCCGGACAGGAGAAGCGCGGGCAGCGGCATTTGCCGCCTCGTTGCCGGGCAGGCCCGAGTGGCCTGGGGTCCAGACTATACGAATGGGATGAGGGTTAAAGCGCCAAGAGGCTGCCTGTAGTAGGCTAGCCGCCAGCGGGGCAATGGAACCCTGAAGGTACTGAGAACAGGCCGAGCGCGAGTCCGTCAGGATGGTGCGTGAGGCAGGGTGAGAGGCGGCCAAAGCTATGCCAACCTCTTCAGCGTGCGTTACTGTGTCTGCTCGAAAGGAGAGGCCATCTACGTGTTTGCCCTCTGTAATCACGGCAGCCGTGAAGTGACCCGAGGGGGAGGGACCCGAGACGTCCACGTAGAAAACACCAGGACGATCGGAGTGTCGCGTATGAAGGGCCGCGGCGCGTGCTAGTCTACGGCCAGGATGGAGGTCGGGGTTCATATTACGGGGTAGAGGTTCCACCCATAGCTTTTGACGCCAGAGCTCTGGTACCGGCTGCAGAGGGTCTTGGTCAGATATCGGGTTAAGGCCAAGTCTATGTAGAAGACGGCGCCCTGAAGGCGTCTGCGACAGTCGATTGATTTGGTTAACGCGATGAGCTTCGCGCATCTCTGCAAAGGTGTTGTGTACCCCCAGAGCCGCGAATCGGCTGTTGGAAGTTGCAATAGGTAGGTCCAGAGCGCGTTTGTATACTGAACGAAGAAGGACGTCCAGCTGGTGCTCGTGTCCACGACGCAGGCGAAGGTAAGGCAAGGCGTAGAGGACGCGACTGGTCACAAACGCGTGGGCCAATCGGAGGGACTGAGACCCGCGGAGGCCGCCGCGCTTGGTAGAAACTCGCCGTATCATGCGGCTCACCTGTTCGCTGGTGCGTCTGAGGCCTGCTATTGTGCCCTTTGGATCCAAGGACGATGTGAGGTGTAGGCCAAGAACCCGAATATTTTGCACTGACGGGACGGGCCCGGACGGAAGAAAAATTTGAGGCGGCGGTAGCGGAGAGACTGAAAGAAGAGCCGATTTAGCTGGAGAGCACTCCAGGCCGCATGCTGCCCGCAAATTCTACTATGAAAGTTCGTTAACAACCTTTATGAAAAACGACCCATCTAAATTCTGGAAAACTCTTAATCTTGCTGGCCCGACATCTTCCTTACTTATTGTGAACGAGCAGCCCTCTTCGGATTCTTTAACTATCTCGGAAGCGTTCAATGGTTATTTCAAATCAGTGTTTAGTACAGATGATGGCACCAGTCCCGTTTTCGGTCTTGACAGTACATTGCCTGCCTTCCCAGAACTACAGATTAGTTACGCTGGAGTTGTCACTCTCCTACTGAACATCGACACAAATAAGAGTGCCGGCGCTGATAACATCCCTAACACATTTTTAAAACGTTACGCTGAATGGAATGCGAGGTATTTAACAGTCATTTTTCAGAGATCCCTTGAAACAGGAATTGTACCCCAGATTTGGAGAAATGCAAAAGTTGTTCCGGTGTTCAAATCTGGCGACAAACAAGTAATTCCAAACTATCGACCTATTTCATTAATCTGCACCTGCTGTAAAATTCTTGAACACATTATTCACAAGCATGTAGTCACATATTTAACTGAAAACAACCTCCTCTCCCAAAATCAACATGGCTTTCGTGCAGGATTTTCAACAGTCACGCAGTTGCTGGGGTTTACGCATGACATCGCTTCGACTTTAAACGATCGCGGTCAAGTGGACGCCATTTTTATTGACTTCTCGAAAGCGTTTGACACTGTTTGCCACAATAAACTCCTCCTCAAATTAAAAGCCTTTCTGCGCGGCACTCACGGCATTCGCTTGTTATCTTGGCTTTCAGATTACCTAAATTTAAGGCAGCAGTTTGTCGCGTTTAACAATTCCCATTCGTCATCCCTCCCAGTCACATCAGGTGTGCCGCAGGGCTCGGTCCTTGGGCCTCTTCTTTTCCTAATTTATCTCAACGATGTTGTCGAAATAACAAAAAATACAAAGGTCAAACTCCGTCTATACGCCGACGACTCTGTCCTCTATTCTTGTATTAGTACCTCCCGTGACCAAATACAGTTAAATAATGTTTTTTCTTCTTTCCGTACCTGGAGCTCAACGTGGCAAATGGCACTAAACCTTAAGAAAACGGTAAGCATGACATTCACAAACAAGAAGGAATCCCTACGTTTTTCCTATGGCCAGAACATGAAGCATGTCAACGAATACAAGTATCTTGGCGTAACATTCTCACCGAACTTAAAATGGCATAAACATATAAACCTAATCTGCTCGGAAGCGCTCCGAAAATTGGGCTTCTTGAAGCGAACGTTAAAAGATGCAACTCACGAATGCAAACTAACAGCATACAAATCCCTGATACGGCCTGTTCTTGAATACGCCTCCGTTGTCTGGTCACCTCACTGCGCATGCGACATAGCACACTTGGAAGGTGTTCAAAAAAAGCAATAAGATTCATATATCACCGTTATGATCACAATTTTTCGCCTTCGTCACACGCTGTACGTCTATCACTCAAATCACTTGAACACAGACGTACTTGCGAGCGTATCGGCACTTTACATAAAATCGTGAACAAGATAATCACCATTGACATGCCCTTTTCCTTTGCCAACTCCGTTGCAAACACTCGCAGGTCAAACCCCATCAACATCACACCCTTCATGCCATTTCTAGATTGTTTTAGGTTTTCATTTTTTCCTTTCACAGTGGAATTGTGGAATAATCTGGATGTTTCTCTCCGAAAGTTGCCTACCAATAGTTTTTTGAATGAACTACCAAACCATGTGTTTTGTTAGTTTAGTGTGTATTCACTGTTATGGACCCACTCCTGCAATGTCTCGAACTGTGAGACAGCAGTATTTGTAAATAAAAAATGAACCTGCGTAGGTGTCCACCAGAAGGGCAGCCTTTTGCAGGCGTTCTTGGATTTGCGCTAAAGAGCCAGTGTTGGTCTAGATTGTGATATCGTCCGCATATAGTGCGTGTTGTATTCCCTCGACCTCGCTTAGAAGAGAGGGGAGCTTCATCATCGCCAGGTTAAAAAGCAGAGGAGACAGGACTGCCCCTTGAGGTGTACCCCGCGTGCCTAATAAGTACGGGCCGTGTTCGGTAGAATTAAGGCGAATGAAGGCGGTGCGATGTGATAGAAAGGCGCGAATGTAGTTGAAAGTCTTCTGCCCGCAGTTTGTGGTAGACAGGTTAGTGAGTATAGTGCTGTGTTTGACGTTGTCGAACGCCCCGCGGAGATCGAGAGCGAGCACGGCTTTATCGTTATGGCGCATAGTAGTCGGCTCTATAATATCGTGTTGAAGCTGGAGCAGGACGTCCTGCGCCGACAGATGTGGGCGAAAGCCAAACATCGTGTCGGCAAAGGTCCTCCTGGCCTCCAAGTAGGCGGAAAGGCGTTCGCGAACCATGGTTTCCATCAGTTTGCCTGCGCAAGACGTAAGTGAGATGGGTCTCAGTGCCTCAATACTAACGGACTTTGCCGATTTGGGAATGAATGTCACGACCGATGTGGTCCATTCCGTTGGAAGCGGAGAGCCGTCCCATATCGAATTTATAAGGTGGAGTAGCGAGAGGTGTGCTTGGTCGGGAAGATTTGCCAGGAGCGATACTGTGATTCCGTCGCGTCCAGGGGCCGTGCCCCGTCGCATTTTCGTGAGTGCAAATCGTAAATCAGAAAGCGTGTATGGGGCGTCGAGGTCGGTGTTAGGGGCGCCGGAATACGTATATGCTGGGCCTGCGGGATCAATTGTGCGGCAGATGTAGCGGTCACAAAGTTCTCGCGCGAGTTCATCCGTAGTGCCCTGAAAGGCATGCAGAACACGGTGGAGCTGCGTTGCGTTTCTCCCCTGGTGGTGAAGGGATCAAGAAGGCTTCTAAAGAGTCGCCACGCACTCTTAGAGCTCATCTGGTTTGCAGCCTTCGAACAGGTGTCTGCCCAGTTAGCATCGGTAAGTTGTGCGGAGTATGCGGCCGCCTCTGCAGTGAGCGCCTCAATGCGAGCGCGAAGTTTCCGATTAAGTTTGTTGCGTTTCCAGCGCCTTATGAGCCCGCGGCGAGCGTGCCAAGGATGTAGGAGGTGTGGATCGATTGCAGGAGTCAAATTAGAGGTCGCAAGGGTGCGATTGTTCGCTTGTTTCATAGGTAGAGCGTGTGATGCCCACGCTGCATATTCGGTCGAGGAGAGGCCGGCGGGGAATGGTTGCATTCTGAACTGAGTCCAATCGGTGAGACGGGCTTGGCCCCAGTGCTGGCGCATTTTCTGCCGTGGTGTGAACGAAATGCGGAGTAAAAAGTGATCGCTGCCTAGGGTTTCACCTAAATTTTCCCATGTAGCATCGCGGATGTGACGGGTGAGGGGCATGTGTCTCGCGGGCATGTGTCGGGGCATGTGTCTCGCGTGACCGAGTTACCGGAACTTGTGGGTTGTGCCGGATCGGTAAGAAGCGTCAGGCTCAGCGATGAAATGAGCTCCTTGAGCTCTCTGCCCCGGGCCTTCTCGTAGTGGTAACCCCAGTGAGGGCTGGAGGCATTAAAGTCCCCGACAATCACCAGTAGTTGTCGGGCCGCTATTACCCAGCGCCCGATGGAAGAGATGCGCAAACGAAGCCCTCGCAAGGCGAGGGGGACAGTACACGTTTAAGATATGTATTGATGGTTGGCCCCTCTGCTGAGACAGCACTGATATCATGCAGTAGTCGTAAGGAAGATCCAGATCGAGGTCGATCCACCTGGACGAAGGTGTTGTCTAGGCGAAGCGGAGAACTTGGCGGTGACGATAAATCCAAGTTTCAGGGGTACCAAGGTGGATGTCCGCAGAAATAGTAGAAAATCTACGGAGGCGATGTGGAGTGCGCCCGTCACCATAGAGCGCTCGCAGCGCCCCCCAGGCGGAGAAGGGCGGTGAAGGCCGGCGTCAAGACGCCGCTCGCAATCGTCAACGGCGAGTGGACGTTCCCGAAGCCGTTCGAGCCAGTGAACGTGCTGCGCGGGAGAGAGTGCGAGCCCTGGACTTTGCTCGTCAGGACGCGCGTTTCAAACGCGACTTTGTGGATCGCAGCTCTGTCTGTCTCTCGAGTTTCCGACCACGATCAACGGTGGCTTCATAGACTTGGCGTTCAGTAGGAACTGTACGGTCCGCTCCGTCTTGCCGGATCCGCTCACCGTACATTTCTCGGATCACAAAGCGCTAATACTAACCGTGAGCTACAACGATAACACGAATAGGTGCTAATCTGTAGTGTAGTTTGTGTGTGTGTGTGTGACGCGCTCGTGATGTGTGCATTTAATGCATCGTACGAAAATCGTGAAGTGTAAATAAATAATACTTCGTATATAATGTATCTTTGTACGAATGCTTCATGACAAACAACACTTCAATTCATTAATTACACTTTAGTTATCATCATCAGTAATAAAACACCCAAGCATTTTCCCGAGGGTGAACATGGTTAAGTGCGAATGCACGGGGTGATGCTACGAGGGGAAGTAAAGTTAAAATCCGTTAGCATTTGCCAGTGAGTTAACGTAAACTCCCCCATGTGATCAAATCGCGATTCCCAGGAACCATTACACCATAAAGGCACCATAGTGTGATTAGTAAATATAATAGTACGAATTAATAAATACCCCTCATAGCATCACCCCGTGCATTCGCACTTAACCATGTTCACCCTCGGGGAAATGCTTGGGAGTTTTTTATGACGCAGGCACCCCTATTCGTAGCATGAAAACATCTGCGTTTACGGAGCACTATGTTTTGGTTGTATTCGAGTCTATCTTGACATGCCTCCATACATGGTTTCTTGAATATCACCAGTTCCCGCGATAACTTCCGTGGTCTCACCGGAGTTTCAGGGCACCTTGAACACCTATAATTTTCGAAATAATGAAAGAGATATATACTGAAGATGTGCGCGCTGTGCTGTAAATCAGGTGGCCATGGCGTCGATGTGATGGTCAAGTACAACATCAAACTTGCTTCCTGGGGAAGGGTGGTATTATCCATATTACTCATCGTGTCAATGGCAACTGTTTTACTTCGGCCACTTGAACAAGCTACATCGCAAATTGTATGCACTTTTAACACAGAACTCGAAGTAACACAATGAAAGCAATGCCTCCTTTATTTGTTTAAATACCATTGCGAACGCCTGCTCTTCAACGAGCGCCGTTGGTCTTCTTTGTTTAAGGAGTGGTTTCGAGTGATGCCACATGTGGGGTAGAGCTACTTGCAGCACACGTACGTCCAGAGAAGCGATAGACGTGTTTCACTCTCCAATATTATACGTCTGTAATATTTGTTTCTTCTTTGTCGCTCGGTGCAATGTAGCCGCTGCCTCACGGTGCTCTTATAGTCAGTGCGTGTTGCAGCGTCACAGTGACACTTCACCATAGGTGATCCGCATATCGCCACAAATCATTACACAATATCTCAAAACACTGTTTCTCTTACAGAGCCAACAAGACCATCAACATTGTGAGCACGATAAATACAAGACGCCACCCCACGGATCAGTACACAACTGAACAAAATATTACTTCATATGATTTCCGTCGTGAGGCACCACATGATGAGTTCTCGAAGTGCTCTCCCCCATGACCACAATGACCGCAAAGCACACGCAAACGCTATAGGTGATCGGTGAGAGTAGCAAAGCGCTAGAAAAGGGAGGGTAGGATGAATGGCTTTATCATGTGCATCTGGCTGTCATTGCAGAAATTTAGGAGGCGCTGATAAAACATTAAGCTGAAATCGTTTTCTCGAACAAGAAGAAAAAAATTTAAATTGCATATTTTAAAATATAAAATTGGCTGATCCCAGGTACAGGGGTAATCGATGATATGTGAAGCACGATTGAGAAAGGGTGAGAGGTCACTTTAAAATAAGCACAAAGTTAAGAGGCTGGGGTAAATTATGCTGTACATGACTTGCATGTCATGATTATCAAGTTTGGACGTTTCATTTACCTTCGTCATCTGTTAACGTCACCTGATAAATAAACTACGTGACAATATATATATATATATATATATATATATATATATATATATATATATATATATATATATATATATATATATATTTATATACATATATATATAGAAGATACATAGATAGATAGATAGATAGATAGATAGTACGCTCAAAGTCGACGAAGTTCACCAGGAATCGCTTCGCATTTATATCACTCTGTTGAGGTGCAGTTTTTTGATGTAGGTCTGAGGTGAGTCTGAGGTAAAAAAAAAACAACAGAAGTATTACAATATATATATATATATATATATATATATATATATATATATATATATATATATATATATATATATATATATATATATATATATCATCAGCCTGACTACGTCCACTGCAGGACAAAGGCCTCTCCCATGTTCCGCCAGTTAACCCGGTCCTGTGCTTGCTGCTGCCAATTTATACGCGCAAACTTCTTAATCTCATCTGCCCACCTAACCTTCTGTCTCCCCCTTACCCGCTTCCCTTCTCTGGGAATCTAGTTAGTTACCCTTAATGACCAGCGGTTATCCTGTCTACGCGCTACATGCCCGGCCTATGTCCATTTCCTCTTCTTTATTTCAACTATGATATGCTTAACCCCCGTTTGTGCCCTAATCCACTCTGCTCTCTTCTTGTCTCTTAAGGTTACACCTACCATTTTCTTTCCATTGCTCGCTGCGTCGTCCTCAATTTAAGCTGAACCCTCTTTGTAAGTCTCCAGGTTTCTGCTCCGTAGCTAAGTACCGGCAAGACACAGCTGTTTTATACCTTCCTCTTGAGGGATAGTGGCAATCTACCTGTCATAATTTGAGAGTGCTTGCCGAATGTTCTCCACCCCATTCTTATTCTTCTAGTTACTTCAATCTCGTGGTTAGGCTCTGCGGTTATTACCTGCCCTAAGTACACATAGTCTTTTACAACTTCAAGTGCACTATTACCTATCTCGAAGTGCTGCTCCTTTCCGAGGTTGTTGTACATTACTTTCGTTTTCTGCAGAATAATTTTAAGACCCACCTTTCTGCTCTCCTTGTCTAACTCCGTAATCAAGAGTTGCAATTCGTCCCCTGAGTTACTCAGCAATGCAATGTAATCGGCGAAATGCAAGTTGCTAAAGTATTCTCCATTAACTCTTATCCCTAACTGTTCCCATTCTAGGCTTCTGAAAACCTCCTGTAAGCACGCGGTAAATAGCATTGGGGAGATTGTGTCCCTCTGCCTTACACCCTTCTTGATTGGTATTCTGTTTCTTTCTTTATGAAGCACTATGGTAGCATTTGATCCCCTGTAGATTTCTTCCAGAATGTTTATATATACTTCATCTACGCCCTGATTCCGCAGTGTCTGCATGACGGCTGATATTTCTACTGAATCAAACGCCTTCTCGTAATCTATGAAGGCTATGTATAGTGGTTGGTTATACTCTGAGCATTTCTCTATTACCTGATTGATAGTATGAATGTGGTCAATTGTTGAGTAGCCTGTTCTAAATCCTGCTTGTTCCTTTGGTTGATTGAATTCTAATGTTTTCTTTACTCTGTTAGAAATTACTTTTGTAAATAGCTTGTATACTACAGAGAGCAAGCTGATCGGCCTGTAATTCTTCAAGTCCTTGTCATCTCCTTTCTTGTGTATTAAGATGATGTTAGCGTTCTTCCAAGACTCTGGTACTCTTCCCCTCAGGAGACACCTCGTAAACAGGGTGGCTAGTTTTTCTAACACAATCTGTCCTCCATATTTCAGCAGATCTGATGTTACCTGATCCTCACCAGCAGCTTTGCCTCTTTGCATGATCTCCAAAGCCTTTCCTACTTCTTCTATCATTACTGGTGGGGTGTCATCAGGGTTACTGCTAGTTCTTATAGTATTAAGGTCGTGGTTGTCTCGGCTACTGTACAGATCTCTGTAAAACTTTTCGCTATTTTAACTATCCTATCCATATTGGTAGTTATTTTGCCTTCTTTGTCCCTTAGTGCATACATCCGACTTTTGCGTATCCCAAGTTTCCTCTTCACTGCTTTGACGTTTCCTCCGTTTTCCAGAGCGTGTTGAATTCTCTCCATGTCATACCTTCTTACATCGCATACCTTACGCCTAATAATCAACTTCGAAAGCTCTGCCAATTCTATTTTGTCTGTTGTACTTGACACCTTCATGCTTTGACGCTTCTTAATTAGGTTTTTCGTTTCCTGGTAAAGCTTGCCAGTGTCCTGTCTAACTACCCTGCCTCCAACTTCCCCTGCACACTCCGTAATGATACTCGTCAGATTATCATTCATTGTATCTACGCTAAGGTTGGTTTCCTCACTAAGAGCCGAGTACCTGTTCTGCAGCGACACTCCGAATTCCTGTACTTTCCCTCGCAGTGCTAGCTCATTGATTGGGTTCTTGCGTATCAGTTTCTGTCGTTCCTTCTTCAAGTCTAGGCGAATTCGAGACCGTACCATTCTATGGTCACTGCATCGTACCTTGCCAACCACTTCCACATCTTTCACAATTCCTGGGTGTGCAGTCATTATCAAGTCTATTTCGTTCTTATTTTCGCCATTAGGGCTCCTCCATGTCCACTTGCGGTTTTCTCGTTTTCGGTAGAAGGTATACAAAATTCGCAAATTATTGCATTCTGCGAATTCTACTAGAAGCTCTCCTCTGGCGTTTATAGTGCCGATGCCATAATCTCCTACTGCCTGGTCTCCAGTCTGCTTCTTCCCCACCTTTGCATTAGACTCGCCCATCACTATAGTATACTGTGTTTTTACCTTACTCATTGCCGATTCTACGTCTTCATAGAAGCTTTCAACTGAAGCGTCATCATGGCGGGATGTAGGTGCGTAAGCCTGTACTACCGTCATCTTGTATCATTTATTCAGTTTAATTACAATAATTACCACCCTTTCATTAATGCTATAGTATTCCTCTATGTTGCCAGCTATGTTTCTGTGAATTTGGAACCCCACTCCCAGTTCTCTTCTGCCTGCCAAGCCCCGATAGCAAGGGACGTGCCCATACTGTAGCACAGTATAGGCCTCATTTGTCCTCCTAACCTCACTGAGCCCTATTTATCCCATTTAACACCCTCTAGCTCCTCGAATAGTACATCTAGACTTCCCTCACTAGATAAGGTTCTAGCGTTAAATGTTTCCAAGTTCAGGTTCCAATGGCCACCTGTCCGGATCCAGAGATTCTTAGCACCCTCTGCTGCGTTTCAGATCTGACCGCCGCCGTATTTAGTTGCTTCGCAGCTGCTGAGGACTGAGGGCCGTGAGTTATTTGACGTATGCATGTGGGAGGTAGTGGCCAGATACTGCACCAGGGGGGCCAATCCTTCTCTGGTGAGGGAGCGCGTTCCCGGCGGTGGTTACCGGTGAGGCCACACCCCAGGCCTCTTAATGCAGTTCCATCAACACGCGTATTTTTTTTTTAAATCCGTTTGGGAGCTGCGCGGCACCGGGATTTGAACCACGGACCTCTTGCATGCGAGACGGATTCTCTAACCACTACGCCATCGCCGCACCCGGATTGTTATGTTCTAAATGTAGGTTTCAGCGGTGTATCAGTCAAGTTTGTGGTGATTTTTATAAAAAAATTTAATGAAATGAGATTTCTGCTGAATACCCCCTTAAATAATGGCCTAGAGAGTTCGGAGTTGGGCCTCCGATTAGCCTATGGGGTGCTGTTTATTAATATATTAAGCAGACAAAGTTTAAGTTTGGTTGTGAGGTGATCTTAACAAATTAATCTTTTTAGTGATTAGGCTTAATTTTGGTGACGAAATAATTCCGGTACTATTACTCCTGTTCTGATGAAACCTGAGCGGCGACAGGTGTACAACTACGGCTTTGCACTGTATGGGTTAGAAGTTTCCCGGTAGGTTATTAAGAAAGTTAGAAACAATCGTTAAAAAAAAGCACGTGGTTCAAGACTTTGGCCTGACGGGCGTACCTTTCTCCCGAGCAGTGAGCCACCCTCCTCCTCTGAGCGAGGGCGAGGGAAGACGGGGCCGCCACACGTTTATTTGCGGTTCTCGTTATATTCTTTCTAACTTTGTATCTTCCAGTTGCCTTAAGCAATCAAAATTATTTTTACACGGAAAAAACCGGACTGTTGTGTTCTAAAAGAAGATATTAGCTATTTTTCGGTGGCGTTTGTAGCTCTTTCTGAAAATTAGTTTTAATGAAATGAGCTTTTTGCTGATTACCACCTTAATTAGGGCCTAGAGTGTACGGAATCGGGCTTCCTGGTAGCCTATGGGGTGCGATTTATTATTATATTAAGCGGACAAAATTTAAATGCGTTTGCGAGGTGATATAACAAATTTAATCCTTTTAGTGATTAGGCTTATATTTGATTGCGGAATAACTCTGGAACTATTAAACCTAGCCTGATAAAACTTCAGTAGCGTCAGGTCTACCCTAAGGACTTTCAACTTTATAAGTAATGCCCCTGACACACGGGCACCCTTATTGGCACTTATCTTATTGGCAGACTCGGTGCCTTTAGGTTGTATACGACTGACTATTGGTCAGCTGCCAGCTCGTAATAAGTTCACGCGACGCCACACAGGCTCATAAAAAAGTGTGCCACACTCGCCGCCATGGCTACAGATGGCGCTGACTGACACTCCCGTTGGTTAAATTCACTTATATACCCAATAAATGTGGCTGGGACGATAGCCGCCTTGGTAGCTTAGTGGTACAGCATCGAACGCGTTATTTGAAGGTCGCAGGTTCGGTTCCTACCCACGGCAAGTTATCTTTTCACCCACTTTTCTTTCTTCACATTTACCTTACAATTTAGTCTAATAACCTTCCTTATACTTTCCTTGGCATTATTGTCTGTTAGATTTCATTAATATTGTGTCAAAACACGGAAAAACGAGCTCTTAATAATCCGCTTCTTTCCACACACACACACACACACACACACACACACACACACACACACACACACACACACATATATATATATATATATATATATATATATATATATATATATATATATATATAAATATATATATATATATATATATATATATATATATATATATATATATATATATATATATATATATATATATATATATATATATATATGAAGCACAGTTGCTTTGTAAACGGTGTATGCCTATGAAAGCTAGCAAGTTCTTTGAGGATACATTATGGTTCTCCCTATCGACGCAATGCCACTCTTTTTATTCTTACCGAAAGGGGAAATGAATAATAACGCAAAAACTGACGTATGCCCTGACGAAGGCCGGTCCCCGGCCGTAACGTTGGCAAAGGGTGCACAGCGACAGCGGTGAAACGCCATACCACCTGATGACTTTCAACGATTATCCGCAAGACGCATCACTCCACTTGACCCGGACAGCCGCATCGACAAAGCAACCAGTTTCAGCGCAAGCTATAACCAGGCTCGGTGCTTCGCATCGCTTCAGTGGGCACGGGAAAGTCACCTGCGACACCATGGCTCAATTCCGCTTCGTGCGACTTTTTTACTTCGTGCAGGCTCTGGTCCGTTTCGCCACTTGTCCGAGCTGCCACGTGTTACGCACCGTCTATCTGATGCCTACGGATCAACAGTCAAATCAGCCGGTGCACAGCGACAGCGGTGAAACGCCATACCACCTGATGACTTTCAACGATTATCCGCAAGACGCATCACTCCACTTGACCCGGACAGCCGCATCGACAAAGCAACCAGTTTCAGCGCAAGCTATAACCAGGCTCGGTGCTTCGCATCGCTTCAGTGGGCACGGGAAAGTCACCTGCGACACCATGGCTCAATTCCGCTTCGTGCGACTTTTTTACTTCGTGCAGGCTCTGGTCCGTTTCGCCACTTGTCCGAGCTGCCACGTGTTACGCACCGTCTATCTGATGCCTACGGATCAACAGTCAAATCAGCCGGTGCACAGCGACAGCGGTGAAACGCCATACCACCTGATGACTTTCAACGATTATCCGCAAGACGCATCACTCCACTTGACCCGGACAGCCGCATCGACAAAGCAACCAGTTTCAGCGCAAGCTATAACCAGGCTCGGTGCTTCGCATCGCTTCAGTGGGCACGGGAAAGTCACCTGCGACACCATGGCTCAATTCCGCTTCGTGCGACTTTTTTACTTCGTGCAGGTTAGTAACAAATGTTCCCTGTTTGCTAAGCGCACTAGCAACAGATGTACTTTGCTTTTCCCGTGCCCCCACGCACTGTGTACCGCATATGATGAATATGTTCATGTACTTTCTAAGCTGTTGTGTTGCGGAGATATTGAAAGCAACCCCGGTCCCGATGAATGGCGAAAAGAAGTGCTAACGATGTTAAAAGAACTAAAGGCTGAGACGGGTAGGCTAGCCCAGGGCCAAGTGGATATCTCGGCTAATGTCACGACGGCGCAGAAGTCTTTCGAAGAAGGGTTTGTCGCAATGAATACGCGGATATTGAAAATCGAGGCCCAATGTGACAAAATTGATGACGTAAAAGAACGGCTCATTCTAGCAGAAGAGGCCGTGAAAACCTTCGAACAAACAAGCACTGTCATGAGTTCACGCCTTGACGTCATTGAAGACAGGGCGCGTCGTGATAACCTAATCTTTCATGGTATCCCGGACGCTAAGGAATCGTGGATACAAACTGAGGAAAAAATTGTAAGCCTTCTGATGCAACACGTCGACCCGAACATAACTGATGATGTAATTGAGCGTGCGCATAGGTTAGGTGGCAGCTACCAAGAAAACAGGTGTAGACCTGTCATTGTCAAGTTTAGTCGTTTTAAGCTTCGGCAACAAGTTCTTTTTAAGCGAGCAACGTTTAAAGGTATTAATGTTTCCGTCACAGAAGACTTTTCAATAGCCACACGAGTTGCACGGAAAAAACTATTTGAGTTTGCAAACTCATTGCCACAGTCACCAGCTTTCTCAGTTCGCCATGACAAGTTGTATGTAGGTAACATTTGCTACATTTATGACCGTGCTACTGATAGTATACTAAAGAAGGCAACTAGTAAGATTACAACTCCCGTTCCAAACGACAGTGTCACCCAAGATAAGCCTTCGGGTAGTCGCAATGGACCCGCCTTTAGTACTCGTAACCGCAAAATGAATGCGAATTCTACTCACTTCAGTCGTCCTCACAAGTAACAATTAGCCGGAGGTAGGAATGATGACGTGACTGCTCTTTTCAATGTCCCTGTTCTTTTTTCCAACATAAGGAGCATTATGAAACACAGGATTCAGCTTAATTCTATTATTTCCTCAATGGAGGCAAAATTAGTAATATTAACCGAGACATGGCTCAACTCAACGGTGGAAAATACAGAAATTTTCCAGACTGACGTCACATATGATGTGTATCGGTGCGATAGAGAAGATAGACAGGGTGGTGGTGTATTGATAGCCGTATCGCATACAATTTCCTCTTTTCAAGTAGAAGTTGTGTCCTCTCTGGAAACAGTCTGGGTTGGTATTTCAAGTAAGCACACAAAGATTATATTAGGCGTATGCTATCGTCCCCCAAACTATACATCGTCATTCGTCGATCAATTGCATGACGTTCTCAACTATGTCGTCACTCGGTATCCTTCGTCACCAATTTTTCTTTTTGGTGACATGAATTTTCCTAACATTACCTGGCACGCTGGTGTTCCTCTACTCGACCCCTTTTCAACACAATCCCAACAGTTCCTAGATTTTTGTAATTGTTTCAACTTTACCCAGGTTGTAACGAAACCAACAAGGGTAACTAATGAATCGTCTAATACATTAGACCTAGTTTTGTCAACTCATCCAGACTTCATATCCCCAATTATCTATCTTCCTGGTCTGAGCGACCATTTGGTGTTACATTTCGACATCACCATGTCTTTTTCACGTGGAACTGAAAAAGACAAGTACATCCGGGACTACCGCAATGCAGATTTTGACGCCATTAACCAAGATATGTGCGCGTACTTAGACACATTTTGTTGTAATTTTGAAGAGAGAAGTGTACAAGAGAACTGGGACCTTTTCAAAAACTTAGTTACTAATGTCACCAATGCGCACATTCCCCTTCGACGCATACGGAACAACACAAAAAGACCGTGGTATAACACGCATCTTAAACGTTTGTCTAATAGAAAAAAGCGCTATTTCCGCACAGCCAAGTTGCAAAATACTAGTGACTGCTGGGTAGCGTATCAAAATGCTGAGGCAGAATACGTGGAAGCTGTGCGTGCTGCTAAGAATCGTTTCCAAACGCATACGTTGCCTGAATTGTTATCAAAGAACCCCCGGCAATTTTGGAACGTTATCAATTCTAGCCAAAATGCGGATTTATCAATTAACGATGACTCTGGTGAGCCGCTACCACCATCTGAATGTGCCGCGTTATTTAACAATATTTTTTCAGCCAATTTCTCGGGAAATACTGCTGCGCCTGTTGACGCAGTTGTGTGCCGTGACTACCGCTCAATGTTTCCTATCATTTTTGATTCTGCAGGAATTTTGAAGTTAATTGACACCTTAAAAACATCCTCATCATGTGGGACTGACGGTATCAACTCAAAATTTCTCAAACAAACAAGCGCATATTCGTCTCTCTTCTTGTGTAAGATTTTCCAGCAGTCACTTGACCAAGCAACTTTGCCGCTGGACTGGAAGGTCGGTAAGGTTGTGCCGATACACAAGTCTGGTGATAAACACTCCGCTCTTAACTATCGGCCCATTTCACTAACAAGCATTCCGTGTAAACTAATGGAACATGTACTGCATTCACATATTGCGAAACTTTTAGAATCGAATTCATTTTTTACATCGGCCCAACACGGTTTTAGGCGTACGTTTTCCTGTGAAACCCAGTTGCTTCTTTTCACTCATCACCTGCATACCATTCTTGATAAACAATCTCTAATTGACTGCATTTTCCTGGATTTTGCAAAAGCATTTGAAAAAGTCAATCACGCTTTACTAATGCATAAGCTCTCCTCTCTCAACCTTGACTCGAATGTACTGGCATGGCTCAACTACTTTCTAACAAACCGTCTTCAGTACGTCACTGTTAACGGTCATGACTCGCCGGAAATAAGTGTAACATCGGGTGTCCCGCAAGGCTCAGTTCTGGGACCTCTGCTGTTTTTAATATATATTAATGATCTCCCTGACTGCGTTTCTTCATCCGTTCATTTATATGCCGATGACTGTGTGCTTTACAGGGAAATACGTACCGATGATGATAGGAACATCTTGCAGACAGACTTAAATAACATTAGGAATTGGTGCGATAAATGGCTTATGAAATTAAATCCCAAAAAATGCAAGCTAATGACAGTCTCCCGCCAGCCTAATAACTCCTCAACATACAAACTGGGTGATGTTTATCTTGACCAAGTGTCGTCATACCGGTACTTAGGCGTCACCATTTCTTTCAATCTAACATGGAATGCCCATATTAACGTCATCACGAACAATGCTAACCGTACATTGGGATACATACGTCGAAATTTCAGCAACGCCCCACTTTCCTTGAAGATGCTTCTTTATAAAACCCTCGTGCGCTCGAAATTGGAGTACGCTGCTGCAATCTGGAACCCTCACCACGAAAACTTGATTAGGCACCTTGAGCTAATTCAAAATAACGCTGCACGTTTTATTCTATCGGATTATCACCGTACATCAAGCGTAACAGCAATGAAGCACCACTTGTCACTGCCACCTCTATCACTGCGTCGCAAGTACTTCCGCCTTTGCCTTTTCCATAAGACCTACCATCATCCATCACTGCGTAATGAGCTCATTACGCCTCCCACATATCACTCCTCTCGGATCGACCATGAACACAAGGTTAAAGGTACTTTCTGCTACACAAACACATTTTCTTGCTCCTTCATACCGGTCACATCAAACGATTGGAATCGGCTACCAGGTGACATCGTTTCCATCTCTGATCACTCCCTCTTTCGTCATTCTTTATCAGCTCACCTATTTCGCGATAGCTCTCCTTAGTCATCCGATCTATTCCCCTCCTTACGAAGTTCTGTCTCCACGTGTCAAGATGCCAGCGTTTTCCAGTGGATTCTTGATTTTTTGTGTGTGCGTGTCATTTCCCTTACTTTTACACTTTTTTGCTAGTACTGTATAATTTTACTACATTCACTATTTGCTCATTGTGATTTCCTTATTTTTACGTTTCACTTTTGTTGCGCCTCATTGAGTAGAGGTTTTTTTTTTTTTTTTTTTTTTTTTTTTTAGTTTTGTTCATGTATAAAATAGCACGTATATTTTTCATGTTGTAACCCACTCCCCTCTGTAAAGCTTCGGCGATTGAGGGTAACAAAATAAATAAATAAATAAATAAATAAATAAATAAAGCATCGTTTTTCGTTTGCTCGTTCGCTTGTTCTGGTGACATTATATATATATATATATATATATATATATATATATATATATATATATATACACACAGAGAGAGAGAGAGAAACAGTGTGATTGCTACCTTCCTCTGAAGCACCGAGAAAGAAGAACTGGAGTGGAAACGAATTACGGGGTGCATGAGCTGAGCCTGACAACTGCAAGTTTTTGCACATGCCAGTCGATCTCTACGAACCAAAAGTGTCTTCATTGCCTTGTGCGGTGACGTTTGATGAAAATGGTGTTGAACGAGCACCCCCAAGAAAAGCGGTCAATCTTGCGATCGCTGCAATGCATTCGAAAATATTGGTCTTTCTGTAGCATATGAAGCACAGTTGCTTTGTAAACGGTGTATGCCTATGAAAGCTAGCAAGTTCTTTGAGGATACATTATGGTTCTCCCTATCAACGCAATGCCATTCTTTTTGTTCTTACCGAAAGGGAAAATGAATGATAACGCAAAAACTGCAGCCTACTCGCTTCCAACTCTTCCGTAATGACCAGCTGCTCAAATAAAGGCAACTTTGATGGCTTCTTGTCAGACGCTGTAACATGCTGACAAGCCTAATGTTCAAGAGGGCGGTGTACGAGAGAGAATGCGGCACAAGGTAGCTCATTGACATTTTCGGGCCGGACTTTCATGGTTCGGTCGCTGAGAGAGTCCCGGGAAACAACGGTCCGCATCAACGTTTCAGCACACGTTGACAATTTTCGAGCTGGAGATTATGTTGTCCACCTCTCTGATGACAGAATCAGATTAATTTATAGCTCATGTACAGATGTTCTTTTGTGGCCTCCCCACGTTCACTCGGAAGAGTGATTTGAATAAACTTTTCGAATATGTACTCACTGTGCTCATCAGGTTTATTGGAAGCCCCACTTTATAAGTTTAAAGGTACATAGAGCTTTTCCGAACAACGGAGCTACAACATTTATATAGTAAGGATGGGTACTTAAGCGTCGTTCCTTCTGCTTACTTGTTGGCAAAGTAAGGACTACTCTTTTCGTGCGAATGAACGCTTGTGCATGCACCAAAGTTGATCACTCAACAAAGTCAGTTAACTACGGATATTCGGAGGTTTATATTCATGTGCATGGTTCCAGATCACTCTTTTCCTTCACCTTCATTACAAAAAAAAAAATGTTACAAGTACATAGGCCGATGGCCATGATTAACATCGACTTCGATGTTGAATTTCAACAGCGAAGCTGTTGTAGCTGGCTATAGTTTGTCTGGTGTTGCAATGAACTATTATCGTCATGCCAGCACGTGCTCTATTCATGGTCTTAAGCGCACAGCGTGTGCTCTGTCATTATGGCGATTTTTTCCTGCGTGGGACACAATAGTCTGGGTGGCCGAGAAAACGTGTACAGAAAAGAGGGAGACGCAGGGTTGTCTGGGTAACGCATCTGCGCGAAATTCAGCATGTCGCATTTCGCGCTGGTTGCCGTCGGGCCGCGCCGGTCGCACTTGGCGTCAGACTGTGAAGTGCTCGCGTTTGGTAACGTAGTGGGGCTGTGCCCAGCGTGTGCGCGCGTCAACGCTACTTCTTGATGCGCTCACGGCCGTTTTGCTAGCTCCACATATACCAAATTTAGCATTACGTGACGTCGATGGATGACAAAAGTATATGACTGTTGCAAACATGATAATCCTGACACGCGCGTCTTTTAAGAACATGACAACGTACCACGCTCATAGCCTGCTCACTTTCGTTTCGCAAGCTCCACATATACTAAATTTGGTATCACGTGATGGCAATAGATGACGAAGGTAAACGACACATCCGAACATAATAATCATGACACGGAAGTCATGTGCGGCATCATTTACCTCCACCTCGTAACGTTGTGCTGATTTTAAAGTGACATATCAACCTTTCTCTTTCGTGCTTCGCATATCATCGATTCCCTCTGTACGTGGGATCTGCCAATTTTTTTAAAGCAAAGTATGAATCGCGTCCGTTACGTAGAAGTTATTCTATTTCGAGCGCAAATAGCGTACAAAGCTCATCGGTGCGTTCCCGGCCATGAGACATCGACAGTAGTTTGACGTGTTCAGCAAGCTCACTTGCCACGCCTATAGAGACGAGCAAGCAGTGATCACGTCGACGATTTTAGTGTTGCCATTGCGCTGTTTACATGTGGTACCATCTGGTGGAGACCATTTGCGGCCTAGCAATGGCTTCACTTGCTTTGTTTTGCTTGCTTCCGGCATCGAGTTCGTGTTAATCCTTTGTTTAATGAACTAGAACAAACATGTTGGCTCAAGTTCTCTATAATCCTGCGTTTTGCGTGTGCCACTTCAAATAGTTTGTCGTAGATTCGTGAGCGCGAATGTTATTATTTAAAGCTATGGTAATCACGAACAAGTAACACGCACGCAGCGTTCATATCCCACTATCCTGCGTGGCCCAAGCGTGCGTCTCCAGCTGCCTCGTCAATGCTCCTTCCGGCGTCTCCGCGATTCCACATTCTTCAGTGTTTTCATCGTGGCTTGTGGACATGACGGTGGTGACTAAAACGGGTGTGGCGAAAACATGCCTATACACGTGCGCGCCGAGCAGACGAGATGTCTACTGCAAATCGCGTCACCGTTTCATGTGGCCACATGATCAGATAAGGCGGGACTGCGGCTGGTGACGACTTGGCAGCATTAGGAGCGTTGAAAATTGGCGGGATTCACACACATCTTGAATTGGGTTTGATACAAGTCGTACTGATGAATATTACACATATTAATTCATTCAACCGTTACATTATTGGTACCGATTCGTAACTAGGGGATCAACAAGTTGACAAAAAAATAAACGTGACATGCGTTAAGTTGGTGTCACTGCACCTTTAAGACGGCCCCTTACACGTGCTTCCAACTGAGTGAGAAGCTTACCGAGAATTTCGCCACACTATGCGCTAGCTTATTAAATAGATAACAAGTAGGACAAGAAATGCGCGTAAAAATATATAGCACACCTGCAAAGTGAGAGCGCACTTTTACAGCTGTTAATTGAGAACTAATATTCACTTGAAATAGTGAAATTGTAGCAAAAAAAGTGCCGCCATATCCACGAAGTGAATGATGATGAGTGGGCGAAGCTCCAGAGGTAAACCTGGTAAACCATGAATCCTCTGTACATTTTGCCCACTCGATTTTATTACATCGCTCCCCCTAGCGTACGTCGCCGCACTAAATCGAACGATTGCCTTCAACCAATGACACGTGCCATATGTGACATCATTCCTATTTTATAAGATCTCGCGTCTTTCATCTACTACAAGTACCGCTTTCTAGTTTATAACAACTTGCATCTTTTCATCATCAGCTACAAGTACCACCATCTAGTAAACACTACAAGAACTAAACGAGAGGTGGCTACATACAGGAGACGGTACCGCCATCTAGTGAACACTGCAAGAACTAAACTAGAGGTGGCTACATACAGAGGACGGTACGGCCATCTAGTGAACACTGCAAGAACTAAACTAGAGGTGGCTACATACAGGGGACGCACAGCCCACGCCCTAAGGAGCTTCGCCCCTAAAAGACACCGAAACGTGAGCGCAGCAAAAAAAAAAAAAAAGATTATTCTCTTGACGCAATACTACGAATCCGCAACGGAGATAAAAGTACATCCAGACTGCCTTGATTCGACTAAGGAAGCGGATATTCTAACGCAAAACTCCGCCACGAAGAGCCATTAGTCATCAAAATTATGAAGTTTTTTCTGCGTCAGTTTCTGATAATTTTTTTCTTTCGTGGCACTGTCAGCGACCACAAAGGACACCCACAGGGTTTGCAGAAACTCAATAGAGTGCCGCGCTCCGGTATCAACAATAGAATCAAAACTATAAACTGTACTTTTTTTTGATGCTTCCATTTTCACACTGATAAAATCTTGTCGCTTGCAATGTTCCTAACCCACCATTGATTTCTGTATAACGCCGAAGCCTTCCTCATCCTGAAAAATGCATACTCCTCACGCGCAAATGCCCACGCAACCCTGCTTACATTTTCATCTCTGTGGTATGACTGTCTTTTTCTTCGAGCATAGAAACAAAGAGCAACGCATCTGTGAGTTTGTTAGCATGCCTCGTGTATAGGATACTTGCGCAGCACTTCAATGCTCAAGATACGCAAGAAGCTTATCACAAGAATAAGGCGGGATGTGTATATTACCTTTTACTGGGGTGGGTTCTATCAACGTCAAGAAACCTTTCAGCCAGGAGAGAGAGAGGCCCTGGGCGCATTTGACTGAAGAGTAAGGGAGACTGCCTCGATCCTGTTTCAGGATGAATCCGCTTAGCACCCTCGCCGGAGGAACTAACGTGTGAGCTGACACCGTAGCAGAGCTGAGCTATGTGAGGCGCTATACGTGAGACGGAACTAAGGAAGCAGATGTGATCCATCTTACTTGAAGGCGACGAGGTTGGGACGAACGTTACTAGAACTTGGAAGTGAAAGGTGAAGCTCCACGTCATGCTGTTCTGGAGGTGAGACAAAGAGAAAAGTTCTCCAGGAATAGTGTTGATAAGATTGCAATTGCGTCAAAAATATCGCCAGTACAAGAAGTTTCCTCCCGTGACAACATAAGCATTCAATGAAGGTTTCACCAACGAAAAAACCCTTAATCTGTCTTCTGTGCCTCTATATCCTCGAAAACACACTCTGAGCAACGCAGTGTAGAAGAAAAGTTCAATTTATTTGCTATGAAACTTAAATGAACCTATGTCGGTTGCATGTATAACAGAAATTGTTCCTTAAGCAAGAGAGAAGGGGAATTATTGCAGAAATACGTGAAAATGTGCAGGATAAAGGCTGCCACATTATCGCGTTATTAAAATTGACGCACCAAAGCGGTAGTTTAGAATATAGAAAAAGCTGTCGCGAGAGATGTAAGTGGTGTACTGTCTTTTTTCTATGTGCATTTGCCCTCTCTTTTTTAATTTCTATTGCTTTTCAAATTTTCTTTGGTTGTAAATGGCGGCTTATTGTCCCTTCCTAGAGATGCCGCTTCGAACCACAGAGTTCGCGCATGGTTGTTTTAACCAGAATTCATAGTCTTCAAAGTTTTGAGCCTCGCAGTTTCATTGTTCTGCTTGAAAGGTGTAGAACCTTTTTTAACAAACTTGAAATAGGAAAAATAAAATTGCGATGGCCTGTTTCGGCATGTCTGTGCAACACGCAAGCGGGTAAAACTGCGCTCAACGTTTTAAAAACCACTTCTAACATTGAGGAGCCTACACGATGCGAAATGAAGTCCTGCGCAACCTTTTCCTGAAAGAGCGAAATGTTTGTTGCGGCTTACTATGGTCTGTGGTACTGTTTATTTTAAACTGTCCCTGATTGTCACAGTAATGGTGTGAGGGTCACTAGTCCCTTTAATGGGGAGGCAATCGCTGCACTAATTCCAAGGGCTTTGAAACTAGGAGGTGTTTGTTGCGTCGGATGGCATATGACCGTAGTCTTCAGCCAGTATTATGCTTTCTGGCAAATAATTATAGCAGAGAAAAAGACACGACAGTTTTAAAAAAGTCGTTCAGGAGATTTGTGATTCGTTATTAGGATTGTGTACGTATGTGTTGACAATGCAATGCCGCTGCCTGTCTCGACAAAACGGCGGAGACTACTGATCATTGCACCGGTGTGGGACAGAGCTAAGTAAACAAAGCTTTTCTTTAGAATCCGATTTACCTTATTTATTACCTTACGTATTAATACGTTATGAGAAAGATATAGTTTTGAAAAAAAAAAACGTGGTGATTTCGCTGAAGTCATGTATGTATTCACACTTGCTAAGCTTTCTCTTTCTATTGCTTTTCATTGCTTTCACTTCGTAAAGCAAAACAAGAAAACTATTCCCTTCGATGAGGTAGATATCTGATATTCTGAGCATAACAAAGCAAGTAACACAGCCCAGCTACGTCGTTGTAGGTACGTAAGTTTGAACATATTGGGCATTTGGGGTCAAATTCCCACACAAAAAAAGAAATCTCAAATGTGGCAAGTGCTTCTTTTGGCCAATCAGATTCTGTAATATATAAAGTCAGGCATCACGGCTGTTCTGCAGTTATATGTTACGAATATTTTTTTAACGTCAGATGTATTTGTGAACAATAGCCCGAGAACCGCCATTCTTAGAAAAAGGCAAAGTCGTTTGCCATGCAATCGCTATCCCAAATAAAAATGTAAAAAGCCAGTTTCACAAGTACGTAATTATTCTATAGTCATGCGGAAAGCATATACAACGAATATCGGCTCTTTTAACGCCTGGACATGCCACAACATAACAGGCTAGAGAAGAGCAACTACAACAACAACAAAAAAATAAACTCTCACACCCTTTTATAGTATTCGTAAACTGAGCAGATAATTAGCACGCGTGCATTCAAAATCGCCAAAATGTTGTACGAAAAACTACAATGCACTAGATTGGTCATGAATGGAATAACAGACAACCACCCGTTGGCATCATAAAGGGCAAGAAATGCACATGACTTGAGAGAAAAAAAAAAGCTTTTCACACGCGAAAAATTTGGCTCGGTCCGGGGAATGAAGTGCCCACAACGCCTTTTTGAAATGGTCGCTCTTCCAATTGAGAAAAAAACAGGATGTCCTGAATTTACAGCTCGAGCGCGAATATATGAAGATCAGAGTACGTGTGTTTCGAGTTGTTGACTGATTCACCCTCGCGCTGCTAAATGCTACCAACCAAGTTAGCTCGGCAAGTAGGGCGACAACCCCAGAAAGGCGGTGATGCCGGGTTTGGTTCCCAAACAAGGAAGATTCATTCTTCAGCTAGGAGGATCACTTTCTGAGAAATCTGAACGAATGCCATAAAATTACTTGTTGTTTCACACTACAAACGGGTGATTTTCAATTGTCTCATTCGTACACGTGCACTTTCTAGCTGGTGGCACATCTTGGTATGACTTGAGACCAGGATACTTTCAGAAAAGGACTTCTATAGACTTTAGCGAGGCTGGGGTCATCCTCGTAGCAATCAATTTCGGCTATTCTGTTTTTATTTATTTCATAAATACTTTCACAGCAATACAAAAAGTGAAAATTTCGCAAGGTGACACGTGGTTGATATTTTTGTGTGTGTTTGTGTGATCAGCAAACACTACATGTCTTGGCATCCAAGGCCACGCAGGCAAATACAAGAGGGACGCCTATCAATACGCGTCACACGCGTTCATACAGCCCGTGTTTCCTCTTCAGACACACCACCACACATCACACGACTTAGCACTTCTCTCACAACTTTTTCTCCATTCTAAACGTCCGCCATCTCTTCTCTTAATTTCTCGTGAAAGCAAACACACAAAAATGCCACCAAGCCAGTGCACATTGCTGCTTTCTCACAACACTAACCCACGAGAACACTTTTATGTTTTGTTTTCGATAGTTGCCTAAAGAAGTCGAATTGCTGCCATTCTTCAGTTAAGCTCGCTGGGGACCCGCTCTGAGTTAGGTTTACCAATTGTTTTTTTTTACTGCTTGCCCCTGACGCCATCTGGAAATACCCCTGCATACACTTAGTGGAAGAGTAAAAAAAGTAGAGGTTACATTTCCCTAATGCACTTTTCTCTTTCGTGTCCATTACCCATTCGTGTTACGGATACTAAGCTCCTCTTTCTGTTGCGCTAACAGCGGTCATGTCAATAAAAAAAAAAGACGAGAGGGCGACGTTGGCTACACGCAGAACACCGGTCCGCGTTTCTCTTTATTGACGCGTTCAGCCAATGATTACATGTCTTTAATTGCTGATAAAACCCTATTATTTTAGTCGAATACTTCACTTGCAAGCTCGATTGGCGCATGGACAACTAACTACCTATTGCGGGAACGGCAGGTGTTAGACGGTCAATTAGCGAAGAAGGTGAGGATGACACGTACGCGTGGTTTCTCGCCTAGGCGACTAGGTACAGGGTGAAAAAGACTGATTAAAAAAAAAGAGAACTCCCCTTTGCCCCACCAAGTGTTTTTTTTTATTATTAAACTGCTCAATCACTTAGAATCTTTCTTGAATTTCAAGCGGATAGCTTTTTTTCATCTTGTTTTTTTCTTACAGTTCTTCCCCCTTCTATATGAGATCCAGTGGCAGTTGCTGATTGAACTCACAGGCTGCGTTTGCTGGAGTGTTTCCTCCTTCGACAGCACGCCGCAACACACAGCCTGACGGGGTCAAATATAGCTGCATTGCCTTCACTAGAAATTGCGGCTACACATGCACACTCATACTTCGCAGGAATGATGGACACTGCTGACTGCAACACGAGTTACACAAGAGAGAGCATAAAATGTCTCCTGTTTGATCGTCCATTTACATTAGTAAAGGGCCCCAAGGGAAAGAATTCGTGAATTCAGCTCTTGCGTCTGTGGTGTAAATATATAATGTGTCACCAAGACCGTTACTTACGTTTTGACGCGCCAATGTTTCGTATATGACACTGACAAACCAATGCTTCAAAAAAAAAAGCCGACTTAGTGGGTCGTTATCATGCTGCAGTGTGTGATACTTCGATGATTTGGTGACCTTTGTTCTACGGTATTTTCAGACGGTCAGGGCGAACAGTAATAATACGTCCCACAGCCAAACTACTGCTTGTATCAAGATTCCCTCCCATCAACTTACCAGCGCGGATGTTTCAGTCAACTCAGTTACAGGCTTAAAATAATTACAGAACACAAAAGAAAATAGATAAGTGCCCAGGTTTAGCAAACGAAAAAAAGAGGGCGAGGAAAGGTGCTATCTATCTATCTATCTATCTATCTATCTATCTATCTATCTATCTATCTATCTATCTATCTATCTATCTATCTATCTATCTATCTATCTATCTATCTATCTATCTATCTATCTATCTATCTATCTATCTATCTATCTATCTATCTATCTATCTATCTATCTATCTATCTATCTATCTATCTACATCTGAATGCTCTCATCGTCATCTCAGTTTTTTGACACGCCAAAATTTACATGAATGGGCATTAGTGTATGACGAACATGATCAACAGGTTATTCGATCAAACACGATCAACACGAATAGCGTGAGTCTTGTCGCGTACGTCAGAAAACCTTTTCCTTCGGTCACGTGTGGCACATACGCGCATACCCCGGCCAAAGGAATGCGGGTTGTGATTGATTCATGTCCCAGTTACGTCAATCGTCGGCAATATTCTTGGCATGCGCCTCATTCATCACTTTACGGGTTGCTAAAAAAATGAAGCAAAGCTGTTTTATAGAAGGCGAAAAATTCTGACTTTTCTGCTGCCACCCACCCTCTTCCTAGTCCTATTGCTTTTAGAGTAATTGGAATTGTAGCCCTATAACGCTCGCTTTCCAGATGAATCTTTGACCTACTTCTTCTTTATCGCTGGCTGTTTGGTAATTTACGCTTATTTGATTTCAAGCAGATTTCGAGGTGAATAATGAAGGACACATTCACACGCAGCCAGGGGACACTAAGCTCTCTTCGAATATTTCCAGTGCATTTCTTATTTCTCTACGAACTTCATGGCAATTGTTCCTCCTCTATTTCTATGTAGTTCATCATTCATGTATGATAAAGCCGGCAAGAACCATGTTGTCAACATAATCTCACGCTCGCATCTTGCTGGTTCTATGTTTATCACCTCCGAGGAATAGATTTAACTTGTACAACCACTCGAAGAAACGAAACAGGAAAAAAAAGACCAGTTTCTATCGTGCGCCACGCATCGAGTGCCTGAATGCGAATGTGCGAGTGAGCACCTACGAGTCTGTAGTGCTCAGTTATTCATGAGGCTTAATCAACGTGAAATTGATGCAAATTTATGCACAGACGCACTCGAACTCGATTCAGCTTCTCTCGAATGTATGTCTACCGGCATTTTTAGAAAGATAAAACGAAAGCTGATATATTAGTGCAAATCTTATGAACACGTACAAACGGTCCTTGCTAGGCGGAGTTTCGTGCCCATGCTCCGAACGTAATTGCAGATTCATTTATTCACAACCGCTTGAGCTGACACGCAATGTAACGCATGAACACAGATAATTGAACATGTGTGCCTCATTGCTGTATTAGTGCAGTTAATAGAAAAGATTCGTCTTTTATTGTATGTTCTTTCTTCTATTCTGAAGATGTGTAATTACTTGTGTTTAATTCTGTGGAAGCGTCGTGTGAGGTATGATATTTTCGCATGTCTACATAGGAGAACATCTTGTCGAATTCATTCATTTCATTTCCTTTCATTTACTTACCCTAAAGTCTCCAGAGGGGTATTAAATGAGGGCTGGTTAGATAAACAAAGATTACAAAGTTTGTCCACGAATAAAGTTTGTCCTTTCTTCAAAGACAGGTGAGGTGGGGATGCAAGCGACGTGGTGGGGAAGGTAAGGTCGTTCCAGTCTTTGGCTGTGCGGTGGAAAAATGATGATGAGCAAGTGATAGTACGTGCATATGGACGAGCAACGTTGAATGAATGACCTCTGCGCATTGAACTGCGCATAGGAGGTAGAATGTGAGGAGCTTGGCGAAGTGAATCATTATAAAATTTAGGATATAATGATAAGCTCGCGATGCGATGGCAATGTGCCAGTGCATCCAAACTCAAATCTGCTTTCAATGACGGAACACTGATGTCATATAAAAATTATGAATGAATACACCTTACGGCGCAATTTCGGACGGATTCCACGGCATCAATGAGAGAGATCTGACGAGGATTCTAAATGGGTGATGCATACTTTAGTTTAGGCCTAACGAATGTTTTATATGCGAGTAGTATTACGTGTTGAGGAGCATTGCGAAGGTGACATTTGAGAAATACTGAAGTGTTGATCGAAGATGTTGTGATGTTAGTCACATGAAAGGACCAGTTAGGTTCAATCGTGATAGTAATACCTAAATGCTTAAATGAGAGAACATTGTCGATGGAGATGTCGTTGATTGTGAAAGAAAGGCTATGATCATTATGGCGGCGGGAAATCGACAGGTATTTACATTTATGAGGATGTAACACCACGAACCACTCGTCACACCACTTCTTAACGCTATTTGGGTCATTCAGCAATGAGATGTGGTCGTTATTCTTAATGATAGATTGATATATGAAACAACCATAAGCAAACATTCGAATGTTACAGAATACGTGCAATGTTAGATGGTTTATTGTACTAAAAATAATAGGGGACCTAAAACTGAACCATGGGGGACGCCTGATGTTACCGGTAGAAATGTATAAGCAGTATTGTTAATATTGACAGATTGTGATTGATTTTGAAGAAAATCTTTTATTCATGCATGTTAGGACAATCCGGTGTAAGCTTAAGTGAGAAAGTTTTAATAATAATCTTTTATGCGCTACTTCATCAAATGCCTTCGCATAATCAAGGAAAATGACGTTGGTTAGAATGTTACGATAGAGGTTTGACAGGAGGTCATGCAGAAATGAAACTAGCTGCGTGTCACATGACAGATTCTTATGTAAACCATGCTTTGAACGAATTGGTTGATTGATTGATTGATTGATATGTGGAGTTTAACGTCGAAAAACCACCATAAGATTATGAGCGACACCGTAGCAGAATGCTGCGGAAATTTCGTCCACCTGGGGTTCTATAACGTGCACCCAAATCCGAGCACACGGGCTTACGTCATTTCCGCCTCCATCGGAAATACAGCCGTCACAGACGGGGTTTGATCCCGCGACCTGCGGGTCAGCAGCCGAGTACCTTAGCCACTAGACCACCGTGGTAGGGCAGGGCGCTTTGAAGGGATGGAAAACGTTAATGCTGTCGAAAAAATTCCTATTGTGTGAGGATATGACACGTTCCACGATTTTGCAAGGCATGGTAGTGGTGGATATGGGGCGATAGTTTAATGATGAATTACGGTTACCTGATTTGAAGACTGAAGTGACCTTGCTCTTTTTCCAATCATTCCGAAAGGGAGCCTGATGATAATGATTGTGAGAACAACAGCGTTAGGTACATGGCAGATACGCACTAGATTCTTTTTAATAGCTTAGAGGTGATCTCATCTACACCAGCGGATGAGAATAGCTCATGATTGTCACTGAGTGTAGATATTCTGGCTGGTGAAATTTTAATGCCAGACATTGGAGGCATCACGTGAACTGAATATGGAGGCAGAGGCATGAGTGGTTCAGTTGTAAAAACAGATGCGAAATCAGAATTAAACAAGTTCACACACTCTATGTAGGACAAAATTTCATAGTTCTTTGATATTTTGATACCAAATGATGGTTTAAGGTTGATTACCTGCTAGAATTTTTAGGGTTATTGCTGGAGCATGCGGGGTAGGTAGGAATAAAGAAGGAATGTTTCTGTTGTCGGATAGCGACCAAGTGCGCTCAGCTTCGTAATAAATATTCCAAGAGTTGGGGCTTTGCCGAAGTTTGGCGGAGTGAAACAGGCGTTTCTTTTTGTTCTCAAGTTTTTTTTTTACTGCGATTGTGAACCATGAGCATTTGCGATTATGCAGGAGTGTGATGGCCGGTACATACTGTGCAACAAGGTTAGAGAGTTTGTTTTGGAAAAGCCGCCAGTATTCATTCAAGGAGCGATTTTCGGAGACTGATTCAAATGATTGCTAGAATGCTTCTAGTTCACTGCTAATTGCGGAATAATTTCCTTTGTCGAACAGGCGGGTTCTTTTCCGGTCTTTATAATGTCTCACGGACGAGAAAAAGAAAACTGCGTGAATTACTTTGAGGTCGCTAATTTTGCTTGAATGGCTAATGGAGGACATGCTATCTGGTTAGGTGGTTAGTATAAGAATATGCATGTTTGCGGTACCACAAGTTACACGCGTGGGTGCCTTTATTATCTGTGACAGCTTTAAATTAAGGCAGACATCAAAGGATTTTTTAAAATTTCTGCATTACTGATGTCTGAGCTAAAATAATCAGTACAGTTGATGTGTGGGTAGTTGAAGTCCCCCAAGAGCAACATTCATGCGTTCGGGAATCGTTTTGTTAAAATTGTCAAAATATTTTTTGGCCAATTTAACAAATGTTATTAAATTTTTTTTATTAAATGCTGTCTCACTGAAGTACTACCGCTGGGTGAAACGTCCCCAACCAAGGGCGCTCCTTGGCACTTTGACTGATGAAGAAGGGTGAATTGAATAGACGTGACATGATACATCGCTTTTAAGACTCGTAGCACATCTATCATGACGCCAGCTACGTTTGGCTTTCGGACAGACTCGAGAGAAATGATATAATAAGATGCTATTAGAATGAGCCCATAACAAGATTTTCTTCCCCTTCTTTCAGCGAGAAGTAAAAGTGAGTATGGTAGTTTTTACTTTGGTCTTAATTTGATTCAGGTAATGAGCTTTTGTACCTTTTCAATCAGTAGACAAGGAACTGATAACATTCTGACTTTCTACACAGATGAATGTCCTCGCAAGCACGTGTGCACACGCGTATACACACATGCTCGCGCAACACACACATGAACTGCTTGTTTGGGCGGGTTGATGAGCTTTGATGGCTGCTTTATAATTGGCGAACAAATTCAAGGAAAACTATAGCTGACTATAAAGGTTTTTATTACGATGACAATTGTATGCACATCATCAGCGATTTTTGGCCGTTACCGTTATGTCCTGTATATTTATATTAGTGTTTATATAAATAAAAGTCACAAATAAAGATAAGTGAGAAAACTTGAGGTGGGCTACCCGGATTCAAACCCGTCCATCGCTTCTCAGCGTGTAACATTGGACAGTGCTGCCACCCTGTACGTGCTCTTTGGCTTACTAAAGACCAGTAATTAGTATGCACTCTTTACCACTGGGGGTATACGCAGATCTTGTAGGCGCTTTAGCTTGTTGAGTACCACCCTTGGTTGCGAAGGGCGCCCTTTAAAGTAATGTTGCCACATTTCGTTTCGACCGCTGTTGAGACGTGTACGAAAAAGTAAAAGTGATGCATTTTTGTTAAAACTCAGGATTTGTAAAGGCGAACAAGCAAACCTGCGAACACCACTGCACCACAGTATGCGTAGAGGGGTACCTCTACGCACCCCAGTGAACAAGGAGGCACTGGTCTAGTCGACACTTGAAGAGCGCTTACCAAAGACAAATAACTGTTGCAGGTTCCCGTTCATCCTGCAGGTGTACACCTGTGTCTTTTTTGGACCATCCTACTTCGTGTTTGAGCAGCGTGGTGCAAGTGTGCTAGCTGTGACAGTTGTTAGCTCGCGCTCTTCCTGTGTGTGTTGTTTTCGTGCATTCTTCGTGCTTTAGGGGCAGGCTGCAAGTATCGAGTCACTTCCCGTTCATCGTGTGCCATTCTAATTTGTTGCTATCACACTCGTTGCTTCACCCCTGGGGCGAAATTCTGACTTTTTTGAAGCAATGGTAAATATACAATAAAAAGAACTCGGTTACCAAATTTATACACGACTGTACAAACAGCCAAATAACAAACACTTCTTAGTTCCCGTGTCACGTGGCTTGCACGCGCGACAGTCTAGACCTCTTAGCTCGATCGTTGGTGGGAGTACCAATGACATGGAAAACGCAATCATATCTTTTTCAGTTTCGTTCTATATTATCAGTTCTTGCTCCCTTGGTTAATTGGTTACAATGCCACAACAATAATTTTTATCGAGTTACATGTAACGCGCATTGCGGTGGCTCTCACTACAAAGTATAGAGCAGACATATACTGAGCGTAATATGATCCCAATAAATATTGAATCATGCATGTAAATAATGACTTAACGCTCGATATTTGTTGGCCAGGTAAAAAGACAACAATGTTTCTTCTAGAAATGGCACGTATTGTTCCAGAGAAAAAAATGAGACGTTTCTCTTCGGAGAAAAAAAGCTGATACGTAACTTTCTGCACCAACTACGAGAGTGTTTTTTTTTTCTCTAGACTGGTAGATTTTTTACACGTCAATTGTGTTAATATCTGCAAATTTTTTCTGTGGTAACTATTGCCTAGCCTGTGGCTCAGCGTAGTGCTCCGATCTTGGCTGCAATACTTCATTATGTCATAAAATTGTATACATTAAAGAAAACCGCGTGTACTGCTTTTCTTTTATTTCAAAGTTTAAAGAAGCTACGGAGACAACTTCACATTTCATATTATGCTGAGATCTTTGTGTTTTACTGAAGTATGTTGAATTCAACCACCTTGCGCTTGTGTGCCAGCTTATTACACGAACTTCTGATTTTCGTATCCTTTTTAATATTACTATGCTGTTTTTAAGAATGAAGCCTATGTCAGCTGCTGTAGTTTCTCTTAATCTCCAAATCTGTAATCGCTTTGGGAGTTAAGTTCACCGAGCAATAGTTTTTCCTTCATTTATATATAGCCTCTGGCCTTTCAAGCGTAGTAACTGCTTTTTCCGCATGTTAAAACGGGCCTCACATGAGAAACATGTCGGACGTAAATCACCAGCGCTTCGTGTCATTCTGAATCAAGTTGTCATTGATTCTCAGTTTGAGGCTTCTCGAGATTTCCTAGTCTCTTTCGGCGATAATTTTACTTTGCGTTGCTTTGAATGAATAGTCTTTAGAATCACGATACAAGACCGTGGCAAATCATCAAATACTCAACAGATTTAACTTCTCTGAAACTTGAATCCATTCGTTCTTGAAGAGAGAGACGTCATTAGTGTCCGAAATCTCGTTAGCTTTTAAAAATACATTCTGAATACTGATGTACCTACGAAGCCTGCGGCATAGGCCATCTCTCCTTCCACCCTCCATAAAAAATACAACGAAAAATAGCCTTTCTTCTTCCTCTGCTTCCTTCACAATCCATTCCGTCCTGTTACAATTCGCAACGGGTCTGGAGCCACTGGCTCCTGATCGGCTGTGAGTACAGTTTTTCCCAGCTGATGGCCATCGTGATAATGCAATAATAAAGAGGAGGTCCGGGTACATCAAAAGCACGTTTCTTCCCCTCGATCTAAAGCCGAAAGGCTGCAAACAAGTGGCTTCTCGAGTGTACAGACCCAAGCACAGAAGCAAAGGGACAAGTGGAGTTGTATTTCAGTGTCGTTTCTGACACTCTATGGCACTCTGAAATGGGAACATGGACACTCCAGGAACAGAAAAGAGGACGTTAGTGTCCTAGAAAGCTGGAAATGTATTTCCTTAGTTTTTCTCTTCGCCTCCGACCCTCGTCACGCTTTTTAAAATGGCAGTATCATCCGCCACGCAATGGTATCCATCAGTGATTGCAAGTCAGAAAAAAAATGACACTTCATATAGCGAATACGCTGAAGCCAGTGTGAAGCTAGTGCTACGAAATTTCTGTTCCTTTATTCTTAGGGTAGTACTGGACAGACTGATCTTGACCACCATTAGCCAAACGGAGATGAGTGGAAGCTACGTACCACTGCCGCATCTGAGCAATGTGCGGCTGATGTGGTATAACTTGACCAAGATATCGCGAGGTTTGGGAAATTCTTTTACAGCTCGCAATTGGCTTAATCTTCTGAATCAACTTTTTCTCGGTCAGTTACCATCCCTGTTGTATACACTGTCTTGGCTTTTTGTCGACGTTTGTGACATTTAACTGCGCAGGAGTTAAAAGAAGCCTAGGCAGTCGTATGCTGTTGCTTTTTTTTTTTTGGCGTATTGCTGGCGAAGCCACTTGTAAAAATAGGAAGAAAGAGGAAAGCTAGCGAGAAAAAAAGAAAGGAGTAAGAATAAAAAGAGCAAGAAAGAGAAAAAATGGCACTAAAGAAATGGAAACAAAAAAAAAACGAAACAGAAATAAAGAAAATAAGAGGATAAAAGAAGGAGAAGATAAAAGAAGGAGAACAAGGAACAGGAATGAAAGGAAAGGCCGGGATGTTAGCCATTATAAGAGGACTGGTATGCTACTCTACACAGGAAAAAGGGGTGCGGGAGTTTTAAAGATGGAGAAAAAGACAAAGTGGAGAGAGAACGCAAACCGAAAAAAAAAGTCTGTCTGGTCCAGCACTTCTTTCATTCTTGACCTCCTTAATTTTTTTTCCTGCCGTCTTTCCCTCTAATTTTGAGGAAAGATCACAGAAGGTACAGTAGCTAAGATGGATGGAGATTTAGTACTGAGTGATTTGATTCTCGAGTCAAAGAAGATGTTTACAGGAGTTCTTGGTCTAATGACGCCAGCCAGTAGACCTAACGTTAGTGCAATAGTTTTCTGGGGATGTTTGACGTTCAGGGAAAGACAGATTCTCGAAGCATTAAAAATTCTTTGGGACACGGGTTGTCACAAGGGCGTATATGTTTCCACAAGCATTTTTGTCTTCTACAAGCTGCAGCCTAGACGAAGAAATGACCGCTTGTCCAAGTGTTTGCTCCAGCGGCACCCCGTGTTCCAAAGATTCTTCAACACTCTACGTTAGTGTGAGACGCAGAGTGTTGTTTGCAGTGCTGCGTCCAAAGCGTGCTGAAGTGTTTCGACATATGTACAGTAAATCTATTCAGAAATAATACTTAGTTAGACCCAATTTTTCAGATGCTCTAAAACTGGGTCATAAAACTAATCGTTCGCTGTTGGTTAGATAAATGACGAATCTAAACCAAACAATACGCGTTATCAGAGCAGTTACTTGCAATAGCGCCACTTAGTGAGTGCTGGAACCCACTGTGGTAATCTAATGAATATGGTGTTCTACTTTTGACCCGCAGGTCGCGCGATCTAATTCCGGTCGCGGCTACCACAATTTCGGTGGAAGTGAAAAGGCTCAAAGCCAATGCAGTACATAGATCTCGGTACACGTTAAAGAATCCCAGGTGATTGAAATATCGAGAGCCCTCCACTACGGCGTCTATAATAATTATAACGTGCTTTAGGGACGTTCGAATCATACATATGTAATAATGAGTATCGCGCTGTTCCTAATATCTAAAGCATTTATTCTTTTTTCTCGTGTGCTGGCGTGTTATCGGGACGGTTGAACCAATCCAAACAGCTTTTCGCTGCTCCCATGCAATTATCGCAACTTTCGCATGAAGACCTCAATCGCACCATTTTAATGCATTCTCACATAGCATGCTCTTTCGCATCCACTGGTCATATTTCAGTCGAAATGGTTTCCTTACAAAAAACATCAGGTTTATTAAGGAATGCATTTGCTATAGTCTGCTGTGGTTTGTTATTGTCAGGTGCTTAGCAAAGTATGAAATGCCCCGATAAATATGGCAGAATATGTTTCGCGCTAGAATGAGGAGAAGCAGCATTTGATATCAAATGAGACAAATGAAAATTATATAAGTGGAATAACCAAATGCTCTTCTTTAGTAAACATAATCGGTCCTGTGTGGCAGACGGGCACTTTCCCATAACAAAAAGGAATAAAAAGGTTTGAAATCGAGCGAAGTGAAACACTCTTTGTGCTTACTACTTATGCTAGAGTAAATAATGTGGGTAATCACAGCTGGTGCGCTTCAAATAAGGAAGAACCAGAATAATAAAATGATCGTTAATGACATCTAGACGCATCATATTCACAGCAAAGCGAAGCGGCTTGATATCGACAGGAAAATTTATTTGTCGACCGAGTGTTAACTCAATTTTCGCTTCCAGAAATTTCAGGCGATGACATAATCCTCTGCCGGTCGAGTTCACATTGTATTGTTAATTCAGAACCAGCTAATTTTTATTAGATGTCAATTTGCTTGACACACGCTCAACTATGTTTCAAGTCGGACAGATGCAGATCATTTCAGGGAGCGATTCGCAAACACGATGGACCGAATACACAGAGGCTGTTTTAAATATGAGAACTTTTTAGGACGAATGCATTGTATGTCTCATGATTCAATAAGTTGTTCACATTTGACGAGATGCGACGATACTTTGCGAGACGTGCTTAAATTTTGCAAGATATCGTCGTCGGTGTTGCCGTCAACAAGAACAATGCAATACCAACTAATGAAGTTCAGTCACAAGTCACGCTATACTCAAGTAAATACATGTGTAGTCGACGTATCGATATTTACATGACTTAAGTGCAACATGAAGTTATCAACTATACGTCGCCTTGTGACGTCTCTGATGGCACTCGAGTGAGTTTACGACCGTCGATGTCTAGCACTTCAACACAAACTGAGCGCTCCGGACACAGCACGCCCACAGGCATGAGTCATCTGCGAACGTCTATTAAAATAGGACGTACGCGATCCCACCAGGTGATCAAAAGTACCCAGCTCTGCTGAATTCCATGCTGCATTCTCCTCTAGTACACCCAACGGGCCTTTTGAGTGACGATAGACGGCCGGCGCGTTTTCTCTACGCTTGGGCCGCGATAGTCCGCTGCCTTTGCATGCTTTCACACGCACACGGTAGATACGGCGTATGGGGCAATGCAATCACCCTTTAACTTTAGGTGGTACATAAGGGGGGCGGCGAAAATGCTCCTACATTGTACACCTAACGCGACGAAATAAACAAGTGTGCGAACCACTGGTTCATCGATGTCGGCGTTTCAGAAACAATACATCACTTCAAACAACACGCAGCCTCCTATACATAACACTAGAAAGGCTGGGGCGTGCCGTGCATGACAAAGACCTGGTCCACTGACGCACCGGCTGGCGGCGACTCTACTAATTAGAACGTTCTCTGAGTGCGCTTCTTTCTTGTTTGTTAAGTGTGTGTGAATGAGTTTGCAGTTTTTTCTTAATGCATCATTCTTTGGTCTCATTCTACCGCCTAGCGTAAGAATTTTAATGACATGCGCTCTGCTATCCACTTCTAGTGCACATATAAAGGCGTTGCTCAGCGAGATCAAAGGGGCACACGCCGGTTATAATTCCTTATAGAGTGTGAAAGTTCTGAAGTAAAACTTTCATAGTATGTCCAGCATAATTGAAGATAAAGGGTCTGAGGGGGGCACAGAAGGAATCAAGGCAGGCATATGACAAGTTTGCAGGGAGGTGGCAGAAAGTGATGGGTGGCAACGACGGTCGGAAAATCTGCGACGAGGAGTGTTTACTCGAGTTGCGTCACTAGCGACTATAATGACAAGGTGCATTCTTGGGCGCTGTTGCTCTGGCCCCATATTTTTCAGCTGTTTTTTTAATATACTTGCATGGTCGAGCAAAGAAAAAGCTCATATAATGTCTTTGCTAAGTACTGTTATCAAACTTTCTAATTAGAGTGAAAGATGATGTTTTTCTTCGCATGAATTTAAGAAGACGAGACACTTTTGAGTTCTCGAGCGTGCTTTCATTTTATGAAGGAAACATTTTTTTTGTCTTGCCTGAATTTGGTAGCCTGAATTTTCTTTCGACGCCCTTGTATGTGCTTAAGAAGATAATTAAATCTAAAAAAGGCCAGGTGAATGTGCGTTCATAAAGTGGCCTACCTAATGATGTGCATATCCCACTAATTGCGTTTCACAAATAGTATACCCGGATATTTCTTTGAATTGTTAGCATGTATCTGCGCTCACAGTAGAGTGATGATGACGAGAGGATGGCCATGAAAAACACTGCTATTGTATTTTTTGAAGTACTCACTGTACCTTTCCTTCTTTAAAACTGCCCAACTCATTTGAGGCTCCCCATATATTGTAATTTGAAAAGTATTTCAGTGTAATGTTGTTTTATTAGATGACTTTAGCTGAAAAAAATGGGCCCTAAAAACTCTAATATATGGCAGACTTATTTGCGCATTCTGTTTGCAAGCAGTAATTGCCATGTGAACATACAAACGAAATGCTGAATCCTTTTTATTTTTAGTTACCGCGATTGAGGAAAGCACCATGTGGGGAGAAAAGTCTAGAACTCTGCTTAATATTGTTTGCGAAGATTTGAAAAAAAAAAAATACTTTGACCATGATTGAAGTATGAACGAGGCCACGTTGTCCACGTTGTTTCTAGTTTTCTCTGGAGTAAAAGGACTTAGGACGTAGCCCTCTATGCGAAGTATGGTCGCACATATGTCAGGAAAATTATAAAATAGATTTCGTTATAAGATAGAAGTAGAAGCTCACAGAAAATTGCAAAATTTGCCTTGATTTTTGTCGCTGGAGAAGCGTCGAATATATGGTGTGGGGACACTGACGGAAAAGGGGTAAGGAAACTGTTTAATCCATCAACTTGGAAACCTTGGTGTTGTAATATGTGGCACGGTATTAAAAACAGTGAGAGCGTTTGCGTCAGTAAGCGCGGCTACGCATATTTTGGTCACCTTTAAAATATTGTCAAATAACCTCGTTTCTCATAACGGATATGACCCCTCTGATATCTACTCTCTATAAAATATAGTAAATAAAGCTTAATTTAATTTTATTTTCATGTTTTTTTTGCAATGGACGTTCTCTCAACTGGCTTTAGAACTTTCTTTTCAATAAGCGATTCTAAATAATAAAAGGGGTCACTGAGAAACAGTTATAGGCTATAGGCTATTACAAATACGAGAGGATAGATTATACACTCTGACTGCGATGCACTTTGTAGAAGAAGTAAATAAAATTCTTGTTTTTAGACAAATTACATGCCCTGTGTATTTCTTACATCAAGCATTATAAAGTTCGCGAGTGCAGTTGGTTACCTCGGCGCGCTTAAATGTGGTGCTTATATGTGGTGAGAATAATGCCAGAGGACAAACACCATGTATTTCGGACTCTCGTCAGTCAGTGTGCTTCAACATGTTCCCAGTCAACAGCATTTGTGAGCACAATGCGTGTGCGCGCTGTCTTTTATCTCCTTTTTTACATCTTTCAAACTCTCTCATCCCTATCCCCATTGTAGGGTAGCATACCGGTCGTTCTAGACTGGTTAACATCCCTGCCTTTCCTTTCTCTCCTGTTCTCATGTGGTGAGAAACTAGGGGTGGGGTCTCCCCTCTCACGTATTGTTGGCAAGCCTAACACAACTACATTATTTGAAGTACGGAAGCGCGAACAGCAGGTGTATATTAGATTTTCTAGTAGAAACTTACACTTAGTTTTGTTTTTTAACTTGTTACTGGCTCAGCTACGTCGTAGAACATCGACAGAAAGAGGCATTTGGTTGAACGCGTCACCTGCTGACACGAAGACAATATAGTCCACGAAGCACATAGTATGTGCGCTCAAAGAGCCAATAATAGGTGAGTAGATGTATGTCATTCTTCTGGATTTTCAATGAGAGACTATAGATTAAGAAATGCAGTATGAAATATGCTATGTAGAAAAGAACAGGCTCGAGCAGATGGGCATTAAAATGAATCGGTACGTTCTATTATTGGTATACGACGAAAAATAAAGCTTCTTAAACATCACATGACTTCTGATCACACTGAACAATTTATTCAGAACGTCAGCCCTGTTGCAATACCTTTTCCCGATCCGTGTTTACATCCCGTTAAGGCATGAAGGAATGTCATAGATACATGGGCGTGGAAGCAGTTTACATAAAGGATGGTGCAACAGCGTAGACTTGATTGAAAAGTGCATAAATAAGGCTACAAGTTGTGAAAAACCGATAAATTTTCGAAAAATAAGGCCGGACGTTCACGCTAAGAGACTACGTGAATGTATTACCTACTGTATATACTAGGTGTCTCAAACGCGCGGTCCGCTAGAAGCCCATCATAGCGCGATGTTACGTTGAAAGGCTGCAATGATTTTCACCGTGTTACAAAGTGTACTTATTTATGCGAACATTGTTCTTATTGCTTAATGTGAACAAGTTCAGTCGATGTTGAAGAGCTGTGATTCATCAGGAAGATCGCTTCCGCGCAAGATGCTAATGTGGGCACTTCTTCTCTTGTCACCGCTAATGCCTGTCAGGCATCAAGGGAGCGTGTTTATAGCATTAGCCGTTACATTGTACTTCTCGTACAATAAAGTTTTATGATTTTACTAAAGGTACCTTGATTGTTTTATCGCCTATTACTAATATGCATGCTTTCTTTGGGTAATACACCGCTGATGGGACCTCTGCTGCCCCTACTCCCATTTCCCTATTTTTTAGAGAATGCCTCAGGCTGTGACTACGTGCTATATAAAGCATAATCGTGAAAGAAAAGCTGTATTTCAGAATCAGGGCCACCAGATTTTTATTGTTTTGGAGATTGGTATTGATGTTTTTCTAGTTTTGTATGGTCCAATGCCCTAAAAAATAACCCAGATATCAAATATGAGAAGGGCCTTTATTTTCATATGGTGGCGTTGGCTGAGATCGTTTGGAAAGCCCTCTTCAGCCCCTGTAAGTTTTTTTCCGGTGATGGTCCTTGCGGAACAAAATTTCGTTACTGCAGTCAGCCAGCAAAGGTTAGTAGGAGACTTCGAGAATATACTAGATGAATCGTTATCGATTAAGTTATCGACAAGTGTTATTACTCTTGCATGACCAAAACCAGATTTGTTCAAACTTTTAAGCCCCAATACTGCCCGATGCACCACCAACCCTTCCCCCTTTGCCAGGGACTCATTTTAGCGTTCGCGTTGTATTCGTCAGATTTAAAAATACATAAGTCAGTCGTGTTAGAGTGTATCATCCCCAAGCTTTCAGCGGATCTTTCGTTGGCGCGGCTTGCAATATTACATTTTCTTTTCTTACAAAAGTCAGAACTAAATATGTACGCCAACTTCAATTATTTTCTGTCCTGCAGAACTCACCCATTCGCATGATATATATGTACTGCCGAAACGCCTAAAATTGCAGCGCTATTGTTAATGTCATTCTCTCTTGAAGTGACGTTTTATTCTGCATCGCTATTTAAAGCCTAAATATTCCATAAAGCTCAGGTTTCATCAGCTTTCTCGCGCTGTAAATTGTCTATTTACTGAATTTTTGAGCGCTGATTGCACAATCAAAACTTTGGTAGTTATCTGGCATGTTAGGTGATTGATTGATTGAATGGATGAATGAATGAATCAATGAACGATTGATTGATTGATTGTGTGCGAGATTTTTGCAATATTTTGCACCATGCAAATATTTTAAACAGAAACAATGTTTATGTTGTGTTGATGATAAGAGGAAAAATGCTGGAAAAGTTGTGTGAATGCCTTACGTTATTTAGAAGGACACCAGGAGCGCTGCGTCGAAGATTTTAGTAGCCTGTGGGAGTTTGGTAACAGAGATTGTCTTTGTTCGCAAGCCAAAACAGAGGCAATTGCATCTATGACTAAATAGTAGAGAAGTTTGCAGTTGCTTGCTGTTGCGTTCTGAGAACTGCGCAAAACTAAATTCACAAAAAAGTAAAATAGTTATAAAAGTCCACTGTCGAGTAGCGACCGGCTTTCGATTAGGCAAAAACGGCATACAAGGATCAATTTTTTTTCATGAGAGAAAAGTCTGCAAAATAAAATCTTCCGCATCATCGAACGATATAGGTAGATAGCCACAGGCTGCTCACGCAACTAGCGTCGAGTTTTTTTTTCAAACATGAAATACGCATGGTGATCTACTAATCACCTCCCGAGGCAACGTTTAAAATGCTATGGGTATAATCGCGTGTGTCAGAGCCTCATAAATTTAGGGGCGATGTCAAAAAAGAAACTTCAAAAGCACAATTGGAGACTTCATGAGTAAACGAAACGAGGAGTAACATGCCCCAGTACCGTTATCTGATATTTAATGCGTGCCTTTCATGAAGCCTTTGTAAACATTGATTGATTATCAGTTTGTTTATTATGCACTAATAAGATTGTTTGTCAGGTGGCTTTAGGGCGTAGCTATTTGTTCTTCTAAAAAATCATGCAGTATGAGTATTACTTCTGCTTACGAAGCCCAGCTAATCGAGGCGGCTGTTGCCGAATACGCTTGGAACTATTTTTATAATATTGAATTGTTCTGTTGCGCTCAAGTGACGGGCACATGCCCGGCCTAAAAGGCGCCCTGTGCACTGATTTAAGTAGAATGTCAGGTTCTCAAAGGGTAACTTCTTCCAAACTCGTCGCAAACATCAAAGGGCTCTCTGTTGCCTACTGACTCATCTCGTTTCGTTTCGTCTTTCTTACGGTTGTGCAAGCGAGCTGCTTTGATAAATTGTGTTTTTTACGTAGGCCACGAGATCATTCTGAAATCAAAGGGAAGCACTTCCGTTGGCGCTATTCCCTGTTTGACATGAAAGAGCGATATAAACAGAACAAGGCACCTGTACTATAAAAGAGTGGCTTTCGAAGCATGCAAAGATGTGTGTGCTCGGAGAATAGAAAATCCTAACCTGTAGAGAGAGAGAGAGAGATAAATAGAGAAAAATGTAGGCAGCACACACTAAGGGGGCGAAGGATGAAAGCAGTGTGGAGCTGGGTAGCCTTCATTTTTCTTCTTTTTTTCATTTTTATGGCAATAGAAATTATATAGACAGTGTCGGCTGATTTTTGTCGTCGCCGCTGCCACCATCGTAATTCACTGTATATGTATACGTAACTAGAATTTCAATGAAAACTCAACAAATAAAAAAAAAACTGACCACGCTCGGCGCCTAGCTCGTCACGATGCGCCAACGTACGCTTATATCCCACGCATACTTTGCCCCGCGGACTGAGATAGGAAGGGGGGGGGGGGAGGGGGTTTTGCATAATTGTGTGCGCACGCTTATCCTTCTGTGGAGAGAATGGTGTGCCTTTGGCTTTTACCGGAACGATTGTACTAGTTTTCGGGCCCACAAATATCACTTCACTCACTGCACAGGCTCCGTTTGCGAAAAGAGCGCACTGTTCATACACAGCGAAGTATACCAACTGGGACACTTGTTAGTTTGCACTTATCTCTACCTGTGATTACGTTTCGTGCGCAAGTTTGTTTAAGCAGTGCGTTAAGTGTTGAGCGGTAAGCATTGTTAATTAGCTCTCGTTTTGTGTGTGTTGTTTTAATGCATGATTTGTGCATGAGCAGCGCACGGTACGTTTTGATCTGCTTGCCATTGTCAGCGTAACATTCCACGTTATTGCTATCGCATTCATTGCTTCGCCCTTGCGGTAGCACTGACTTTTTGCTTCCCCCGTTTTTTTTTTTCATTTTGTTCTTTTAAACCTTTTTTTCTGTTCTTTACTTCTTCTTATCCATTTATTTATTTCGTTTGCTCTTTCTATTTTCACGGTTTCGTGACGTCGACGAAAGAAGCAGACCGTATTTACAAGATAAAACTGTTTATTAGGCCGAACTTGTGGCCCGTCAACTGAAGGTCAGATTACAGTGACGCCCACTGGCACTGTAGTGGCGAACAAAGCGTCGGTGTTCAATCAACTGAGAAGCGGCGAAGCACGTCGACATTTATACAATTGCCATCGAATATTCTAGCGTTATTGATAGCGGTGACGTAGGTTCTAGAATAATTGATTGATATGTGGGCTATAACGTCCCAAAACCACCGTATGAATACGAGAGACGCCGTGGTGGGGGGCTCCGGAAATTTCGACCACCTGGGGTTCTTTAGCTTGCACCTAAATCTGAGCACACAGGCCTACAACATTTCCGCCTCCATCGGAAATGCAGCCACTGCAGCCGGGATTCGATCTCACGACCTGCGCAGCAGCCGAGTACCTTAGACGCTAGACATCAGCGATGGGGCTAGGTTCTAGAATAATCTAATGTTCACGAAGTGGGCGTATTCTTAACAAAATGATCTAATGCAGTCCTGATGCTTCTCGAACACTGGCGCGGTTGGCGCTGAGAAATACTGACAGTGAAATGGGGCGATAAGAAAACTTGAGAAGGGAATATGGCATAACCCCCATCTGAAAAAGCCATCGTCCCGATGCTTTAACAAAAGTCGAATGTACAATAATAAAGATAATAAACAACAACAAGCAATAAAGCACCACAATGACAACAAGATATAGTCCTCAGGTTCACGCATGAATGGCTTGAGGCGCATGACATGGAAAATTTCAGGTCGAGCGTGGCGCCGTTGAGAGGTCGTAATGCCGTCGGCAATAACGTCATTGTCGAGTGCACCGACACGGTGAACTACCCTGTCCGGTCGTTCAACACGTCGGCCCACTCAACTATAAAGTTTTTCACTGAGTCCTCATCGACGTATTGGCGTCCACACCTAAACTAGGTCACCGAATTGGTGCTCCACGAAGCTTTGCCGAAGGTTGTAGCGGCAGCTGTCTGTCGTCTGCTGATTTTTTATGCGTAGGCGCGCGAGTTGACGAGCTTCTTCAGTGCGCTGAAGGTAGACGGTGACGTCGAGGTTTTCTTCGTCAGTGACATTTGGTAGCATGGCGTCGAGCGTCGTTTCCGGGTTCCTTCCATAGACCAACTTGTATGGCGTCGTCTGCGACGTCTTCTGCATGACTGTGTTGTATGCGAAGGTCATGTACGGAAGGTCACGTACGTATTTTGTTCGACGTATACATACATGGCCAGCATGTTGGCGATGGTCTTATTTAAATGCTCGGCCAGGCCATTGGTTTGTCGATGGTACGTGGTTGTACGGCGGTGGCTTGTCTGGCTGTATCTCCAAATTGTCCGAGTCAGCTCAGCAGTACACGCCGTACCTCGTTGGTGATGAAAACTTCTAGGGCGCCATGTCTAAGGACGATGTTCTCAACGAAGACCTTGACTACCTCCGCGGCACAGCCTTTGGGCAGGGCTCTTTTTTAGGCGTAGTGGGTGAGGTAGTTAGTAGCTACAACGATCCACTTATTCCTGCATGTCGACGTTGGAAACGTCCCAAGAGGTCCATTCTGATCTGCTGGAACGGAGGTCGTCATATAGGGTCGATTGGCTTGAAAAAGCCTGTTAGTATTTTGGGTGGTGTCTTCCGCCATTGACAGTCTCGGCATGTTCTCACGTAGCGAGTGACGTCGGTGGTAAGACATTCCCAGTAGTAACTTACACGTATCCTCACGAACGTGCGGGAAACTTCAAGGTGTCCTGCCGTAGGATCATCGCGTGCAGGACTTGAAGGATTTCTACTCGCAGAGCTGAAAGCACCAGAAGAAGGTACTTGGCTCAAAGCGACGAGAAGTTCTTCTCCTAGAGAAGGCCGTTTCGAAGCAAATACGGCGTAAGTTCCCGTTCGAATACCTTCGGAACAACAGAGGTCCTGCCATCGATGTATTCTATTAGGCCCCTAAGTTCTCGATCGGCCGGCTGTCGTTCAGTGAAGTTGTCGGCAGTTATTGCCCCTAAGAAGCAGTCGTAATTCAGGTCGTTGGGTGGTGGTGGGTTGGCGGGGGCTCGGAAAAGGCAGTCGGCATTGGAGTGCATTTTGCTGGACTTGTAAATGAAGGTAATTTCATATCATCGAGCCACGCCGTGGTAGTCTAGTGGCTAAGGTACTCGGCTGCTGATCCGCAGGTCGCGAGATCGAATCCCGGCTGCTGCGGCTGCATTTTCGATGGAGGCGGAAATGTTTTAGGCCCATGTGCTCAGATTTGGACGCACGTTAAAGAACCCCAGGTGGTCAAAATTTCCGGAGGCCTCTACTACGGCATCTCTCATATTCATACGGTGGTTTTGGGAAGTTAAACCCCACATATCAATCAATCAATCGATCAATTGTATTATTGAAGTCTCAGGCTCCATCGCGCTAGGCGACCTAAAGGGTCCTTCAAGTTAGCCAGCCAACACAAGGCATGGTGTTGGCTAGCTAACTTTCAACACACTAAAGACTTATTTCATCACTGTTAGAATGTGTACCAACAATTTCACCACCTAACAACCCATGGAGTATCATCTTCGTGTCGTCATCCTTCAAATCGAGCCACGTTCCTTTTTTTTTCTCTACAATCTCGAAGATTTCAAGCTAGAGAAAAAGACAGTTCTTGTTACCGCACTTTATCCTGATTCGCTTCTGGCACACAAGAAAAACTTGGCACCGACAGTGCGAGCTCTAAAATGGATCAAGGAATTGTTCCTTGCTACACTTTTATGCGAAAACGCAATATCGCCTGTCATCCTCAAATTTCTTTTCTACGAAATCGTCGGACATGAAAAATGAATTGCGTGTCGCTGCCTGGTGTTGCGAAAGGAAGAGAGGGCTTTTTCATGCGAGTTTTCTTAAGCGTATTCATGCAAGGAGACAGCATGGCCTGTGCCGGACATAATTTTTTAGCCTTGACAATTTTGTCGATGTGCTTCTTGTATAGAATGCCCAGCCTCGGCATTAAATTGCGCTTCATTGCTGATAAAAGCGATCTTCTGCCTGCCTGAAGTATCATGTCGTTGATTTCTATTCCTCGGTTGCCTTGTATATGACTTCTTTCTCCTAAACTGCGTTGTCTTGTGATAATGTGACACTTTGTCAGCTGAATCATAATAGAATGACAAAAAGCAGTCATCTTTCTTTTCTGGAAGTTTTTTTATTTTTTTGGAAAATATACCACGCAGAGGCAAGGCGATTCTGCGGCATTTTGTTTGAAAGGTTGCTTTTGTCAAATGAGGTCCTGTAAACACCTCTTCTCAAGTCACTAGACAAGCATTAGATACGTGGTAAAATAACGAATGATAACGGGAAACAGCAGTTGTAATTTGACTTTAATTTCAATAAAACATCTTCAAAGGCACGAGGTGTGTGAAGCGACTATATAAAATTAGATTTATGATGTTCGCATGCACAGGCATGCTTCGCTTTTTTTGCCGACACCCGATACCTCAATTCACAAACGTATCTTTCATGCCAACTCAGTGTCACAAGGTGACTTCAAGAACCATTATTCAATGTATGGGCAGTCAACGCATTTATAACTTATATGCAAATTTGCCAGAATAAACAACGACAGCATGGTTTCAGTGACTTTTCATAATATTCTTTTTCTTGTTGGAACAACTTCAACTGCATAAAGGTGGGTGGTAAAAGTCATGTTTGATGATTAGAATTTAGGACGACAAAAAGGGAGAAAAATACTTTACTGCAATGTTCTAGAGCTTGTGATAGATAACAATGTATTCAGTGATTTTTTGAGCTGACTTTTCACGCTCAGGTCTGGTAACATGCTTAATTAAATACATAATTAAATGCCTGACTAAATGCCTAATTTAATGCAAAGACACGTGCACGGACAACATTTCAAATGATTGTTTCAGTCGCGTTTTGTTAATAAAATGATAGCTACAGTTATGTGTCTAAAAGAAAAAATAAATGGTAGAAGCAAAAGTACATGTAAAGCTAATGAAGTTTATGCACTTTTATATTTCAATGTAAAATCCCTCAGTAACATTTTCCAGACACGTGCAAATACAAAGCACGTGGTAGTTCTCCAGGTGAAGCAAGAATTGCTCAAGGGGGAAATGAAATGCGAGCTTCTGCGTATGTCGTTGTAGTTACTTCAGCGTGTGTGCGCGCGCGTGCGTGTGTGTCAGTCAGAAGGAAAAACGGAAAGCTCAGCTAAACCACAGCACTGCCTAATGAAAAAAACGGGCATCAGACGGGGATGCCGCCACTTTAGTTTAAAAGAGCCTGCCTTGGTCATCATCATCATCAGCCTGACTACGTCCACTACAGGACAAAGGCCTCTCCCATGTTCCGCCAGTTAACCCGGTCCTGTGCTTGCTGCTGCCAATTTATACCCGCAAACTTCTTAATCTCGTCTGCCCACCTAACCTTCTGTCTCCCCCTAACCCGCTTCCCTTCTCTGGGAATGCAGTTAGTTACTCTTAATGACCAGCGGTTATCCTGTCTACGCGCTACATGCCCGGCCCATGTCCATTTCCTCTCCTTTATTTAAACTATCATATCCTTAACTCCCGTTTGTCCCCTAATCCACTCTGCTCTCTTCTTGTCTCTTAAGGTTACACCTACGATTTTTCTTTCCATTGCTCGCTGCGTCGTCCTTAATTGAAGCTGAACCCTCTTTGTAAGCCTCCAGGTTTCTGCTCCGTAGCTAAGTACCAGCAAGATACAGCTGTTATATACCTTCCTCTTGAGGGATAGTGGCAATCTACCTGTTATAATTTGAGAGTGCTTGCCGAATGTACTCCACCCCATTCTTATTCTTCTAGTTACTTCAATCTCGTGGTTAGGCTCTGCGGTTATTACCTGCCCTAAGTAGACATAGTCTTTTACAACTTCAAGTGCACTATTACGTATCTCGAAGCGCTGCTCCTTTCCGAGGTTGTTGTACATTACTTTCGTTTTCTGCAGATTAATTTTAAGACCCACCTTTTTGCTCTCCTTGTCTAACTCCGTAATCATGAGTTGAAATTTGTCCCCTGAGTTACTCAGCAATGCAATGTCATCGGCGAAGCGCAGGTTACTAAGGTAATCTCCATTAACTCTTATCCCTAACTGTTCCCATTCTAGGCTTCTGAAAACCTCCTGTAAGCACGCGGTAAGTAGCATTGGGGAGATTGTGTCCCCCTGCCTTACGCCCTTGTTGATTGGTATTCTGTTGCTTTCTTTATGAAGCACTATGAGCTAGCCGCTGTCTAATCAATTTTACAGTTCGCGATACTGCAACCGCTACCATGTGAAACAATCCGACGCGAGCAAGAGGGCGTCATTTCGTTACCTGCAGTGTGAGGGGGTGGGATTTCGGTGTGACGACAGGTATAGGTAATGCTCTAGGCACCAGGCAATGCGGTTTACGAGATCTGAAGCGCCAGAACACACAGCCTTGCGAGTAGGCGCAGCAAAACCGAGTCTTCCAATGCGTGGCCTAGTGAGTAGACGCAGCAAAATCGGACTTGCACGTGCAAATCATTTTTTTTAGTTGTAAGCAGGGAGCTCATGGCTGATTATGTAAGCCCCCATGAAGCGTTCTTTCAAAACGTGCCAAAAAAGGCACGGACACTTCAGCGTGTCACTGTGTGAAGTGAGCGTTTCATTTTTCTATTATCCCTGGCGGTCGGTACCAACAATGCTGAGATGGCCCAGAAAGCTTCGTCGTGCCCTCTAGTCCACTCTCGCCTCTGTGTGAACAGCGATCACTCCGAAGTGTTCGTTGGTTGCCAGCCTCAAAAAGTAGTGTAACCTGTGCTAGTCGTAAGTGTGAACGAGACTAAAAATAGTTACTGACTAACTTTCTGCCTTCAAAGACTTAATAATTATTAAATAATTATTTATTTAAACAATGAACTTATTTATTTATTTATTTACTTGTGTCGTCTTGTCGCCGTTAAGCTCCTCCCGGCTAAAAGTAGCTGCGAACAACAGACAAAAGACGACGACCCAAAGCTGGCCATAACTGTTTGCTTTGTCCCTCACATCTGGCGCTTATTGTCTTTGCTTCTATAACACGTCACCGTCACAACGCCTGTATTAGGACGCACAAGGCGTACAGTTGCAGGAAGAAGCGTCCTTCTAGAGCCCTTTAGGTGACCGGGATGTCTTACGCTTTCGTATGCTATCGCATGCAGTGATCGTACGCTGTCATCATGGCGTGGTGTAACGCAGGCAAAGGATAGTCAGCTCTGGCATAACGAGCACGCTCTTGCTCTAAAGGGAAGTCTTCTTCGTCTTGCTTTTCGAGTGCCTGGACGCTGATATTGAGTCGCATATTCTTCCTCTTGTTCTTCGAGTAGCTTCATGATAATATCAACCCAGGCAAAATCACATGTAGCACAGTCAACCGCGGCATATTGAACGCACTCACGCCTATATAAAAAGAAACTTTTTTTCTCGTGTTCTTCGAGCATGTTGATGACAATATTGAGTGCGCACATTGCTGCTATGGATAAGAAATCCCCACAACACAAACCAAGCGTAACAACTGAAGGAAGAAGCAAGTGAAAAATAGAACGAGAAGGAGGAACCAAAGAGAAACAAAGAAGGCAGCACAGCTCAGCATATCTTTCAGGCTTGCACCCGTATAGGGCGAAACTGCTTTCATTTTTTTTTTACCCAGACTCGAATACAGGATGCCTTTATTGCTAAATATTTCCTGTGTTGTTTCTTGTTCACTGATTGTCTCAGGCACTTCGTGTAACACGTATCTATTCTGAGACATTGTCCAATAATGTTAACATTCCGAGTGCCCCAAACCAAGTTGTAGATATTGAGAACGGGATAATCTTCCTGTACTTCCATTTTTCTTTTCCTGCTCCTCCTTTTTCTTGATTACCTAATTTGTGTATAATTGGCAGATACCTAGTAACAAACTAACTTTAATACAACTTATTACATATAACAGCTGGTAGAAAGTACGAAGTGAAGAGGAGAAATAAAGAAGGATAGCTATGAGAAAAGGTGGCTTTGCTATGGCTCGGTGTTTGCTAATTACCTCTTCCGCGCGTCTTCCCCCCTCCCCCCGATGGCTTGTAAATAGACCAGGCTAAAAGGATTGCCGGCTAAGGCTGTCAGAGTCAGTCAGCTATGAGCAAACAAATTGTCTGCCGCACCGAAGCACCGAAACCTCGCCAGTAAGGTAGTTTGTATTTTTTTATGTCTATCCCTGTAGCATGGCTCATGCCCGCATAAACGAGGACCTTTTTTTTTTCTTTTTCTCTGTCATTTTTCTCTCTTGATTCTTCCCATCCGGGAAGCGATATTTCTTTCTAAAGCTAGTTGCCAAGCTGCAGACCCTTTGCATCACATACGGATTGAAAGACGTATACTTCTTTAGTGATGTAACTACAAAGATATACAAATAATTACGGGGCCACACTGATGAAGTGACTGCCTTTTTAGGCTGTCCTATCTCTTTTTTTAGTTTTTTTCACTGTTTTATAGGGTTATGTTTTCTTCTTCACAGGTAGCATTTAACAATATGTTCAATGTACATAGTAATAACTGCGCCCTGAAATTTAGTAAACTCTTCAAAAACGATACTTTTATTAAAGTACAAAATCTTGTGGTGCCGTGGGGTGCATTTAAGCGATAAATGCACAGGAAAGCGAATGTTTCAGTTTACCAAACAAGTTATTATCAGACATAAGTGTAAGGCATTCTTCACTGCTGGACCAGCGATGACAATCTAGTCGTAGAGTAAAATTTCGAAAACGCATCGAGTTTTCATGGAGTACCTGCGAGAGTAAATTGAAATATTGAGGCAATGTTTCACGCTATATCATTCGCCAAGTTCACTGGCACTATTACTTGACATAAGGTTCTTCGGAACGCGAGGTGATTTTTAGGCGATTTATATCCCTTGCAAGGACGGCCACGGATCCTTTTATATTTGTGGTTGAATGATAAGTTCAACTAATGACAGTAGTGGGGAGCCAAATATTAGACTTCAGAAGCCTGTTTGTACACTTGAGGTCTGTGATTAATGGTTTGATCTCAAGTGGTACCACTGTGACTTATCCCTGAATTTTTCTGAATGCGGCCTCATCTAGTGTGAGGCCTACGCGATGGTTTTAAGCTCCCCAATAGTAGAGCACCGTGTGCTCTAGATAGTTGACCACTTTTTCTAAACACATCATGAAAACGAATGTGAGGCCCCGGAACGGCTTTATGCTTTCTCATAGTACAGCACCTAGCAATCTAACTTTTTAACAACTTTTTCTAAACAGACTTTTGTCAACACGGCCTCATCTAGTGTGAGGTGCAGGGGAGGACTTTTTCTCTACCATAGTAGAGTACCAAGTACTCAAAATCGTTCACCACTTTTTCTAAAGACACAAATGTGCCAGAAAGCACTATACTGCCTGGGAGATCTTACCAGTCTCCTAAGCATAAAGTATACATAGTACTGCAAATCGTCGACCATTATTCAAAACATATCGGGACGGCTTCATGCTCCTCTATAGTAGAGTACATAGTACTCTAATTGTGTACAAGCTTTTCTAAACACAACGACAGTATGGTACACTGTAAGTCTTTTCACATAGTACATTAAGTATTCAGCCATTTTAGGCATGAAGCTCCTTAGGCTATGTGTTTGTCCCTGTTAGCTCGTTGTGATTCGTGACTGCCTAGTTCAATGACTCCATCAGGAGTTGTGGGCGGGCGGGCACACAGACAAACGAATTGACGGATGAATGTACGGGCATCAGTAAAACTTGCGTTGGGTCTAGTTGGTACATAGCACAAAAAAGAAGTTAACTTCTTTGGCGCAAACAATACGGAAAAAAGGAAAAAAGAAGGCGAGGAAAGAAACAGATTGACGCCAAACTAACAACTACTTTATTCTTCACACAGCAACGCATATATATGCGTTGCTGTGTGAAGAATAAAGATGGCTTGACGGGTAAGATAAAGAATAAAGATGGCTTGATGGGTAAGATGGCTTGACGGGGAATGTACGGGCGGACAAATGGACAGACAGACAGACAGACAGACAGACAGACAGACAGACAGACAGACAGACAGACAGACAGACAGACAGACGGACGGACGGACGGACGGACGGACGGGCGGGCAGACGAACGAATGGACGGACAGAGGTGCGGACGGACGCATGGATGAACATATGCACGGACGGACGCATGGATGGGTGGAAGCAAGAACGAACGGACGGAGGGAAGCACGAATGGAGGATGGAGGGACAGACGGACGCTCAAATGGACAGATGCTCGGACGGATGATTCACCCCACTCATCATCATTCAATCCCTGGGTATGCTATTATTTTTTGCTAAACACCAAGCATTCGCTTACGAGTACAGCCATCACCACCACATAGGAAGCCTCTGACTTGTTATCCGAGCTACTCTTAGGCTATCTGTTACCCGTTGTCTTCACAATAAAGAGAAGTGTTCGTATTACTCAGGGTTCACGGTCTTTCTTACAAAGCGTGTTTGTTTACCTTCCATGCCAATTAGCTTCACTATTTTTTTGGTAGTAAGGTGGTTTCTTCAACTGCAGGTAGGGTGACCACGAGTCGGCTTGTCGAAAAATGAATAAATTTTTACCACGTTTCTCACGTGATCTCAATTCAGACAGTTTTACAGCCATTACCATTAGTGGCCGTTGCTTTCTCTTGCCATTTACTTGATTATCTCGCTCTGTTGAACCACGATTGGTGCAGTTTTATCGCCGTCTATCTATCTATCTATCTATCTATCTATCTATCTATCTATCTATCTATCTATCTATCTATCTATCTATCTATCTATCTATCTATCTATCTATCTATCTATCTATCTATCTATCTATCTATCTATCTATCTATCTATCTATCTATCTATCTATCTATCTATCTATCTATCTATCTATCTATCTATCTAGCTGTTTACGTTTGGGTGCTCTCCTGGTCACCCCCTTTAACTTGGTGTGAACCAACATTAGCATGGGAGGGTAAGATGGCTTGACGAATGTGACGCGCTCGTCAAGACATGAATGATGCCACAATCTCGTCGCGTACGCGGTCAAACACTTCAAGCCAGACAGCAGCACATACCCACGGGCGGGTATGTGCCTCTGGTATGCGGGTATGTGCCACAGGTGATTGACACTTAGTATCTGCCCAGGAACGACGAGAACATACATGGGCAATTTTAACGCGTGAGCGTTAAGCAATACCCGACGTTGGTAGCGTCAACCCGACGAATGCAAAGAATAAATGCGAGGGTAACGGCCGTAACGTTGGCAAGAAAGCATCGTTTTTCGTTGGCTCGTGCGCTTCTTCTGGTGACTTATAACTCGACACGAATCCAGGAAGACTTTCAAGAAATATATATATATATATATATATATATAATGATGTGATAACATAGGACCCGGAAGTAAAAGTTCAAAAAAATCAAGCACGTAGGAAAAATTGTTTTGTAAAGGACTGACGTTTCGGCCGCGGGACCGGCCTTCGTCGGAGTCCCACGGCCGAAACGTCAGTCCTTTACAAAACAATTTTTCCTACGTGCTTGATTTTTTTAACTATATATATATATATATATATATATATATATATATATATATATATATATATATATATATATATATATATATATATATATATATATATATATATATATATATATATATAAATGTGATGAAGCAGTGAGCCCTCTGCGTCTCCTGACACGCCATGACATGTGACATAACGAGCCTGGATTTTGGATTTTTTCAATGGACACTTTTTTAATTGAAAGAACACGCTATAGTAGCTTTGCATGACAAAGAACACACTTAAGCTCCCCTAAGATCTGCGTACGGGAAGCTGTAAACAATATGCAGAAATAGCTCGCATGCCAACTGATGGATCGCTGTGGCACAGTTGTCTAACACGGCGCGCTGTGTTGCATTGGTGACTGATTGTAGTCCTCCGGTCAGGTGTTTCGGAAATCCGGTCTATTTATTAATTTTTCCTTTGTGCCTATTAGGGCCGAAGCTCCTTGAGCCGTGGGTCGTGCGTCCCCGATGTGTGTCGAAGTAGCAGGTAGCCACCTCTCGTTTAGTCCTTGGAATGCCCGCTGAATGGCTGTACTTATATATGGTGAATATATGATGAAAAGATGCGATGTGGCGGTACCATACTCGCTGAAACTTTGTGTGGCAGCACAACGAAAGCTATGTGGGTGGAGCTTCTGCAATCATGTTACTACGCCAAGTAGTCTGCTCGTGTGATTTCGGTTTCACTTTTGCAAGCGCATCTAGCATGTCGTTTTTCGCACGACTACCACGTAATAAATCTTACATTTATCTCAGAGAAAATAAATGAATTGTTCATTTTAAAAGAAAAGAATACGAAGCTTCTTTGAAGCGCTGAGATTTATTTCATGATGATATGATATGTGGGGTTCAACGTCCCAAAACTACCATATGATTATGCCAGACGCCGTAGTGGAGGGCTCCCGAAATGGTGACCATTTGGGGTTCTTTAACGTGCACTCAAATATGAGCACATGGGCGAGATTTATTTCAGGGAAAAAACTATGGCTCAGCTGGTGTACTGACCGATTGGAACAACGCGAAGCCAAAAACAAGTTTCCTAATTTTCATATTTCAGTGCAAACTTGGTCGGCATCATGGTTTTCCTTCTTTTAAAAGCGCAAAAACTTTCTGGAGATGCTCACGTTATATTTTACGGGACGCGAAGACAATGCTGGTAAGCAGAAATCATGGCACGGATTGTTCATGAGCGGGCGTCCGATGTTCGCAAATCCAAGAGAGTGAAACGCAATCTTTACTCGGCGAAGAACGCTGTTTTTGCTCAGTCAACAGGGTAATACGAAAGAACGCGTCTGTTACCCAGGCAAAGCGCACGGAACGGCTTTCTCCATAGACGCCCATAGATGAGGTGTTACGGTACGCGACCTTCGGCGTTATCGCATCAACAATATCAGGTAGATGAAACACCGACCACGTATGCGACGAAATTTAGGAAAAGGATCATTGGTCTTACGTGCAGTTTGCAATCGCACGTTTTCTTCCAAGCAGTTGGTGTTGGTGAAGACTGGCAGGTCGCCGGTGTCACTTTCAAAATGGCTATAGCGATTAGAGTGCCACTTTCGCTGATGACATCACTAGCGCACAAATTCTCGGTGATTGCATGTGCGGTAAACAAAATATTTGACGACGCACCGCTGTCTTCGTTTTTTCCTGCTCGATAAATACAGTTTTCTTAATGAAAACACACTCATGCTCACTCACAAGTTTCGATGTGAACGTGTTGCAACCGAGCGACGTCATTGTTGTCTACCGAAGCAGGGAAAAGGTGAAAAGGCACCAGAAAGCCAGAAAACTAGAAACAGCAAAGAACAAAAGACCTACACGAGTGACGCTTCCTAATAATAATGCAAACATCCTTGAACGTAGTATTTGCACCTTTCCTTTTTATATTTTTCATTATGCTACGTAGTATACAAAAGTTAGCGTTCGTGGACTACTTGCTGAAGCGTAGTAAAAAATGGCGTGCTTGGGCTTTGTAGCCTTGGCTGTGCTGCCACAGAAAGTTGTCGCCGAGTATAGGTATGTTCGCTAGATGAACGGATGGATGAACATACATTCATACATACATACATGCATACATACATACATACATACATACATACATACATACATACATACATACATACATACATACATACATACATACATACGTACATTCATACATACATACATACATACATACATACATACATACATACATACATACATACATACATACATACATACATACATACATACATACATACATACATACATACATACATACATACATACATACATACATACATACATACATACATACATACAGACGCGGACAGCGGACGGATGATTTACGGTTTCCGGTAAAACCCTCCGATGCTTCGTCCTACTCATCATAATTCACTCCGTGGATATACTGCAATTTTTTGTACATAAGCATACACGGGACATGATGGCAACGGTAACAGTGACGGCTGAAATCCATCGAGAAATTCTTTATAACTGCTATCTAAATAAAATCATTCTAACACTCATTCCAGTCTTGTCATCTTAGTTGTGTTGGTGGCACTTATATATTTTTACTGCTACTGTGATGAGTTACAATGTTATTCTATAGATTGCTACCTAATTATTGCATATAAAACATGTGTAATTCTTCGATTCTTGCCTGCAGTGTTTGACTAAATTTGACCTCAAATTGAACGAGCATTTACTAACTCTCTGCCCTAATTAATACTTGATTTTATGAAATCACCTATATTCTTCATTTTGTTCATATTTGAAAGAACGAGAAAAGGTGGAAGGGAGCGAGATGGTAAGGAGAGGGGACGTGTAATTCAACATTTCCTTATTGAAAGCTTCTTGTTTTTTGACGTCAACAGCGAGCTGCTACAACAAACGCCCACTAGTTCCAGGCGGCGACAGTATAAGTGGATCTGGTGCAGCCATTTAGGCTACAAAATGCCACTCAGAACTAGAATATCAGCACACGGGAAAAATATAAACGTAAAATTTCTTCTTGGGCCTTAATGCAGAGCGAACAGTTCCTGCATGAATTATTCGTTCGTGTCGTAAGCTGATTACCACTCCACTGCCGCGTAGGATAAGCACGTCTCTTAGAGCGGTGCGTTCATACTTGGAGTGTCTTTTCTGGTGTGAATGTGCCTTCACAGAACGCAGGACTCCGTTAGACGCACTTCTTATGTTCCGTTTTATTTGTAAACTTTATTCAGTTATATTAACGGACTGTTACAAGTCTGTTTCTTTTTCTTTTTCCAGCGTCTTAGTAGCTATACGACTTGCTCCAACAGTTTTCTTTAAGAAACAAGTCCTCCAGGTAAAGTGTTTTGCATGAAACGGGTTGTATGATAGAATTAATGTGCGACCTTTTATTCGCGCTTTCAATTTTTCTACAAATTTTCGCAAATGTACACGAGTACTCTAAATATTCTGTTAGTTCACTCCGCTGTGGTATTTATATATTTTTTTACTTCTATATTAGTGAGCGTACGTTAGTTGATTGCAGAGTCAAGAAATAAGATCCAAACGTGTTCACAAATGTGGATCTAAAGGATTCTGGAGACATGGAGCTGTGCCAGTAAGAAGGGTGGTACGTGGTTCCAGAAAAAGTGTATCTTGAGAAACGACGCTATTTGCAAGAGAATTGTTTTAGCGTGAACGTTGATTTACGTCACTTAAAATCACCTTAAATTTTATATTTTTCAGTCTTGTTGCTTATCGAAGAAAGGTGCGAAAGTCCACACATGCTTTGTACAAACTTTACAAAACCTACACTGACACATAAAAAGGCCATGTCAAAGCAGTGATCAAGAAGAAATTATGTATTACTACAAATAATTTCACAGGTATACCATGATACACTATTCGTGGCAAACTACGTGGAGTTGTTTGATATCTGCTTAATTCGTCACAGCCTTCAGGGAGCTGCTCAGCTTGTAAATTCTTACTCAATATAAACAGATTACGTGGTCACTCATAGAAAAAAATCAAGCCGACAAAAATCTTCGCTCACTGGGGCAGCTTCGACTTCCGAAAGCCCAGCTCCTGGTTTCACGGTGAAATATATCAATACACGCTTCGACCGACCTCACAGAAAGAGCTATATAGGTGTTACGCGCAGATGGCTCAATGGTCCACGCGAGAACGAATACGTTGAGCATGCTTTGATTTCGTCCCGCCAACCTCTCTCCTGCCGCTATGTTATTGGGCCAGAACCATGCGACACAGGCTGTAGTGCCAGATATGAAACGAAATGACACCATGTAAAGTCATGTCCCAAAATAAAGAGGAGCTGAATTTAGGGAGGGAATGAAGGGGGGACGGTAATAACATTGTCCTATATTCAGCATGGTGTCATTATAGAGGAGAAGAAATGTAGTGGAAGAATTTTCTGCTAACGAAGCATCTTTTTATGGAGAACGGTAAGCTATGGGTTGCTCGACATACCTGATCAATATTATACGCATGGCTTTAGTCCCACATGCACAGTATAATATATAAAAAGGTAGGGAATAAAAGGATTGAGTATGCAAAAAATTTGTGAGAGCACGAGCTAAAACTTCACTGCTGGGATCGTCATGTTCCGCTGTTAATCGTCGAGTCACGGTGCCTACACTGAAAGTTTGTAAGTACTGAACCTCCAGTATCTGTTAGGCGCACTCCGCGTAGGATGGTTTCAGCCTGCAAACAATTTTCACACCATTACGTTTGCCTCATGGTCAATAGGAGTGGTATCATCACAGTGACAAAAATATGATGACGATTGAGAACTTTCAATGTAACCACGCAAGCTGTACATGGGTGCAGCGTAAAAGTGAAACACTGTCGCCACAGTATATTTCGTGATGGCCAGTCGATGCAGTTTTCATGTGACGAAACTTATTTCACCGGTACGAAAATATTACGCGAGTATATTTCTCTGCTAACCAACTCAGTCACATTTACAAAGAAAACAGTGCATAGTTAAGATTTACATGTAGGATAGATATATTACACCATTTGTAGAAGATCGGGGACAGCCATCTGGCCACACTCACTTGGCTTCGCTGCACTTTGGTTAGAGGAAAGAACGAGCCAAGATAAGATAGCTAATCAACATAATCATCTAGACAGCATAAGGCGGCAGTCGGTGCAATCTGAAACAAAAAGTTATGCATGTTGTTAAGACATCTTCATTCTCTTGTTTGTGATCCAACATGTAACCTATATTTCCAGCATACAGTCGCTAGTTAAGGAAGCAATGACGAATACACAGCCAAATCTCAACACCATTAAAGTGAAGGAGGATGTGGAACCAAATGTTCATATATCTTCATTGCTCTTTATACTTTTGCATTAAGAGAGGTCTACACTGCTCTAGATAAAGAGAACACAAAAGTACTAATTTATTGGCAGATTCTTTGCGAGTTCGTTGTGAGGATTCGAAACCCAACGACAATAATAAAAACACAAATAAAGCGATCATTGCGCATCTCATAGTCTTCAGTTGTTTTTTTTTTCAGCCTCTGTCGTGTCGCAATCCATCCATCCACTTCCTCTACCTCGCTTTTCCCCCAAGTATTTTTTCGAAATGTTTTCGTCGTACTTAAGCACCGCAGTTTGTCAGGCGTTCGATGGTTGCTTCTAATCATGGGGCCAAGTTTTGTATTTACATAGGACACCATTATCGGCCCTCTGCTCTCTACCTGGCTGCGTGAGTTTGTTTTCCGCTGCGTCTTTCCTGCCCAGCACTTTTTGCCGATGGTAAACAAGGCTCACAAAGACATCCAATGTCATTAGTCTGAGTACTTGTCTAAGCTGTCTCTCCCACTGTTTTCATCCTTAGTTGTCTTAGTTATTTTTTTGTTCACTTAAACACTTTATTCATTGATTTTTTTCGCACTCAGCAACAGAAGCTTCTGTAAAATGCGTGCAGCTCAGCATCATTCATTTGCGTTGGCCCTGGCTAATGTCGTGCATCTAAGTCATTCTGTTTGAAGGAGATTGTTCTTTTTTTGCGGATAAATAATCAGTAGTTATCCACAAAGAGGAACATGCATGGCTGTAGGCACCTGGAGTAAAAGTACCCGTGGTGTACTTTCTTGAAGTCAGTTAACGAGTTTTATTATGCTGCTTCGTTCTTGATGCTCTTCTAATTTTTACTTCATATAGACAATCGAAATGCACTCTATGCATCAGTGAGACAATGAGTTCATCGTAAAAAGGTTTACGAGCAATATTTAAAAATAATTTCATTCATTTGCTTTTTCTTTTCGTCATCATTGATTGCCAAGCAGCTCAGTTGTTTACTCTTTCTTGGAGCTTGACATTGTATTTCCGGAATAGTCAAACATCAGGCTTTCTTGATATTAACATACAAATCTTCACTGTCAAGTTTTTCTTGTTTCATTTTTTATGGTGCCCATACTCCTCGTTTCTGATGCAATGCGTATTTATAACAATGTTAACATGGTACAAACCTGCACGTGTTACATTGTCGATGCAACTCTTCAATGTAGGCCCGTGTGCTCAGATTTGGGTGCACGTTAAAAAACCCCAGGTGGCCGACATTTCCGGAGCGCTCCACTACGGCGTCTCTCATAATCATATAGTGGTTTTGGGACGTTAAACCCCACATATCTATCAATGCAACTCTGGAACTCATTACTTCTATCCTCTTATCGACCTTCTTGCGTTTCTGCATTACATTTATATCTTTCTCCCTATTCCTTCCTTTTGTTGTCTTTGTTTTACTTCACTTCATATACTGTTGGCTGGAGTAGGCGAAGCGGTTTAAATAATGCATTCCTAGTTTGCCAGTTGTTGATGCTACAGTAAACTTTTTCGGCAGTGTATCGCGAAGCTCAAAGAGAGATGCCAACGAGAAGAAAAATAAAGTAATTGATTTATATGTGGGGTTTAACGTCCCAAAACCACCATATGATTATGAGAGACGCCGTAGTGGAGGGCTCCAGACATTCCGACCACCTGGGGTTCTTTAACGTGCGCCCAAATCTGAGCACACGGGCCTACAACATTTCCGTCTCCATCGGAAATGCAGCTGCCGCAGAAAAAAGATTAAATTACAATAATTTCATAATTGCTACAAATAAAACGCACTATCCCTACCATTAGTGTTTATGTGATCGCATCTTTTTGTGCTCGTTTATTGACTGCATTTTCTTTTCTTTTTTTTTTCAATCTTTCTCCCACTTTCAGGTTACACATGAATATGCCTCATTGCCGACTTATGTTTTGTCTCCTGGTCATCCTCTTTCTCCGTATAACACTATCTATTAGCTGTTATGAGTAGTGAACCACGCTTTTGTCTTGTGGTCCAACAAGCGAGGAGAGAGAGAGAAACAACATTTATTTACGCATCCGGCGTGCGGGAAGTCACCGGCCACGCAGGGCGCGGGTATTCCCTATCTGAAGACTATGGCTAATAGAGTCCTATATATAGTCCCAGGGCCTAAATCTTGAGGACGTTGTGCTCCGGCTAGGCGTTGAATACTCGGGCTCCTTTGCTCCCGTTGTCCGGGGTGTCGGATCCCTTTCTCTGCTTTGCCAGGGCCTCCTGAAGCCGCTGGATGGCCCTTCGTTGCATCGTTGAGTCTTCGGAGCGTATCCCATGCCAACGCAGGGATCATAGAAGAGTGATAACAAGCTGAAAGGCACAGATCAGCAGCTGCTTGTTTCTGAGCTGTCGTCTACTGACCATGCATTGCGGTGCACACGACATGTTTCCTGGCGCAGACGTCGCAGAAGGCGAGTTCATGCTTTTAGGGTGTGTATATTATCACTGCTTCCACACAAAGATCACTACTGAAAACAGGTATTTCGCTCCGCTCCAAGTAAAGTCATTAGTTGACCCTATCTCTTGTCTATGTCAACTTACACGTTTCATGGTGTTGATTGCACATGGTCATTATTAAACTGCCTCATCTCGACAAGCCCTTCATCTGAATTTTATTTTCTCCATCTGAAGTGTCGTTTTGAAAGATCAGTAGTGACCGGCGTATCGTATTGAGTAGCGAGGCTGTACAATGCCATCATATAAAAAATGGCGTTGCGATCACTGTAATGACTGTCATAACAAGTTCCTGTGCATACGTTGCCGCAGGCGTCGAATTGTGATGACACCAGTGCTTAGTTCAGTGTTTGAGACGACAATGAAATAAACAAATGAATTCTCAACTGTTTGCCGCAATACGGACACGCTGACAAACTAAAACATTGAGGCATCAGAAAGGCCGCTGTCTATTCACTGCTTCAGGCAAAACCATCCGTTATTATTTGATTAGCCTGGACGTTCTGATGAGCTCCTTCCCGCTTGACTGCATCAGTGTAAACAGAATGGTTTCGCCATATGTCTGCTGTGAAATGCTAATGCTAACTTCTCTCTGCTGTGTCGGAGCTAACTTCATACATTACACGAGAAAATGCCTGCAGGGGACGACACCCTAATAGCGCATTTATTTGGGAACGGCCAGTAATGCGTGTACCCTGGAAAGGAAACACAGAACGTATCAAGAGTGGGAGTCTCTGTCATGAGATGTCAAGTTGCAACGGCGTCATACAAATTCGGAAAAAGGCTGGTGCGACAATCAGTTGTACATCTGTGTTTTTACCTGTTTTTGAATAACAAGCACAATCAATACACCTACGGAGCATTCATGGCTGCAACATCTAAGAAAATGTGTCAGGTTGGCGAATGGCGAATGTGATGGCAGAACAGAAAACAAAAATGACAGCTTGTTCTTAGTCATTCGTTAAGCGGAAACAACAAGCAGTTTGCGATCAATCTTCCATCGGTGTAGCCTGAAAGTGAAGCCTGTCTTCGCTTGAGTAGTTGTCTGTTTATTTCAAATTGTGTATGAGACCTTGTACAGTGGTTATTGGTGTTTTTCAGCTATAGAACTTTTGTACGGGAATACACCCACGTTGACGCCTAGTGGTATATCTCCATCCCTACTAAAAAAAGTCCGTGGTGTTGACTTGAATCTTCTGATAGCTGAAGTAGCAAACATACAGCATATATAGGGTGAATCCCGCTCAAAAATGGTATCAACAAGCACGTGTTGTGCACTGGCCTTCAATGTGCACTGGTTAAAAGCGTCGTCTGACGAGACAAACGTGAAGGTGTGCGTTCCCTAGTAATAGGGTAACATACGCCTTTGGTAATTAATGCACGGATTTCAGTACTTCAGGACTGTAAGAGGCCGAGCTCGTAGCTTAGTGAACGGGGCAAGGCGTTTAACGCTACCGTCACACTCACTGCACCCAATAACTTATTGCGCGACAGTCGTCCATCGACGGCATTGCCATGCTGGTGGTGGTGGTGGTGGTGGTGGTGGTGGTGGTGGTGGTGGTGGTGGTGGTGTTGCAGCAGGCGGGGTTAGCCTGGCCTGCATGGCCGGCAGTTGTTCCGCCTGAGCATTTCCTGAATTTGGAAAATGTCACCATGTGTCAGAGAGCCCAGTGTCTCGCAGGAAGACCAACAAATTCGTTGCACGTTTCTCCTAGTTGCCGTGGGTGCTTCAGGAAAGATGACGTCATCAACTGTCCGGTGCCTATGACAGCCTTTTTGCAAGGTGCGGATCATCGCTGCTTTTTGCACGTCAAACTGTGTGCAAAGCCAAATCAAATGTTCAATATCCCAGATGTCACCACAGAAGGCACAGAATGGGGAAGCGTATCTCCCAGTCTTGAATGACCAGGCCGGGGTGTATGCGGAGCCGGTTCTTATGCGGTACAATTGCGTCGCTTCTTTACGAGAAAGTCCATGAATTACACATGCTTGGTGTGGAAACTTGTAGATCGCTTTGAAATGATTGCGTATTACATCTTTGTTGTTCTGGTAAGTCTTGGGAGTTCTTACTTTTGGAAAGGATGTACGTGCTTCGCATGCAAGGGCATCAGCCTTTTCATTGCCCTCAATGCCAACGTGGGATGGGATACACTGGAACTTTATTTTAAAACTCTTGCCATTTAGGTGTTTGATTAGTGCCAGCGATTGCCTGGTGAACTTTTCTTGAGGTAGGCCACGATGCAGTTTTTGTAGCGCCGATTTGGAGTGCGTCAGCACTACAACATCTCGTGCAGAAAAGGATCGCAATTTTCGCAAAGCCGCCGTGATTGCAGCGCTTTCTACCGTTGTGGACGAAACCACGCGATCCAGGCGGCCCGACCATGACACGCCAAGGCAGGGTATGCAAAAAGCCGCTGCGCAGCTATCCGTTTCTGTGCACACTGATCCGTCGGTGTACACTTGTAGGTGGCTGCGGTACATGGTGCTCAAGTGGCCCAGCGCAAGAAAGTTTGCTTCCGCGGCTGGAATGGTGCGCTTCGCTGGTAGATTGGGTACGCTGAAGTTACACACAACATCCACAAAAGACCATGGCGGGTTCATAGGGCGCCGTTCAGGCAGTTTCAAGCCCAAATATTGAAATGTGTTTAGTGCCGCGTTGAAATGTGAGCCAGTTCTTGCTCTTAGACGCCGGAGAAGCGCCGTGCCTGCGAAGACTCACCCAGCCTTGAGAGCTGCGTCAATAAGGCCTGAGACGCCAAAAAGCGGAGCGGAAGAGACTCGGCTTTAATGGTGACCTTCGTGTTTGAAGCCGCCTGAGGGACTCCCATCGCCAAGCGAAGACCCTTTCTGTGCACTGCCTCTAGGCGTTCGAACTGGCTTGGTGATGGTGATATCAGGGGCAGCTGATAAAGAATGCGGCTTGTTATAAGCGCATCATTCAATTTAAGCATGGACATAGGATTGTTGCCCCAATAGATCCCTGCCATGCGACGAAGAGCGTTGGTCCTATGCACTGATGCAGTGACTATACCACCAACCGCACGTCGCCATAATAGCTTGTTGTCGATGGTAATGCCCAGGAAACGGACACTTGTTGCACAACGAACTGAGTGGCCTCGAATATTCAGCGACAGACGGGTTGACTTCCGTCGCGCTCCCGGGAAGAGCATGAAGGCCGATCTTTCCGCTGATAAAGATAGCCCAAGTGTCAACAAGTGACGCTCAATGATTGAAATAGCGCTCTGTGCTATCCGGGCCAAACGTTTGTGCTGGTACCCTGAGACCCAAATGCAGATGCCATCGGCGTATATGGATATTTTAACTGCTTTAGGAGCTAAGTGCTGAGTGTCGGGAAGGCTGGCCATGGCAGCGTTAAAAAGCAAGGGAGATAGAACACTTCCTCGTGGGACGCCGAGAAAAACGCGTCTCTCTTCGCTCGTTACATTTCCAAGCTTAACACGGACACAGCGTTCTCAGAGAAATTCATGTACGAACCGAAGAGCATTTCCCGACACACCCATGGCTTGGAGCCCGTTCACGATGCATGCCTGAAGCACACAATCATATGCCTTGGCAACGTCCATGAAGACTGCGAGTGTCGAGAGTCTGCTGACGTGGTGGTGCTCGATGTGGCTTAATAGGTCCAAAACACTGTCCTGGGCACTCAGTCGTGGGCGAAATCCGGTCATACACGATGGCCATCGTCTTCCTTGTTCAAGGTAACAAGTTAATCTTGTACATATTAATCTTTCCATCAACCTGGGTACGCATGATGTATGAGATACCGGTCGATATGACGCGAGGCTCGCAGGATCCTTTCCGGACTTTATGACTGGCACCACCCATGCTGTCTTCCAAACAAATGGGAACTCTCCCGTGCTTCAGACATGATTAAATATGTCCAAAAGGGCCCTTTTTCGCTCATATGGTAGATTCGTCAGCATTTGATTGCTGATCAAATCGGGACCCACGGCACAGCGTCTTCTTAATTTGCTAAGTGCCATATCCTGCTCTCGAAAGGTGAATTGCGTATCTATCGTGTGAAAAAACTGGGGTGACAGAGGAATCGCCGCTCCTGGTGATCTACCAGATGTGTACACGTCTGCGAAATCCTCTGCAAGGGTTTGCAAATATATCCCTTGTTTCAAAGCGAGTGCTTCGAATGGCCTGTGTGTTCGGATCTTCCCAGAAAGACTATTTGTTACTGCCCATATCTTTGTCAAGGGCGTAAACGTTGATAAACTCTCACAGAAAGTGGCCCATTGATTTTGTCTTATTTTTTTGTATGGCGACAAATCGCAACGTTTATCCTGTTATATTCGGTTTTCGCAGACAGATTTCCTTTTGTTCTCATTACTTTCCGCTCCGCCCGTCTACGTGCTGCGCAGAGGTTCTTCAATTTCAAGTCAGGAGCAGGAAAACGGTCGGGCAGTTTCAGCAACGAAGTTGCTGTTCGCTTGCTTTGCAACATATCCGCGAACAGCTCACCAGTAGATTTGTCCAACGCTTCTCTGTAGGTGTCCCAGCGTGGTACATTGCAGAATTGTCGACCAGCAGTTCGAAATCCTAGGATATTGGTGAAGATGGGGAAATGGTCGGTGCCCATCCTGTCTGGAACCGTGGTCGATGATACCAGAAGGTCCGTGGAGTGAAGTACAAGGTCTATTGCACTCCATGAATCTGGTGGCCTGAAAAATGTAGGTTTGCCATTGTTTGCCACACATAAGTCGGCAGCATCAGCAGCTGCTAGAAGTTCCTTGCCTCGAAAATCTACACTTTTATCTCCCCAGGGTGGATGGTGTGCGTGTAAATCACCACAGATTATTCGAGGAGCGGGACATCGAGTGCAAAGGTCCTTTAGGAAAGTCCCCATGGAGACCTTTTTTTGTGGGCTTATGTACATCGATACCACACTCAGTTTTCGGTTTCCCAGGCACACTTGCACAGCAGCGACTTCCAGTGAGTTGGAACAGAGGTCTTTCACTGGTAAGGCCACATGAGGTATTTCCCGCCTTATGTATATCATTGCGCTTCCATTTGCAAACGACGTTATGCTCGGGTTACCGTGTCGGGTGTACCCTAGGAGCGTCCTTGCATTCGGTAGACCGGCTTCGGAGAGGGCTAGAATCGGTAAAGGAATTTGTAACAACAGTACTGAAAGTTGGGCGAGTTGGTACTTGTTCATGACTTCTTTGCGCAAACACGTACACGCCTCTTTTCCTTGTGTCCGTGTGCGTGTTTGCGCAAAGAAGTCATGAACGGTAAAGGAATGTTGCGCAGGAAATGGTCGAGTTCGCACAGACGTTTTGAAGACCGGCGCGGTTCCATTGCATTATTAAGAGCACTTTTGAAGGATGAAATAGACCAGGTGGGCGAGACATTGCCATTATTCTACTGTGTTTTTATGGAAGCAGAGCAAAGTAACATTGACTCTAGAGCCAGGACTGCTTCCAACATATCCTTCGTTGAACTCGCAGGCATCTTAGCGACGTGTGAACGTAGAGCGGTGAACAGAGCGCGGATAACGTGCTCGAGGTTTTCTTGCTGTTTGCTTCCAGGTGGTACTTGAGGTGGGCTCAGTGCATCAGCGTAGGTGCGCTTGGCGGACTCTTTCGTGATACATGTCTCACCAGCGTTGAGCCCTTGCGTTGACTCAGTACCAGCTCTTGTCAGATTTAGGCGCGGAAAATTTCCTGCGTACTCGTTATGCAAACCGCCATGTTGTGGCGCACCGGATGTCTTCTTTGTGAGCGATGGTTCGTTCACAGTCTTCGGGCCGAGAACAAACGTTTTATTTCTTCGCTGCACAGCTGTTCGTGCTGGACATCGGCCGTAGCTAGCTGGGTGGTCACCGCCACAGTTTGCACGCACACGTTTTTCTTTACTTGTACACGTCTTAAAGTCATGAGGCCCCCCACACCGCTTACACCTTTGTTCCCTACGACAGTGCTTAGCAACATGTCCAAAACTCTGACATTTAAAACAGCGTGGCGGCGTCTCCACGTAGTCTACCAGCTCGTGTCTGGTGAAGCCAAGGTTGATCTTCTCTGGACGTTCCGAATTGGGAGCGAATGTGAGAACCACAGAGTCTGTGCGCCTTGATTCCCACTCGGAGGAGGAGGTTTGGACCCGTCGTATGATTCTTCTTGAGTGGTATACTCCCTGAGGTCTCATGTAGGTTAACAGCTGTTCATCCGAGTACCATTTTGGGACCCCTTTTATAATGCATGGATTTTTCATGTAGCTGTGTGGTACACGGGAAGAGATGGCAAGGCCGCAGATAGTGTTGGTCTCTAGAAGCATATTAGCTTGGTGTTTTGTCTCTATATCCAAGAGCAGGGCTCCCTGTGCTCCGAGTATATGTCAACAGGATTCACTTGCCTCAAGTTAGCTCCTTCGGATGTGGGAGCAATTAACACAGGAATGCCCACCGTCCTGTCTTTGCGATGTCACACAAGGCGGAAACCACCCTCGTTCATGTCTAGATCTGTGAGGTTCGCCCCGTTGTGGTCCCCGACGACAGTTGATTCGTCCTCTGATTCAACGCTGTGTTGTCGCTTGCAGTCAGGTATGCTTGCGCAAACCAGCTGGTGCTTCTGACCTGGTGTCACACCTTGGGAGGTCATGGCGGTGCTCTCCCTGATGCTTGTTTCGTTTCTTAGTTTCTTTAGCACCTTTCGACGCGGCAGGCTGCGCAGCACCCGTCGGTCGCCGATACGGCAGGTATTTTTTCGAGTCGTCCGACGTCTTGAGCAGTGCTGAGCCGTAATATAAATAAAGATAAACGATAAATGCAGGCAGAGCTACTTAGCCAAGCAGCAACAGATTCGTTGTTTCTTATTGTTATTATTATTATTATTATGAGCTTCGTAGTGCCATGCTGAGTTTCTTATTGCAGCAGTTTTATCCATCGGTACAATGACACTCGAGCCATCCTTAATGGTCTTGTAGTAGAAAATTAATGAATCGTAATAAGACGCCCAGCAGTTTAAAAAAATTCTATTGGCTCAGGCTGCCTGTAAGTTATCAATCTACAATTACACTTCCAAAGTGCACGCATGAGTCTAGAAAAACATGCTGACTGCCAATAGGACTGACAGCCATGTTGTGCCTATGGGTACTTTTTGATGTCATTCACTTGGCGAGACCGACACGAGAAAAAGAAACACAAAGTTTTATTTAATGTCACACCTAATTTACATCGTTATGAACATAGCCAATCATAACAAGGATTCACATGCAGGGTTAAGTTGCGTTGTCCCCTGGAATGCAGAAAATGCATAGCGGGTGATAACACAGCAGGGTGTTCAAACCAAGAAAAGGAGACATGGGCTCTTACATTTCATATGGCAATAGCGCTGCTCAAGACTACTGTAAATTATTTCCTGGGTGTTGGAAAGAACCATCAAGTATGTCTGAATGCTACAAACAGTTTTTTTTTTCAGTTACTTCCAGCAGTTTCATTTGTCTCCGATGTAGTCCCTTCATGCATTGAAATCAGGCGTATACATTCATCAACTCCAAGAAGACACTTTTCGTTGCCATAGCTATAAGTCAGTGACAAATGTCCCGTCGTTTTTTGTGCATGAGCCCAGTGCGAGCGGCTGTCATGTACCGAGCCAAATGGTCTATCACGACGGCTTCTGCCCAAAAAATCAGCGTGTCCTGCCGGTCTTAGGCGTTCCTTATATATGTACGTCCTCATTCCCGCATTTCAAGTGGCAAATTAAGACAGAAATGAGAAATGTGAAGATGCATGAATTTAATGAGCTGAACAAAACTTTATGAATGAGTAGCTGCTGTCGCCACTAATTTTAAAATTAGTTTCAAAAGAGCAGCAGGTAAATGGAATGCGTCAGAAGGGCTTCTGGTTGTGACGCATTTTTACTATTTTAATATTTTTGCTTGTCGTTAGTTGTCCTCTCCATACGTATACTGCGACGGTGGAAATAAGCTGCCAACTACTGGATATATGAGCTTCTATGGAACTTACACTACCAGATTACATATGTCTTGTTCTACGCCACGCATATATTCGTTGCACTGCGGCGGCGCTATTCGCTTTATCGCAGCTGTTCGCGATCGGAATCGCTTATTGATGCAGATGTCGTTGTCAGCGTTATATAAAAAGGTCTGTAGTCACCCTATACATGCTGAGTGTTACGTTCTTAAGGTTATATGAACGTCAGCGTACATTTTCTCTGTACGGGGACCTGCGCATTCGTATACACTACGTGGTGAATAGACATTTTTTTAGGTGTGACCATGCATACGATGCTCGTCAGTGATGAACGCACACCACGCCGTGGGAATTTACTCCAACAATTCAAAACTCTCCATTCAGTCATTATACGCGGAATGCGTAAAATGATTGAAGCTGAAGGTTTCAATTTCTGGAGTAAATGCCAACGGTGCGGTTTGCGTGTAATGACTAGCCGCTTATGCAAGTAGCGCACGGAAGCACGGGCTGCAAGTTCTATATGGGCACTACAAAGCTTCATCACATTAGCCTAAATCAACCTTCTAACAGCATCGATGCACCAACAATAACCCATCTCCTACTATTCTCGGGTACAATACCCGGCCTCTATATTTTTAAATCACCGTCCGGCAGAACAGACTGGATCACAAAACTACTGCAGAGCGGTGCTCGGCGCAGTCAAGAACGCAGTTTCAGCTTATCAGGAAACAAATGAGCATGACGCAGCGGGCTTTTGCATTGTCCAAATATATAGTTACACCGCAAGCAGCCAATGGCTGACCGCTTCGCGTGAACTCGATTTCCCCCCTTCGTGGGATTCACAAAATTCCCCCACATTTTATTTTTCCTGCTTTCATTTTTTTTATTCTCACAGCTGACCTCTTCTACCATGTTTGTTTAAAGATAGTATGCGTGAGACAATGAGTTGTGCAGGAAACCCTTTGTTTTATGCTAACAAATGCTCACAACTTTTCGAGGACCACTATAAATGTACGTGGAAAATACCATGGCACTCTTCTCCCTTCATCAAAATTTCTATGTGCACCTCAAAAGAGTAACCTTGTGAATGCGAACATTTAAGCATTTTTAAGATTGTTGTGCTGCATACACCTGCTACTTCACTCAATCCTTTCTATTTAGTTTGCCTTCAACGGGATACAAAAACAACAACAAAACAGCACATTAGTGAGAAGTTTTATAAAAAGCAAGCCATGAAATTCAAAATACACATATGTATTTCTTAATATTTAGTGATGAGCTAGTTGGTGGGCCAAGATTTTCGGAGAAACAGTGCACAGAAGGACACAAAATACGCACTAATAAAGCGATGGCAATGAAAGCGCTGTTTTTTAACAAAAAAAGAACACACACACACACAAAAGCCACACACCACTTGTGTGTTGCGTGTTTTTGTGAGCGCTTGTATTGTGTTTGTCTGTGCGCTGCTTCTATGACGTATCAGTAGGTCTGTGTGACGAAACAAAGAAAGTCCTCTGATAGGATAGTAAAATATTTGATCAAAGCATTCCTGCCAACCGAAAAATATTTTCGAAGTCAATAAGAGCGCCGCAGTCACATATTTCCCGAGAGAGAGAGCAATTCCATGAGCAGACGAATACGCGGTTTTCTTTGAAGTTACGACTCGACTTCCTATCTTCCTTCATCCCCCTTCCTTCCTTCACTACCTGATGCACCATACGATAGGGCTTCTCGAACTGTAAAAATTACCCACCGACTTTATTGCGCAACGTTGTCGGGAAAACTCTTACTTTATTGTGATCCATTTAAAACAATCAAAAAGCGTAAAAGATTCTTTAAACTTGCGTACCAAATGCATGTTATCTAAGCCCATAGCTAATATATATATATATATATATATATATATATATATATATATATATATATTTATATATATATATATATATTTGGGGGGAGCTTGTTGAAGGCTTTGAAAAACCTTTATTTTCACAATTTATTTTCAACAAAACTCCTTGCTCCATTCGAATATAGAGGGGGGGTGGAACGAGTTTTCACCCCCCCTTTTATCCCCCTCCTCCCCCCGCTACAGGTCTGATGGTATCTGAGCATGGGAGCAAGGGGTCGCTTGCGTAACATCACAAGAAGTAAAACTTCTGCTCCGTGCATATTTCGCTGCTGAGATAGCAGCTTTCATCAGTTCATCGGAAGCTACAGAAATCCTTAATGCGAGAGCCGTCACTTGAATAGCGATCAAGTACTGATTTCTATTTTTTCATTGAGAAACCAAGTGGCACGTGCTGCAGGCAGCCTGAGAATAACGACGATGATGTAAAATCAATGATCTCAGGCGCAATCGTGGTGTCTTGCGTAATAGCTTCGGGGCTGTTATTTAACAAGCTGGAGTCCGACGTTGAGCACCAGATACGGCTAGCATTCCGTTTTATGTTGAAGCAACATCTGATGACTCAGTTCGTCCAAAATACCGAGCCGAAAAACACTTATACTACCACTAAACTATTATTTGGGCAAAAGTTTTTAACTCTAAGGCAATGACTGTGGGCGTCTTGCGACCTACGCATTCACTACAGTTGAAATAAGGATGGTAAGAACGAGAATCGAGAAAAGATGGTGAAGTTAACGAGGCTTGCGCCCGATTCGAACACTGTTTTATCACTATATACAGAGCTTCAGAATGAGATCTTGGTTTTCCCATATAAAGCATCAGACATGCATACCTCAACGTGCGGATGAATTAAGCAGCGCAATTCAGGTGATGTTAAGATCTGTCCGCCCGATGCGGATCAGTTGATTTGGTGAATGGCATTTTCTGAAGCGCCGAAAAAGAGCGCGAAAATAGAGAGGGTAATATAAAAAAATTGTTGGTCGCGAGTTTACAAGATCAAAAGAGGCCACGCGTTGTGTGCGTTATCACATTAGTCAGAAGCGTGTCACGTAACACCAACCAGCAGTGCAAGATACTTCGTAGTGACTCGAGCAAACCAAATGCGAACAAGAAATTTAAAAAAATGGAGGAGTTTCGACATGCGATTACACGACAGTACTATCTCGCACGGCCTTATTGCCAAAGATAGGCGTAACAGTATGCATGAGAGACAAAAACAATGGTGAATGTTTTCTGCTCTCAGGAGTACTGTTACGCCGAACATTCACCACCACGCGTGCTGTAGCAAAAAAAATGACACGTTTTTGTAATTCCTCACTTGTCTATTCTTCAATCACACCTGACTGCGTCGAAATCGCCATGTGCTAAGTGAACGCACAGTGCCAAGCCTCTCCGAAAGAGCGAGAGCTTTAGAGTTCGTAAAATAGAAAGAGAGGACACGCTGACTCAATCTTGCGTTGAAGATGAGATTTCAGCCACCGGTAGAACTGGAAAGCTCTCAATATAAAGAAAGCCGCCAGCGTTTTCTGTCTGTGTATTCTTCATGATAGAAACTAATTACCGGAAAGGGGCAGATTTGATTTCGCACCCGTGTGCCAAGTGAAGAAATCTCCATATGTGCGCGTGTGCGGGAACTTATGCGAGCTTTCTTCACCAGTCACTGCTGCGAGCTGCGAAGTGCGCGCAGGATGAGGCTTTGTTACTGTCACATGTTCGTCTCGTTATTTTTACTTTTGGGTTTTTTTCCCACTTCCGCACGCATACCGTAATTGGTCGAGCCAGGCAAAGATATCCTCCGTGCAGAGTGAAATATACCAAGTCTTTTTCTTAGTTTCTATCTTCTGCTTCGTCCATATTCTTGCACATGGAATCGCCATCGGAATGACTTAGTCGTTCGTTAGTGCGAATGGAAGATCCGAGTTTTTTTTTTTTGTTCCCGCGAGGCAAATGCAGGGTTGCTCCAGCTAAGAAACTTTCTCATATACGAACAAACTCTTCCTTTTTTTTCACCTTCTGAAGAACTTCGTTGTACAGATCTCTAATGTACAGGGTCAATTTTTATGAAAGGGAAAACGCGAACGCATGGCCCGTGCACTCCGGCGGCTGCTTGTAGCGCTTTCAAGCGGGAGCGAGCAACCACAGCCTCTATTCTCATCATCTAGGGGCGATCGAAACAACCAGTCATTGGTGATATGGAACCGGTGGCAAGATAGCACCACCTCACCATTCAACGCGAATACACCCGGCATCTTACGTATGCGACCGGTTGTTTTGCTCGGCAATAGACGACAGGATCAGAGGCTGTGGTTGCTATCGCTTCCGCTTGAACGCGCTACAAGCAGCCGCCGAAGCGTGCGGGCCACGCGTTCGCGCGTTCCCTTTCATAAAAAATGACACTGTACTTAACAATGATGTAGGCTTTGTTATGCGATAATGCGAAATGCAAATATTAGCGAAGAACGGCATGATCATGCCATGTCATTTTTTTCGGCCTGATATTTCTTGGGCCAGACTTATCGCAAGGTTATATGGGCTGTAGTGCGAGATAATGAGTTGATCGCAATGTTCCACCACCGCCCTTATTTAAAGGGTCAATCACATGGTCACCGAATAGTTTACGGTTTTCGGCGAAAATTGAAAGTAGAGGATCAAATATGCTTACACATTGTGAAATCTGGACTGTAAAAGATTATTGAAGTCCAAAATTAGCCGCAAACGTTGTTGGCTGTGAACTGCACCCAACGCCAGCACCCGCCATTCGTCATAGCGTGCGTGGTGTCACAAGCTTAAGGAGCAGTGTGGTCGTCTGCTACCAAGCAGTATACCGTACGCGGTCAGTGTGTTTACTGTGTTGCGAGTGTTGCTTGCCGTGTGGTCCGAACGTGTCAGTGTGTAGCAAGTGTTGCGGCGTGCTGCCGGTACCATCGCTTTGTCGTCGGCCCTATCACCACCTCATGACTCAGGCAGTGGGTCATTGAGCTGCAGGAGTGGCGACGACGTCGTGTACGCTGCGCATTTTGACTTCGACCCCATCGCCACCGCCTCTAGCGACGAGAGGAAAGAAGGTAGGGCGATTTCGTTTCGTTTCTTTCTTTCTTTCTTTCTTTCTTTCTTTCTTTCTTTCTTTCTTTCTTTCTTTCTTTCTTTCTTTCTTTCTTTCTTTCTTTCTTTCTTTCTTTCTTTCTTTATTTATTTCTTTCCTCTTTCTTTCTTTCTTTCTTTCTGTGTTTCTTTCTTTCTTTCTTTCTTTATTCACAGCGACCTAAATAGTATAATGTATAGATGTCCACATTTTTAATAGAAGCTTTTACCTATATTTTCAGCCTTCATTGAAAATTCTTGAAGGTATTTGGAAGTTAGGTATTATTATAGATGGTATGTCATGTCCTTGTTCCTTCACTTGTCTGCTTATTGAGAATTCAAACGCAAAATTTCACAAAAAACGAGAAAAGCCATGTCACACCGAGAACAAAAGTTTCAAAATTATTATGGTGTCATGGCAATCCCATGTTTGTAAATTGCGAATTGGTACACTAAGGAGGTTGAAAGTCCACGGCTACAGTTGCCGTATCTGGTTTTCACGCGTCTTTGATGCATTCAAAGTACCCGCTTAACGTTGGACAAGGTTTGAGTCAAATGTCGTCGTGTGTGCGAGAAGAGGAGCTCGACTCGTTCTACTTAAGGCGGTACGAGAGAACCAAGAATGCGTAAAGAATATCGCGTTAAAAGGCAGGTGTTCCCTGCGCTTTCCCCACACGATATGGTGGCGGCACCTAGCCGTTGCCCACCTTGCATTATACAAATTATGTCCTCCGAGATTGCGCACACACGCCACGCGCTCGTTATATTGGAGGTCGTCCTATTCTTTCCCAAAATTACTATGAGATGGCGCGTCAAGTCTCTCGCAGCTAGGGTGCCTCGATGCGCGTGACTTCGAATATCATCGATTTCCACTGTACGTGGGATCTGCCAATTTCTTAACGGATCAACCACCACACTCGTGGTTTGTGAAACTCCTAACCTCTCTATATGCCACAAATGATTGTAAATAATGCCATAAACCTGTTTGCTTTTTAGTATCCCCAACTTGTCAGCGGTCGTTTCCTCCACGCAAATTTGCACCACACTACCACCGGAATCCGGGTCCGACGTAACCCTGGCGTCTCGGCAACTCACGTCAGCGGGGAAGCGTCGGGTAGATCCCGGTCAGCAACACCAGTGACCATAGACCGACAGATATAGGATTTTCGTGGCATGCGCCATGTAAGTATTTCGTCTTTGTGAAACCCTTTCGTCAGGGTTCTCTGTATAGAGGAAACGACAGCGTTATGCTCAGTAAACACACACACACACACACGCTCGCACCCGCGCATACAAAGAAAGACATCCACATACACAAACGCGTACAAGTACAAAGAACAAACTGGCAGCCGCAGAGACGCGCTGAGTTCAGCACCTGCGGCCATATTTTTGCCGGAACATTTTGCAACTTGACAGTTAGGACTGTCGATATTTTGGTACTTTCTTATTTTTCTTCCAGGATAAATGTTTTGCTGACCCGTTCCAGAGAAACGTGCCACACAAATGGCATAGCGTCTCCGAAAGGCATTTTTTGAGGGCTGCTAGAAATGAACTCGCTCAGAAGAACGAGAGTATACCAGTCATGAGCAGTCGATGGGTGGAGAAGGCATTTCGTACGCAGGAATGCAGTGATGTATACGCACGTCCAGGGGGGACACAAATAATATTCAAATAATAAGGGAAGGTCTTGACCTCAGGCGGTGAACGGACGAGGGTCTAAATAATTCAGCTTGTCAGCCGGGGAGCAAGTTTGTATTTCGCAAAAGGTTGATAAGCCATTCTGACGAATTTATCGCATATCGTCATGGGGCCCTCTGGAACGCAGTATTAACCACTCGTGTCGTTACACTATGACGCCTGTGGCAATATGCATGCAGGAATTCGTAATGGCAGAGACTGCAAGAATGTCGTTTAATGATGAAAAACAAAATATCATATTTTTTCTGGTCCGGAAAGGTCATCAAGGTGATAGTTTTGAAGTATAACCCGGAAAAAAGTACACGAAATTATAAGGCAGAGAGAATTTCTATGGACAAATTAGCGACCTTCTTTACGTATGCAGAGGATTGAAAGTGAAGCAATGCTGTTTTTTTTAAACACGTCCCATGCCAAAAACAGACGTTCCACAAGTCTTGGTTGTGCAAATTACGTGCTGTCATTTCAAGTCACATGCCCTATCGTCCGTGTTATGCAAATAACTCACGGTCTCTATGATATGATGGTCTATAGGACTAGGCTATATGGTTGGCCATACTTAACATTTCCAAACAATTCTTCAAGAAGAGTTAGGGAAAGTTCTCACTGAAGTACTCCGAACTGAAGTACTGCGAACGTTTTATGTATATAAAAACATATATAGTGTAAAATCTTTCTTACAGATCTTGCTGTTCCTGCGTTCAGCGACGAATCCAAATGCCCGTTTTTGAGCTTTTTCCGCTCTTGAAGAAACACGAGAAGCAGCAATACCACTTTCGAAGACCAATGCTGGCAGTAATCTTCGACGACTTGCCCGTGAAATCACGTTTTTGCTATGGTGCCCACCAAGCAACGAGACGAGTCGTCAACACCACCTGTCCTCTTTGATGGCTCTCCGCAAGCCCACTGGGCTCGACCGAAGAGACGCCACCCTTCTTCATTGCGTATGGCTAGAGGTGGCATTTACAAAATCTTATTCATTTGTCATAGGAATGGCCAACAACGCTCTCTGTAATGCTTGTCTTTGCGAAGAGACGCTACACCACATCCTGTGCAACTGTCCCTTGTATGACATCCAGAGACAGTCACTTGCGTCTGTTCTTGCGCGCATCGACAACAGCCAAATGTCTGTGGACACTTTTTTTTTTTCAGGTGCCCGAGAGAAGACATTGCTTCAGAAGGCTACAAAAGCTTAGTTGAAGTTCCTACGTGACACGGACTTGAACAAGCAGCTGTAACCGCAATGTCACACACCGCGAAAGACAAGACTGGACTGACTGAGTGTGCGCGCATGTCCTGCCGAATGTGCTGTGTTTATCACTTCCCTCTCTCCTCTCTATCTTTCATCTCCGCCATCCCCCTCCCATGCGCAGGGCAGCAAACCGGCTGCCTATAGGAGGCTGGTTAACCTCCCTGCTGTTCTTTTCCTCCTATTTTCCTTCCTGCCCTAATTACTAGGCGAATGTTTCATTAAAAATATTCTCAAGCATAGGACAGTGCTGGTGTACCGAAGCTGTGCTTTTGTTTGACCTAAATCAATAGGTACTCTAATTCTGTGTACTAATCCCGTTTGACTAAACTGTAGCTGAACGTTCTCAATATGATGTCACCTGTTGGTTCTTCCAACGAGGATATGATGACGTAGTATAGGCGTAGTGTGGGTAGTTTATTGAGTAAACTCACATTATTTTCAGCAGTTATAATTGTTATGCACTTGATTTCTTGGCATCTCAAGGCAAGAAAGTTCGATGATCTCGAACATATTGGCACAAGAGAAAATGATGCGCGTCTTCTTTATTATAGGAGAAACATTTCGAAGTGCGGGAAAAAACTTCAACGTTTCAATTCTCGATGCAACTGCGTGAAAGAGTTTCGCTAGAAACTGGGTATAATTATTTGTGTTCGTTTGTTTGCCCGTTTTAGTACATCGGGGATTTCTCTTCATCAGAGTTTCGTGCACCGATTGCTTCTATAGCCTCCATGGGTTTCAAACGGGATTCCACTTCTTATTATATATCTTAGAAGATGCGCCATCCGAGCTTGAAGCCTGAGACAGGAACTTATAGTAGCGGCTAGTTTTATATTTAATGCATCTTCAGCGAACTGAACTTCTGATGAAGAGAAAACAAAATATTTTTTTTGTTCTATAGAGATGCTTTGTTTTTCGTCTAACCCTCTCTGTCAACGAAGGAGCACATATAATTTTAATCGCATCTGCACGGAGTTGGGACTCGAACAAAATTGAATTTTCTAGCAGATAGGATGGGTAAGATGGTAGAAAATTCCACTACACAAAGCCATGTGGGATGGTAACGGCATTAAAGCGTAAAGAGGCTGTGCGCGTGGGCCACACATATGATGAAGTGAGTGTAACATACGGGCGAACACGGCCCTTGCTATGGTATTTGAGGTTCACATTTCTGTGTAAACGCCTTGACGCCAAGAACTACCATACAGTGGGTGAACGTCCATACAGTGCCTCTTGCTCACTGTATTCCATTCGGTCACTCCTTTAATCCTTTATACGTTTTTTAGAGCTGGGCAGCAAATAACAAATGTGTGGCTAGTTAGTCGCCCTGCTTTTATTTGTATTTTGATTTCTTATAGGCGCTACAAACATGCGTAATAGGCAACAACGTGGTTAAAATATGGCTGCATCGGCATCTAGTGCAGTGACAGAGAAAGGGGTGGGAAGCCAACCACAAAAAAGTACTGTTGTGTTATAGCACAAGGAAATGCAGGGTAAGAAAATAAAACGAGAGAGAGACAAAGCACGCGCAGGATATTAAAATCTACACTGCCGCAGTCGTTACTCCCGGTCCATATAGAAATTGAATAGGTTCTATTTTGGCCCTCTTATACGTTTCATTGGATCTTTACGCTGTCTTGACTTCCTTCTGAAATAACGGGTAATCACTGGCCATTCCTGTCAATAGATTTCCAACTCTGCAATAAAATCATCCAAAAATTTATGTGCATTACAGTAGGTTTTCCGTTTAAGGTTCTTCAAGAATAACACAGTCGTATGCGCAAAGGATTACTGAGTCATGAAACAGTACAGTTGCTTATCGTGAAGGGAAAGCTGCTTGGTGCCGAAAAAACAGCCCTAATTAAGGCGGCATTTAGTCTTGAACATGACAGTGCAATAGTGAAATCATCTTTTCGAAAACAAATTGACAATCTTTAATTACAACAAGCCTCACTTTCAAACCACACTCTGTGCAATTTGACTCCCTTCACTCCCAACCACCTAGCTCCTCTGCACGCGCACGTCCGTGTCGGTGCCGGCCCAGCTGTTTCATCCCCTGAGGCGAATGGGAAACCTACGCCACTCTGCAAGCGTACGATTTCAATTTGCCCTGCCTTAACAATTAGGCGCGGCCTCGTGGTTAGTAATTGTTACATGATAGCTAGCACAGATTGTCAACACATCCTGACAGTGTAAACCTATATCGTCATTTAGGCCTTGTACAAAGTGCCCGAAGGAGAAAGTGGAAGAGGCGAAGGGTTAAATAAAAAGGAGGCTGTTAATTGACAAATGGGTAGGCTTGCTTTAGGTGAGTAGAGCATTGGGCTTCAAGTGAATGAGATTTTTGATAAAGGGTGCGTAGGTACAGGTCTAAATATGAATTCTGAGGTGAGCGCATGACTCTTGCGGAATGCCGATCCATTTTTGAAGTGTGTTCGTTAGGAGAAACTAAATATTTTGCATGGCTCGAAACGCAGAAAAGTAATAAAACGTTGGTGACATGAAACAAAATCATGGCACGAAATTGAAAGGTGGAGAAACCTGAAACGACGACGTATCTGGAAATTCAAATCCTCTAGGTCTGCTCCCCGGAGGCACTAATCTTCAAACTTCGGAAACGAATCCGTAGAACTTGAGGGGTGTGGATAAGACAAGAAATTGGGAAGGTATTAAGATAAAAAATAAATAAAACAGCTGAAGTGGAAATAGAAGTCACGATGCAATGAAGTGTATTACAAAAAAAAATACGGGAAATAAGTGTCCCGGATAGCGAAAGAGAAATGCTGCTACAAAAAAACCTCTTCTACTGATATAATACTGATCGTCTTACGTAGTATCTATAGATTCCAGCAGCACGTGACATATAGCAAAACGTGATTAAGTTAAGCAATGATACACTACATTTTCTAATCGACTGAAATACAATTTCAGAACAATACACAAGTTAACTTCATGACTGAAAGTTCCTGTATATTTTTCCATTATATATGGAATACTTTCAGTGAACTTCAATAAAGCTAAAAAGAAAAAAAAAACTTGCCATGCTTTTGTCGGCATTGAAAGTATTAACTCTCACTCTATTGCAGAATTGCAAAAAATTGACGCCTACATGAATCCCTACTGACTTTCATGACATGGCGTTCTGTACCTAAAGCACATGAGCGAAAGTGTGTTGACAAATCTCTCGAATGTCCTCTACAAGATTGCACTATTGTGTTTGTATCAATAAATACATTTGGGTATGACTAACATGGACATGACGCTCTCATTGTTGGTAACGTGTCAAAGCGAAGAGCCATTCATTTCCTCTTTCGGACAATCGAACAATTAATCTTGCAGAAAAGACATTTGTGGATTTCAAATATCGCCTCTGAGCATGTAGTGTTCACCGGGAGTACTTCCCAAAGCTATTTTAGAGCTTCAATCATCGTTGCCGACATTTCTCTTTTTTTATTTTTGTTGCTGAAAAGAGATGGGATACAAGAACTATTAGGAATTTCAAGGGCCTTTTTTGTCATCGGTAGCATTCGTGGCTGTTTGAAAAAGTAAACAAGTATTAGATTAAAAATGACATAAGGGGTTTTACTTTCCGAGACCACAATATAATTATGAAAGACGTCGTAAAGAAGGGCTCCGAAAATTTCGACCAATTGTTCTTCTTAAACGTGTACTCACAATGCATTTAGTTGAACTGAACTTTTATTGTTTCATCACAATACAATGTGACGGAGGAGAAAGGGAAAGTGATTTAAATGGCTTGAGGTAGCCCTTCGCCCCCGTACAAAAACAACAGCTCAGTTTCAGACATCTTCTTAACATTTTGACACTTCAAAACTTACACTAACACTTCAAAACTTTTACTGAAACATGACACTTAACAGTGAGACTGTTAGTTTGCTATTATGTGAAGTCAAACAATTCACCAAACAGCCTAAGTTACGAAAAATAATATAAAACAGATAATTTTACTTTTCGAAGTTTACAGAATATTAATAATCATTGGGTTTAACGTCTCACGAGGGTTTCAGGTTTTGTTCCTGCTGACGGCAAGACCTTTTCGTCTACTTTTCTATCTTCACATTTCCATTACAATTTCTACTAATAACGTCCCCTAAAGCTTTTATTGGCCTCATTGTTGGTTGGTTCTTAATAATATTGTGTGTAACGAAGAAAATGAGAACAAAAGTTTACGCTTCTTTTCGCTAAGTGTCTGTCCATTCATCACGCGGTAACACGGGTTCCCAGTAGTTGATAAAAAAAAACATAACGCCACGCTGAGCAAACTGCTCGTTCCAACGCTCACGAGTTCACAAGAAGTCGGCAATTTGTTATAAAAAATAGGGGCCACCATCATTACCTTGGGGGCACCACTTGAACGCCTTGGAAAGTCCCCTTTTGGCATTTCAATTCGCCGCCACCACCCTCTATTCGAGCCAGCTCTCTGCAAACTTTTTCAATCCTACGTTGAACATTTTGTGCCGTCTCCTAACTCTTTATCCATCGTTCTTGACCATATACCCTGAAATGTTTCCGCAGAGCACTCCTCAGTGCCAAACTTTAAGGGTTTCTCTTTGATTAAAAAATCTTAGAAGTTACCGAAGGCTTGCGTCCTTTTCATCTCGCCGAGCTCTTTCTTTCCACTAATGATGGTCGGTACAGGGCATCTCATTAAGATTCTTAGAATCTCCACGAAAAATGAAATATTGTAAAACCATAGTAGTCTTTTTCACGAACATAAAAAAATGTCATCAAGAAGTGACTTCCTTTTCAGTGTAGTTAATGCGGATGGCGGGTTAGTGGGGCTGACTTTTGTAATGCAAAGTATCTGCAAGCATTTCAATTCTTGTGTAAGATGCTTGATCTATACGGAGTGAAGCATAGCTAGGGCTATACTTACTTTAATGACATGGTTCATAGTTCTCCAGTGTATCATTTTCTTAGTTCATTTGAAGGTCGCCACATTTGAAGGAACATTGTCCTCATTTAGAAAAGTTCACGTACTTGATTCAACAAGCCCACGCTGTGAAACGCTAGTTGTAGGGAACGAGAGAACGGCAACGAATAACGTGTAATGAATCGCACCCTTCGTTGCTCTGTAATTTCTCAGTTTTTTGTGCTTGGTATTCTTTATCGATCTTCTTTTCTTTGCATCTGTAAGCAATCACTGTATTGTGTGCCCAAAATATGGAAACTTTTCGAGAGAGCTTTAAATCAGCGCAGAACAGTGGTTAAGGCGTTGCGTGTTATTATACGCTCGTCGCTTCAGGTAGCGCTATGTAAATATTATATTTATGTATGTCATTAGCTCTAAATTAGTGTAGCTCTTGTTTTAAATATAAAATTTCTAACACTACATGCAGCATGCATTCACCAGAACTCTGTAGTAGCATTAATCTATTGGTTAATAATCTAAGACTATATATACTCAAATAACAATGCTGTAACAAGTGAGTTATAAACGCTAACTGGCATCAGGCATAGCTTTTACCCAACAAAATTTATTTAGCTAAATTAGCAATGCCCTAATCTCTTTGAAAAAATTCGTAGAAATAATTAACAAAGTTGTTCGTGGGACATCATACTTAACAATTGAATACGTCCAGTGGTGTGAGTACATGTAGCACCAATTGCGTGCTATTGAACATAACAAATGCCGATAATTGAACTAACGAACAAACAAAGAATAGATAATCAGTTAGGCATTATAATGCGCGACTGTAATGCATTTATAGGGTGAAAGTTTACATACATTAGATTGTTTATGCACTCAGCCACATCTGAATTCATGAACTGGTAATTACGTTCAGCGTGGAAGCACGAAGCTCCGCTGAGTAAGGGCACCTTGGTATGTCTTCTGTATTCACGACTTTTATATGGCTAGATACACTGTTATTTTGCGTCTTCCTGATCTATGCTACTGGCAGTGCATCTGAAAGTCAGATTAGTTTAAGTGTATGGGTGCATAAATTTGCGCTAATCGACATTGATTAAGCTTCATGTATATGCAGCCAGCATAATCGCAGGCACCACGCGCTTGACTGGCATAGGATGTAAATCGGTTCAATTTCAGGTCTGGTTCCGACAAACCATTCTATACGAGTCTCCCGTCTGGTAGAACTATTTCTTGGTTGTCGCAAATATCGCTCGATGGTTGTTGCTGTCTTGCATTTATTTAAACAGTGGACGAAATATAGATTACAGTTGGAGTAGGAGGAGGAGCAATTACTGGTAAGCAAGCTGCGCGAAAAAAGATACAGAAAGTATGCTAAGATAATTTAAAATGGTCTGGCTGTGCCTTTGTGTGGCCTCCATTACGCGCCCGAAATACGCTTAAAATCAAACGAAGCCTATTTCTGAAGGAGGAGTCATTTTACAAGATAAATAATGTCGGCTCAGGACCGAGGGTTGGCTGAAGCCCCCAGGAAACACACAAGAGGCAGAACGAAACAAGAACCTTTACTGCTGAGAGTCCCAACTCAATTGCCTCGGCTTGCTGTCAGTGGCCGCTAAGCAAGTGACGCGATCGCACACGTAGACATCCTTCTCTTTTTTACCCCAGTCAGAGTGCTCACAGCCACCGAGCGCTCCCAGAATCAAAAGCTGGTTAAAGAGCTCTATCTCGTGATTGAACGTGCCGGGCTACTATTGGACTTACTTTAAAAACAATAAAAGCCGGCAGTGGACATGCTCCGACAGGGATAGCTAAGAGGTGAGAAACTTATTGGCTGTTATTGGTCAGCCTTCTTTCATCTGTTATCAACTGCATGATGCCTGGCAAGCAAGTTAAAAAAACTTTGCAGTGCTATAGCGTTTTCAGGGTACGACTCACGTAATTCAATATATACTCGGGTCCTAGTGTGGACTAGATAGTCTATTGATGTGGCTAATACGTAGCAAAAAAGCCAGAAGCGGCACTTCGCATATCTTGAAGATACATGAACTTGACTTGAGTAATGTACCAGTGAATGTTTACGAGGTGGCGGAGTTCACTGCGGACTCCGTCGCAGCCTGCGTGCTGAAAGTGATTATCTTCGAACAGGTCTGTGACCATGGCTGATATAATTTTAACTGCGGTCACTATATTTCAATAGATGAAATGCTAGAGGCCCGGTTTTTTAGATTTCGGTGGACTCTTGAACACCCCCTTAAGGCGGAATTTATGGAGCCCTCCACTGTAGCATCTCTCGTATTCATATCATGAACTTCCAGCGTAAATCTAAGCCTATATTATTACTAATTTCTATGCTATGTGTTTTCGAGTATTAACTCTTGAATCGTAAATAGGGTATACGCTACGCTTGCCTATCATATGCACATTCCCAACAAGAACAACGCCGAGTAGTGCCTCTTGCGTAAGAAACAGCCGCTAACCGAGTCTCCGCCTGGGAGTCATGCGTTCTTTGTAAGATATATATGCATGCAGGTATAGTCGCATCGATTCCCATATTTCGCGGAGACAGCGATCGCGAGTATAGCAGCCCTAAAGCGCACGAAGGTGAATGAATGCTTAACGATCACGCAGGATAGAAGTCACACACGTGTCACTCACTGTTTTACCCACAGCCAAAATCACAAGTGACAGTCATAATTAGTTCAGGCAAAGCAACCTCGTGCATGGCGCCTACGTGCCTAACATTTCTTATTGAAATGACGTAGTTACCGTATACATTAAGTACGTTGTACGATATGCACTTTAGTAAAACAGATCTTTCTCTTATCAATAGCTGCAGATAAGTCTATTCAATGGTTTACGTTTGATTAGTTTTTTATTTATTAAAAAAATTCTTACAATTTGCCTTGAGGGACATGACTAAAGGCTGAGTAACTGCCTGATTAGTTCGTGCCACCCTGGCAGCAAAGCTAAGAAGCATACCAACAAGCATGCCCTAGTACGCATTGATATGCTATGGTTCCAAGATTAAACATAATCATTAGTTGAGTGGATAAGAATATAAACACAGCTGTCTTTAGAGTAGTATCAGCCCGACAAGTTCAGTCATAATCAACTTCTAGTGAAATGAAATAGTAAAAAGCTTCTCGCCACTATTCTGAGTGAACTGAACAAAAATGTAAACACTCACTATAATGCTGGGAATATCATAAATGAGGGCTCACAAGGTGAGTTAGTACTAAACAGAAATGACATGACTGGGCACGGTTATGTGCAACAGGTGAAACCAGTAAATGTTCACTGAAAAAAATATATCTAAAAGAAACAGGCATTATCTGCTGACTCAAACGTGCATGAACAGAAATGTAATAGGTAGTCACGTACCATGATGAACAAGGTGTACGGAAATACAAGGCATATGTGTTCATAACATTTCAAGCATGAAAGGAAATCATCGCTTTCTTCTGCTAAAAGTGCTCTCGTTATTATTTAAAATTATCTGACAGATTTTCTATTCTGCATCAGTTAAAGAGTGGTTGGGTGTTGGTTTAGGATGTCTGGCATGCGCGAGCTTAACCTGTGGTCACCGTAGTTTATGTGTGTTTTAAGTTTGTATGTTAAGCTCTTAGGTAGTTCGTACGGCGTTTGTTTGAAATAACATGTATCCAAGAATAGAGGTATATTTACCCTATACTAGTGTAGTATCTCTAGACATAGCTTGTGTCTGTGTAAATGATCGATAGACAATATTTTGTAGCTTTTGAAATTTGTTGGAGTACTTTCGTAGAGTACACTCTAAGCCGAAAAGGACCAAAGTGGGGTATGCCATTGGTCCTTTAGGGGTCTAAATGCGCTGCCACAGATTTTGAACCAATTTTGGACTAACTGCGGGAGTAACTGCAAGGGCTCAACTGTTACCCCATGCACTTACTCCACTTGGTTTAACTGTTGGCCCCAGTAGAATGCTCCAGCGCGACTAACAGTTGAACCGTCTGGACCAATGGCAAAAAAAATGGCGACACTACGTTTGTGCAGTATATTTTATGTTTATTGCAATTTAATCAGCACTGAAGATCATAGTATGTTATTCATGCAACACACACACACACACACATACACACGCACTATTATTTCAAAGTAAAACACCGCAAACACTGACTGCCCGCGCTGTACTACAGAGAACAGACTCTCGAGTATATATAGCACAGTATTTTAACCTCCCATCTAGTGCCAGTGGGCGACTTTTACTCGGCTTAAGAAAACAATAAATACTGACACCGTAACGCGAAAATTTACACGGGCTTATTCGTAGCACCGATGCGCATCGATCTTTTAATATGGATCTATCTAATCTTCAACATGCCTCCAGCCCGAGAATATGAATTATCAGCTGGTATTCGATCATGTCGGCCGAACCAGCGTTCGCAGTGCTGGCGCACGAGTCCGCAAACACAAACATAGCAGCGGTGCTTGTGCGGGAAAGCCGGCGAAGCAGCCGCAGGCGCCCCGCCGATGCCATACCGTGTCGGCTTGCCGACGGCGTCGCTAGGCTTACGACGAGTACGGCTAAACGACCGCCTGCGATCGCAACATGCGGCTCGCGTGGAATTTTCGTCGTCGTTATTTTATAGTCACAAATGAACAATAGGTAAGTGCCCCATGTTCCCTGTGTCTTACGGAGTGATGTAGATATCTGCACACTTACAGCGACGAGACCGTTCGCAGGCACGGTTCTTTCATCGTGCTGGTAAGGCACAACCTGTGTACCGCTGGCCGCACGATTAGTCGTATCCGCGATCGCCTGTCTACACGTTGGATTTTTGATAACGATTGTCGCATGGATAAAAAGACATAAGTTTGCCTGAGCTACTATTTTTGTGAACTTGTACGCGACGTTTCCTTCGCTTGTGCCGGCAATGCACTCACACCGGCAGCCCGCTTGATACTGATGACGTACGAAGCCTACTTTTCCTATATATCGCTTTGAACTTGTGGTCACTGTGTGGGTACACGACCGCTGATGAACAGCTTACCTTTATTGGCATTGTCAGTGTTCACCGTAGTTCGAACTTATTCAGCACATTAAAGCGAGTTAGTTCTCGGCATTGCCTGTGTTTGCGGAGACTTTCACTTGGCTTCGGCTCGCCCGTGCCGGCATGATGGAAACGCGAGGGTACTTGCTGTGTGCCCTGACAGCGTGTTGTACTACTTTCCTCTAATAACATCTTCTATTCGTTTCATAGTGCTTCACTTTCACAGTGGCGTATAGCCTATTTAACTTGTTTTCATGATCGCCGACCACGCCGAGCATTGCAGTGCAGCATCGACAGGAGGCGATCGCGGCGCAGTTGCCCTCCCCGTTGGTCCCTTCATTGCCGGGCGTTTGCGCAAGACACGCATTGTCACACATTTAGACCCTGTTGGACGAACCGTTCGTCTATTGGTTTAACGACTGCAGTTAGTCCAACTTTGCCGAATTTCGGCTTAGAGTGTAGAGTGCTATATATAGTTTACGTGTGTTTTAAGTTTGTATGTTAAGCTCTTAGGTAGTTCGTACGTAAATACGTTTGGGCTTTCAATATATTCATGCACCTAATGCGAATTATTCGGTAGATTTATGATGCAATTTTGCAAAATTTTTGATTTTGATTGTTAAGACGGCTGTGTATTGACCCTTGCTGAAAGAGTAGGAAAGCGTTATGCCGCTCTAGGTGGCACTTGTCAGCCTTCTTTCTTCTTATTTCCTTTGTGTCTTTGCATGTGTTTTTGTGTAACCAAATCAAATATTAATCTCGATAGAAAACTCTTGGTGCTGATTAGCCACGCAGCCAGTATGTACAAATTTCACTGTGTTATCAAATTTTGTTGTCTTCCCTTCTCTTGCCCTTTTGTTTAGCGAAAAAATATCCCAAGCTGGATTATGAAAAACGAACTATAATTGCGTAAGGTAAAAAAAACACGTATCTTATAGTATACTAGTCAAGGCGAAATACGCTTCAGAGAAATTAATCTAAGTGCAAATATAAAAAAGCTATTTTTGTTCAAAAGCCTACCGCATAACTCGTGTCGCGTCAGCACTGGCTAATTTCAACTAGTGTTGAAGTTCGCAAACAACTTTGAAAACAATGTGTTGAAATATGTTGTACACGTATGTTACAAAGCCTCCAAATAATTCCGTGAAATTCTTTGCAAGCTACCGTAATTTCCCTACAGTTACAGAAACTTTCCTGTAACTTTTCGTTCTAGTTCGCAATAATTACAGCAATATTTAGTAATATCACCATAGATACTAGCCTGGTTTCTTACCTGGCTTGCTACTGCAAGTGCCTAGTTATGTCCATGCTGTATATGTGTTACAATTATAACACATATACAGAGAAATGATACGTGCAGTCACACAAATACGTATTTACTCTCACGAGCGAGTAATAACATTCCATTATGGTGCGTACTGCATCGTACTTGAAAAAACCACCAGCGTTTTCGCGTGGCGTATCGCACAGGTGGTCAAGCCATGGAGGTGCTGCAGCTCCGTGTTCAGGCGGCGTGTTCTAGCTGTTTCTTTTCACCAGATTAGGCAAGGAGCGTGATACGAAAAGCCGGTATATCTATCACATTCTAAATTTCATTAAAAAAACAAATGTATAGTCGGGCAAACCTTTAGCTATCATGCGTAAGTGGGAGTATTTTCTGTGTATCTTTGCAATACGACCTAGTTAGGTTTCAATTAAATTAAGGACAAGTGCATGCCCATAAAGCACATGCACACAATACAATACAATTTTTTTAACTTTGTTTCATAATATGACCCTTACAGACAAAAATGTGGCTACCGTGCACAATCGCTAAAGTTTTGGCAGACTCTACAACTTTGTTGTAGGCACTTGTGCTCAGTTGTAGGCCCGTGTGGTCAGATTTGGGTGCACGTTAAAGAACTCCAGGTGGTAGAAATTTCCGTAGTCCTCCACTACGGCGTCTCTCATAATCATATGGTGGTTTTGGGACGTTAAACACCACAAATCATAATATCACGCAAAGGTGGCTACCGCGCACAATCGCTAAAGTTTTGGCAGACTCTACAACTTTATAAATGTGGAGGGCAAGGATGAAAGAGCAAAAACTCTAGTGAAGAGAGCGATGCAGTTTTCAATAAAAAAGAAAAGAAAGTTAAGGAAGCCTCGCATTTAAGATACCGATAAGCGTGAAGGAAGTTCGGAGCTTCTCTGTTTCTCTTCGGCTTTCTCAGTCGTCTATCCTATATTTATTTATTTCTCTCTTTGTCACATGTTTTGCGTTTCTTGTCTTCCTTTATTTTTATTTGTATATTTTTTCATGTTGGTCTATCTATTTAGCTTCATAATTTAATACATCTTAGTTTTTTTCCGCTTCGCCAACTGCACTACTAGTTTTTTTTTTTTTTTGCTGATAATGTTAAGTGATCCCCATCAAGGCTCTCGAAGAACAAGAGCAAGAAGAATTCTCCTTAGCATGAACGCACGCTCGATGCGTTACACAAAAAGCGTTACACCAAGCGACCACAGCATACTACAGCATACGACAACGCAGCGCAGCATTCAACTGCTGAACTACCTAACGTGACCCACACTTGAAAAAAAAAATCACAACATATCCATGGAGTGAATGATGATGAGTGGGGCGAAGCGTTTGTCAGCCCATTCGTGCTTCCGTTCATCCATGCGACCATCCGTGCGTCCATCCATGCATCCATCCATCTGCCCATGCGTCCGTTCGCGCATACATCCGTCCGTACGTCCGTGCGTCTGTCCATCTGTCCATCCGTCTTTCAGTCTGTCTGTCCGTCAGTCCATGCGTCTCTCAGTGCGTCGATCTAACGAACACTCCAAGTACCGCCATCTCCCATCTCGCATCTGCCGTGGCACATACCCACTCTAGAGCGGGGATGTGCCACCATACTACTCCATACATAGGGAGGAGTGACAGACCCACGCCCTAAGGAGCTTCGCCGCCAAAAATTATGTGCGTTTATGATGCGTTGTCTCCAGTTTTCTTGAATATGGACCAACCAGCCCATATAAGCTCTCTACTGTAATTCGATTTCGCTTAGTTCTTCAGGTGTTAATCCTGGTGAATGAAAATGAACCTCCGGTATTCGAGGAGAGATCGTCAAAATGTAAGAACCATTGCGAACGAAGGAAGAACTCTAACAGGAAACCCAAGATTTAAGGTAAGAATTATCAAGAATAACTGTAGCTGACAACAAAAGAAGCGTTTCTTGAAGTAAGAAAATCAGCGAAAAAAAAAAGGAACAGGCGAAAGCGAACAGGCCTAATTGTAAAACTGCGTTTTCCCCCTGCACCAGCGGCGAGTCGTGACTGATTTATTGTCGGGTTTTTCACGACAAAGCGGAAGACAAATAAAAAAAGGCCCTGTGAAAAGTGGTAGAGGTGTGATAAGGCCTCCTGTTTTCGCGTTGAGGTTTAGATCTATTGTTTTGCTTCTGTGCCTCTCTAATTAATAGCGTGCTTTGGAGGCAGAGTTAGTAAAACGAAACTGCAAGGCAACAGCTCCAGCTGTAGCTTTGAAGGAGAAAAGACCACTTGCGCACGTTACAGCGACAACACGTGTTTCAAAGGTCTTTAATCCCATTAATAACCAGTGTGTTCAAAACATACAATCATTAGAGTGAAGCGCATAAAAACACTGTGCGTTGTTCTTGACTAATTGATAATTTACAAACTTTATATATTCAGACATGGGTTTTTTAGGAAAGGAGCGGCAATGAAGCGCCATTGTACGCCTTGATATAAAGTTTCAAAAGTGTGCTCAATACGTCACTTGGCTTTGTATCCTTTCATAGTTTTTTTGGCTAATTGGTGTAGGCTACCTAAATATTGCCATAATCACTCTGGTAAAATTGCTAATTTCGTCGTTCGTTTTTCATGAAAAAAAGACTGTTTCAGTGTGCCATTTGTCCCTGATCAGCCCTTCCACTCCATGGCTTCCATCACCGTCACTGCAGAAGGTATCGTGAACCTCATTCACAGTCTTAAGGTCACTACTTCATTAAGCATTGATAACATTAATTCTCAGATAAATAATTCTCAGATATCTACAGTCACTTTCTGTGTCTCCTCTTTAAACAGTCTCTGTCATCCGGTGAGTTGCCTAAAGTTTGGGTGATCGGCAAGGTCGTCCCCGTAGTCAAGTCTTGTGACAGGCACTCGCCCCGTAATTATCAACCCATTTCACTAACATGCATAACCTGCAAACGACTTGAACCTGTTAGAGCTTCTGATAACAATATAACGACCCTGCATCGAATAAATTTTCTGTCCTAATAATCATGACTTCAGGAAAGGCTACTCATGAGACACTAAGTTTTTTTTTAAGTCACCACTGAACTTTAATATGAACAGCAACGATCGATGATTGTTATGTTGGGTTTAACGTTCCAAGACCAACATATGTACATGAGAGACGCCATAGCGGAGAGATTCACAAATTTCGACCATCTGTGGTGCTTTAACGTGCACCGAAATATGAGCACGTGGGCCTACAGCATTTTCGCCTCCTTCGAAAATGTAGCCACTGAAGCCGGGAATAATATGAACAGTAACAATCAAACCAATTGTCCCTTTCCCTATTTCGCTAAAGCTTTAGATACTTTCCCACATTGTCATTTAATCTCTAAATTGTGTTCTCCCTGTATGAATTCATCAACGCCGTCTTGGATACCAAACTTCTTGTCTTCCCGTAAGCCATTGACTTCATCTAACATTTGTGATGTCACGTCTCGTGTTCCCCAAGGCAGTGTACTGAGTCCATTACTCTTTTTAATATACTATAACGACTTGCCCGCTAACCCTTAATCCTCAGTTAGGTTGTTCGTGAATGATCGCGTCATCTACCGCAACATTCTCTCTGTTGATGATCATTACGTTCTCCGAAATGACCTTAGTCTAACCTCCAGGTCACGCGAAACTTGGCAGATGTTCCTTAACGCTTCTAAATGCAAGTTAATTTCCTTCACTAGAAAGCGTTTGAACTCATCCTTTTTCTCTATACTATTTAAAATGCGGTTTTTTCAGCCACACCATCGTACAAATATCTGTCTGTTCATCATTCATCAGATTTATCTTAGAATACGCCCGTAGTAGCTGTCTTTTCAGAAACCTCCCAGTCTCTCGGCTATTTGTGCAGAAACTTGCATCATGCTGCTTCTAACATACGCGAATTATCATATCTAACTCATGTTCACCTGCAACTAGAGTACGCATCACCCATATGGTCACCGCATCAAGATTACCTAGTCCGTTTGTTTGAAGCTGTCCAGATTAGGGCAGCGAAATTCATCGGGTAAATACGACTATCACTCAAGCATCACCTTAATAAAAAAAACAAGATCTTGCATTTATGTCACAGGATCGACGCCGTATTGTTGCCCTTTTGTGTTCATTTCATAGGTAACATCTTCACTTTTAAATCCCAGTTTGCCAATTCATCATCCTCTGCGCATATCCCGACGCATTCACAACGCACGTAGTTTCATGCACATTCATGGTCACACACAGGCATATAACTCAACAGAGTCATCGCCATTAGCTCGAGCAATAGCACAATGGAACAGCCTTCGAGATCAGATTGTATGCGTCTCTAATGGTAAAACTTTCAGTGATAACCTGATTTTGTTGCGTTTTACTATTGTAGAACTTTGTTATACTTTGCTGTTTGTCAATTGCATTTTTTGTTTTCTTGTTATTTGTTTATTAATGCCTTTGTTTTGTTGCAATATAAGAAGTTATGCCCCCTTGCTCAATGTCATTTATTGTGCCTGTAAGGTATCTTGAATAAATAAATAAATAAATAAATAAATAAATAAAACCAAAAATGGCACAGAAATGAATGTATTCAAGCAATGTAGTCAATTGTCAAACAACAAAAGTGACAATAGCTTTCTAATAGGCCTACACTTTCTTGTGCTGCCTGTTTGTGTTGGCGCAAACCATTGACAGGCAGTCCTATCGTGCATCGAATGAAATCGCTGTTCAGCTATATTGAGGTGGTAATACTAAACTACTCTAAAATATTATCATCGAACGCCAGAAGAAGAAGAAAGAAGACTGCAGCCTGGAGCGAGCGTATGCTACTTCACTTCTTCTAATAAACCGTATTCGGTCGAAGCAGTCCATGGTCTCGATCGTCTTCATAATGGTGCCGTGAACCAGGATACTACCTCCTCGCCGGCAAGAAAGGTAAATCTGCCACGGAGCAGCAGAGAAGAAAACGGTGGAGGAGCAGAGGATCGACCAGGATCGAGCGACGAGACCATGGTGGACTGTACGAGCATCATGACGAACGAATGACAAGTAAGGAGTCATTTTTAACCACCTAAATATGAGAAAAGAAGTGATAACGAAGAAAAGGAAAGCGCTTCGCTCCCAGATCACACAACTGATTAACACAGCCGAGCAGCACTATAATGATGGAGCTAACCGGGAGCAGCTGCTTACAACGCAGGCGCAGATTAAAGGAATAAGCGACAGTCTCAAGAGTGTGGACGAGAAAATGGAAAAGGTTTTGACAGAAGACAATTCCGAAGCTCAATTCGAGAGTGTCATAGAGTACGACATGAAATTAACGACGACCTTGTCTGCGATAAAACTCAGACTTTGACGGCCTGCGCAATCTGATTTCAAACAATAAGGCAAGGCAGGTGACGCCATAAAGTACAGGACAAGAAGCAACAGAACTAGTTAAGCTACCAAAGCGTGAAATGGTAAAGCCTGCACGGCCTGCACAATCGGATTCAAACGATAGAACAAGGCAGTTGACACCATCAAGAACAGGGCAAGAGGCAACGGAACTAGTTGAGCTACTAAAGCGTGAAATGGTAAAGTTCGGGGGAAAAGATGTGAAGTGGAACCAATTTTGGGCTCTGTATGAGTCGGCAGTCCACCTGAGACCGAAAATGAGCAAGGGACAGAAGTTCAATTACTTGTTAGCATCGCTAACCGGAAAATCGGCGGCTGCTTTTGAAGGACTTCAGTACTCAGCAGAGAAAAATTATGACGACGCAATCAAAATACTGCAAAAAACGTTCGGCAATCACGTACATTCTATTGAGATGCACATGAACGAGCTTTTGAGTTTTAAGAAAGTGAGGTCTGCTCAAGATACCGATGGCCTAAATAGGCTAGTACGGAGACTACAAGTTTATATATTGGCCCTCAAGTCCCTAAAAGTGGAAACCGAGAGCTATGCGCCGATGTTGTTACCAGTATTAAAAAAAAACAATTCCACCAAAATTATCGGTGCAGTTCAAATCAAAAGAGGCTATGAAAAACAGCTCAGCTTCAGAACACGGCGAGCAAAGCAACCCAGAAGGAAAAGCGTGCGAGGAAAAGCTGGACAGGCTTACGTTATTCTTAAAAGAGCTCGCTGCTTTTCGTGGAGAAACACAACGTGAACAAAAGAGGATAACTGCAAAAACAAGACAGAACGGCCGACAGATACGCACAACTTCAAGCCTCTATAGCTTAGCAGACAGGATATGCTTATTCTGCAAGCACAAAACCCATTCAACCGAAAACTCTCGTTGGAGCATTCCAACGGATGAAAAGAAAGCTATGCTTACCGAAAATAGAGCAAGCTTGAGATGCACGCGACCAAACCACACTGCACGCATTTGCAAAGCCCAAGTGAAATGCAAACAATGCAAGGGACGACATGCCACGTCAGTGTGTAGGACTGTGATGCCGAAAACAAGGGCAGAGCTGGTCTCAACAGCGCAAGCTGAAGTGACGACGTCTACGCTTCACCCAACTGAAAATATCAAGCATAAGTTTGTGCTTTTGCAGACGGCAGTAGCATGCGTAGAAGGAGAAACATGGGGCCAAATATGCCATTCGCTATTAGACAGCGGAAGTCAACGTTTATTTATTGAAGCGAGATTAGCGAAAGAAATAGGTGCGAAGGTGTTGCGACAGGAAAGGCTGACGATTGGTTCATTTGGAGGAGACGGAAAGGTCAAGCAAATAAGCGTGGTGCAAGTGACTATAGTATCGCGAGAAACAAGAACGACAACAGTGATTGAAGAGTTACAAGCCGATGTTATCTCGCACAGTTGTATACCCACTCCAAGTCAGAAACTCAATGAGAAAATGAAACAGCTAAAGGTGCAAGTGGCGAATCACCGGACCGAGACGACGGCAGCAGATTCTGTAAGACTACTGATCGGCTCAGACTATTATTAGGAATTCTTTGCTGGTAGAACTCGAACAATCGAGGACCCACTGATCGATGTTGAAACTATACTGCGATGGGTACTGCAAAGGCCGTCAGAGCAAAGCAAGACAAAACTAACACATAATAAATCATTCATGATTCTGATGGTTGAAGCTGTGGAGACAGAACTCAATCAAAAGCTACAAAAGTTTTGGAGCTTGGAGTCAATGGGAATCACAAGCAATAGTTTGGATAACACAGGAAATGAAGTGGTCGAAGAATTCGAAATCAATATTGTACAACAGAACGGTCGCTATCAAGTCAGCCTGCCATGGAAACATGACGTAAACTTGGAAAGTAACAAGGAAAATGTGATAAATATACTACAGCAACTGACTGAAAGGCTGCCGAAAAATGAAGACATGCTGCATCACTACGACAAAGCTATATCAGAGTATATGGCATTAGGAGTCGCAGAGGAGGTCCAAGAGCCATCACAACAGCAAAATGCACTTTGCTACTACATGCCACATTATGCGATCATTAGAGAAGACGAAGCCACACCAAAGGTTCGAGTAGTGTTCGACGCCTCATCACATTCTCGAAAAGGCATGTCTTTAAACGATAACCTAGAGGCAGGACCCAATTTGAACGAGGACATGCTATCGCTGCTCATTAATTTCCGAAAAGAAAAGGTGGCATTGGTAGGAGATGTTGAAAAGGCATTTATACAAACTTCTTTACACCAAGAGAATAGAGATGCAATGAGATTTCTGTGGTGGAAGGATGACGCTGAGGGAAGGTTAATGAATTAAGTGTAAACATGGCGCATGAAAAGAGTAACGTTCGGAACAACACCAAGCACGTTTATGCTGGCAGCTACAATTAAACATCATTTGAAACAAGTGGAAGACCGGTTTCCTGATACGACAAGGACACTGCAAAAAGCGATCTACGTGAATGATGTCATTCTGGGAGCCGCAACGCTTGATGAAGCAGTCAAGTTGTACAAGGAGGCAAAACAAGTGTTCAGAGAGGCAGCGATGAATTTGAGAAAATGGACATCCAATTAAGAGCATATAAACAAAATAACAGATGAAAACGAAAGGCGCGATTCTCACATGGAGATTCGATCTAGAGGATTTACAATGCTTCTGGGCTTGATATGGAAACACTCAAAGGATATGATTTCCTTCCCTGTTGAAAACTGTGAATCATTAACAAATACAACGTACTTGATAAAAAGGGCCGTGTTACAAGCCACAGTGAATATATTTGACCAGCTCGGTTTGGTGTCGCTGTTCACAGTACGCGCGAAACGAGGACTGAAGAGACTGTGGAAACCGAACGCCACGTGGGACGACCAGCTCCGTAAAGTATAATGCGACAAATTGAAGAACCTCATGCCTGAAGCGGAGTACTTTCGAGTTCTAGAAATCCCACGATGCTAAGCAAGCAAGAATCAACCAGTACAAGCATACAATCTGCATGTCTTTGCTGACGCGAGCCCATCAGCATACGGAGCGGCATCGTACTTAATAGCAGTATACTACGATGGAAGCAAAGAATCAAGGCTGATAACAACGAAAAGCCGCGAAGGTCCAACTAAAGAGCTGAAATTGGCGTGACTTGAACTGATGGCAGTGGTGGTAGCATCAAGATTATGCGAATACATCAAAGGTCACTTCAACAAAAGATTTTAGGAAATGCACTGCTGGACGGACTCGATGGTTGTGCTTCCCTGGATCAAGGGAACAAGCAAAAGGGATTCGTTTGTTGCCAACAAAATCTCAGAAATTAGAGAAAAAACTCCCAAGCATGTTCCCCGAGGGTGGACATGGTTAAGTGCGAATACACGGGGTGATGCTATGAGGGGTATTTATTAATTCGCACTATTATATTTATTATTCACACTATGGTGCCTTTATGGTGTAATGGTTCCTGGGAATCGCAATTTGATCACCCGGGGGAGTTTACGTTAACCCACTGGCGAATGTAAACGGATTTTAACTTTACTCCCCCTCACGACCCGCTCTCGATGGGAGACTGAGAGGGAAGGCGGGCGCGCGAAAGAGAAGGGTGCGCGCGCAGCTGCAGCGAGCGAGGAGAGCGGAGGAGCGAGCGAAGGGGGAAAAGGGTATAGGGCGCGTTACTAACACCGATATCAGCGTCGCGTCCGTGGCTTATTCGGTAGAGCGTCGCGCTGCGGCCCGCCAAGTCCTCTTTCTTTTAAAGATAGAGAGAAGACTGCGGACGCCGCCGACGGCGGTGGATGGTTTGGGGTCGCTTATAAAGTGTATTCACACTTAAAGCACTTCAAGCAAGCTGGTCATTCGTTCAAAGTGACGACAACCCTGCTGACCTACTTACACGAGGAATAAGCGCAAAGGCATTGATAACATCAAAGTTATGGTGGAACGATTCCGAATGGATAACATCACTGGATAAGAACTCCGCAAGCATAATTGGCACGAATACAGATAGGAAGACCAGAATAAAACACAATGTCACCAATGCATGGGAAGAGCCGAAATTGAGCCAATCTTGGAAATTGAAAGGTATTCATCATACGGACAGCTTATAAGAGTGACAGCATGGGTGTTCAGATTCATAGACAACACAAAATGGAAAAATCACAAAGGGCCGTCATCAGGGAAAGAGGTAACAAATGCAAAGAAATATTGTATAAGACAGACCCAAATATCGCTGAGACAAACAAAGGGCGAGGCCTATTCAAACACTAAATCATTTGAAATTATTGGACACCAAGTCTACTATGATGACGATGGAACCATCAGACCGAACGATTGCAGTGCAGCCAAGAATTCAACAAGCACTTTATAGTAATTCCAAAGGACGGGCATTTCACGGAACTGCTAATACGTCACGTGCATAAATGGTATTACACGGTGGAGTTCAAGTGACGCTAGCGCAACTTCGAACTAGTATCTGGATATTGCAGGGTAGACAAGCAGTGAAAAGTGTTCTGAACAGATGTGTCATATGCAAGTGGCATAACTCCAGACCGGCGACTCTAAACATACCTCCACTCCTGGCCGACAGAGTCCCCGAAGCTATAGCCATTCAAAGTTACAAGAGTTGACTTCACAAGACCTCTTTACGCAAAGGAGAAGTGTCAGATTGTGAAGCAATTTATTTATTTATTTATTTGTTTATTTATTTATTGATTTATTCCTTCATTTATTTATACTGTTAGCCCCAGTGGGGCCATTAAAGAGTGGTAGACAACAAAAGAAATAACACTAACAAAACTTCTCAGCCCGATACAAAGACACATTTTCGTAGACAAATCCAAGAGCAAATTTGAGCACAAATACATACCATTTGCACGTAGTGGCAAGCTATAGCGACAACAAAGACAAGCAACACGTATTCAACAACCAAGGTCTCATCGGCCATGCACACCATCCCTGCATACAATATGTACTGATATTCACCTGCGCGGTAACGAGAGAAGTACACTTGGAGGTTACCAACAATTCGTCATCGTCAAGTTTTCTGCAAGCATTTTGACGATTTAAAGCTCAACGGGGAATGCCAGGAGTAATCTACACGGACAACGCCAAAACATTTATTAAAACTGAAAAAGAAATCAACAGATTGCCCGAAACCATTAAACACGAGGTCTTAAAGGATTACTGCAGTGGCAAACAAATTCAGTGGAAAACGATAGCCGACTGCAAGCCGTGGTGGGGAGGATTTTACGGGCGCCTCACAATAAGCCTAACGATGTCGATGCGAAAGATAAAATCGAAAAGTAGAGCTTCGATAGAGGAGTTACGCACTATTGTAGCAGAAGTTGAAGGAGCATTCAACAATCGACCGTTGACTTACGTGTATAGAGAACGTAACGAGCCAATGCCATTAACGCCGGCAGACATTATAGGCGGATGGCGGCAGCTTCAAGATGGAAAAACAAGACTGTACAACGGTGACGTTCAAGACGCATGGCGAAGCAGATGCAAACTCATTCGAGCTTGGTGGAAAAGAGGGCATCAAGAATACATCAAGGAAATAGGAGCTACGGTCAAAGCCAAGGCGCGGCAAGCAAAACCACTCTCACAGGGTGACATGGTGTTGGTTGAAGACAAGGTTCCAAGAAGATTTTGAAAAATGTGCCGGATTTAAAACTCTGCCCTGGGTGAGACGGAATAACAAGAGCTTGTCTCCTTTGCACAGGCAGAAAATAACTTCTAAGAAGATCTGTGAACCACATATGCCCCATGGAGGGTTGTGTCAAATAGCCTGCAAGAGCTATCCTATTTTAGCTTAGGCGGGCGGGAGCCTATAAAATATCATCATTGAACACCAGAAGAAGAAGAAAGAAGACTGCTGCCTGGAGCGAGCACGTGCTACTTCACTTTTTCTAATAAACCGTATTTGTTCGAAGCAGTCCCTCGTCTCGATCATCTTCATAACTACTTACTACTTTCAAGTGAGATGCGGCGTCTACGACAGCCTATATATATATATATATATATATATATATATATATATATATATATATATATATATATATATATATATATATATATATATATATATATATATATATATATATATATAAGCGTAGAGCCTGGGCTGCGTATGAGGACCTGGATAGAGAGTAGTGAAGCTCAAGTCCCTGTGTCGATGTGTATGTGACCTGGTCGAGAAACCTCCTTGCGAAACACTCATTAGCGAGCCAGAAAAAAGTTAAGAACAATCACTTTTCTCGCTTCTCCCACTGATTTCCAGTGCCGGTCATCACTAGCATACCTTGCCTTTCGAAATGCTAGAAGAACCAAGCTCTAGCTTCTAACGTTTCGAAGTGTTCGTAAATCTCGCGGTTTGGAAAACAGAGGTAGCTTTCAGCGAATTTCTCAAAAAAGACCAGCAAGTTGTTACCGCTCATCAATCTCTTGAGATGTCTTGTGCACCCAAAGTGCTCCAGAATGATGAATGTTCTTAGGACACTGCTCTCAGCTCATTTGTTATCACCATGGTTAGAGTACTGAAATATTGAACTGATGACAGCTAGGAAAGCTGCAATATTGCAGTGGATTAGCAGAAGATTCAAGTCACGAATGTCACAAAAGAACCCGGCCTAAAGACCTATTGCATTTTTTTCGTGTGCGTCTTTTTCCGCGTACCCTGCTCACTTTCTTAATCTTATTCTCTTTCTTGTGTATACTTTAACTTGGCTTACCCAACTGGAGTCTCGTTTGGTTAGCCACTCGCTTTTATGGGTGAAGCTCCTTGGGGTATGAGTAGTTCCTTCTAAATATTAGTATGCTGTAGTAGTAGCCATTATAGTTAGCTAGAATGGCTACTACTACAAAGTGAAATTTATGTCATCTCTTTTCCTATTGGACTGCATTAGACCCCATCATTTCAAGACGAGCGCTAAACACTCCCACGCACATACACCAACAGCTAGCTCAAAATGATCTATGAGAACCGTGACGCCACCAAAGAAGGTGAAAAAACATAAGCAGTATGAGGCTGCGCTAATTATCGAGGAAGGGCCGAGGTAGCTTCACTGAGCACAAAGACAGAGAGGTGCACGGTTATCGTATTACAGAGCGCACCTTCGATTCCACCTCCATCTTCGGCGTCCTCTGGGCGAGATCTGTTTGCACGAATCTATATCTGGATTTTCCCATTGGCAATACTGATGGATAAAAGGCTCTGGGGGAAAACAAGAAAAATTGATAACAAATACGAAGTTGGAGATCATGCTAACGGTGAGATGGAAAGTTTCGTAGTTTTTTCCTCCACAAGAATTGGGTTGGTAGCCAACCACTGTGATGTTTCACTCATCTCCAACTGCTGTTTTTTGAACGGCGTATTCGCTCAGCCTCCGCAGCTTGGCTTAGACACTAAAAATAGTAACCAGTGCCACGCCACACTTGCTGCGGTAGGATCTATAATGCAACTCCAGTGGCAGCGTGTGTTTTCTAATGCCTTGTATGACCAGGCTAAAGAAGATTATATACCTGCCGCTTATTTTCTTTACGTATTATTTCTGAATTCTCAGATTTTCCTTGCTTTTTCTTGACTTTGAGACATCCCATGAACTGCGTAGGGCACATGTAAATGATAGCGCAAAAAATACATCAGTATATCGATTTATTTCAAGAACTAAAAAACCCTCTGGTACGAAACGCCAACTGCACCACATTCGCATGATATTGCCACGTTCCATTTCCCAAGTTTTTGTTATCGTCCCAAAACACCACACGATTCTCAGCGCAAACCGCGCCTGCAGTTTTCGAGAGGGTTCCGGACTGTAGTAGATCATTTCGATAAGATCACGCCCACTGTGCGAATGGTACAGATTGTTCTGAAACGTACGCCGCCGCCAGCAATAGCGCCAGAACATTCGACGGCGGGAGTATAAATGCCGACGCGCTTCGCCGCTTGTCAGTTGTTGATCGAAGGCCGACGCTCCGTTCGCCGCTATCAGTCTGAGACTGCTATCTGTGCGAGACTGCTGCTGTAATTGGACTTTCTGTTTACCGGGCACAGGTTCACCCAAATAAACAGTTAAATCCCAACAAGAAGTCTCCTGTCTTCGGCCACGTCACGACCCCGTGACATTTGGTGGAGGTGCTGCTTCGTTCATGTACCGGACGCCCCCGTCAAGCCGTGAACCCAGCCCACGTCGCGGAGAAGACACCGACGCCAACCAGGAGCAGCGAACAAGCCGCCGACAGCAAGGGCTACCACCGGAGTACGGGCTTCTACACGACAAGCCGCGGAAGACCAAGGCCATGACTGCGACTGCAGCGACAATGACAACCGCAGCGTCCCAGCCCACGATGGTCATGCATCAACCCAGGGAACCACCAATTTTCCATGGGTCATCGTTCGAAGACCCGGAGTCCTGGCTAGAGACATACGACCGTGTGGCCGCCCTCAACCACTGGGACCATGACGAAAAGCTGCGTCGTGTGTTCTTCTATTTAGAAGACACCGCAAGGACCTGGCTCGAAAATCGGGAGTCCACGCTCCGAACGTGGGATGTTTTCTGCGGCGCATTCCTGCAAACGTTCGCGAGCGTCGCTCGAAAAGAGAGGGCCGCTGCTTTATTAGAGACCCGGGTTCAGCTACCAAATGAAAATGTCGCCATTTTCACAGAAGAAATGACCCGACTATTCCGTCACGCTGACCCAGACATGCCTGAGGAGAAAAAAGTTCGTTTCCTCATGCGAAGGGTCAAACAGGAGCTCTTCGCGGGGCTGATAAGAAACCCACCGAAAACCGTCCAAGAATTTGTAGCCGAAGCGACCACTATTGAAAAGACCCTGGACATGCGCACCAGACAGTATAATCGTCGCCTGACTGCAGACTGCGCTGCTGCTCAAGCCAGTAACTCCGGAGACCTGCGTGAAACGATCCGAGCGATCGTGCGGGAAGAGCTGCGCAAGCTGTTGCCTTCGGCGCAGCCTCAAGTGGATTCGATCGCCGACATTGTGCGAGAAGAAGTTCGGCAATCGCTTCAAATTCCCCACGCACCGCTGCCCGAGCCGGAAGCTATGAGCTACGCCGCTGCACTGCGCCACAACGCTCCTCCCCGTCCATGCCAAAACGCCGCCCCATCGCACTTCCGTCGACAGACGCCACCGCCGCCACCACCCCCACCGACGTCATACCGTTCGCCAGCGGCCCAGCGCAGTGCACCGAGCAAGACTGACGTCTGGCGCACCCCTGACCATCGCCCGCTCTGCTACCACTGCGGCGAGGCCGGACACACATACCGCCGTTGCCAGTACCGACAGATGGGATTGCGTGGCTTCGCCGTCAATGCACCGCGCCCACAGCCAGGAGAACGACCACGTGACATCGCCGACTACCTGACAGGAACTCGGTGGACACCACGAAGCCCTTCGCGTTCGCCGTCGCCCAGCCGCCGCACGTCACCGCACCACCGACAGTACTCTGGCCCAACGCGGGGCCGGTCTCCTAGCCCATATCCGGGAACTAAGGGCAGCAACCGGTGGAGGTGCGGTTGCTGTGCGACGAACTACCGAAGATCCTCCGACGACGACGACGCCGCGACGGAGCTTTCCGAACACAACGCCAACCAGGCAAAGCCCTGACGGCGAAAACTCACTTACCGAAGGTGGCCTGACGACGCAACATGGAAGCAGCGGAACAAGCCGACGCAGCCGTGACCCGACGCCACGCCCTAACTGTAATGCGAGACGGCGAATTAGCGACCTCGACGTTCTTATCGACGGCCGCAGTGTGACCGCTCTCGTCGATACTGGAGCCGACTATTCTGTCATCAGTGGGTCGTTCGCCGCGAAGTTAAAGAAAGTTAGGACAGCTTGGAAAGGCCCTGAAATCCGCACAGCCGGAGGTCATCTCGTAACGCCTGCAGGAATCTGCACAGCGAGAGTCACCATTAACGGCCGTATTTATCCTACAGACTTCGTAGTCCTACAGCGTTGCTCGAGAGATGTCATCCATGGCATGGACTTCTTATGCCTCCATGGTGCTGTCATCAACCTAAAAACAAAGTCGATAACGTTATCCACAGAAGAAGCACTACCGCCGCGCACGCCGTCTGGACACCATGCCTTGAATGTGCTGGAAGAACAAGTCACCATTCCGCCTCACTCAAGCGTCATTATTTCAGTCGGCGCTCCTGAATCACCTGACTTCGAAGGCGTCGTTGAAGGCAGTCAGCATCTGTTGGTCACCCGAAATATTTGCGTCGCAAGAGGAATTGCAGAGTTGCGGGGAGGCAAAGCAACGGTTATGCTCACAAATTTCAGCAATCAGTACAAACATGTGAATAAAGGAACAACGGTCGCATACATCGAAGAAATTATCGAAGCCACCAGTGCTTTCGCCCTCGCCGATTCTGCGGAACCTGCTCAGAGGAACCAAGCCCCTCCCATAGCTTTCGACGTCAATCCCAGACTTCCGAACGATAAGCAAGAAAAGCTCAACGCCCTGCTCCTGCAATACGAAGATTGCTTTTCGTCGTCATCGAAAATTCGGCAGACCCCAATCACGAAACATCGCATCATAACCGAAGAAAATGCCAGACCACTCCGTCAGAGTCCGTACAGGGTTTCGACGCGAGAAAGTGAGGCCATCAAGAGACAAGTTGATGAAATGCTGCGGGATGACATTATCCAGCCGTCCAAGAGCCCATGGGCACCCCCGTGGTGTTAGTGAAGAAAAAGGATGGGACCCTACGTTTCTGCGTCGATTATTGCCGCCTGAACAAAATCACAAGAAAGGACGTGTATCCTCTCCCACGAATAGACGACGCACTTGATCGGCTTCATAACGCCAAGTACTTTTCGTCAATGGACCTCAAGACTGGCTATTGGCAAATCGAAGTCGACGAAAGAGACCGAGAGAAGACGGCGTTTATAACACCGGACGGCCTCTTGGAGTTTAAGGTGATGCCCTTCGGCCTTTGCTCAGCGCCTGCAACTTTTCAACGCGTTATGGATACAGTACTGGCAGGATTGAAGTGGCAGACCTGCCTTGTGTACTTGGACGACGTCGTCGTGTTTTCCTCGAGTTTCGACGAGCATCTTCGGCGCCTTGAAGCTGTACTTCAAGCCATCAAGACTTCCGGACTCACACTGAAGCCAGAAAAGTGCAGATTTGCGTACGAAGAGCTCTTGTTTCTGGGGCACGTTATCAGCAAGTCTGGAGTTCGTCCTGATCCATGGAAAACAGCCGCCATCGCCGAATTTCCGCCGCCCACTGACAAGAAAGCCGTGCGCCGATTTCTGGGCCTGTGCGCCTATTATAGGCGGTTCGTGAAAAACTTCGCCCGCATCGCCGATCCTCTCACTAACCTTACCAAGGCCGACGTGGAGTTCAAGTGGGAAACGCCACAGGAACACGCTTTCCAGGAGCTTAAACATCGACTCCAGACGCCTCCGTTACTTGCCCATTTCGACGAATTCGCCGAGACAGAAATACATACTGACGCAAGCAGCGTAGGTCTTGGCGCCGTTCTTGTGCAGAGGGCTGACGGACTTGAAAGGGTTATTAGTTACGCCAGCCGATCGCTATCCAAAGCAGAAGCAAATTATTCCACAACAGAAAAGGAGTGCCTCGCCATCATCTGGGCTACGTCAAAATTTCGGCCATACCTCTACGGCAGGCCCTTCAAAGTTGTGATCGACCACCACGCCTTGTGTTGGCTAGCCACTTTGAAGGACCCTTCAGGTCGCCTCGCACAATGGAGCCTGAGACTTCAAGAATATGACATTACTGTCATTTACAAGTCTGGCAAAAAACACTCCGACGCCGACTGTCTCTCTCGTGCGCCTGTCGACCAACCGCTACCCGACGACCCGGATGACGACTACTTCTTGGGAACGATAACTACCGACGACTTCGCTGAACGACAGCGGGCCGACCCGGAACTTAAGGCCCTAATAGAATACCTCGAAGGCAGGACCGCCGAAGTCCCGAAGGTATTCAAGCGCGCACTTGCGCCGTTTTTTCTACGAAACGGCCTTCTACAAAAGAAAAAGTTTTCACCGCTTCGGGCTAAGTATCTCCTTGTGGTGCCTTCATCTCTGCGACCAGAACTCCTGCAGGCCCTGCACGACGATCCGACGGCAGGGCACCTCGGTGTTTCTCGCACGCTCGCGAGGATACAAGAAAGGTACTACTGGCCGCGTCTTACCACCGACGTCACTCGTTATGTGAGGACATGCCGGGACTGTCAGCGACGCAAGACACCGCCGACAAGGCCAGCGGGACTTCTGCAGCCAATTGATCCACCTTGCCGACCTTTCCAGCAGATTGGTATGGACCTACTGGGGCCGTTCCCGACGCCGGCTTTCGGAAACAAGTGGATCGTGGTAGCTACCGACTACCTCACCCGCTACGCCGAGACAAAAGCCCTGCCAAAAGGCAGTGCATCCGAGGTAGCTAAGTTCTTCGTCGAAAATATCGTCCTACGTGACGGCGCCCCGGAGGTCCTTATCACCGACAGAGGAACGGCATTCACTGCCGACTTAACTCAAGCGATCTTGGCAAACAGCCAAACAAACCACCGCCGGACGACAGCGTACCACCCACAGACCAACGGCCTCACCGAGCGGCTGAACAAGACGATCGCCGACATGCTGTCAATGTACGTCGATGTCGAACACAAGACGTGGGATGCCATTCTTCCGTATGTGACCTTCGCATACAACACGGCGGTGCAGGAGACGACGCAGATATCTCCATACAAATTGGTTTACGGAAGGAGCCCGGCAACGACGCTCGATGCCATGTTACCCAACGTCACCGACGAAGAAAACCTCGATGTGAGCGAGTACCTTCATCGCGCCGAAGAAGCCCGACAACTTGCGCGGCTCCGTATCAAGAATCAACAGACGACCGACAGCCACCGTTACAACCTTCGACGACGCTTCGTGGAATACCAGCCCGGTGAACGTGTTTGGGTGTGGACGCCGATACGCCGACGTGGACTAAGTGAAAAGCTTCTGCGACGGTACTTCGGACCGTACAGGGTGGTTCGACGTCTCGGCCCACTTGATTACGAGGTTGTCCCCGACGGCATCACGAACTCTCAACGACGCCGATCGCGACCTGAATTCGTCCATGTCGCACGCCTCAAGCCGTTTCATGCGCGTTAACAAACTGAAACAGTGTTTTTTTGTATTATTGTTGTATCGTGATTTATTCATTGTACTTTCTTGCATTATTATTATACCTTCATCTTTAGTTAAAGCATCGAGACGATGCCTTTTTCAGAGGGGGGCAATGCCACGTTCCATTTCCCAAGTTTTTGTTATCGTCCCAAAACACCACACGATTCTCAGCGCAAACCGCGCCTGCAGTTTTCGAGAGGGTTCCGGACTGTAGTAGATCATTTCGACAAGATAACGCCCTCTGTGCGAATGGTACAGATTGTTCTGAAACGTATGCCGCCACCAGCAATAGCGCTAGAACATTCGACGGCGGGAGTATAAATGCCGACGCGCTTCGCCGCTTGTCAGTTGTTGATCGAAGGCCGACGCTCCGTTCGCCGCTATCAGTCTGAGACTGCTATCTGTGCGAGACTGCTGCTGTAACTGGACTTTCTGTTTACCGGGCACAGGTTCGCCCAAATAAACAGTTAAATCCCAACAAGAAGTCTCCTGTCTTCGGCCACGCACGACCCCGTGACAATATTTTTAGTTTAGAGAGGGGGAAAGGAAGCCAAGCCAGCAGTCAATACTTCAGTTTTCTATTTCCCCGACGCAGTGAACCTATCGGCTGCTATAGCACATGGTGCACGCTTTCTTCCTTATTTCATTCGTTGTTCTACCTCACAAAATAATATGACTATCAGAGAGCAGGCTCTGATCTATGTGTCTTATGCATGGTGTTTTTTAAGCAATGCAGATTTCATATAAAAATTTCATTATAGGCATGCTTCAGTCGCTTTTGCACGCACTCACCCTGTGCTGAGGCGGCCATGCCATGCCGCAACTAAATTGAAATTGACGAGACTGCTTAACAAAATCACTAAATAAATTTCTATTGCTTGACTCGAAGGCCATTGTTTTTAGAAAGTTGTAGTACGTGCTGATTTATCCCATGCTCAGTTTTTAGAATGTGCTAAAGTTACTCGCAATTTGAGATATTCTGCAATAAATATCATACGCAAAATCAAAACTAATCGCACCCGGCACACGCACGCACGCACGTTTTCGCGTGCGTCTGTACAGCCAAACTAGGGCCAAACTAGGGCAGCCCTACTCTTCGTCATGCGCGATTCGTCGCAAGAGTTTACATTAGGTTTGACGTACTTCCGTCACGGATATGACACTGTAAAATAAATCCTAGTATACTGTAAAAAAATCCAGAAAACAAACTTCTGCAGCGAGGTGTCGAACTAGGGACCTTTCAGTCCTCAGTGCGTGGCGCTATCTATCGATGACGAAGCGTAATTGTCAAGGGTACCAACTGCAAACAATTTACATACACAATGTACCATTGTCAGTCCTCAGAGCTCAGCAACTACAGTGCGTTTTCATCATCAGTAGCAAAATGGGCGCAATCACTCAGAAAGTCGTTGCCCCGGGCCACTTCGTGCGCTGATCCCCGATCTCAATGTACATCATATTCGTGTGAGGCAGAACTAAAGCAATCGTGGAATCGAACCGACTTCTCGTTGCCCAGTCTCGACTCCAGGCCAAGGGCCTAATAGGGAATGAAGCCGCAAACACGGCGGCCCGAGCACTCGTTCACCGGGCGTCCCGTTTAGATCCTGAGCATATCTGCAACCCGAAGGCTTATGTCTGCTCACATTCAAAGATATTACGACCTATTACAGGGATCAGGATCGTCAGTACCCAACTCCAGCAAAGGGGCTGGGGAAGGCTAATGAACGCATGTGGCTGAGATGTGGTGGCAGTAGAAAATTTATTAATAACTACGGCATATTTGTGGCCTGGGCTTAGGCCGCCCCCGAGGAGGACCGTCAACACTGTCCCCTCGCCGCCTCGCGGGCTTTCTTGATGGACCAGTGCTGAGACTTTTCACTAGTACTTTATTGTGACCGGCAATCATGGCACATTTCGATTCTTCCGTCACTGGCAAGTGCCAATTCTGTGGGCAGGTGACTGATACCTACGGCATCGTTTGGGTTTGCCAGCCCGAACTCGGCTCTTCCCCCGAACCTCACCACAACCCGAGAGGAGTGGGGGACGACTCTGCTCGGTTGCTCGGAAATTCAGACCCAAAGGGCCCTGGTCCATGTATATAGCAACTGTCACCAATGGGTCCCGGAATAAGGTCTCCACTCACTATGTAACCTCTAAAGGGCTGCTCCCTCTTCTGTTTTTCAGTAAATATTTTCACTCGCACATTGCTATGCGTGCGTGCCTCTACATGACCTGATCCAATTGTGCATACATGCTATCTGGCATGGTCGCTCACTAGCGCACAGGCGCTTATCTCGGGATTCAGGTGCTTTGTACCCTTGTGCTTCCACCATAAGTTTGCCTTTAAGTCACAGTGGGTAAAGAAAGCATGAAGCTCAGTTCACCCGCTGCCATAACCGCGTTTACGAAAAGAGCACGCTGCTCACACACAAAGAAGTAAAAATTGTGGCAGCTGTTCGTGCTCGTCTTGCGTATACTTGTGCATTCGTTTCGTGCGTCTCTCTTTCTGTTTCGGCAGCATGCTTTAGTTGTCGAGCCGTGACTGATTCGTGTCCGCGTTCGTCTTGTGTATACTTATTTCGTGCGTGCTTTCTGCTTGAAGTGTGAGCGGCAAGTTTAGCGCTGCTTGCCGTTCTTCGCGTGACATTGCTGACAGTGATATACAGCCACCATAAATTGTGCATCGTCCACCAGTCGCTCAGCGTGGTCTACAAATTCCGCGAAGCAGTTTACGCCTTTCAGCTACAGAGCTGTGCTTTCAGTTCTACTTACCCTCAATATGCCCTCCCGGAGAAAAGGAATGTGTTGTGTGGCTGTCTGCGTTTACAACACTTTCATTGCTATACGCCAGTTTTCTCAGAAGCAGCGAATTTTTAAATTGAGTGGCATGTTACCATGTCATCATCGCCATCATCGTCTTCACACTTTTCAAGTCTCTATTCTTTCGAGTTGTTTTATATGTTTGCTTTTCACGGTCATTTATAGAACTTTGCATCTACGGACTAAGCAGCTTTGAAACGTCTACGTCTCGCGTTTGTTTCGCTAACACCGTTTTCCGTAGCGGCTTCGCAACATGTCTGGGACTGAAAGCCTTCTTTTCGCACGTCGTTGTACTCTGTACGTATGCGGGGGTGTTACTAATATCTCTTCTTTGTTTACTTGTTTTTTTTTTCAGAGCTTCCACCATGTTTGAAAAGGCGCGCAAGCAGCACTCTTGGCTTCCGAAAATATCAAGAAAAAAAAACCTTTGAACAAATGTTGCCACTTCTACGTTCGTTCGAAACATCCACGATTCGTCTTACGAGATGCGCTTACCCGTTTTCGCAGAGATTCCAGCATCTCCACGGGTGTTTGCTTGTTTTTTTTCTATTTTTGATGCCTTTATAGCGCCTTTTTCGAACCACCAAAACGAGCGAAGTCCTGAGTGCGTGCCATAAATTCTCAAACGTTTCCTGGAATTTTCGCTATGGGCGTGCGAATCCACTTTTCTTGTCAGCGTTGTGTTAAAGCTTTTGGAAAGCACTTCAGCTACAACAAGCAAACAAAGAAACATCACAACAGGAATTATGGAGCACAGTGTTATATACGACAGTAATACGCTTGTAAAAATATTGCTGACGGCGGATCATGCATGCATTTTGAGCTTTCTGTTTTTAGATACACTATATGCTCGTAGTGTTAGCTAGCTAGCACGTAGCACTGCTCTTGTGTGTGCATGTTTCTTGGATACCATAAAAATGAAAAAAAAAACGCCGAAGATATGCATATTTATTTCTTAATAACAGTTATAGCACACCAGGAAAAAACAAAGTTAAAATTACAGAGCATATATCAAAATTTTTGAAATTTTGTACTCATGAGGAAATGTAGTCGCTCCGGAAACAGAAACTTGTTAGTAAAGGTTCCTTTTCAAATGCGCGATGTTTCACGGGGAGACACATGGTAATGTATTCATGAAGAGAAACGTATTGAAAGGACAGGAGCGCGGAGTTGTGCACATGCCTCACGAGTTTCCTTTACAAGGCTCTTCAAGAATTCAGTAAGTGAACTCGAGCCAGACATTCCGTTGACTGCTCGAGTTGTATGGCTGAACGAAGTTTAACATCTTTCCATCACGTGTTTCTCCTGCGTACGCACGTCAAAGGATCCAGAAAATTTGTTACTTAGACATATTCGTTTTTCCCCAAAATACTAAGGAACTGTTGCAGGCCACCTACAGCTTTTTCTTTTCAAAGCTGTCAACTCCGGCGTTAACTCGGCTGCCCGTATTTTGTTAGCGTTAATTTCAGTTAACTTTCGCAGTTGCGCATTCTAAGCGGCATGAGTAGACATGCCAGAAGTAGTCTAGTTTCTGCATATAAAGTAAGAACATCATAGAATACAACTGTCCCAAGTGATATCGAGTGCTTTATTGATAATGTTTCCTTTAGAATACCATGACATTGCAGCGCAAAGTTGGCCTGCATGGTAGCGAACATTTTCTGGAAATACGGGTGGCTCTGTCGACACTGTGATGGGACGATGGACCTGTCAGTATGATGTAAAATATGACACAATTCAATGGATTGCGCCAAGAAGAACATGTGAGAGCAGGGGTCATCAAGCATGTTGGTGCCAAAGAACCCTGCTAAGCTGCACTAAATGCCAAGGAACCCCTTCCTCCCCCCCCCCCCCCCCCGGCGAGCTCTTTTCGTTTTAACTTTCAATAAAAACAAAAGCACTGAGCTGTGCTTATGGATGCTCTGGCATGAATAACGGAGGTTCCCTAGATCGATCACACGTCGGCATTGCCATCCAAGTGAGTTGAGTTGACGAATGCGGAACCAGGGAGAATTTATCAGTGGCTTGCGCAACCCTGAGGAAGGGCCTGGGGAACCCACTTGATAACCCCTGTCTTAGAAGGTAGGCCCTCTTCTAAGCATGAAACTGTTTTAGCTTCCGTTGTCGGCTACATTCAAGTCACCTCCAGCTCAAAGCCAGAGCAGTCATGCGGGCACTCAATAGAGACAATCCGGTCGTAGTCGCGAGTACAAAACGCATGAGTTTATGGGCGCCTGCCCCACTGCCCCTTGACTCCCTACATTGTGGAAGCAAATGTTTGGGGTCATCGAGTGAGATGTGTACGTGTGAGCCTGGGCTACCATAACATCATTATAGATTACTTAGTACGTAAATGTTTTCTCCACATATCCGAACTATTCTTCGCTCAGGTGCGCCTCTTCCACAATGCGTTGTCATTTTGCATTCTTTCTCCTTTTCCGGTCTGGCTCTAGATAGAATTGCTTTGCTCTGAAACTAAAAATGAGTGCATCGGTTCAGGGTGTTTTCACGTGAGAGACAGTAGTTATCGTGCACTCCACACCCCATTTTCCTAGCTTTCCGCTTTTTCTTCTCTTTTTTTCTTTAAAGAATCACCCCCCACCCTCCTCTAAAACAATACAGAAGCACTGCACGACATTGGTTTCCCAGATGGGGCATGTACGCTTGCACGCACAAACGTAACAAGAAAACGGAATTCGTGCTAAACCCTGCGATAAATATATGGAGTCAGTCCTGTGTTTTAGTCTCATCATTTGCTTTGTGTTAAGGCGTTCTTCTTTCTCACGTTAGAAGGCACGCGGCAGCAAAATATATGTGATTATGTTGCAATATTTTACGACAGCTATCCTGAATCGAGAAGATATCCGGAGCGCCATGTGCACGTGGCAAGTTTGTGAGTTTGTAACGCCGAGAGTTTGCGGTGGGCATTCTCGCCGTCTGACCGCATGACGGACTGCAGCGTTACCTCAAAACTCTGAAAACAGTTAATAGTAAAAACATGACTAGCACCTAAACTCCAGACTCGAGGTTCGCACAGTCCCCTTACATGCCATGAACCCTTCAGCCCTCGCCACACCAGCCACCTAACACATGCGCGCACAAGCCCCGCCAGTGTGTTACCAGCTCCCTGCTGTTGGGTAACGCTTGTCTCAGCTCGGGGATGCGTCTTCGCAGAGCTTATAGAGGAAGCGGACAAGGCGATGGTGAGCTAAGGCAACATTTATGTACAGTATTAACAGAGGCGTTACATATTCGGCACTGAGGATGACAGCTTATGGAGCTCGCACATAATGCGACGATGAACCGGGATTTCTTCGGTTGCTCTCTCTCTCTTTCCGTGAAGCTTGGTTCTTTTATACCTCTTGGGGATCCCTCGCATCAGCCAGTAGGTCGAAGCCTCCAATCAGGAACCGCCACTGGTCGCTGGATGGAATCGGACTCGTGGGCGTGGGGGCTCGCCTCGCGTTCCGTGAGGGTTTGCCGTCGGTTACGTCGGGCGCACCGCAAGAGTTGCCGTAGATTGCATCAGACTGCCGTCTTGGTTGACGTTCGATTACATCAGACAGCTCACTGGTGTCTACAGCCAGCCTATTGACGTCGACGTCGTTTGCATCAGACGATATCAGCTTGAATACTTTGCAGGCGCAATGCAGTTCGGGTTGGACTCCCAGGCATAACACTGTGCATCGTGTCGGCTGGTGCTTTTGTAGGGAATCTGCGTGACGCGTGTATCTTTATTGTACTGTAGTTATCTGTAGTTATCTACAGCACTGTAGCACTGTAGTTATCTGGTGGTGATGCGCGTGATCTCCGCAAATTCCACTCGATTATGAAAACCCGTCAGAAAAATAGAGTAAGTAGTACTCCAGCTGAGGAGTAAATGTTTTTCATTCACTCAAACAACAGCACATAGCCATATTAGAGAAAGTTGCAAACCTTTGGTTCCATAAAAAAATAATTTGCTTTCTGGTATCTATTTTTTTCTTTTTATTCGGTTACTTAGAATTCAACGTCTAGATCAGCATCACAGTTTCTAGACTCTGCACCCATTCCGTTCCTACGGCATTCATTCGGTAACTAGTCGTGTATTACACACTTTCCAACAAGAAGACGTTAGTTTCCCATGATCTATTACCCCTCAGCACTCTCGCAGAATTCTGATAAGGGAAATGCGTTTTTCCAGAAAAGAGGGAAGTGCAGTTAATGTCCAAACGCGCAGCTATAGACAGAACCATGACCTGGCACAACGAAAAGACGCTCGCTCAGGCTTTCTGCGTGTCGCCAACATCGTCTTCTCGGCTATTTTCAAACGTAATAGCTGCTGCCAGGTCCTTCAGAAAGAGTCTTAGTGCAAGTAAGACAAATGAATGATTGATACGATAGAGGAAAGTACATTGTGGCTGTTTCCAGAAAGAAAAAGTGGTGGCAATAGGGGGAAATGGTGAAATGATCACTCTTGAGAGAAATGGGCACTTGGCACGCTCAACAGAGAAAATGCAGTCAGTGTTTCCCCTTGGCAACACAGCGAAGGCAAACATTAATGTTGCCTTATACCGGAGAAATGGAAGGTGTACCTGTGTAGCGGCGAAGGCGTTTGTCTGCGCGCTTTTAAAAGGAAATACGCTGAGAGCATTTCGACGTTTTCGGCGGATGAAACACATTAGACAAACGCTGTGCTGCGCGTCATTCGATTTTGTCGTCTCAGTTGAAACAATATTCCCATCAATGCTTACTACGCTTGGCACTGACAAGACTGCATTTAGTGCGATTATGAAGGCACGACTGTATTGTTCTGTTTCTCTCCTTCCTTGTACGTAACGACGCAACCGTCCACAAAAAAGAAAGTGAAAAAAAATAAACATGCCCATATCACATCACAAAAAGTCCGTATGCTTCCTCCTTGAAACATTGCAGAATGCAAAAGAAACATTGGAAGCTCATATACGCACTGCGGTGACAAGACGCCACGACTTTTACAATCAGTAGAATAGAAATGTCTGCTTACTTATTAGCCTTCTTGTTCGCGTTTGTCCTTTCAAGTCTTCATTAACCCTCACAAGATTCATTCATGACCTTCAGAGGACACCAAAAATGTACAAATATATGTGCGTGCGCCTTGAAGGGGCTGAAACATTTTTTCAAGTAATCATGAATTAATTCACTAGAAGAGCTTATTGCCTCAAGAATTCAACGCCGCAAACGTTTTAAGCATCCGTCCAGTGCGAGCGGAGTTACAAAAGTTTGTGCATGCTGCAATTGCATCTTCTCTCCTTTCATCCCGACGAAAGTACTGGAAGCTAAGCAGGGAGGTAGGCAGGGCCACAGAAAAACGTCACACACGCCTCGTGACCTTGAGCACTTTTTTTTCTTCGAATGCGCGGATTTGTCAGTGTGATCGTGCGCGTTCGTGTGTACAGGTAGCGGCCTGCTGCGGCGAGCTCTGTATTGAGCGAGCGCACCACGTTCAAATCAGTCAATGGCTGAAAGATGGGCTGGCTATGTATGATGCTTGGGGATATTGCGTGATTTGTCGAGAGAAGAGAAAGAAAGTTTTAGATGACTGATAATTTATTGCGAATTACAGGCCGCATGCTACACCATATTATTTGGCTCGCGTGTTGTCGGAAGCCTCTACCACCAATCGGCAGCGTTTTCTGACCATGCTCAGAAGGTGTTGCGGAGCCCCTTTAAAGCATTCTGCAGATGAAACGTACTTTGTAGTTGTTCAAACTAACCATTTTCCTGCTCCTCACTGATCCTCACTGGCGCAGAAGTGACAAATGTGGGCGTTCCGTAATTCAATGCATATGAAGGCGCCCTAGTGAGTAAATAAAAAGAATACAACTTTGAAAATATGGTAATATACCCGCACTGTATACTCGGATAAGCAGGCGCACATGCCTTGTAAAATCAAGAAGAAAGGCGAATGCGTCGCTAAGAAATCTGCGCTTTTACTAAATTTGTGTTTCTGGAACTTACGCACTAACACAGTCACAAGAATTACGAGATTTTTTATTTGTGTGTTACTTTCCTTGTTGTGTGTGACTAAGGGAGCCATCGCTCTTACGCCGCCTTTGCTTTCGTTCAAAAAAAAAAAAAAAAAAAAAACGGCAACGAAAACCGGCACATCTGAGTCCGCACGACTCAGCAAGGGCCACACGCATTTTCCGAAGCAGAAATATGGTTTCCATAATGATCTGAAGCAAAAGCTAAATGTAGAACATCGGAACTTGTTTTCCTGCCGTAATGGTGAATATTCATTGAATAGGGATTATATAGTGAACATAAGTACATAAGGCTTGTAAAGGCATGCCATTATGTTTAATTATTTCAAAATTTTGCAGTTGAAATGCAGCGTACGCTCAACCACCTTATTAATTACTCTGAGAGTTGTACAGAGACTGAACCATGACTTGCGGCTACTGGTTCACCTAAATAAAAGCGAATGTAAATTAAATTCTTGTTGATATTAGAGGAATAAAAACAAAACCGGCTTAACAGCGTGGTCATAAGCCGTTTGCGCAAACAACCACCGCGTAGTTTCTGAAGTGACAGCTTCGCAGTTTTGTCCTGTACTGCAAGGAACAATATATATCGTTGATCGGCAGCGGCATTACTAGAGTGTTCATTGCAGAATGTTCTCGTGGAAGTCGTAATACAGCGGTATAATCTTTTGGCTTTGTACTAATTTTTGGGCCGTTATATATTTTATGGTGCGAATGAGAGTCTTCTTCGCTTCCTCGCTGTCTATTTCAGGCTGTTCATACTAAACTCAACGAAGTAGTGAACGAAGCACGAATGAAAGGAAGTGTCTAGCAGCCGAAGTAGTAGCAGCAGCTCCTCGCCGCCTGTCTAAACTCCTTCGGCGATAGGTGCCGCCACAGTCACGCACGGTATTCCGATACAAACGGCTCTTCGAGCAGGCGCGCGGTTGCCTTTTGCTTTCATGCGGGCACAAAACAGAGAACGCAATAGAACAACAGGGGGACACTAAGCTGAGGACGACAGTTTACAAGCTGCGGACTTAGTGCCTTCTGCTGTTCCCCCCCCCCCCCCAAAAAAAAAAAAAACAGTGGCACACCACAACATCAATAATTAAGTACTGATGTCGCACCTGAAATATGCGTAATAATTGCCTTTTTTATTGACAAAATGCCCGAGTATGAAGGCAGACACTAGTTCAAGATGGCTGGGCGTTCAGAATGTGCTCAAATTTCAACTGAATACATGAATTGTGTGTGAGAGACAGACAGACAGACAGACAGACACACAGACAGACAGACAGACAGACAGACAGACAGACAGACAGACAGACTATGCCCAGCATCTGGCGGCAACGTGAACGCACAGCTAGAAAAGCAAGCTCAAACTCGATGTTTACGTGATGTCGCGACAGACGTAGCGCTGGGAGAGCATACAGGGGCGTGCGTGCATCGTCAGTGATTTGTACATTACTAGTTTGCTAAGTCAGACAGAAACTACCCGAAGGCTCTTCGAGGCTGGTGGACACGCTCATACGTTGCAAAAGGCTGCCCTAGAGTTCTTCATTAGGCTTGCTTGTGCCTGAACTGTTAGGAAATCAAAGTAATACTTGCACGGTCCTTCTAGTAGCAGTACAGGCTTCGTTCCATGCATACACGCGCACTAGAAATGAAGCTCTTATGTCAACAAAAAAAAATGGCATATTGCTTGACTAAATGTAGGGGTAGTATACCCTTGGCTATAGCACTAAATTATACCGAACGCGGCATTGCAAAACCCGTAATATAGAGCCTTTGATAAGTGCATGGAATTTAAATTGGTTGGGTACTCTTCGCTAATAGTTTTGGCCGAAACAGAGAAGAGAAATCAAAATTCGAAGCAAATTACATTGCACACACATACGTCTCCAGAAAAAAAGGGATAAATTAAATGCCTCGGGTGAGTCGCGATGTGTAGTCATCGAAGCATGTGTCGAGTTCAGAAATAGCGGCTGTCAGCCGCTTTTGCAACGCCGTCAGCATGGGTAAACTCGTTAGTTCCCTGACTTGCACTTATCTGAAGATGTGCACGTGGCTTTCTATAGAGCTTGAGGATTCTGACTAAACGCTGGTCAGTTTAAATGAGTGTTATAGTGCGACTGAAAAAATGGCAGATCCCACGCATCTTGGATTATGCGAAGCATGCGGCTGGATGGTGGATGTTTTGCAATTTTATTATTCAGCAAAATGCACACATGCAGGCACAGACATTCCTTAAAGAGCCGCATATGTTTGCTATAACTAGTGTATAGTTGCGTAACAATTCCGAAATAAACATGGATATTAGCAATAGCTGGAGCAGTAAGCTGATGTGAAGGGCTGGTGCTCGCGAGGATGGTGGGCTTGGACACTGCTACACAAATCAACTTCAGCAGATGGCGCCCATCTCCAATTTACGTTAACCCGACGTGACAACTTTATTATAGGAGTACGTATGTACTGTTTATCAGATTGGATAGCTGGCATGGAAACCACAATTGTCGTTTTGCGATTATTAGGGTATATTCAAAAAATAGTTTCTAGACTTCACGTGGCTCAAAGGTACAATACTTGATTGCGACGCTAAATTCGGGGTTTCGATTCCTTGCTGGGGCCCTGACATTTATTCTTTGCATTCGTCTGGTCAACGCTACCAGTGTCACCTTTTCCTAATCATTCACGTGTTAAAATTGCTCATGCCTGTTCTCGCCATTCATGCGTAGATATGAACTCTTAATCACCTGTGGCACATACCCGCATAGATGTCGAACGTACAAGCCAGTGCGTATATGCCACGCGTCTGGCGGAAAGGGTTGAACGACGTACGCGACAGGATTGGTGTATTATTTATCTCATAACAATCTCAAATAAACCCTCCCGTAATAATTTTTGTCTACCCCAAATTGAAGGAGTGATTGCGAGCGCACCCTGTCGTAGCTGACTAGAAAGATAGATACGTAGATAGGCACTCCGAGTGGCAACAGAACACACACACACACACACACACACACACACACACACACACACACACACACACACACACACACACACACATACATATACACATACACATACACACACACACACACACACACACACGCACACACGCACACACGCACACACGCACACACACACGCGCGCGCGCGCGCGCTTTGCATTTAAGCGTTTAAGTGGCCGTTAAAAATATTACGAGCGAGAGAATTTTAAAGCTGTGAGACGGAGCACGTTCATTAAGCAGTCCGAAATAGTTTCCATGATAGAGTAGGACAATTGAAACAAGTGTTTCAAGAAGATTATACTCGTAGTGTCATCAAATTAGCGGGGTCGCTCCCACACTTACCTATAAAACGACTGGAAGGCTACAGCCATTTTATTTTTCTTCGGAGCTAGTTGCATTGATATGGTATCGCCTCCTTCCAACAGCTCTCTGTACCTGACGTGCTTTTCCACTGCCTCCAAGATCGGTGAATAGAAACTCAGATTATGCGTGACGTCACAATGACGTCATATAGTGACGTCATCACAGAATGATTATAATCTTTCGTATCACTCGATATAGCACCACCGACAAGAAACGAACACGTAGGATTCCAGTATATGTGATCGCGTTGGACGAGGCATCACAGGTTTTAGTCTTAATAACACACCTAGTTGTGAACCAGATCAACGGGAACATAAAATATGCAACATATTTTTTGTCACTTTATGCGAAAAAATGAGCCTTATGACTTTCATAAATTTGTTTAATTTGTAGAATTCTCTCCAATAATTTGTTTGACGCAGCCATTGTCTCTAAACTGTTTTTTTTTATTTTGATGTGGTATTTGCTTCGTACATGTATCTTCAGTGCACCTTTACCAAATCGCACGAATAGAACTCCACCGAAGCAATCCATCCACGATTTACCACATCGCGGGGCCGTATAGCATGCACACATACGTGAAAACAACATACGAGGGACGCGCTAAGGCCATTTCCCACTTCCCATCTATCCTCCGTCTCCTGCTTTCCTACAAGTACATTAAATCTTTGAGGTGCTTCCAAAGTTTTCAAGCGGAGCTCTGTCGTGCTCAGAATGCACTGTTACACTCAGCAGATCTTTCATGCGAGCTGTGCTGAAAAGCCTGCGGCAAGCAGCAAGAGGCGGAAGAGCTACCACTAGTGAAGACGTGCTCGGCATGCAGTCACTGCCCGCGAGTACAGCACCGTCCGCCAGTTCGCCAAATTTATTTTTACTTCTGCAGCCCGCCCTCTCTGCAAGCCATACAGCTCTTGATCACTTCTTCTCTCACCCCCGCATTAAGACGTAAGAAGCACGGTCATCGAAGGCGTTTGTCTCGCACTCGTTTTGCTGCTTCCCCTCCTTGGGCTGAACTTCTAAGCAAACCCAACCTTCAGTGTTAAGTTGATGTCGAACGACGTCGTCAGACCACTTCTTCCCTGTCGTTACTCCGCCATTACCCACATGTGTCCACCTACTTGCTCGAACAAGTTTACTGCCCGGCTGCAGCTTCACGACCGCCTTCACCGGTTGGACTGAAGCTCCCCTTACGGCAACTCGTTGAACTTGCAGTAAGCGCTTCGCCTGTCGAAATGACCAGTTTTTGTTTTTCAGTGTATCGTCCGTAAAGATCACTCGGCCCTTAGCGAACATTTTATGTCCACATTTCTGGCGGGACATAAGACGTCATCTGCTATAGCTTCTTCCAATATTAACAAAAAACTTAAATGCCTGATGAAGGCCTGGTGCTTTATCTGCGGTGAACTTTAAGAAAGAGAAATGATTCGTTTGGCTCTTATTTTGAGTATTCAACTGCGACATATGCGTCTCTCTTAAAAAAAAACTCGACGACTTAGACTCGAGATATTTAGACTCTCGTCGGAAAGTGGGGCTCAAAAGGAGATTTAACGTGTCTTTTTAAACAGAGTCAAACGGGGCAAATCAAAATTCACCGAAAGAAAGCTACACATACTCTCAACATTTTAAAATATTGTTTATTGTGTTGGAAAAGTAATTCACGAAACAATTGTACATTGAAGTTAACTTCAGACAACGAGAAAGAGGCAGATTAACATTCCGACAGCAAACTCTAGGGAAATGCTGCTAATAGAAAATAAGGAAAATAAAAGAAGTGCTGGCGTTACATGGTATATAGAATGATTCATGCATGAACACCATCAATTGGGCTGCATCACAAACAATATTATGCACCCCAATGTGTGGAAGATGCGTAGGTCAAATGTGTATAAAGGTGCAATGACAAACGTAATCCACGCAATATCAAGGCACTCACAAAAGTTTAAAATTATTGCACCGTACTAATATCTTAACAATGTTTAACGACCACGCATAGTTCCGCGCTGACTCTTGTAAATCATGAAAATGCACCTAAATCTAGAGATTTTTTTTTGCCACCTAACCAATGGAAGACATTGAGGACTTCCGATCGTGTAACCCGGGTTGAAATGAATTCTTTCACAAGTGCTTTCTATTTTGGCCCCGGAATCATGACAAAGTCTAAACCTCGCAACTTCATGTACTTGACGCCACTTGACAAAAAAAAAAAAAAAAATTGGCACATCCCACGTACAGTGGCGGGAATTGATAATATGCGAAGCACGAATGAGAAATGTTGATATGTCACTTTAAAATCAGCAATACGTTACGAGGTGGAGGTAAATGATGCCGTACATGGCTTCCATGTAGTAAGACGGTAAGTTTGGCTGGTTGGTTAGGATCCATCGTGAACTTACAGCGCAACACCAGAAAAAATACAGGACAGGGAATGAGCAAAAGAGAAAAAAAAAGGAAAAAAAAGACGGCGCTGACATAGAAAAGAGCCCTGGGTACTAGAATTATTTTGTAGTAAGACGGTAAGTTGGGCCAGTTGGTTAGGATCCATCGTGAACTTACTTACAGCGCAACACCAGAAAAAATACAGGACAGGGAAGGAGCAAAAGAGAAAGAAAAAACAGCGCCATTTTTTCTTTCTCTTTTGCTCGTTCCCTGTCCTGTATTTTTTCTGGTGTTGCGCTGTAAGTAAGTTCACGATGGATCATGACTTCCATGTCTTGATTATCATGTTTGGATGTGCTTTTTACCTTCGTAACCTATTCACGCCACGTGATACCAAATTTAGTATATGTGGAGCTAGAAAAGCGGCCGCGAGCACGCTATGAGCGTGGTATGTTTTCATGTTCTTACATAACATGCTTGTCAGGATTATCACTTTTGCACCAGTCATATAATTCGTCATCCATTGACGTTACGTAACACCAAGTTTGGTATATGTGGAGCTAACAAAACGGCCATGAGCGCATCATGAAGGGCCCAATATACTCCAATGTAGCATTTACGCATGCGCACGCTGGGCACCGCGACGCTACGCTAGGAAAACGCGAGCACTCTAGTCACACGCCAGGCACGACCAGCGTCCGTCAGCGCGGCCCGATGGCAACCGGCGCGAAATGCGACATGTTGCATTTCGCGCCGATGCGTTACCCAGACGACACTGTGTGTGCCTCTTTTCGTGACGGAGGGAGGCTGGACGCGCTGAAACGCGCATGCGTCAAAGCAACGCAGCGTGGCGCGTGCCTGCGAGTATATGCAGGTCCGGCGCCTGGCATGGCAACGCCGTCGAGACGCGACAAAACGAACGCCGGCGAGCACGCGCACCACGTCACGTCGAAATGTATTGGCGTCTTGACTGTGGCATGTAGTCATGTTCTCACATGACACGCATCTCATGATTATCAAGTTTGCACCAGTCACGAACCTTCGTCATCCATTGGCGTCACGTAATACCGAGTTCGCTACATGTGAAGCTAGCGAAACGGCCGCGAGCGCATCATGAGCGTAGCATGAAGTCATGTTGTTACATGGCATGCATCTTATGTTTATCATGTTACACCAGTATCATACCGTCGTCATCCATTCACGTCCCGTTATGCCATGTTTGGTATGAATGAAACTAGCGAAACGGTCACCAGCGCATCATGAGTTTGGTATGTAGTCATGTTATTTCATGGCACGTGTCTCATAATTATCATGTTTGCACCATTCACATACCACCGTCATCCATTTCCGTGCCGTAATACGAAATTTGGTATATTTGACGCTAGCGAAACGGCCACGAGCGCATCATGAGCGTGGAACGTAGTCATGTTACATGACACGCATGTCATGATTTTCGTGTTAGGGTCTGTCGCTTGTGTTCGCCATGAAATAATGTCCTACCACACCAGTTTTGCAACATACCATGTGAGTGAAACTACCGCAAGAGTAGCAAGATCATGAATTGTAAATCATGACATTCATGACATTAGTGTCATGATTTTCATGGTATTGCTAGTCAAATATGTTCTCCATATAGTCATGTTATGCGATACCAAGTTTGGTATCGATACCATTACTGAAACGACCAGGAGAGCTAAAAGTCGTGGGCGTCTAGATAGATAGATAGATAGATAGATAGATAGATAGATAGATAGATAGATAGATAGATAGATAGATAGATAGATAGATAGATAGATAGATAGATAGATAGATAGATAGATAGATAGATAGATAGATAGATAGATAGATACGCTCAAAGTCGCTGAAGTTCGCTAAGAAATGCTTCGAATTAAAAAAAAAAGAAGAATCAGCTATCAAGCTACAATTTCAAGGCCTAATAATTTCACAGTGCATAGGTGTTATTGACTGCATAACGGAAGTTTTAATTCAAAGAAGATTCAGAGCACAAAATGCGCATCTAAACATTCGTGTATCAAGAAAGCAAGAAAGCAAGAAAGAAAGAAAGAAAGAAAGGAAGAAAAGAAAGAGAGAGAGAAAGAATGAAAAAACAAACAAAGAAAGAAAGAAAGAAAGAAAGAAAGAAGGAAAGAAAGAAAGAAAGGAAGAATGTTAGACACGTTCATGCAAAGCTTCTCATTCCCAATTTCCTTACTGGCTTCTCTTTCCCAGTTTTCTTACTGTTCCGTAGTTTTCTTACTGTCGAAAGGGGATATGTAATTTACACATGGATCATAGAGGTTCTTGAACGGGAAAAAATGAAGAAAAAAGTGCGGAAGTGCTACTTTCTTTCGATACGAAGGCCCCTTCATGGTTCCGCGAGGGGGAATGGGTGAGGGTTAGTGAAAGACCAAAGGTGGAGAAAAGAAAGGGCGAGATAAAAACGCATCCAATGCTGTCGCGCGCGCGCGTTCGCGCGCTCCCGCCGGGATCATTCACGTGAGGCGTATATTCTGCAGCGCATCAACGCTTCCCACCCGGAGCGATAAAAATGCGACATACCACGATGTCGCCTGAGTGAAAATAGGTTTCGTCGGTATGAAGCAAAAGGGTTAATTTGAATGGTACGGGTGTGCAGGCACAGCATATATTTATTCGTACGTGTGAGAATAGGAAATTCAGGTCTCGCAAACGAGAATTCTCGTTAGCGCCAGCGCTTCCACACACGTCGTAGAAGCACGTGTGCGCCTACGTATGTGTGCTTTGCGCTTGAGGCCGTGCGTCTGCTTCGTAAGGAGCATAACGAAAAACGTACTTGCCCGAGAGAAAGAGGAAGGCCCACATGGTATTCTCTTTTAAATGCGAAGCATTTCTTAAACAAACATCGGCGACTTTGAGCGTATCTATCTATCTATCTATCTATCTATCTATCTATCTATCTATCTATCTATCTATCTATCTATCTATCTATCTATCTATCTATCTATCTATCTATCTATCTATCTATCTATCTATCTATCTATCTATCTATCTATCTATCTAGCCACCCACGACTTTTAGCTCTCCTGGTCGTTTCGATAATGGTATCGATACCAAACTTGGTATCGCATAACATGACTATATGGAGAACATATTTGACTAGCCATAACATGAAAATCATGATACGTATGTCATGAATGTCATGATTTACATTTCATGGTCTTGCTACTCTTGCGGTTGTTTCACTCACATGGTATGTTGCAAAACTGGTATGGTAGGACATTATTTCATGGCGAACACAAGCGACAGACCCTAACATAAAAATCATGACATGCGTGTCATGTAACATGACTACGTTCCACGCTCATGATGCGCTCGCGGCCGTTTCGCTGGCGTCACATATACCAAATTTCGTATTACGGCACGGGAATGGATGACGGTGGTATGTGACTGGTGCAAACATGATAATCATGAGACACGTGTCATGAAATAACATGACTACATACTACACTCATGATGCGCTGGTGGCCGTTTCGCTAGTTTCATTCATACCAAATATGGTATTACGGGACGTGAACGGATGACGAAGGTATGCTACTGCTGCAAACATGATAAACATGAGATGCGTGGCATGTAACAACATGACTACATGCTACGCTCATGATGCGCTCGCGGCCGTTTCGCTAGCATCACATGTACCAAACTCGGTATTATGCGCTGGGAATGAACGACATACGTAAATGGCACATCCAAACTTGATAATCATGAGATGCGTGTCATGTGAGAAGATGACTACATGCCACAGTCAAGGCGCCAATATATTTCGACGTGACGCGGTGCGCGTGCTCCCCAGCGTTCATTTCATCGTGTCTCGCCGTCGTTGCCGAGCCAGGCGCAGGTCCTGCCACATACTCGCAGGCGCGCGCCGCGCTGCGTTGCTTTGACGCATGTGCGTTTCAGCGCGTCCAGCGTCCCTCCGTCGCGAAAAGGGGGTAACGCAAAGAGGGTGTCTGGGTAACAGATCGGCGCGAAACGCGGCATGTCGCATTTCGTGCCGATGGCCGTGGGGCTGCGCCGATGGACGCTGGTCGTGCCGGTCGCGCCTGGCGTCAGACTGCAGAATGTTCACGTCTTGGTAACGTAGCGTCTCTCGCGTCAACGATGCTTTGGAGTATAATGGGCCCTTGATGATGGGCTGCGCAGCCGTTTCATAAGCTTCCCATATACCGAATTTGCTGTTACGTGACATCAACGGATGACGAAATATATACGACTGATGCAAACATGATAATCCTCACAGGCGTCACACGGGAGAACATGGCAACATACCACGTTCATAGCGTGCTTGCGGTCGTATGGCTAGCTCCACATATGCTAAATTTGGTATCACGTGACGTGAATAAATGACGAAGTTACACGACACATACAAACATGACGAAGATGACACGGAAGTGATGTACGGCATCATTTGCCTCCATCTCGTAACGCCGTGCTGATGTTAAAGCGACATATCAAGCTTTCAGATTTGGGTGCACGTTAAAGAACCCCAGTTGGTCAAAATTTCCGGAGCCCTCCACCACGGCGTCTCTCATAATCATATGGTGGTTTTGGGACGTTCAACCCCACATATCAATCAATCCGACATATCAACCTTTCTCATTTCGTGCTTCGCATACCATCGATTCCCAATGTACGTGGGATCTGCAATTGTTATTTTAATGAAGGTTTGCGCCCGCCCTTTCAGGTGATAGTTCGAGGAAAAAGAAACAAGAGGGAGCTGAAAAATTGTGTCAGCTGAACTAAACAGCCTCATGTTTCCGGTAATGGTTTTTGTCCTACGTCGAGCTTGATCTTATTCCGACGGGTGATATGTCTTCTTAATTTCGCCTGCAGCGCGAATTATCGTTGGTGGTTTCTGCACAATTTTTTTGCCACGCTTTGAAAGATATTAGCACCAAGCCATAATCAGACAGCATCAAGATATGCACATAGTGAGCATAGCGTACCGAATAATGTTGCACTGTGATGGGGCGCCTAATGTCAACAGACCAGTGCAGACTGCAGTTATCGATTGCATTTTGAATGATATATTCACTTTACTGTATTAGCAGTGCACCCACCATCTCGAGCCTCTTGGATACCTGAATATTGTGTTGCTTGGTAAAGCTGCCCAATAATAATAATAATAATAATAATAATAATAATAATAATAATAATAATAATAATAATAATAATAATAATCAGAGGACAGCCCATCGATACATTCCTGTGTCCTCGCTATAATAGTTACGAAAGTCGACTCGGACAAATGTTCACATTTCGATCATCACAGTGAAAACGCACGACAGTGCGTGTGTTGTTCAGTTAACGTAGATGCTGCTTTCAGACGAAGGACTTTGCTAACAAGGTTAAATTACCACCATCAGCGAGCAGAAACTACCACCCCTCCTGATGGCCTCCTTTGCCATCGGTTAAGATATCTAGCGGAAGGTGATTATAAGTTTGCTGACTCATTGAGAAACTAGTCCAAACCAAGAAAGACCTTCACGAAAGTTTTCAGAATTCAGAACCGCTTAGTAGTAGGGTCGTGGGACTAAGCATGCGTGAGCGTTCATCAAACGTGCGGCCGGTGCAGATGTCGCCGCGCGGTCAAGTTTTCAACGCTCATTAATTTCTTGCCCGGAGGTTCGGGCAACTGCGTGGCTAAGCTGAATCCATTAACCTTCGTGAAAGTGGAGGATACCCGCTGTCTGACCACCGACGCGACGCTCTTTGCTGGCAAAAGCCTGACGACCCACAAGTGCGAAAACTTCCCTATGACCGCACGCTATGTTGTGGACGGGGTCCGTACTGCTGACAATTAATGACATGCGGATTCAATACCCCCTCAAATATTGCGCAGATGTCATCCCAGCACATGCATGGTTAATCAAATCGAATTAAATGTTTATTTTCACCATATACATTAAGATGGAGTACAACGACAACAAAACTGCCTGGAGGTGGCTTGACTGGTCCTGCATTCCAGCGTAATGTATGGTGTGTGGCCAACAACAAATAAAAGCAGTAAATTGCACTTACAAGTAGTGCTGAATAAAATACACACTAGCCAGAAAAAAGGCATACAGGAATACAAAAATGCGACGCCAGAAGGAATGAAACTAATTTCTTCTACAAACATTTATCTGAGTTTTGCTGAAGAACAACCATAAACGAATAAAAATAATTTAACTGAATATTGCCTAACAGTAAAAACAAACATAACATGAAAGCTCTATGCCTGCATTGAAACGCGGGATAGGCATGCGCCGAGTTCCTCTTAAATGAGGGGTTGAGTCTCACTGCCTCACCCCACCCACTCTGTACCACCTGATAGTCTAGTCCGAAACAGGAGCAGCTCTGCAAAGGATGAAGAAACGAAAGTGAAACGAATAAATGCTTCTCGCAACGGCAAGCCCGAGTCCCGAAGTTTCCTGGCGTAAGGATGAGATGTAAGATCTTCTTGCTATGCAATATCAACGCCCTCGACTGCCATAATATCACACACCTGCGTGACCACGACCCAGCCCATTTGACTATGACGGAAAAGTTCAATCGAGTGAACGTGTCACCTATACTGAAATGAGCGGCCGCCTGCTTTACTCCCCTCATCGGTTTATTGTGATGACAGTTTGAATATGCTGTGTCCAGGTGAATGTTAACTAGTAGCCAGGGGCGTAGCCAGGGGGTGGCACAAAGGGCCTGTGCCCACCCCTCTCCCCGAATTTTTTTTCGCCATGCATAGAGAGGTCAAAGTGACCAATTAATGGGGGTGCCCATGCTGAAATCAAGGAAGTGCCCCCACCCTCCTCCCGAAAAAAAATTCTGGCTACACCCTGCCAATAGCGTTACCACAAAGGTCAAATCATGATGATAAAGAGTGGTCGTAGGAATGGAGACATGTCACCAGGCGTTATTGAAGGTGCATCCCCATTAAGCCGTGCTATATCAACCAGACACAACAAAGCTTGTGCAAGCTCTCACATATCAATGTGCAATCAACATTCAAATACTTCTTTGAGCCCACGCTTGACTTTAATGTACACAGATTTCTATGTCCGAGGAATGTCTTTTTTAACAGCCTAAGAATACGCAGACGAGTTGGAGAAACTTGTATAACTTGTTCACCCGGGTATCAATGCACAACGTTTCAAAAGTGACCTCGAAATCAACACTGGTTTTTGTAATATAGCACAATTCACAGATCATTTTCTGCGATAAATGACCCGAAGGCAGTGTGTGTGCGTGCGTGCGTGTGCGTGTGTGTGTAGCTCTGGAATCACTGCACCATTCATCGCCAGTGACGCATCAAGGATCGCTTGTGCTTAATGTTTCGAACGTTTTTTTACTTTGTTAGCATATTTAATATTCATTTTGTTATCGTTACTCGCGCATATTCACATTCCATGCTTTACTGCATGGATGGCCTCAATTGGTTCTATTACTGTTCAAAAAATTTCTATTTCTCTAAGCCATAATATTAAGTTGGGGTAGGGCGTATCCCGCAGAGCTTTTGCGTTCGTTTTGAAACTCCATAATAGCCTTCACTTAAAAATTAAACGCCTCGTTTGGCTCCCTTTGAGATAAAGATGTCCATCATTCATCCACTGAGCCGAGCTGACATATGAGCTTTTGTATATTAACCCGACGTTTTTCTTGTTCTTTTTTCTTACTTTTTCTACGAAAATTCCTGAAACCAGGTGTATTTACAGATTCACCGCCAGGAAAGCCACATAATAACAGAGGCAGATTCCGTGGCTTCGTTGGTTCTTCAGAAAGAGTGAATATTGAGATATGAAAAGGAGCCAGGAACAAATTTTCGTAAGTCATAATTTGCAATGCCACCATTCTGCTTTTAGAAGTTATGTTGAGCTGCATTTTTAAACTGCGAAAGCGCACAAGCTATATGAGTTACGTAATAGAAAACACGCCTACGAAAGGGGTGCGTGTGTGTGTGTGTGTGTGTGTGTGTGTGTGTGTGTGTGTGTGTGTGTGTGCGTGTGTGTGCGTGTGTGTGTGTGTGTGTGTGTGTGTGTGTGTGTGTGTGTGTGTGTGCGTGTGTGTGTGTGTGTGTGTGCGTGTATGTGTTTTGTTTACGCACGTGGAATTTTCCTCCGTGTTCTCGCTGTCAACATTAATCCCACTTGTTGTTTTGGCTACTTTTTTCCATGGGGCTTTTAATTGATTTTAAACTATGTCGCTTATTTCCATAAATTTTTCCCTTTGAGATTCTTCTATCAAGGACAGACGCTGCATAGTAGCTTTGGCATATGGCGCGTAATTCCTATCTGGCAGCATAAGACATACAAAACTCCCCCAAATAAACCCCACTTTTGAACTCCAACCTTGATCCGGGCTTCGTCGACGTGCTTCTTTGTCGGCTTTGGTTGGGGGTTGCCATTGCGAATGCATGTGCTGCGTTAGTTGAAGTGATTATCAGGGCGGCATGTAAGGTCCGAGGAACCGAAGAAGACATCTCTCAATTGTTATCCTGCCGCTCTTTATTTATTTTTGAAAGAGGAACATTTTCTGATGACATGCGACAAATGGACGATCGGCACCTCGTGCACATGCTGCTAAAACGCCGCTCGTCGGCTCAAAAGGCAGTTAAAGCACTTTTAAAGACGATAGTCTTTTTTGGGGACCTTCCACGCATTAACTTTGGTTTGTCTGTCTGTCTGTCTGTCTGTCTGTCTGTCTGTCTGTCTGTCTGTCTGTCTGTCTGTCTGTCTGTCTGTCTGTCTGTCTGTCTGTCTGTCTGTCTGTGTCTGTCCACCGTTACCGTGAATCGGGTACTTTAAACAGCACCAAGCTGATACCCCGAACTGTCGACCCCATCCGCAGTGCCCACCAATGTTGCTCAAGAAGCATCGTTCATACGTGTGCGATTGTCAATTAAAAAGCAAGTATTGCGCATATATGAGGCACCATAACAATACATATATATTCTGCATGTTCGTCTCTTACTAGAAAAGGCATACATAAGTAATTCTAAGGACTGTAGCGCTTAGCACGCTGCGCTGACCGTGCAACGCTTGCACGAAGAAGCGAGCGTTTCCAACGCTTTGCTCGGACGACACGGTGGTGGCACCTACCCGTCGCCCTGCGTTCTACACCTTATCACCTCTGAGACAGGCGCGCACGCTCGTCTCAGGGCTACGCGCTTTGTTTTTCAAAAAGAACTGCCAGATGGCGCTCATATCTCACGTGTGACGTGACTTGGTGCGCTCGTTCGCCTCCGCTGCACGCTCGACACACTCTAACGCAGTTGCCTCCAGAATACAATTCACCGATTTTCCTGCGCAGAACATCAAATAAATGTTTTGTTTACTCTCTCCACTCGCAAGACTATCGTCTTTCGACGACATTTGCAGATTACATGCAGATACGGGGCCAATGTTTTTCAAGGACTTTGGGCTTTTGTGCATGCCCCTGACTATTACACAGGGTGTTTCAAGAAATGTGTCCACTATTATTGAAAGATTACTAACAGGAGGTATCTGCGTGCTACCTGCGATATTCCCTTCAATGTGGACGTAGACACCTTTAGATGCGTACAAACGTTAATTACAACAGTAAATAGAGAAATTAATATAACAAAGTCTTAACCAGAGGAAATAGGCAGACGAGTCAAATGGGTGAATTCCAGTCCTTCCTGCGAATAGTTGATATCCATTGAAGATTGACGGTTCATAACAGTGACGCAAATTTCGTCATTGAGGACGTTTTCAAAGTGAATGGTAAATACACTATTCGGTGCGTCTGTTTCGGTTTCGCCTGCTAAATTAACAAGATTTCACCGCCCCGCAGTGGTTGTCAGTGGCCGCATTTCAGATATTCAAAAGGAATATGTATTATCCTCTGGAAGGAGTTGACGCCTTTCATTTTACTCAACTGCTTATTTCCACTCATTGAACAGTAGTTGGTTTAGTTTCTATATCTACTGTCGTAATATTGCTTGTACGCATTTGAAAGTACCTCCTTCAACGTTAAAAGGAACGCCGGAGGTAGCCCGCAGATACCTACTTTTTGCAATTTTCCATTAATAGTGGACACATTCCTTGAAACAGCTTGTATAAGCCAAATCCATATTCGTGCTGGCAAATTTATTAATAATTTCCTTCTTTCTGTCATCTCCCTGATTTTTCTTCTCTCCTTTCTCATTATCTTATCATAAAGTAGCAAACGGGACATGCGTGTGGTTAAGCTCTCGCTCGTTTTTTTTTGTTTACTTCCTGTCTTCTATTCCGCAGTGAGCTTTTTTTAATTAGGCAGTTCCGGATGGCAACGTAAATTTCTTCTCTCAGCACCTCCTTTATTACCGACCAAAGGCCGCATTCGCGGTGCAGGGAAGAATCAAAAGAAGAAGGCTCAGTGTGATTCGGTGGTCACCACAAAGTGCACCTCAACCTCGTGTGCTTTTTTTATCCTCAATACTCGAAGCGTATTTTCCCCGCCAGTATTTTACATGTGAATGCTGATAAAACGAGCAGAGTAAATAGTCCTATATAAGAAAGACTATAGTAGTGCAGGCTATTTTGAGTTGTTCAACTGCGTAGCCGCACATTTTATTCTCGCAGAGCACCCTTGTTCTCTGCCTATTCTCTGAAAAAAATATTTTCCCTCAGTATGTGTGTCTCACTTTGGGTACACCTAGCCCTCCGTCAGAGGCATGGTTACTATATGAGCCTTTCAAAACGATGCTTTCGTCACTCTGCCAGACCCTGCACGACCACCTGAACTCCGTCTTTAATTTTTGAGAACAGAGCAGCATGCCCTGCTGCGCTGTGCTTATCAATCTGTTTCGTCTTTGCGGAAACATTTTAAATGTAGCTGCTCGAGTTTCTCGGCATCGTACAACGCTGTCACGCCATATTGTGCCCAACGACAATATAAAAGCGCAGCCGACTAAGCGGGCTCATTCCGAAAGATCCTCGTGCATCTCCGTCGTCTCATTATGGCACGCTCAGCCCTTGAAGGAACACGTGTGGTCCCGATTCCTCTATCGAGGACTGATGCAGCAAGACAACTTTACTTGCTGGCTCGAGATCTTACACGCACGTTCTGGTCGTCTACCAGCTTCCAAAGGTGTCACTTATATGAATTGCATCCTCCGCTCAAGATACAGCTACCATCACAACTTTCCCGCCCCGATGCGACACTGCTATGCCGCCTTTGGTTGGGTGTTGCATTCACAAAGGTGTACTCCTTTGGCATCGGTAGGGAAGACACCTCTACACGCAACTCCTGCGGAGCTGAAGAGACCATCGAACACGTCCTGCGCAGCTCCGCTTGCTAGAACACGCAGTGATGACAGCTTCGAATGGTTTTGAATCAACTGGACTCTAGACCATTCCCTGTGCAGAAGATTCTGGTACCTTGGGAGTCTGCCTCAGTTGCGCAAAAAGCGACTGAAGCACTCCTACATTACTTGAAGACAATAAACCTGAGCGACCACCTGCAGACTGTGTGTGCTCCTTCGAGTGTGCTCATGATTGTGTGTACCTTTTTTATCTCTCTGCAACCTCTTTTGTCTGCTTTATCCCTTCCCCAGTGCAGGGTAGCAAACCGAATGTGTGTCTGGTTAACCTCCCTACCTTTCTTTGTATCTTTATCTCTGTCTCCCCGTGGCACCGAGATTCTTGCTGCTCTTTCCGGTAAGAGGCTTCCCTGGCTTGGTAGCTGAACGTCGCTGAAAAATGAGTACTATATCCTCGTAGCCTTTGTTACCAAGAAGAGCGTTGCTGAAGATAGGAGTTCATGGAAGCTCCGAAGCACTCTCTCTACGTCTCTGGCACGTGTACACACACAGGCAATATTATGGGCGTGTTGAAGGTTTCTGGCGGCGCGTATATATGGCGTGTGCGTGTTTCTGTGTGTTTGTTTAGCCTTCGCATATATAGACTGACAGCCTGTTTGAAACTATACTGTGCTATATTGTAGTAGTGCGCTGACGTTTATAAATGTATAAACATTGTTAAAAGCAAAGAAAAAAAAACTGGCGAGAAACGAGGATGCGCCAAGAGGCATTTCCGACTCTCGCAAATGCTTCAACTTGTGCCCGCGGGGCACCTCTTGTTCGGAAACATGGCTGTGCAAGCTCGGATAGGCTCGATGCGAGGATAAAATGCCGTGCATAAAAACTTTTGTTTTTATTTATTTATTTATTTATTTATTATTTATTATTACAAGCAAAAGCTATTTTTTCCACCTCATGCGACGACAGCTGGGGCTGTGCGTATAAAGGTTGGAGCCGATTTTCCTTAGTATATTTCACATTCGGATAGCGTATTTCCTTCCTTCTTTTTGACGAGGCTCAATATTTTCATTGCACTATTTATCCTCTAGTTTTAACAGAAGCTCACTATAAGGAGACGCTGTATGTCTATTTTCTTACAGCGAAAATTTCTGTTATCAAAAAATATCTAGAAGTTACAATGACCTTTTTGTGCTTTGATCGAAATCTCTCATTCTCACCTCTCGTGAAAGATTTAATAAGTATGCCGGTCCGTGCTACAAAACATCTCTGTATGCCCACGTGATACTTCTGGTGCATAATTCTTTTCCTCCACTTTATACCGATAAGACTTTGGCTTATTCCATGTGCATAAAATATAGTGAAAGAAATTTCATAGAAACCTGTTGACTTATTTGTTAATTTTAGTGATCTGCTTGTATATAATAATGATACCTTTTAGACAACCTATCTCTTTATATATGCGCAAATGAACAACATAATATCAAAAATTTCTACGATTTGATGCTTTCCTATAAAGACATTTGTTACCACCTCTGGATAGTCACTCTTGTCACCACACCAAGAAGAAATATTCTGAAGATAAATACCAAAAACTAAAATATTAATGAAAATTAAGATATGGAAACATTTGAATACTAAACTAAAATATGAAAACATTTGGTGAAAAACGAAAACCTGTGACAACGCCTCTCAAGCGAGAAATTGGCAGCTTCAATTTTACAGAGATAGTTCAGTTTTACTATATCTTTATTACGACACAGCACAATGAATAAAGCTCTTTCGTAATTTTTATTTCTACTTTGAATGACGTCCTCCAACTACTTGCGGAACAGTCAACTCCCACCCCCTTTTTTTTAATTCTTATTTTCTCGTTCACGGAAAGCTTGCCTGCAGTGGAACGAACACGGTTCGATTTGACCAATAACGATCACTTCACACCACTCATTTGTCCCTAAATTTTTGTGTTGTACCGCCAGTGATAAATGGAAACGCTTGGCGTGATCGATTATCCGGGAACTTCACTTGTAAAGCGGGGAATAGTGTCTCGGTGTTCGATCTTCGTGCACTTAAACTACCATACCACTTTGGATACGCCTGTTGCATTGGGTTTCCTAGCTTTTGTGGAAGCTTAGTCACAAAGTATGGCACTGTCGATACTGTTATTTTGAGGTTTTTTTTCATGTTTTTTTTAAATGTACAATAGTGTCAAGTTAAGGCACCGCAACGTATTAGCTATATCATAGTAAATCATTTTTAGTTTTATTGACAGCTTTGTGAGTGAACACAACGTTCTTTGGATTGCGCTGAATATACTAGACAACAGACCACTTTCGAAAGACGAGATATTCCGATCAGGGTTGTACGAGTCGCATTCCGTTGACGGAACCTGGGCTTTGATGCTTTTGTTAAAATCCACTGAGCTAAACGATCGCTTGCAAGCCTATAATGGAAAGGCGCCAATGTATTCAGACAGCACCTTCTGCTTTGTTTTCTCTATACTGTGATCCTTTCATCACTTGCCCCCGTATAAAGTAGAACGTCCCTACCTTTCCTTCCGTTCCTGTATTTCTGCACTGTTTACGAGAAGGATATTTAGTTTGGTTTACATTAGGTCATTTGGAAAGTTGCATATCTTATGCAATGTGGCTTGTTTTAATTGTGATAGAAATTATATGGCTACACGGCTGGTTTTTGCCGTCACCATTGTGCCCTGTACATAATGTGGATATATATATATATACTTGAAGGGCGCCCTCTCATTGTGCAGTACGCGGCGTTCCACTCGGCCTCGAAAGCGCATGTCCTCCAGCACGATAACTGTAAGCTGTTCATACACATCTTTTATCGCGGGTGATACTCCAATCACGCGGGCATATCAACGCGTTTTATGTATTACTATTATCTCTGCACACGTGTATATGCAAAGCGTGTGAAAATTGTGTCCTAATGTTAGATGTAAAAATCACTCCACCAAGCTGGCACCTTCGCATTTTTTTTTTCTTCTGGGTTCCATGTTTTTGTCCCAAATAGGTTGTGCTAACGTATACCAAATGCTGTAAACACAGTTGTTTGGTGCTGAGTTTCGGAGGCCCCTGCGAAGTGGGAGCATTGAATTTCGACTTTGTTTAATGTCGTTTTTTTGTGTTCATGGTATAGTGGTACGGTCGACCGGCTCTAATGTTCTATATTTTGTGGGAAATGCAGAAGACGCTGTTACCGAAATGTGCAAGTGATAAGTCAATAACTGTGGGTGCCCCTTTGATACTATGCTAAATGGGGACGTTGTTGTTACCAGACTCCAGGTCAAAAGAAAAGCGGGTCTAACGATGTTCACTTGACAATCTTGTAAACAATGAGCAGTAACTTGTGCGGCACTAACGCATCAGCACTGCTTGAACACGTTTATATTAAAAGTTATTTACCTTGTCTCCCTTCGAAAAATCAGGCACATGCGCTCGAGCAGTAAACAAGGCGAGAATGCAAACAGAGCGGGAAATCGAAAAACTATCTTGCAAATAAATGTTTACGAGAACTGATAGCATAATCCCTTTAAAGTTGTTATCTATTGCTGCGCATTCAAATCTCTTAAAAAAAGAGAAAGACGTAGCTGATCGACAAGTTGTCAGGCACATTTGCTGTGCCATCAGTTAGGTTTCGAAGCGTGTACCATGCTACTGGTCAAGTTTAAATTGCTTTTTGATCAAAAGGTATCGTGGGCTCACCCTCCTTGCTAATTAAGTTTTCTTCTTCACATAGCAATCTACAATGGCCCATCAATCTTCCGATTATTCCTGTCTTCCTTGGGCAGCACTGTTTCACCGAGAAAATTAGGAAGCTCTTAGGGAGACACATGCAGCCTCGTCGCAGCACAACTTCTTCCGTGTAATTCTTGGTTATGCAAGCGAGAAAGTCTGGAGATCCCGTCGGTTAATGTGGCCGTTAAACTCGGGCCCTTCAACCTGCCACCGCTCCAGCCGGCATGAATGAATGGCAGGGGAGATGATTTTGATTTGATTTGTGGGGTTTAACGTCCCAAAACCGCCATATGATAATTAGAGACGCCGCAGTGGAGGGCTCCAGAAGTTTCGACCACCTGGGGTTTTTTAACGTGCTGGCAGGGAAGATGAGTCTGCTAGCCAGCCGATGTTGCCCATTCGGGATATGCTCTTCCGCTGGAGGGCTTAGCTTTCAAAGGGCCATGCGCTGAGTACCGGATAGGTAAGTGTCGACAAGTCTAGGTAGACGGTTGAATTGCCGCTAGCAATTTAGGTCAGCTGAGAATAGATTACATGTGATCAACTGGTACCATAGTGCTTCATAAATAAAGCAACAGAATACCAATACAGAAGGGTGTAAATCAGGGGGACACAATCTCTCCATTGCTATTTACCGCATGCGCACAGGAGGTTTTCAGAAGCCTAGAATGGGAACAGTTAGGGATAAGAGTTAATGGAGAGTACCTTAGTAACTTGCGCTTCCCCGATGACATTGCATTGCTGAGTAACTCAGGGGACGAATTGCAACTCATGATTACGGAGTTAGACAAAGAGAGCAGAATGGTGGGTCTTAAAATTAATCTGCAGAAAACGAAAGTAATGTACAACAACCTCGGAATAGAGCAGCGCTTCGAGATAGGCAATAGTGAAGTTCCAGTTGTAAAATACTATGTCTACTTAGGGCAGGTAATAATCGTGGAGCCGAACCACGAGATTGAAGTGACTAGAAGAGTAAGAATGGGGTGGAGCACATTTGGCAAGCACTCTCAAATTATGACAGGTAGATTGCCACTATCCCTCAAGAGGAAGGTATACAACAGCTCTATCTTGCCGGTACTTGGCTGCGGAGCAATAACCTGGAGACTTACAAAGAGGATTCAGGTTAAATTGAGGACGACGCAGCGAGCAATGGAAAGAAAAATGGTAGGTGTATCCTTAAGAGGCAAGAAAGGAGAAGAGTGGTTTAGGGAACAAACGGGGGTTAAGAGAAAAAGAGAGAGTGAGAATTTATTACAAGGCAGAGAGGTCGGCCTGAGCCAGTTCGCTCTAGTCTGCTACTCTACACAGGGGATAAGGGAAAGGGGAAAGAAAGAGGAATGAAGGGTGATGATTGTCACCGGTCCCGTTAATTAGGGAGGCGATCGCCGGGCTAATTCCAAGGGCTGAAGTAACGGCCCCCGAACCGCCCCACGAAAGCGTGGACAATTTAGAAGTGGTCCTTTTTGGCGCGCCAGCGGACGCCGGCTGTGGCCCAGAAAACAAGTCAGAGCCGAGAGTTGATAAACAAAACAGAATTATGTTCTCAATAATGGCAGATCAAAAACAATACACAAGTATGCACACTCCACAATAGTTGAATACAATATGTCACCCACCAAACAACGTACTACACAGTACAATCAGCCACACTCGAAACAACGGACACAGACAACAATACGCACAACAATGCAGTCACATGCACTGAACAACCAAGACAGCTAAAGACTAAAGAGATAGAAAACCTATTCAGTCCAAAGTTCTTGGAACAAAAGTCTAGATGATACTCTTCCGAGAATCACTCACTCAAAGTCCAGCGTTGTTGTCGTTCCACGGCCCCCGAAGTTTCTCTTCCAGGAAACCTGACGTCTTCAATAGGCCACTCTCCAAGCTTCAAACTTCTTCGCCGGAAACACGTCGGCTTCACACACGTTGCTGTTGCCACGCACCTTCGCTCGATAGCGGTAAACACACACTCTTGTCTGTAGCTCGAGTCGTCACCCTTCAGGTGGAAATCATCTTCTTCTCCTGCTTTGTCTCCACGAACAAAACCTTCGCCGACTACACGGCGGAATCCCTACGCGCTCTGGCGCTAACTTCCGTCTTCTCCTGCTCTCTCATCTCCGCTGCTCGGTTAAATACTTTCCGAGCGCTATTCCAGAAAATTCTCATCATTTCGTCGGCGCGATGCGCAGCGAACGAAGGCTGGGGGAAAGCGCGAGACGGTACGAGGGCCGTCCGCGACGGATGACTCAACCTGGCATCACCACGCCCCTTTCCATTTAGAAAGTTCCCGTGCTTGCTCGGGCGCCGATGAGAGGAGGTTCGTCGGCGAACCCACGCTTCCGATGGAGAGAGTCGCGCGTCGAGGGGGGGGGGGGGGGAGTCTTAAGATGTTTGTTTTCTTTTTTTTATCGTCGACGTCGTGGCGTCACTCCGGCGTTTCGTCGCGAGAATTTGGCGGCGCGTCCTTTTTGAGCGCTCGTTCTGTGACACTGCCCCCCACTTTAAGAATATTATCTCATAATATTCAAAACCACACAAACGAGCGCGAACAGTCCCCACACACCTAAAGACTCTAACATAGTCCGTCGCTCATGACAAGTCACATTCACAATAGATCACTCAATACAATGGTACATTACAATTCAATCTCACAACACATGAAATATAACCACCGGTACATGACTACAACACTCCATCACATATTTCAGACAACACAAATGTACAAAGTTTTCTCATTACAAAAATTGTACAATCACATCACTGTAACAAACATTTTGACTCACTCGACATACAGTTATGACACAGGATAACAACCACATTAACTTAACATGTAGCACTGTCAAACACATTCCGACTCCACCTCAGCCCCTATCCTGTGCATTTCGAGCGGCGCTTGCGCCCTTTCTTGCGGTGATCTCTCCATCTCTTCTTATTGTTTTTCCTCGTTTTGTTCCGGCGAGCCCCTTCCAACGACGGTATCTGAGGCGGCGTCTCAGCCATCGTTGTCACTTCCGACATTGTTAACGGGTCGTGACGCTCAACCGATCCTGCCCGGTTATTCACCCGCTTGTTCATGTCACGACATTTGGCCTGGCTGGCCGACTCCGTCACCTTTACACTGTCACTCGGTTGAGGTCGTGCCGACGTAAGTCCAGCTGCCCAGCATGTGAACTCATTCAACACGATCATCTTCTCATTCACTGTCTCTTGCTCCGCGGCTTCACCTTGGGCTCGAGTGCGACCCATCACGGGATGCTCCTCCACTGTATCTCGCGGTCGCTGGGTTGGCGAGGGCTCTATCTTAGGGTCTTCTCCCAAACGTCCTGGATCATTTGGCCCTCGCGCCCCGTCGATGTTTCCGATGACGAGGTCGTACATTGGGGTTGTCATGCATTGAGCGGTAACCTTCCCGCGGAAGTACGGGGTTTCCACCTCAATCTCTGCTTCGGGAAGCATTCGAACTGTACTGTCAATTAGGCAAACTGGTTTCGTTTTGCCTGTTAACTAACTTTCCCGTACCAAATTTCTCCGCACGATAACAGTGGAGCTGCCGGTATCTCTTAACACCGTAACCTTCTTGCCCGCAACTTTTCCAGGCAGCGTTGGTATTCCCTTCGTAACACCGATTGGCTGTTTTGTCATTACAACACCCACAATAGGAATTTTCTCCCCATTTTTCAACTCTACGAATCCATCGGTGACGGCATTATTACCGGATTTCGGTGCCGCTTGCACACAGGATACCTGGTGAGTTTGACTCGCTCCGTTACGACATGCGTCTGCCTTGTGCCCAGTCTGACCATATTTGAAACATTTTACAACCGTACGGCTCGTAAAGATCGTTCGACAGTTTTTCGCGCGATGACCCACTCGGTTACACAGAAAACATCGCGGAATGCTCTCCGGTGCACGCTTCTTTTTTTCGGGTGCCGAAGTTTTCGAATCTTAGGGACAATCCTTCTTGACCTTGGCCAAATTAGTGCGACCTTGCGCTTCCAAGAATTGATCAGCCAATTCAAGCATGCCTTCAAGTGACTCAGCCTTCCTCTCTTTCAAGTACAGCGATAGGCTTGGGTGGCAACTAGTAAGGAATTGTTCTCTAATTAGGAGCTCTCTAAGCTCATCGTACTCTTGCGCTGTCCCTGAAAGTTCAATCCATCTGTCGAAATAATGGCAAAGTCGGGCGGCATACTGCATAGCCGTGTCACCATCGGCAGGCGTTTCTGTCCAAAATCTGTCCTGGAATCCTTCCACAGTAAATCTAAATCGCTTCAGCAAAGCAGCTTTCACCTTTGCATAGTTGGCTGCATCAGTCGGCGTCAGCCTACCGTACACACTGAGCGCTTCACCACTCAAGCAAGCACTCAAACCAGTTGCCCATTGATGTTCCGGCCAATTCTGACTCCTCGCAATCGTCTCAAATTGGTGAAGGTACGCGTCAAGGTCGTCGTTCCTTTCATCAAACGCTACGAGCAGCTTGCTTGGGTTCAAGCGGAAGCCGTGGTCCTCCGTTCGCTGCTTTCAACTCTAGCTTGGACCGGAGTTTCACTTCGCTGTTGCAAACGGAGCCGCTCGAGTTCTATCTCGTGCTGTCGCTGCCGTTCTCTTTCCTCTCTTTCTTCTTTCGCCCTCTCAGCTGAAAGTCTTTCTCTCTCCAGCTCCAACTTCAATTGCTGCTCTTTTCTTCTTTCGCCCTTTCGGCTGCCAACTTTTCTCTCTCCAGCTCCAAGTTCAACTGCTTCTCTCTTTCTTCTTTCGCTCTCTCAGCTGCCACCCTCTCTCTCTCCAACTCAGCTTTTTTTCCCGCTTTGGCGTTTTCGGCCGCCAACCTTCCTTTTTCCAGCTCAGCTGCCTTTTCTTCTTTGGCCCTCTCAGCTTCCAACCTCTCTCGTTCCAACTCAGCTGCTTTTTCTTCCTTGGCTCTCTCAGCTGCCAACCTCTCTCTCTCCACCGCCTCTTTCTCCTTCTGGCTTACCCATTTCCGTAGTTCGGCGCCAGAAAGACCCATCTTCTCACCAAGAGCAACTAACTTTTCGAGATCCATGGTGTCTCGCAAATAAAGTCTTGCCGCGTGTAAAAACTATCTGCCTAAATCAGTCTATTGGAACACTCCCCTGCACTCCCCTGCACTCGTTAACGAGAACACTGAACAACACACAAAATCGTTCCGATAGCACTATAAACAACTCGAGGCTCTTTCTCACTAGTTTGGACACACTGTACACCAAAAGGTCCTAGTCGCGGACGCCAGAATAATTGTCACCGGTCCCGTTAATTAGGGACGCGATCGCCGGGCTAATTCCAAGGGCCGAAGCATCGGCCCCGCGAACAGCACCACGAAAGCGTGGACAATTTAGAAGTGGTCCTTTTTGGCGCGCCAGCGGACGCCGGCTGTGGCCCAAAGAACAAGTCAGAGCCGAGAGTTGATAAACAAAACAGAATTATATTCTCAATAATGGCAGATGAAAAACAATACACAAGTATGCACACTCCACAATAGTTGAATACAATATGTCACCCACCAAACAACGTACTACACAGTACAATCAGCCACACTCGAAACAACGGACAAAGACAACAATACGCACTACAATGCAGTCACATGCATTGAACAACCAAGACAGCTAAAGACTAAAGAGATAGAAAACCTATTCAGTCCAAAGTTCTTGGAACAAAAGTCTAGATGGTACTCTTCCGAGAATCACTCACTCAAAGTCCAGCGTTGTTGTCGTTCCGCGGCCCCCGAAGTTTCTCTTCCAGGAAACCTGACGTCTTCAATAGGCCACTCTCCAAGCTTCAAACTTCTTCGCCGGAAACACGTCGGCTTCACACACGCAGCTGTTGCCACGCGTCTTCGCTCGATAGCGGTAAACACACACTCTTGCTTGTAGCTCGAGCCATCACCCCTCAGGTGGAAATCATCTTCTTCTCCTGCTTTGTCTCCACGGACAGAACCTTCGCCGACTACACGGCGGAATCCCTACGCGCTCTAGCGCTAACTTCCGTCTTCTCCTGCTCTCTCATTTCCGCTGCTCGGTTAAATACCTTCCGCGCGCGATTCCAGAAAATTCTCATCATTTCGTCGGCGCGATGCGCAGCGAAGGCTGGGGGAAAGCGCGAGACGGTACGAGGGCCGTCCGCGACGGATGACTCAACCTGGCGTCACCACGCCCCTCTCCATCTAGAAAGTTCCCGTGCATGCTCGGGCACCGATGAGAGGAGGTTCGTCGGCGAACCCACGCTTCCGATAGAGAGAGAGTCGCGCGTCGGGGGAGTCTTTAGATGTTTGTTTTCTTTTTTTATCGTCGACCTCACGGCGTCACTCCGGCGTTTCGTCGCGAGAATTTGGCGGCGCGCCCTTTTTGAGCGCTCGTTCTGTGACAATGATGGAAAGGGGAAGGAAAGAGGGATGAAGGGTGATGATGGGGACAAGAAGAGGTGGTGCGTATGTACAACAGCCACTTAGCATAGTACCCTACAGTCTAGTTTCTAGTCCAGTGCTTTTTATAAAGTCTAGAACAGCCTTTGTAGCAGTTTTTTGACACTGTTTGGTCGTTCATTGCTGACAATATGTGGCTTTCACTTAATGGTGTTCGTCCAATGCCTGCCAACGTTGCAGTTAGCATTTCTCTTTGCGCCACGTATAATGCACAGTCACAAAATATGTGAGCTATCGTTTCGCGCACTTGGCAGCGTTCACAATTCGGGCTGACCGCACGGCTGATTAGGTGGGTGTAGTGGCGAGTGAAGGCGACGCCCAGGCGAATTCGGTGCAGTATATTAGCATGTCTTCGGCTGATTTTATCTGGAAGACGAAAAGTCATACCGGGGTCTGTTTCCCGTAGGCGCTTGTTCTGGTGATCTGGTAGCGACCAGTAAGTGGCAGCGCATTCGCGCATGAGTGATCTCAACAATGTGTTGACGTCATTTCGCGAGTACAGTACTTTGACATACATAGGAGCGTTGTATATTGCCGCTCTTGCTTCGCTATCGGCTGTTTCGTTGCCAACGAGGCCGCAGTGTCCAGGAATCCATTGGAGTGTAATTAAGTGACCGCTCCTGTGTGTTAGGTCAAATGCTTGAGCGATCATTAACGCGAACTCGTAAAATTGGCCTCTTCTTGAGCAAGAATGGATAGCTTGAAGCGCTGATTTTGAATCAGACAGAATCGACCATTTACGCAGTACTTGGTCGTTCACATATTTCATGGCTTCTTGTATAGCAACAAGTTCTGCAGCTGTCGAAGATGACCTATGATCTAACTTGTACTGTCGGGAAACACTGAGTTGAGGGATCACGAAGGCTGCAGCTGAGGCGGATGAAGTTACGGATCCATCGGGGTAAATGTGCACAGAGAAGCTGTATCGGTCATCTAAATGTGCCAAGGTGAGTTTCTTGAGGGCAATATAAGAAACACGCGACTTATATGAAAAACACGTATGTGAAGGCCCACCAGCGGTTTAGTCAATGTCCATGGAGGCACTGCAGGGATTACGGCAGGTGAAAAGCCTGAAGGGATCATGTGCCTATGCGTATCGAGGCATCGCGAATAGGTACAGCCAGGTCGGTCCACTTGTAGCGAAGACAACGGGTGCTGTGCATGTCGGGTCAGCAGATGAAGGTGCACTCGAAGAGGCTCACAGGACGTGTAAACCTGTATAGGGTAGGTGCGTGACTCCTCTATAGTGCCAGAGGTGGACGTGCACCGTGGCAGGCCAAGTCATATCAGTGCTCGTGCTTAAGGCTCTCTAAAGTACGAAGGCACGTTGCCCGCATGCTGGAAAGCACAGGTGAGCTGTACCTTATATAGCCCACAAACAATGCCTTGTATAACTGCAGAAGACTTTTTTCCGAAGGGCCCCATCTCAGTCCTGCTATAACACGAAGAACATAGACAAAACTGATTAGTTTGTTTCGCAGCACAGTCACATGCTTTGACCAGGACAGGTTGCGACCAATGACGACCCCTAAATAGCGGTGGTGCTTGACCCCGGGAATCACTGCTCCGTGAGCGAAGATTGGGTACCGCGACATTCATTTCTTCGTAAATGGCAATGCAGCACATTTAGCTAATGAAAGTTCCAGGCCCTGACCACGTAAGTACTTAGATGTTATTGATGTGCCTTGTTGTAGCCTTGCTCACAGTTGTGGTCGCGTTGCTCCAGATGCCCATATACATATGTCGTCCGCATACGCACTGATTCTCACAACGCCGGGAAGCTCAGCTTCAAGGCCAATGAGTGCTATGTTAAAAAGCATGGGGCTCAGGACGGCGCCTTGCGGAACCCCACGGCTTACGATGTGCCTGGCCGTGTCACCGTCGGATGTCGACATAAAAATGGTACGTCCTCTGAGATTTTTTTATTTTTTATTTAATAATACAGTCAACCCTCGCTCGAGGGCCATAACAGGGAGGGAGTACAATATGAGTACAAACAAAACACCACTAGCAATAAACAATAGGGAGATAGCTCCCTATCCAAGCGTGTAGTCGGCCACCTACGCCGATGTCTTCAAGTGCGTCAACAATGACCTCATGGTAGACGCTATCGTACGCGCCCTTTATATCTAAGAAAATGATCCCTACCAATCTCCGACGTTGTCTTTCCTTTTCAACAGAAGAAACTAGATCTACAACACCGTCAATTGATGATCGACCTCTACGGAAGCCATTTATAAAATCTGGTAAGCCGACATTATTCTCCAGCAGCCATTCCAATCTTGCATAGCACCATGCGTTCCATCACCTTACCGGTGCTACTTGCTAGGGCAATGGGTCTATAAGAAGACAACTCGTGTGAACACTTGCCTGGTTTCAGTAAGGCCGCTATGCGGCTGCACTGTCTCGAATATGGCAAGCTGTCCGAAGCCTTCAGATGCCCACTCAACAGTTGTTCCCTTTCTGATCTTTGGCTCTAAAGCAAGGTTGACCTGAAGTAGAGGTTGCAGAAGATTACTGCCACTTACTCGTAGGCATGTCCTCCTCATCGATTTCACCTTCGTGTTTAGCCTCACCGCCATCCAGTGACGATCGCCTCGACTTACCATTCACAATGCACGAACTCGACGCTGCGATTTCTGCGTCCCGATGGTCGTCCGCACCAGGGCTTGACGGAATTACTTATTCGGCTCTATATCACATCAGGCAGGAAGCAAGGCAGGCTCTCTTGTCGTTTTACAACTCTACGTGGGAAACAGCGACAGTCCCAGAGAGTTGGGGGGGTTAAGGATATCATTGTTAAAATTAAGAAGAGGAAATTGACATGGGCTGGGCATGTAGCGCGTAGACAAGATAACCGCTGGTCATTAAGGGTAACTAACTGGATTCCCAGAGAAGGCAAGCGGGTTAGGGGGAGACATAAGATTAGATGGGCAGGTCAGATTAGGAAGTTTGCGGGTATAAATTGGCAGCAGCAAGCACAGGACCGGGTTAAATGGCGGAACATGGAGAGGCCTTTGCCCTGCAGTGGACGTAGTCAGGCTGAGGATAATGATGATGATGATGATGCGAATAGATTTTCCTCTTGGAGCCTTTGGTAAGGTTGTCAAACTCTGGATTAGGTTATTCCTCATTGGAGTGTTGAAATCGAATTATGAATTACTTACGATGAACCATATCTGCTCGAGTAAAGGTTAATCTAAGGCTAGGTTGGCTATCCTATTGAAGCCAGTTGCTCATGCCAGCTTATGTTTTTGAGAAGCTTAAATATTGCTTCCAGGTAACTTTAACGCAATAGAGTGTGTCAGAGCCACGAGAGAACAGGAAAGTACATTAAGTTCCACTTCTCGAAAACAACTATCACGTTAAGTAATGCAACGTACATTCACAATACTGTCGAGTAGTGGTGGAATGCGAGGTAGGAGAACATAATTAATTACTACTGAAACCGACGAGAAGAAGTGCGATCATGTTGTTACGTTTATATCACGTCCTTAAGAGACTACGCTGAGCTCAAAGTTCATATCACATGTTTTACTACACTACACGCAATATAACTATTCAAGGACTAACAAATTACAGCTGGATTATCAAGCGCCTGTGAAGAGATTCTGCGCAAGATAAACAAAACAGCATGAAAATACTAGGCACCCGTTCTCTAACACATAATCGGTATATTGCACGCGCATGCGAACTAATGCATCTATGAATGAATATGCGTGCGTTTAAAACAAACGATGACGTACTCGGCAACCCACATCCTTTAAAACCTCTTCACGTCCCAGTGGATAGTAGAATTGTTTTATTATTTATACCTTACAATGTGATAAAAAATGATGGCCACTCATTCTGTCTTTTATAAGAAGAGTCGCCGCTGATCACCAATTTATGTAAAAAGAAAGGAGATATAACAAAAAAGAGGGCAAAATTCATTGGCGCCTATTTCCTTATTCCCAGATTCTCTTGTCTCTGCCACTTCAGCAGCGATTGGAAATCGCTCTTAGTGATAAACTACATTTCTTCGCTTTATCGCATGCTCGCCACATCCTGGCGCACAAGAACGCAAATATTCAAAAAGTTTACTTCCGAGAAGCAGCCCAATAGCACGATTGTATACCTCACTTCAATGACGCTCGTTATGAGAATTATCTGACTCCGTGTTGACTTGTTTTCGCTTTTCCACCAACGATCACAACTGCAGCCTGACTGCGCACTGTTTCGCGTGCCCTCACGTCGGTAATTTCGCACGACAGCGGTTGTTTGAGGAAGACAGGCAGGTCTTTTTCGTATTCGCTCTGGCAACTCCTACGGTAAGACTTCAATATGGCTGACTGAGTTTTTATGCCCCGAATGCACTCTTTTTTTTTCACTCACGCCTTCTTTCTTTTCGCTGTGCGAGAACATCGTCCAAAGTCTATAAAAACTGGTAGGATAGTGTGGATACAAAGTCGACAGGCTCTGCATGCCACGGCAGGCTATGTCATCGCAGCGATGACTTCTCGCCACTACAGATTCGTTCCTTGATAGCCCCGCCGCGATGGTCTAGCGGCTAAGATACTCGGCTGCTGACCCGCAGGTCGCGGCTGCATTTCTGATAGAGGTGGAAATGTTGTAGGCCCGTGTGCTCAGATTTAGGCGCACGTTAAAGAACCCCAGGGGGGCGAAATTTCTGGAGCCCTCCACTACGGTGTCTCTTATAATCATATGGTGCTTTTGGGACGTTAAACCCCGCATAACAATTATCGTTCCTTGATATCATATTACTGCAAGTGCTAGCATCTAGCTTTGACAGGATGTCATCCCTTTTCGTAGATAACGACCAATGCTTTCGTAACAGCGGCCATCATTCCAGTGAGAAACATCAGTGTGGTTGAAGATTTGCCCATTCCAGCTACCAGAGGTGCTTGAGCACATCCTTTCATCCTTCGTCGGCAATACAATGCAGCTACGGGCAAGTTACAGCTCTAGTCATCCAATGCCAGAAAAGTTCAGGGTGTGTACATTGATGTGATTAGTTAATGTCATTGCATACTTTACCAGGCAAGTGTTCTGCCTGTTAGTGCCTAGCGTCAGCTTCGTACCAAGGGCAAGTGGGTCGAAAAATACAATGAATTTTAAAATTCATTTTATGGTTACTATAGAGCCGATCAACCAATAGTGAAGGGTGCTTAAAGGTAAGAACATACGCGCTGAATTCGAAGATTGTTACTGTATCATCAAGTTGACGTGCCCTGCATATTTTATTGTGATAGCAACTATATGAACACTCGGGGGATATTGGCTGTCGCTGTCATGTGTGGTATATGTATGTATGTATGTATAAATATAAGCCATAAATAAGAATGTTCAAGAAGAAAAAAAATTCCAAACGTGCGACCACAAATTCCAACTTGCGACCCCTCACTTCTCAGCGCGCTGATTTAGGCAATTACGTTATGCGCCATTCGTTCTCCAGGAGCACGGGATGCCGGGCATGGCAAAATGAAATTATGCCAGATGCGGGCCACGTTGCATCATTTACCGCGCTGCGTTTGTGTCGCATTGCTGGTGATACACGCTAGTTTCCATTTACATTTTGGGATTGTAGCACCACACCACTCATGGACAGACGGCCAGGGAAAACAAAAAGTGCGCCGTGACTACTCCTTTATTGAGGAGTCATTGAAACATTATTGAGAAGTTATTCGAAAGCCATTGGTCAGTATTGACACACTGCATTTAAGAGGTATTGTTTATACACTAAAAATCAGTGGGCCCATCGTTGACGCCCAATTAAAATTGGTCACTAGAATTTCATTGAAAAGTTGTGAAGAGAGCCACAGTGACAGCAAGCCTTTAAGTGCCGAACGCTGAAGCCAGAGTCTGCGAAGACCATTTTAATACAGGTGCATGTGTATCCCGCACTAATAAAAAGCTTGCGCATGAATTCGATGCGAATAATATTTCAAGAAATAACTTGTCGCACAGGCGCACCTAGCAAAGATAATATGGGAACGCGCGGGCGAAATCTACCTGCCATACGAGATGAGCGCCGGCTATTGCCAACCCATATGACAAAAAAAAACAAAAGAACGTGAAAGCTTCACTAAAGAATAAGGTTACACAAAGCGCTAGCTGGACGAGTCTATTTGCGTCTATCTTGGTCAAGCTGTGTGCCAGGACGGCACACAAAGGAAGAAGTGCGTTAAACAAGCGCCGCATTTCTATTTTCGGCGCCGTCTACGTCTGACTGTATTGTTTATGTGCCGCCGTGGCGCGCAGCTTGACCAAGATCGGAGTTCAAAAAAGCATTTGACTTCGACTAAGAAATACACGTTATAGCGCGCTGAAGGCTAGAAAAAAAAGATATCTCAACGCGCTCAATAAGGGCTGCGCTTCATGCCGATCGACCGACGATGTCGGCTGAAGCAGTGATCACGAAATGAATTCTTAGCACACTGCTACAGTCATCCCCATCTCCTGAAATTTTTAAATAGTAAATTTTTTATCTGCAGTAACGTACCGTAGAATGAAAACTGTCTTCTGTATCGATTGATCTGCTAGGCAAACTGACAGTACTCCCAAGCAGCATAAAAGCACTGCAGATCAATTTAGTGCGATAAAAAAGTTTCCTTACCGTTCATGGATTTCGTAGCTTATCATCGTCGCAGTCACGGTTAGCAGAAACAAAAAAAAACCAACTTCTAAAGCACTGACATTGCACGGAGAGGTGCTTTTCTTAATGAAGCGGTACAAACTTTGAATGCGCGCCTGCCCCTGCTAACCCACGTGGTGCGTCGAACCGGAAGCCATCGTATCCTACAGTTCTCTGCGTTGTCCTATATTACCGGTCACCTGCTGGCAGTCTGAAACGACGAGCGAGTAAACTTTTATTATGCACCTCTCCAGAGCTGCAAGCTTACAGAGCGAGAATATTAGCGTACCCGAGAAACGCTGAGCTAAAACTTTGAAGACGCATGTCAAAACACTCAATACAGGTGAAACATCATGGCGTTAAAAGTGATGCATAAATTGTCACCCTGGAATAAAGCTAATCTTTCAGCCTCACACATTTGAAACGTTACGAAATTAGCGCATCCAGGCTACCGTTACATGGAAATAGATATCACTATGTATACATAGTGATATTTCTATAGTGATATTTCTATAGAAATACAACTGTGTATTTTCTTATCAGCAAACTTAAAAAGACAGAAGGAAGCACATGACAGCTGTCGCAATTTCGTGTGCCTTATTCGCGAGATGCAAGCAGTTTCCCAGACTCAAAAAATTAGTGCATGCGCTGGAATGTAAACCTTAAAGCATGCCTTGAAACAAACTCAATTAAGCACGGCAATAAATCGGTATGTTCGAAAATGAACAGAAATATAAACTCACATTTTGCGTTAGGACAGTTAAGTTATTATGCCACAACACTAACGCCACCAAGTACTTCTAAAATATGTGATGCATGCAACCTGTAGAAATGAAACACGCGTTTTTGTTCTCCATAGCTTTCGAATAAAAAGATGTACAGAAAAAGAAAACTAAGAAAACGAACTCACCATCAACCATGGCAGAGGCGCGTAGTTTTTCAATTTGCCTGTCCAAGGAATGGTAAGAGTACATCACGATGATCACGTGCGTTACTGCAGCTAAGCGGAAATGAAGCTGCGAGAGTCCCGCACGCAAGCGTTTCTTCGTCACAAAGATGACAAAATTAAGCCTCACAGTCTGCGCCGCAGCAACTCGCAGAGGAACGTACACGCATGCAGGTCCACAACTGCTGAACGTGTCACGAAGTAGCTTCTTCACAAGTGCGTTTATACATTTCATGAATCACAGTATTTACACGTAGCATATCAAAGCGACAAAAGGCGAGCTCGCCACACGCGTCTAGCTCGTCAGAATTTCTCGGCTCAACTGACACACACAACAGGGGCGGATATATCCATCCGCGCTGCCGTTGTCATCGCCGCTGCGAAGCCCGTTCAGTAGTAGGCTGCTATCGTTGTTATCATTTCTGTAAAGCTTACAGGTTAACGACCTTCGAACTCTTCGTGATTGTGTTAGCGGACGCAATGCTACACCTTACAAATTCATCTTTTTGCACGCGCTATTTTCTTCCTGCCGGTATAACATGACGCGCAGGCTTGAGTGCATGCTCAAACATACTGCTGTATGTTGCCGATGTTGACGCGGTCATTGGAAATAGGGAATGACGAGCGTGTCGTTTGTTCGCCAATGTACAAGCGCTTCCGTGCGGTGCCACATCACCGAGGCTGAAGAAATTGGCATCAATCAGAAATTGGCAGCTCAATCTCGCCCTAGGCGAGAGTAAGCGCGATGAGGCGAGAGTGAGACAACGACGGTCACTGGCAGTTCTGATGGAATCTCAAGCAGCTTGCCGCAACTATATTCATAAGGGTGCATCAGCCAACCAACCCTAAACGCCATCCTGAGTGCTACAGACACTGGTACTTCAGTTGCCGTGCGCGATTTTAACATTGGACGAAATTTATACAGACAAACCCATGCTCTTAGATTTGGGTTCGCTTTAAACAATCCAGTTGACCAAATTTAATCTAGACTGCGTGCGTCACATATGTCGTAAAATTTCACGTAGAACGTCATCTTTTTTTTACATTGTCTCGAGCAGTTTTGCGACGTTGTTATAGACTGGCGGAAGAAGCGGACACAGGTTCGCTTGACAAAAAAAAAAAATGTCGCATCAAATAATCGAACCTTCGTTACATCACTATGATGCACATAATCAATCTAATAAAGCTGTGGGCTTAACTGTTGACTTTATAAACTGTTATAGGTGTAATAACAAGAGAACTCAAGAGCTGTCGACCTCGTAGCCTATGAACTGCCCTACGTTTATTTCATGAAGAACTGAATAAGATAAATATAAGGCTGCCTGATTGCCGTATTTTCGAGCTCATCGCTCAAGAATATCAGATTTCTTTTTCCTTTTTTTGGTATCCAAGGCCAGCTTGCATGAAGAATGATTTCAGTCACGTTACAGCAATGCATAGAATACGGATACTTAACACTTGTAATAAAAATACAAGAAACGTGACACAGTGCGAAAGCACAGACAGTTGACAAGCGTGAACAACCCTTTTAATGGTAGATTGCGTTTCCATCACAAGTAATAGCAACGTTCGACCAGCTTCAAGCATCCCTTCAGCAATGGACAGCACTTGTATTTGAGTTTGCAGCAGTCAACGCATTTGATTTGCGAACAATGGGTGCTAACACCACTCAGAAAACGCACCGTTGCGTACATTTGCATGCACGCCACCGGCCGCATATCAACACCAGTGCGTTGATGGTGCTGCCCCCTGTATATCTCGATGTCAGTGCAAATAGCTGCGCGTTATTTTCGCGCGTCCTTGTACATACAGTGCCAATTTTTATAAAAGGGAACGCGACGACGCGTGACCTGCGCGCTCCGGTGGCTGCTGGAAGCGCGTTCAAGTGGGAGCGAGAACAACCAAAGTCTCTTTTCGCGTCATCTCGCGGCGAAAAAGACAGACATTTGTTGCTGATATAGAACGGCAGAATTGCAATCCCTCCCCCTTCGAGGCGATTACCGGCTCTCCCGTAATCGCGTTACAGGAGGAGGGTTCATAATCTTGCCGCTGGTTCCATATCAGCACTGTACTTGAGCAGCTGAGAGCAAGTTGCGAGCTGTTTGCCGTTATTCCTTCGACATTCTGATTTCTTGCTATCATATTCATTGCTTCGTCCACGAAGGGAAATAGTAACCTTTTAACTCATGCGCATACAACCGGTACAAAAACAAGGTGTAAAAGAAAAAGCACGCCACCGGAAACGGGCCATAAATTAGCGCAATTAGCGTCGGATCAACGCATCTGTCCTTGTGCCCGATCTTCCGTATAACAGCGTGTATGCGCATCTAATAATGTAATTAGCGGTACGCCAGCGCAATCGATGTGTCCAAGAACATGAGACCTGCCATTTGCCTAATTAGCTTGGCAGGAACCGTAAACTCTGCGTCTTTTTGCTGCCTTCTGTCAAATTTCGGTGAGTACTATTCCTTTCTCGAAGCTTCACTTAATTATTATTATATTATAGTTTTTTGTTTTCGCGATGCTTTTCTCCTCTGGCAAGTAGCAGCATAACGGCAATAGTGAGCATGTCAGGGGTTACTAAGCCTCGAAAACTAACCGAGTCGTATAAATTTAGGCACTATAGCGTCGTGGAAGTGCATGTAACCACCATGTCACTGCAAATTTATGCATGCACCATGACAGGACAGTCTAAAGTACTAGAGCGGTAAACGACGTTAAGCGTGCGTAGTGTGTTTCATTGTTCATGCGTAACGTGTTCCGCATTCCGAAGAGCATTATTTACCTTATATTTGCTCGTTGAGACATTTCAGTCAATCCTAGTTCTCGACATGTCATTAGCAAAGGCCGGTGACAAATAAAAGTTTGCGGTTACGAATGGAGAATTTTCTAGGTTCAGAACAGTGTAATGTCATCATCAGCGATGGTATGGTGGTCAACGTACTCGGCTGCTGACACGAAGTCACACGTTAGTCCAGTAGCGGCGGTCGCACTTCGATTGGGGCGAAATGCTACAGCCCGGTGCACTGTGTGATGTCAGAGTGCGCAAATAATACCAAATAGTCCGAATTTCCGCATTCCACCAATACGGCAAGCATCATACTCACAGCGTGGCTTTCGCATCCAATTCCTCATAGATTAGTACCATTATAGCTCAGTCTTCTCTACAAACAATATTATACTAGAATCGTTCACAAGATAAAATACTGTGTTATTTCGATATTTTTTAATCATTTTAATCATGGTTGGTCTACTAATTCCTAAAATCTCTTATAAAAGAAACATTTTCTGAATTTGGTGTCAGCGGCGCTATGCAGGATCGCCCGAGTGTGGCGAAAGCTCGGGATCTTTCTGAGCTCTGGCGACACCCCCATCTGAATCAGCTAACAGTGCGAAAGAGTCAAATCCACTCCCAAGCACACTGCGTTTCTTTGATTACGATGGGACCTGGCATCACGGCAAGGACGGTCGACAAGGTTGGGTGGTGTTTCCGAACCAGAGGCATCTTATTTTATTTGTTTATCGTTCCATTGAGTGCAAAAGTGACCCATGCAATAAAGATGCCAGAAGCTTTTCCTGATGATGTTTCTTAAAGGCGCGAGTTGTTTAAATCATTTAAAAGCTTTTATTGCTTGCACTATAGTTTGCTTTAGAATAACCAGCACAGTAGCCTGTGAGATTCGTTCCGGCCGACTGTTCCGCCACCTCGTAACCACAGCTAAACCCGAGGTCACGTGTTAGTCATGATGGTAAGCGTGTGCATTCTAGCGCGCTGCTCGGCCAGTGCATGCTTTCTTCATCATCCTAATTGTGGGCTAGCACCCAAGGCCATGCGGCCGGTTGATTGGCAATTTGGCTTGGTGGTATACTTGGCTAGTTAGGCCAGGACATGCTAGGAGCAAGGTAATTAGGCCGAATCATGGTAAGACCGAAGTAATTATGCCACATTGCAATAAGACCACGGTAATTAAGCCACGTGAAGCTAGAACCGTGCTAGCAAAAGCATGCTAGTTGACGCCCTAACTAAACGATGCTGCTTATTGCAGCGTTAATAATGGGCACGCTAAGCGAAACCGTGCTAATTAGACTTTACTAATATGACGACTATTCCAATCGTGCTAATACAAATTACAATAAATAAATCTGCAACAGCGATGGCTTTGCTAATCACACCCAAGATATCTTTGTCATTTTAATTGGCACCTTATCAATTAATACAGAATTTTTCAGTTTTATGTTCATTAAGCCCTAGGTAATATATATGCAAAGTTAAATAAATCGAGCGGTTGTGGCCTTCACTTTCATGCAGACGAAGCAGATTAGTAGACGACAGGATCGAAAAGCTCGAAAAAGCTAGGTTATCACTAGCTCCTATACGGCATTGAAAGATGACCAAATGATTGTACATGCAAACAAGCTCCTGCTTGGTGTCTACCGCATCAAACGCTTGACAGTCACACAGGCATCATGACAGTCACGAGTTGCACTGGGGCGTTATCAGGATCAACGAGTTTGTATCGTAGTTCATGCGTCAATCAGCTTGATTGAAAGACGCCCGAGGCGAAGATTGGGTCCACCCACCACTTTTGCTCTTGCCGAGGAGCAATGCTCACACCGCAAAGCTAACGAGTGGCACGATTCACCTATGAGCTTTATCACGCATACTTTGTACATACATATGCACGCAAAAGTAAAAGCGATATGATCTTGTGGCTACGATGTCTCGCATTCAATTTCACCGCGCTCATTCACTCACAGCCACGTGAGTAGATGAGCGCCCCTGGTGATTACCTGTCCTTGTATTTATCTGCAATATTTGATAAAAGCGATAGGAGCAGCATCAGAGTGCTGCGTGTGCACCCTTGCTGCTTTCAGGAGTTGTGTTGTAGGTGGAGCAAAAGAACTTGCCTGAACAAACGTCCATGAACACGCCTAAGGAAGACACGCGATGAGCTGGCAAAAAAGATAGCGTGACAGTCAAGCGGATGGCCCTGCCCTGCTGAAATGTTGACTGAGTGGCGGCGTGCTCAGATTTAGGTGCACGTTAAAGAACCCTAGGGGGTCGAAATTTTCGGAGCCTCCACTACGACATCTCTCATAATCACATGGTGGTTTCGAGACGTTAAATCCAACATATCAATCATTAACTGAGTTGCGGCGCTGACCTGTTCACGCGCGGTGTTTGATAACCAGCGCAAATGCCCAGAATTCATTGCTGACGCCATGCGTGTTCTTGTGGTAATTTTTATCAGGCGCTGCTATCACGTGCTCCGCACTGTCTTGGTGCCATGGTCACCGTAGAGCGAGCTTGGAGCTAACTTGTCTGCCCGAGAAGCTCGCACCACCCTGCATAGCACTCCTGACCTGTTTTTAAGCTTGAATAATGTCCATGAACAAACAATAAATGCGCTACCCATGAAGGCCGAAGCGGCACCCCCCCCCTCCCTTCATTCGATGGCCAACAATACTTTTTAGTAAAAAAAAAATGAATTGCAGTAAAAGAAATATAAACTTAAAAAACCAGTCATTTTGCAAACTGGGCCTGTTTATCAGTGTAAGGAAATGGTTTTCCATTCTCATTCACCTTGCTCAAATTCATGAAGCCGAAAGCAAGCCAGCCATTATATAATGACACACACGCGCTGCGACTCAACTAAACATTATATAACTTCAAATACCTGAATGTCAGGCTCCCGGTTACAATTTATTTGTATCCAACGAATTACATGTGGTTCAGTCTCTGTTTTCTCTCCATTATCCATTTCCGCCCCCCAGTGCCGGGTAGAAAACCAGACGTGTGTCGGGTTAACCTTTGCTTGCATCTCTCTGCCTGTTCTGTCACACTAGGATCTCTAACATTCAGACACACCGTAGTTTAGTTCTGTAGCGTATTTTAAGACCTTAGGCATTGGCTCCGGCGGATCGGTAGTCATAGAAGTGGTTGATTCATCGAATTTGCTCTTAAGTAAACGCCCCAACGCATTTACCTCTTTCACCTGTACACTGAGGCGACAATTGCGAATAATAACAATGGCTAGTCCACGCCCTGAGCTCTTAAGGAGACCAGACAGGATGCTTCCTCAAAACTATAGAAGGGAACTGTGAGAGAATAAAGACTGTGAAGCGTCTTCCGTGGGTGCCAAGACGTGGTTTCTAGCGCTAAGCTCATAAACCACCACTGACGCATCGTTCGTCACTCCTTTCGAGCCACGCGAAGCGCTTCCTTTTCTACACTGTAGATTCTTGCAAGCTCATGTTCTCTGACAATGCGATGGAAAGATTATGAGATTTCAATATCACGTGTTAAAAATGTGATCGAAAAAAAACGGCAATTACGTAGTGATTTCAGTTGTATTAAAAAGGGTAAATAAGAGGATTCTATTGTGAGAAAGATTAGACTTTGTCAACTCACCATTGTTGTTTCACTCTTTATAAAAAGATGCTCTGTTGAATATCTCGCACTGGTCATAACCGCAGCTTTCATGTTTTATTGCGATAGCAAATATATGTACAATCTCAGCTGGATTTTACCGCCGGCATCGGCGTTGATGTCATGTACCGTATATGTATACATACCTATATATATAAAAACGCAAGAAAGTAAACAATCCAGAAAAAAAACACTTCGGTGCGCAGAATCAAGCGTGGGACTTTTGTGTCGTGCGAGCGAGGCGTTAACCACTGAGCCACCCAGGAGCACGTCCTTCACCGTTCAAATAGCAATCTATACAGATCTACCACTTACCACTGCTCACAAGCATCTCGGGGGGGGAATTGTGTTTTCAGCATTACCAGCAAGATGGCGCATTGAGCGCGCGTCACCACATCGCGCGGCGGCACCCGCTCAAATCTCCTACACCTGCTTTGCCCTGCTTAGTGAAGGCGAGCGACGTTCCCTCGCGCACTCTTATCCCGCGGTGGTGAGGAGGGGAGAATTGTACGCCTTGGCTGGCCTCGGCCTTTACCTGGAACGATTATGCTGTAGTTACCCGGCGCACAAAGGTCCCTGCAATCATTGCAGTTTCCGTTTGCGAAAAGCGCGTGCTTCTCAGGCACAGCGAAGTACCAAATGAGACGCTCATTCGCGTGCGTCCGTACCTGTGAGTACGTTTTGTGCGTAATTTTTTCGTGAGAAACGCGGGGCACGTTTCGATCTTCTTTCTATTCTTCGCGTGACCTTTAAATTCGTTGCTATCGCGTTCATTGCATCACTTTTGCGGCAAAGCTGTGACTTTTTTCTACACGTACTTGCTCCACGCGTTAACTAAAGTACACAAGTGTTACATTCGACAAAAAATTGTCTGAATTTAATTTCTCCAGTGTCAATGATTACACCCATTAACGCGATAGAAATGGAAAGCTCGTGTCGCAGAAATTCCGCTGTAGGCATCGGTACCGTTGCTTGTGAGCGCAAAATCAAGAAAAAAGCAAATAAAATAACAAAGAAAATTTTTGGTTCGATTGATAATCAAACCCAAGCCGTTCACGAGGGAAGAAGGTGCCTTACCACAAAACCACGATGTTACTTGCATCTGATTCGAAAAAAATATACTACTGAAAAAGGGTTTATTGACGACTGTTGCGACGGTGGTCCTACGAAGAAACACGATCGTGCAAGAGCAATGGTCGAGCAGATGCCGGCGATGATCAGCACGAGCCGAGCGAGCGAAGCCCAGCACCCAGTACCCAAGCGGTGGCGATGTTGCTTGCCAACGACGCTCTTTCTTCTTCACAATTTGCCCCCGCCGAAAAAGAGCCATCCTGGCGACCTAAGAGTCTGGAGGCAGAGGGCTATAATATGGCTTAAGGCGGGCGACGTGGACGATGTCACGTCCACGCCGGCGCATGTCGTCAGATGGGGAAAGTGGCTCGATGAGAAAATTCACCGGCGAGGTTTGCTCCAAAACGCGGTATGGGCCCTCGTACTTTGGAACGAGTTTTGAGGAAATGCCGGGGGTTTGGTAAAGAACAGCCAGCCATACAAGTGATCCCGGGGAATAGCTGGGGCTTTGTGAAGAGTCGACGTTGTTTTCTTTCTGGCGCTGTTGTTCTCGAGACGTAAAGGTGCGTGCGAGTTCACGGCACTCTTCCGCATTTCGGGCAGCTTCGGACACAGATGGGCATTCGGATGCGTCAGGACGGTATGGAAGGAGAGTATCGATGGTGTGGGATGGTTCGCGTCCATAAAGAAGAAAGAAATGTGAAAATCCAGTGGTAGACTGTGCCGCGGTGTTATATGCGAACGTAATGAATGGAAGAATGCGATCCCAGTTAGTATGATCGGATGTCACATACATGGCGAGCATATCGCCAAGGGTGCGGTTAAATCTTTCCGTGAGCCCGTTAGTTTGCGGGTGGTATGCCGTGGTCTTGCGATGAACAACATGGCATTCAGAAAGCAGAGACGTGACGACTTCTGATAGGAAGGCTCGACCTCGATCGCTTAGTAGTTCTCGAGGTGCACCACGTCGTAATATGAAGCGATGAAGGATGAAGGATGCTACGTCCCGCGCAGTGGCACTTGGAAGGGCGGCGGTCTCAGCGTAGCGTGTTAAATGGTCCACAGCGACTATAATCCACCGATTTTCATCTGATGTTGTCGGTAGAGGGCCATAGAGATCAATTCCGATCCGATCGAAAGGTTTGGCAGGGCACGGAAGCGGTTGAAGCGCACCGGACGAGTGGAAAGGCGGTGATTTGCGACGTTGACAGTCAGGACAGCCCATAACGAATTTTCGAACGAAATTATACATTCCGCGCCAGTAGAAGCGATGGCGAATGCGTTCGTAAGTTTTGAAAACTCCGGCATGACCACATTGGGGATCGTCGTGAAAAGAGGCGCAGATTTGTGATCGCAAGCTGCGCGGGACAACCAAGAGCCACTTACGACCTTCGGGGGCGTAGTTGCGTCGGTGTAGTAGCCGATCACGAATGGCGAAATGAGCAGCTTGACGTCGGAGAGATCGTGGTACCGCAGTGGTTGACGATCCAGAAAGACAGTTAAAAAGAGAAGCGATCCACGGGTCCTTGTGTTGTTCACTGGTAAAGGAGTCGAGGTCGAGAGATGCGATGGAGATACCAGTGGTTCCGCAGGCCGAGTCGGGAGGTAAAGGCGAACGCGACAGGGCGTCGGCGTCAGAATGCTTGCGTCCGCTGCGATAGATGACACGAATGTCGTACTCCTGGATTTGCAGTGCACACCGAGCTAGGCGGCCAGAAGGGTCTTTCAATGTGGCGAGCCAACAAAGTGCATGGTGGTCCGTTACCAGGTCGAATGGGCGACCGTACAAATAAGGGCGGAACTTGCGAAGCGCCCACACTAGCGCCAAGCACTCTTTTTCAGTGACGCTGTAATTGGCCTCAGCTTTAGTAAGTGTGCGACTCGCATAAGCGACGACGTATTCGGAGTAGCCCGGCTTGCGTTGGGCGAGGACGGCGCCTAGACCAACCCCACTAGCGTCTGTGTGAACTTCCGTTGCAGCTGTTGGGTCGAAATGCCGAAGAATTGGAGGAGATGTTAGCAGACTACGGAGCGTGGCAAACGCGACGTCGCAGTCAGAAGACCAGGATGAAAGGTCTGCATCACCGCGTAGGAGGTTGGTCAGTGGTGACATGATCGATGCAAAATTTCGCACGAAGCGCCGGAAGTACGAACATAGTCCGACAAAACTGCGTAATTCTTTCAGTGTTGTAGGTTTTGGGAACTCAGCGACTGCTCGCAGTTTTGCAGGGTCGGGTCGAACACCATGCTTGGAGACGATGTGCCCTAAGATGGACAGCTCTCGCGCGGCGAAGCGGCACTTTTTAAGGTTCAGTTGGAGCCCAGCGTTGGTTAAACGCGTCAGAACCAGTTGGAGCCGAAGCAGATGCGTAGGAAAATCGGGAGAGAAAACGACAATGTCGTCGAGGTAGCATAGACACACAGACCACTTCAGTCCACGCAGTGTGTTGTCCATGAGCCGTTCAAACGTGGCAGGAGCATTACAAAGACCAAATGGCATTACGTTAAATTCGTACAGGCCATCTGGTGTAATGAACGCAGTTTTCTGGCGATCAGCTTCTGCCATAGGAACCTGCCAGTATCCAGATCGTAAGTCTAAGGAGGAGAAGAATTCGGCTCCTTGTAGGCTGTCAAGGGCGTCGTCTATGCGCGGTAATGGATAGACGTCTTTCCGCGTCACCTTGTTTAATCGCCGGTAGTCGACGCAAAATCGAATCGATCCATCTTTTTTTCGAACTAGAACGACAGGAGATGCCCAAGGACTGTGCGATGGTCGAATAACGCGACGGCGTAGCATCTCTTCGACCTGGTCGTTGATGACGTGACGTTCTGCAGCAGAGACACGGTACGGTCTTTGACGCAATGGCTGGTGCGAACCGGTGTCAATGTAGTGGTGCACTGCGGAAGTCCGACCCAATTGCGGCTGAGAAACGTCGAATGAATTCGCGAAGTGCTGGAGGAGATTAAGAAGCTCGGCGCGTTCATGGGCACTTAAGGTATCGGCGATGGAACTCGAGAAGGTGTCACTCGATGAGCACTCCAGTGGGGAAAGGGCATGAAGTTTGGTCGAGGCGCTACTGCACGATTCGTCTGGCATGTTAAGGAATAAACAGGAATCGAGGTACTCCACTCGACCGAGACATTCGCCGGCAAGTAGCGTAAGCGGTGCAGAAAGGGGGTTGTGGACGAAAATATTGCTTCGGCCCGCAGTGACGTCGAGTGTAGCGAAAGGCAAGGAAACGGCTCTGCGGCTCTTGAAAATGTCGGAAGGTGTAAACATTACTGTAGCATCGTTATAGTCATCGCAGCAAACCGGGACAACGGCAAGAGAGGCTGGCGGAATTTCAGTGTCCTCACGCACGACAAGTTTTGGCGACCGCTCAAGGGTTTCGTGCAAAGGTTCGTCACACAGGTGCGAAAATTGAACTTCAGCGCGTGCGCAGTCGATGATGGCATGATGATTTGACAGAAAGTCCCACCCTAGTATAACGTCATGCGAGCACACCGAAAGGACGATGAACTCGACAACGTACATAGAGCCTTGGATGAATATGCGGGCCGTACAGGTGCCAAGAGGTCGAACTTGTTGTGCGCTAGCTGTACGAAGCGATAGTCCAGAGAGCGGCGTGGTCAATTGCGGAGGGAGCGGCAGAGCTGGGCGGCTATAACAGAAACGGCAGCACCTGTGTCGACGAGGGCAAAGGTAGAAACACCATCGACAGATATAGCGACGACGTTAGCTGGTGAAGTGCGAGGACTTGAGCATTTCGACGACGGCGCAGTTCTTGCCTCTGGAACTGCGGCGTTCAGTTTTCCCGGTTGGAGGAAGCGGGTCTAGGACGCATTGGGGACAGTGATCGCCTGCGAGGAGATGGGGAGCGGGGAGAGTGAGTTTGAGGCTGGTGTGACCGACACTCAGGAAAGTTAGTGCATCCATACTGCGGTGAGGGATAGGGAGCAGGTATGTGCATGGGCTGTGGGTCATACGGTAACGGCCGAGTAGCGTCGCGGAGTGGTTGGAAGCGACGGCGACAATATCGTGCCACGTGTCCTGGAGTACCGCAGGCGTAGCAGATCGGTCGATTGTCAGGAGTGCGCCAGGAATTGCTGACTCGTGGTGCGGCCCAAGGTGTCGAAAATGGGGCGGAGTGGGGAGCGACTGAAGACATGGGTGGCAAATGCTGCTGGCGGGGTCTGCTACGTACCACCTGGGCATACGTAAGGGGCGCGGCCACGGGCTGCATAGCCGGCGCATGGGCAACAGGCATGGCCACAGGCTGCTGGTGGGCAGCGACGGGAACAGCCTGAGCTACCTCTTCGGCAATAACGTCGCGGAGTGGTGAGGGCAGACGAGAGGACGGCGGCTGCTGCGTGAAGGGAATCAACGACAGTTGCCGAGCTACTTCTTCACGCACAAAGTCTTTAATCTCTTGCAGGGTTGGTGAGTGGTCGGGAACAGAAGTGAGACTGGAGAGCGAGTCGGCGTGTGAGGAAAATGGGCGAGTCAGGGCGCGCTGCTTGCTCAACTCGTCAAAACTTTGACACAAAGTGACAAGTTCCGCAACGGTGGCAGGATTACGGGCCAGGAGCAGCTGATATGCACCGTCATTTATCCCTTTGAGGATGTGTTGAATCTTCTCCGACTCGGGCATGGTGGTGTTCACACGGTTGCAAAGACCAATAAAGTCTTCGATGTAGCTGGTGAAAGATTCCGTTGGCTTTTGTGCGCGAGTCCGCAAGCGTTGTTCGGCTCTCGACTTGCGGACTGCGGGTCGGCCAAAAACGTCAGCAAACAAGGTTTTAAAGATGGACCACGTCGTGATGTCGTTTTTGTGGTTATTATACCACATTTCGGCCCCGTCAGTGAGGTAAAAGATGACGTAAGTCAATTTGTCCGCGTCATCCCACTTGTTGTTAGCGCTCACCAGTTCATAGTTAGCGAACCAGTCTTCCACGTCGGTCTCATCAGCTCCGCTAAAGACCTTGGGCTCTCGCAAACGAAGAACGCCGGGGTTGCTGGGGGATGGAGTGGAAGAGCCAGGTTGCGCGTTGTTGGTAGCCATGATGGGAGGTAGCGTTTGGTTGCGCAGCTCCAGGTTCAGGCGACGGCGAATGGCAGCACCCAGGTTCAGGCGACGGGGAATGTCAGCACCTTCCACCAATTGAAAAAGGGTTTATTGACGACTGTTGCGACGGTGGTCCTACGAAGAAACACGATCGTGCAAGAGCAACGGTCAAGCAGATGCCGGCGATGATCAGCACGAGCCGAGCGAGCGAAGCCCAGCACCCAGTACCCAAGCGGTGGCGATGTTGCTTGCCAACGACGCTCTTTCTTCTTCACACTACATACATTTCATGTAGTGAAGGAGTCTTCTTAATGCATTTTGTTCGACAGGTGTCGCAACGGAAACGAGCCCATTCAGCGATTTGTAGGCGCACATAGGAGGCCATCAAACTACGTCGAGAAAGGTCGGGATAGTGCAGCCATCGGCGCTAAAAACGCACTGCAACTTTCAAACAGCTCTAAATATGGACAATTATGTCTATCTAGCGGAAAACATATGCCTTTTTAGAGGCGTTGATCAAGCAAAAAGCAAACGCTAGTTGATGTGCTGCCATCAATGAGGCAGTGTGAGGCTCTTTATGGCCTCCGAGATGACAAGCGCGCGGCGCGTATCTCGGAGGCCATGCGACTTTAGATAAAAAACCTGTATGTACCATTCGCACGAGTGTGTGTGTGTGTGTGTGTGAGTGTGTGTGTGTGTGCGTGCGTGCGTGCGTGTGTGTGTGTGTGTGTGTGTGTGTGTGTGACATTGTGAAAAAACGTGTCTCGTCTACAGCAGATCGCCATTCTGCATAGTAATGCATTACTATAGATACGTCGCGCTCGCGCACGCGCGCATTTGTGTGCGTGTGTGTGTGTGCGTGTGTGTGCGTGTGCATGTGTAACAAAACATGTGAATAAGTATGAACTTAGTGGTGGAAGGGCACACTAGGGGTCAGATTGCGCTACCGCGTTCAACTCTTAAAGGCGAAGCTTAATGGTCCCTCAATTTTTGGTGTTTCTTTGACGAACTGCAAAGATCAGTTACACCACAGTAGACAGACATGACAGCCTCACTGCCGATATTTTTAGTTCAAAGAAAATTGCTATCTCTGTTGCCATTGTTATCTTCGACGCATGTGCAGTAAACTACAACAAGGTAATCGTCATTATTACGACTCAGCAACATTAACAATTAGAGAGCGTATGGCTTTACAAACGGCACGTAGTTTGTTCTTCGCTTTTTTGCACAATTGTGCCTCACGTGCTCCTCAACCGTAGTTCTAGTAGGTGGCGCAGGAGAAATCTCAGGTGCATAGATGTTGCTTTCCTTAAGCTCCGGTTGAAATGTTCCACGAGCAGCAAAGCAGGGCGAGCAAAATAGAAGGTTCTGTGAACAGAGCCCGAAACGCAATCTTTTTCTACTCTTAAATACCAAGAGGTTGATTCGAATGTGGTAGGTAGTTCAAATCTTGACCTTGGATGTCAGCTCAAAAATCTTACCTTTGCACATCTATAGCTGTAGATTTTTTTATTCTAGGCGTTAAGTCAGTATTATTTCTCTAATGTTGGTTATTCGATAAGGTGGTTTGATGGCTAAGGCACTCTGCTGTTGACCCGCACGTTACAAGATCAAATCCAGGCCGCGGTGGCCACATTTTGAACGAAGGAAAAAATGCTTGAAGCCTATGTGCTGAGATTCAGGTGCACGTTAAAACACTCCGGTGGTTGAAATATCCGGAACCATAACAACGTAAATGTAGCGCAAAAAAAAAAATACGGACAATAAAGGGTGCACTACAAGTGCAATATCCGTAGCCCCACACTACGGCATCTCTCATAATATTATTAGGCACCGCGCCGTGCTCCCGACCGGGCTGCAAAAAATTAGGTGCCTTTTTCTTCTTCTAACCACTACCACCACCATAAACATATTATGATTTCTGAACATTGAACCCCAACTATAACTATTACTATTATAATCTTTCTTCAATTAGATGTGAACGTGTCTTGGTCACATCTTTATGGAGAAGTGTCACAAATTTGACAGAGAGTTGAAAACCTAACTACAGTGAGAAGAGTTGTTACTAGCGCCAGAATAAATGCAGATCAAAATATCTAGCATCATCTGAATGCACAGTTATAGAGAAAACGTGTTGGGCCTGTATATGTGCTTTGTGGGTGGACCTTGGCCTCTTAAACTCGGAGATCGCATGAAGCGGCGGGCTCATTCACACACCCGCGTAAACATGAACTCCCCAGAAGCCACTAGACTTGCACTCAAGATAACATTCGCTGAGGCGGTGCTCTAGGAAGTCTCAGCGCATCATGGCCCAGTGAAACGAAACGCACACGCTGTTTCTATCCCGTCCGTCTGATAGCATGCTGACTTAGCTGTAATATAAGGGCCAATGTGGCATTGTGTTATATATTTTTTTCTTTTTTCAGTTTTCGATGTGCCTAACTTTTTGTTTAGCTTTTTATGTACTAAGTTAGTGCACTCGTGTGTTACAAAGGCTAAAGACGTGAATCATCATCCTCGAGCCGCTTCGCTTCAAGAGGCGCCGCCTGTTAAAGCCCCAAGAAACTTGCACCAGTGTTGAGTGGTGCATAGGGCATAGTGTGTTTGCAATGCCTTAAATAGCGCCTATTGAGACGTTGTCGCACCTCCGATAGAGACTCGGGGCAACGAAAGCCTCCCTTTCAGTAACACGGCATTGTCGAAATAGCAGGCAACGCTTTTGGCGGCGCCTCTCTGCGCTGCAACATATCAAGCATTGTGCTTCAGACTGCGTGTGCGGAGCAAAAAGCGGCGCAGCCTTTATGTGGGATACCCTGGCACGTTGCTCTCCATAAATCAACTTCTCTGATGTTCATTTCAATTGTACTTTACACCATGATATCCGGGCTCTGTTGGAATATACTGCAGTTTACGCCTCGTCGAGTTGACAGCGTGCCAGCTACTTGTCTCATTTTGATCATTAGACATAATAGAACGCAGCTTAATGGCCACTGATACAAGTAATTTATTTCTTCTGACACTGTTTCCTGCATAATTTGGTACAAATTTTAATTTGACACTTGGAAAAACTCTAGTCTAACATTGCGCTTGTGTAGAGGGCAACAAGAAACTCAAGGTGAGTCGAGTTTTCAAACGAAGTTGGAATTAATGTTTCAGATGTACCAAAGTTGTGCTTTCCTATCGTGTATAACACTAAAGGTTTGAATATAACGTTCAGTGCCTACATATGTCTTGCTTTGTTATGGCCTCAAGCTTAAACTCAAGCAGTCGACCATTGAAAGGCCGTTTCATTGAAATTAGTGCCCTAGCAATAATACAATTCTCAGAACTTAGTCGGCACTAAATCTGAAACGTTCAGAAAGCTCGCTTATAATACATCACTGCTCCTCGTGGAATCGCCTCACTTTCAGCACTCCATTAAAGCGATCAGCGTCATAATTTTTCTCGTGCATATCTATTGTCGTCTGTGGCAATAATATAGTCCCTCACAGACTCTTTAGACATTGCAGGTTTGTTTATTCTGCTTCCATTCTAGACCTCCAGACCAATATTTCAGTTAAGTACTCATATTTCAAATGTAATTTTACCTTAATGTAGGCAGGTAAAATGCTGCAGTTTGTGTTCTTCAAGCGCGTGCATTTATATACGCCTAGATTTTCGAGCAATGAATTTAGTCTGTATAAGAGGCTTCTCTACAGTAGCAGCGAGATGTTAGAGCTCAGCTATTCACTGCATGCATGTGGGAGGTGAATGCATGTGAAAGGTTTCCTTTTCACTGCATGCAGTGAAGAACAAACTTGCGATAGGCAAAAATCAGATATAAGCACTAACGGACCAGGAAGGCAAAATAATTACTGATATGAATAGACTAAATAAATTAGCAGAGGAGTTTTACAGAGGTCTGTATAGTAGCCGGGACAACCACGACCTTACTATAAAACTAACACCAACCCTGATGGCACCCCACCAGTAATGATAGAAGTCAGAAAAGCCTTGGAGAGCATGCTAAGAGGCAAAGCTGCTGGTGAGGATCAGGTAACATCAGATCTGCTAAAAGATGGAGGACGGATTGTGCTGTAAAAGTAGCCACCTTGTTTACGAGGTGTCTCCTGACGGGAAGAGTACTAAAATCTTGGAAGAATGCTAACATAATCTTAATACATCAGAAAAGAGATGAGAAGGACTTGAAGAATTACAACCAGATCAGCCTGCTCTCCGTTGTATACAAGCTATTTACAAAGGTAATTGCTAACAGAATTAACACAACATTAGAATTCAATCAACCAAAGGAACAACCAGGATTGTAAACAGGCTACTCAACAATCGACCAAATTCATACTATCAATCAGGTAATAGAGAAATGCTCAGAATATAGCCAGCTATTATACATGGCCGTCATAGATTATGAGAAGGCATTCGATTCAAGAGAAATATTAGCAGTCATGCAGACACTGCGGAATTAGGGCGTCAACAAAGCATATATAAACATCCTGCAGGAAATCTACAGGGGATCAACTGCAACCATAGTGCTTCATAAAGAAAGCAACAGAATACCAATCAAGGAGGGCGTAAGGCAGGCGGATACAATCTCCGCAATGTTATTTACCGTGTGCTTACAGGAGGTTTTCAAAGGCCTAGAATGAAAAGAGTTCGGGATAAATGTTAATGAACACCTTAATATTCTGCGCTTCACCGATGGTATTGCATTGCTGAGTAACTCAGGCACAAATTACAACTCATGATTACGGAGTTAGACAAAAAGAGCAGAAAGGTAGGTCTTAAAGGTAATCTGTAGAAAACTAAAATAATGAAAACAACCTCAGAAGAGAACAGCGCTTCGAGATAGGTAATAGTGCACTACAAGTTGCCAAATGCTATGTATACTTGGGACAGGTAATAACCGAGAAGTCAAATCACGAAGTTGAAGTAACTAGAAGAATAAGAATGAGGTGGAGCACATTTGGCAAACACACTCAAATCTCGACAGGTATATTGCCACTATCCATCAAGAGGAAGGTATATAACAGCTACATCTTACCGGTACTTATCTACGGAGCAGAGACCTGGAGACTTGCAAAGAGAGTTCCGCTTAAATTGAGAACCACGCAGCGAGCAATGAAAAAAAAAAAGGTAGGTGTAACCTTAAGAGACGAGAAGAGAGCAGAGTGGATCAGGGAACAAACCGGGGTTAAGGATATCATAGTTGAAATCAAGAAGAGGAAATGGACATGGGCCGGGCATGTAGCGTGTAGACAGGGTAATCGCTGGTCAATAAGGGTAACTAACTGGGTTCCCAGAGAAAGCAAGCGGTTTAGGGGGAGACAGAGTTAGAGGGCAGATGAGATTAAGACTTTTGTGGGTATAAAATGGCAGCAGCAAGCACAGGACCAAGTTGACTGGTGGGACATGGGAAAGGCCTTTGACCTGCAGTGGACGTAGTCAGGCTGATGATGGTAATGACGACGACGATGATGATGATAATATTGATAATGACAATATTGATGATGATAGTAATGATGATTCACTGCAAAGAATAGTTGGGTCTGGCAGATATATGGCGTACACAGTGCAGAAGGTTTTTCATTCCTGTGTGGCACGGAAAGTTTCAGCATGGCAAGCAGTATTTACAAAGAAAATAATTCGTGAACTCACCAGGCCGCTTTCAAGGATATTTTCACAGGTTGATTATTTTGATTGATATGTGGGGTTTAACGTCTCAAAACCACCATATGATTATGAGAGACGCCGTATTGGAGGGCTCCGGAAATTTCAACCACCTGGGGTTCTTTAACGTGCACCCATATCTGAGCACACGGGCCTACCATATTTCCGCCCCAATCGGAAATGCAGCCCCCGCAGTCGGGATTCAATCCCGCGACCTGAGGGTCAGCAGCTAAGTACCTTAGCCACTAGACCGCCACGGCGCAGAGCTATTTTCACTGGTGCCACTTTCGTTAGTGTGCTCATAATCACGATTCACCATCAGTGTACTGCAGTGGTTGAAGACATGATATTGTTACGTGAACGTAAAAATATCAATCGCGTTACAAACCACTGCATTAAAAAGGTCTCTTTCAATAACTTCTATTCCACCCTGTCTATTTCGAACTTACTAGATTTTGTGCCTGCAGATTCCTCAATTTTATCTGCACCTTAGCATTCGACAACACAAATCATGCTTCTCTTATGGAAATGTGTTTGTTGCGCAAATGCTTGTTTTTTTTTGAGTGGGGAATGGTATTAAAGGCAAAGAGCCCTAATAATTGAATCTTTTCATTGAAGTGTAATAGTCATTGAAGGGAACAACTAGACTTATTATATTCGCGCATTTAAAGAAAAAACCTTATGCACGAATTTTTTTACCAGAGCATTGATTGATATGTGGGGTTTAACGTCCCAAAACCACCATATGATTATGAGAGACGCCGTGGTGGAGGGCTCCGGAAATTTCGACCACCTGAGGTTCTTTAACGTGCACCCATATCTGAGCACACGGGCCTACCATATTTCCGCCCCAATCAGAAATGCAGCCCCCGCAGTCGGGATTCAATCCCGCGACCTGAGGGTCAGCAGCCAAGTACCTTAGCCACTAGACCGCCACGGCGCAGAGCTATTTTCACTGGTGCCACTTTCGTTAGTGTGCTCATAATCACGATTCACCAGCAGTGTACTGCAGTGGTTGAAGACATGATATTGTTGCGTGAACGTAACAATATCAATCGCGTTACAAACCACTGCATTAAAAAGGTCTCTTTCAATAACTTCATTCCACCCTGTCTACCACGAACTTACTAGATTTTGTGCCTGCAGATTCCTCAATTTTATCTGCACCTTAGCATTCGCCAACACAAATCATGCTTCTCTTATGGAAATGTGTTTGTTGCGCAAATGCTTGTTTTTTTGGGTGGGGAATGGTTAATAAAGGCAAAGAGCCCTAATAATTGAATCTTTTCATTGACAAGTAATATTCATTGAAGAGAACAACTTCACTTATTATATTCGCGCATTTAAAGAAAAAAACCTTATGCACGAATTTCTTTACCAGAGCATTGATTGATATGTGGGGTTTAACGTCCCAAAACCACCATACGATTATGAGAGACGCCGTAGTTGAGGGCTCCGAAAATTTCGACCGCCTGAGGTTCTTTAACGTGCACCCAAAACTGAGCACACGGGCCTACAACATTTCCGCCTCCATCGGAAATGCAGCCACCGCAGCTGGGATTCGAACCCGCGACCTGCGGGTCAGCAGCCGAGTACCTTAGCCACTAGACCACCGCGGCGGGGCATTCTTTACGAGAGCAGTACAGGAAATATCGGTGAGGGGCGTGTCAGAGAGGGGTTTCCCATTCATCCTGAATATTTTAAACTCTTCTTACTGAGGATGTTTCACCTACTCTTGCACACAGAAGGAGAATTGGTTTTAAAGCACACTGCAGAAACACTCGGGCGATTTACCGTGCAGCAGGTTGGGCATGCGTGTCTGTACGTAATGCTATATACCGTGCCCATATCAATCCATCAAGGTATACTTGTTTTACTTGCTTTCCTTTCTCTGATTTCCCGGCACGAAGTTTGCCAAAAAATACAAGTTTATGGACGTGCCGCGAGTGCACCAGTGCATATTCCAATCGTAGGAAGGGCTTTGGGATCATTGCTTGGCTCCTGTGTCATCAGTAGTAGTAGGCTGAAAGCGTACAACGGAATGCGCTCGCAAATGGATCTCACTGCATGCCACGTCTTGAGTCGTCTCGAAACAACGGAGAAGTGAATTGGCGAATACAAGTACAATCTCTTCACGTGCCGTTAGTCACAGGAGAATTCTTGCGGCGCAGCGTTGTGGAAGGTAGTCGGCCAGAAAAATCTCGCCAGTGAGCGCGCCAAAGTAATCTAAGATGAGGTTTTGTGTGAACGGACCGTACTGAGCGATTTGTGTCTTTATGGGCGACGAATCTCAGTGAATTCTACCAATACGGTGATTTAAATATAGCAAGAAGGAGATCGCAGTTCATCACATCGCAAAGAAGCACCAAGCAGTCAGTCAATACGTAACAGTATTTGCAAATACACCTTTAGGCTTGAGTTAATTAAGGTGCGCTATATCGGAATGAATGAGGGCATTTGTATCAGCGCCAAGGTCTGGAGTGGTTTTGGGTGAAATAGGCATATATAAATTTGTACAAGTCAGTTGGTCCTTATCTAGTTCTATCTTTGTGCGAATATAGTGCGTATGCCAGCGCTTTCCTTTTAAGGCTGTCCATGTTCTTTGACGAGGTGGGAGAGTGTGTAGGCGACATACATAACATTATTTCCTTACTTATTCCGGCGTGATTCCAGTCTCTAAACGCATGAACCAACTTGCCTATATGAAAGAAAAAAAGCAGCACTGCAAATTAGTGTACAGATATGTAGCTGAGATGTTTGTTACTAGTAGAATCAGCCACTCATGAACGCAAGATGGTGGGAAAAAGGTTAAATTGAGCTACCAAAAAACTATCCTGCCTGCGTTCATGATGGGAGTGTCTCCGCTGACAGCTTCCCTCGCTTGACATGCATGAACACCACTTTGTCCACGAAGAATTGTATCAATCTCCACAGGCACGTTGACAAAAGAGCAAACTCGGAGCGCGAGCGACGGCAACGAAAAGGAGAAAACGTGGTCGGGTAAAATAAATGTGATTAAGGGAGTTTAAAAACAGTTGTGCCATGTGGTGAAGATAACTTACTAATAAGCATCTCTAAGCGGCCTAAGTGGCAGATATGTCTTAAAAGCGTATTATTAATAAATAGGTGTACATACTAGTTTTGGGTGGTATCTTTTCATTTTACCCGTACTGTTCAAGCTCATGTCATTGCTTTGTTTTCTTCTCCGTGTCATGTAATGTTTAGGGTAGGCGACACGTGACCATACCACCAAGCAACAGCGCTATACATTTATTATGAAGATTCAATTACTGCACGACTAAAGTGTTCGCGAGTTTGTTCATGGTTTCGTGCGAGTGCATGATATGGCACCATGTCGGGCGCTTTGCATTCGTATACAAGTGCAAAGTCTAGTGCATTGGCTTTGATGAAAAGTTGGCATCCACGGCGCACGGCGGCGGCGACCACGAGAGGGCTGCTAGCTTCGTCTGGTAGAGTACGAGTGTGTAAGTGACAACGACACCGACCATCTGCAGGAAGAAAATTGGTGTTTGCATGAAGAAAGAAACAACGCATTGAATTGCCATTCTAGCACATTTCTTTTGTTCAAACGAACCTGACGCACGGGAAAGACTTTTAGCTTCAAACCTTTAGAAGTTTAGATATAATCGCTTGCAAAATTACGTGAACATAAATAAAGAAAATATTAACTGCAGCTAAGGTCGAAACCCGTGAGCACGTGTTACAATTGAACTCTTTTCCAGATATTATACATGTGAACGACAAGTCAATCAGAAGTGCTCCTATTGGGTTTATATTAACGAGGAGAGAGACTGATACCAAGGAAAGTATAAGGAACGTTATTCCTAATTGTAACGTAAACGGAAATAAAGAAAAGTGGAAGAAAGGATTACTTGCCGCACACAGAGACTGAACCTGCGACTTTCGAATGACGCGTCCGATGCTCTATGCCAGTGAGCTACGGTGGCGGTAATACCTTTGTTCATTTCATGCGGTATATGCGTGCAATTAAACTCGGGAGTGTTAGTGGGGCCCACTATTAGTCATGAAGGCGAGTATGGAACACTCCTTTTCTGGCTGTTGGCATCACGTAGCACGTGACCTTAATACGAGGTGGCAGCTGACCAATAATGCCTCGCATACTACTTAAGGGCATAAAGTCGGCCAGAACGAGACCCTTGATATGAATGAAGTAAATAAGTGTACACTTCAGCGTTTGTTTAGGGAACCCTTAAATTTACGTTTCTTTTCTATTCATTTCATTGACACGTAGGGTTCAACATCCCAATATCACGATATGATTTTGAGAGACGCCGTAGTGGAGGGCTCCGGCAATTTCGACCACCGGGGGTTCTTTAACGTGCACCCAAATCTGAGCACACAGGCCTTCAACATTTCCGCCTCCATCGGAAATGCAGCCGTCGCTGCCGGGCTTCGATCCCACGATTTGCGGGTCAGCATCCGAGTGCCTTAGCCACTAGACCAATTTCTTTCCCTTTGTACATAACACATACACCACACATACAGTTCAGGTTTCGCAGGCGGTTGCACAGTGATGTTGCCCTCAAGAATTGTGAATGTGTATCTCCTCCTCTCTCTCTCTTTTTCCCCTCATTCCCCTCTCCCCTGTGTAAGGTAGCACACTGGACTTAGTCTAGTTAACATCCCTACCTTGCCGATAATTTTTCTTTTTTCTCTCTTTCCTATTGGGCTAATAACATGCATTAACATTCACAATGAAACGATGATATTCAAGAGAAAGATGAGGCAAGTTTATTCATCAAGCTTTATTAGAAAATATCACGTGCTATACATGAAGCCTGCAGTACAGAGAAGCGCACTATACGAAATTCAAAAGAAATTACGAAAACTCTGACGAGTGTAACGTCGACACTATACGAATTCCATCTGAGAAAGTCTAGGAGAATACATGGTGTCGTGTGTATCGGCTGACGAATACCACGATAAGGAAATCTTGGAAGACCTCAATCTAAGATGAGTTCGATATCATGGTATTTGATGTCACTCTCTAACATCTTATAAGAAAAACAACAGTTAAGTTTATTTTAGCTGAAATGTTTTATCAATTATTGATGTGATGTGAGAAAATGTTGGCACACAAATAGGGTTCACGTCGGGTCAAAGTCTCCAAGCATAACAAATCCACAGCACATTAGATGTACAGATTGAGAGAGAGAGAGAGAGAGAGTAAATTTAGAGAAAGACGGAGAAGTCGCCCAGATATTGTAGCATCTAGTTTGCTACCCTGCATTAAAGGGAGAGTGAATGGAGAAGGAAGATGAGAAGCAAAGCGAAGAGAAGAGTAGACGCGCGAAAAAAAAAAGAGTGCTGATGCTATAGTCCATTCAACAGGCCACTACCACGCAAAAACTTCAATAAGGTCTTGACTGATTTTCTATGCAGACAGTTAATGTCGGCATTCGAGTACTGACTGTTTTGACAAGGGTCTGTCTTCTAGGCAGGCTAATGCAGCAGCAATAGTGGCAGTCTGTGCGTTGTGTAGCAAGAAGAGTGACACAGAATGGGCTCTATTGTTTCATCGCTGCTGCAATGATCGCAAGCAACAATATAAAATTTAGCATAAAAATTAGGAAATGAAATCTGAAAACAACGTATTCAACAATCACATTAAGGTTGAGTGAAACAGAAGAAAGAAATTCTCAGCCTTGCCTTGATTTATTCTCTCGCATGTTGGCACTTGCATGCTCGTGCAGGGTAGCGCGAACGTACGTATATTGGCTATTTCAAACGTATTTCCGAATATAATGTTTTGTGTCGTACCGGTCCAAATATTGGCGATTCAACATTGAAGAAGCCACATGCGTTGAATGTGAACGACTCTTCTTTGAAACGCAGCAGCAGAGTAAATACCTGAAAATTGTGCGTGCAGGTTAGAAATCATCATCATCACTTGCAGCAGCATTTTCATTGCAACATTATGCACCTATTTTATGCTCACTACGGGACGGAGACCTCTACCAATGGTCACGACTTTACCTTTTGTTGAGCGAATTTATCCAGCCTTATACGTGCGAATTCATAGATGTCGTGAAATGTTTTCCAAAAATTCTCGACTTTGTGCGTATTCGGCAGAGCCTTGGCAATGCATTCAATGGTATACCATGATTTGTTTCATTATCCGCGTTGATTTAATAACTATAAAATAATAATAATAATAATAATAATAATAATAATAATAATAATAATAATAATAATAATAATAATAATAATATAATCTGTATTTCGTGTTGAGAGCTTCAAGATAAGTACGGGAGCTAAAGGCGAGCAACGCCTGACATGGGTCCCGGTACCCGAAACAAGTCAGAACATCTTGATTACCTAGCCCACGTTCCTCTAAAATTTATTGCTCACGTCCCCTTTAAGCCCGGCAATCAAAAGCATCTGTTGTTGACATAATATGGCGACGCAGTGAGGCCTGCTGAGCCATAGTTGACCGAGATTGGGAGCACCATACGGTTTCGACTGCCCTGCCGAAAGATGTCCCGCACAGAGACTATGCTGACCATCCGACGCTAATGAACAAGACAATTATTTTATTACTATACATTATTACAAAATGAACGTTCACGGCGTGCGCCCGCATGTATATCGCTTAACTGAACAAGTATAGAGTTATAATATATATATATATATATATATATATATATATATATATATATATATATATATATATATATATATATATATATATATATATATATATACGGCGACACTAAGCATGCAATGACGAGCAGGAAAAATGTCGAAAACTGCTAGAAGCTAGTGCAAGCGCCGTTCAGATACTTCTCATATTCCTCCGCTAGGGTGAGAACGTGGTCGGTTTTTGGACTTCAAGCAGAATAGTGAGCCAAGGAACCTTTCGAATATTTTATACTCTCCAGCTTTGATTTAAATGTAATGTATTACACTATAAGAGCAAGCGAAGAATAACGATACGTTTGCGGTTTCAAATGTCTCTGAGTGACGTCACTTCGCTTCTGCCTAAGGCTGCCGGCGTCGACGCATTGTCAATGCTCCATCGCAAGAATTCCAAAATTTAAAGTGAGCGTTATTAAATATAGACCGACTGTTCCGCCGAAATAGCGAGAAACTAGCATCTTGATGCTTATTGTAGTAGTGAAAATTACAACCACGCCATTTAGTTTATTTTCGCGAACCATTAGAAACACTCAGCTGCTCTATTTTACCATTGCTCCTAAGCCCAATGCCATCAAGAATTAAGATGACCCGGTTTTTCCCCTGACTCATTCTGCCGTCTTTCGAGTTCTTACCGTTACGCCTATTACTTTCCATTCCACAGCGCACTGTGCGGCCTTTAAGTTTATCTCTAGCTTCTTTGTTATCTTCCATACATCAGCTCCACATGTTAAATTCTGGTCGTTTTGGGACATCAAACCCCAACAGTTATACAAAGGGTAAATTTTTCAGTATGCAATGAGTGAACACCTTTCGCTTTAAGGGAACGCTAAAGAGCAAAATGATTTCTAGCGTAATAATAAAGTACAATTTCCCAATTGCGAAAACACCCCTCTTGCCGCGACACGACGAGGGGTCAGCGAAAAAACGCAGCGAAAATAAAATGCACGTGGAGACGCCACCTTGAAATTCCGGCCCTAAACACCATCACGTCGTATATTTTGACGGCGTATACAGACTCATACGAGGCTTTTAATCAACAAAAATAACATACATTGTCATCTGTGGGTTCCATAGACTTAGCATACGAAGTTTATAAAAATTGCATCAGAAAGCCTCGCGAAAGTACAAAAAATACCTTTTAAAACTTTTGATATCACTCGCGGAGATTTCTGTACTAAATCTAAAATTAGACTTCAAGCTTGATCTTTTTCCGCTGATACTGAACTCATCATAATGAAACATATAGTATTAGAGTTCTCAGAGTGCAGTTCGTGGAACTAAGCGAATTCATTATTTCTTTTCATGGTAAGACCCTTGGCAGCTTGCCTGTCATTATTTGGTAATGCCACCTGTATGCCCTTCAGTACAGGCTTACTTTTTGGTGTATTTGATGTCCGTGTGGAGCTGCTCTCGAAGTAATTTTTCTCTACAGGTATGCATGTTCTTGTAAGGATTCCATGGCCTGGTTCTAATTCATTAACTTTTTCTCTGCCATCAGGCTCTGAATATTACTTGCCTTCAGAACATCCGGAGTTAACGCTATCTTAATATTTTCTTAGGTTATGTCATGATTTTTTTTCATGGTTTGCCCCTATAATTGAGCAATACTTTTCCATCTTCAAATTGTACGTTGCTAATATATTTTCCGCTGAACTTTATTACAATTTTTTTCATTCATTGTGGTTATATTATTGCATGGCTCAAGTAAGAAGTAAGAAAATGAAACCCTGTCGATGAGGCACTGAAGCGTGTTGTCCTGTTTATCTAGTAACTGGCATTTTACTATTTCAATCACTTTAAAATATAATTTTGGTATGTATATAAGTGTTAATTCATCTTGGTGGCTTTCAAGAATTACTGCAGGTTGATTTTGATGACATCGGGTTCTTAAACTTTCACTTATGCATTACGGGTGCTATTTTATTGTGCCCCCCCCCCCCCCTCAGAATGTGGCATATACAGCTCATTTCGTCGAACCCGTGACCCCATGCTGATCGAAGGGACATTCGATGAATAATACACGCGCATCATCTGAGCTACAACTTTCTTTTATGAAAAGGTTTCATTTCTGAGTATACTCGACTGTGAAAACATCGTTGCTTACATTACAAATGTGAATTGCGGTAGCAACTCAGGGGTGCTGGATGCGCTGTGCGCTAACTGTCGAAGCAGCAGCGCGTAGTGACCATTGGTATGTGAAGCATAGGGGACAAGATCAATATAAGCAAAATACACGCGATTGTAGCCTGCTTTCACTACAGTGCCACAACCAGTTATGACTACCAGCTGCATCCTGAGAGCAATGTTTCATTTCGTACACAGCACAGGCATCAGAGCATGTAACCAATACACATATACTCGCATTGTGTTATGTGTTACAGGGAAAGCCTTATTGCAATGAAGAAAAACATGGGCACCCCGAGCAAACCGATGCCGTTGAAATTGTTTACGAGCACTTGACATTGGCAACGGCATACGCCTCTCACCTCTTTTCGAAACGTCTTGTCAACGCTGGCCTTCGTCCACGTTAACAGGGACTGCTTCAGCTTTCCTGCCTAGAAATAAGAGCGACCAGTTTCGCAACAAATAACCGTGCACGAGGTCTAATCGCGGCTAATAGGGTGAACAGTACGCGCAACAAAACTGTACTCTATATGAAAAAAAAAATGCCGTTGCTCCGAGCAAAAGTGCAAATATTTTCGTCACCTGCTCCGTCACGTTTCGGGCGTGGCTCGTTGCCACGGCTAAAGTAAACGCGGCGTGAACCACGTATGCGACAGCCATTGCCCTCGACACGTAGCCAAGATGAATTTCGGTCGTCACCATGTAGAAGGTCATCGTGCACGTGTTGGTCATCACTGCGGCGAAGGTTACGAGAAGCGGAACGGATAAAAATTCGTCCAGTGTCAAGAAAAGTCGTCGCAAGCTCCGAACAGTGAGGCGGGCCTCGCAGAGATAATCTGCGCTCCAAATTCTCATTTCGGACGAGGAACCTGCGGTCAGAAAAAAGGTTCCACCTACAAGGCATGTTTTACAGCAAGTGATCCAGACCCTGTTATTTAAATTTAAGCAGCGTACTTATGAAGTAGGCGATCAATGATTGATTAATTGAAACCCCTGTTAGAGATGACAGTTGACATATAAAAAGAGGTACTTCCCCTTACCAACTTATGACACGTGTGATTAAAAAGAAGGTCATTGTGAAAGATGAGGACAAGGAAAATGGACAGGACTCAACGATACGTACTCTTCGTTTTCTTCAACATGTTCTTTTTGCGTTAATGAGATACGTTATATATGTAAATAGGTTTACAACAATCGTGCATGATGAGTCAACATTCAATTCCTATCTGTCAGCAGTTTTCAGATGTGTGCCATTACACTCACCGATAAATAAGTACACTAGGTACCGTAGCGATGAAATATAGAAAATAAGTGACCAATTTGTGCTGCAAAACAACGATATCAACATCATGAACCACTTAGTAAGGGAAGGACCTCCAACTAATGATATCACGTGGTGTCATCCGTGCGGCACCTGAACCAACGTGAATATATGGTGCCACGTGGTTGTGAGGAGGATGAAGGCAGTAGTCGGCTTGTCCAAGATAAAACTCCTGATTAAGCCGAACATGTAGCTCGCAAACAAAAGGTCTTAACACAACAGTGCAATCTGTACAATGATAAGTACGAACAGAGCGTCGGCCGTCGAAAAAGTGATTATCATCGGGATGCTCCGTCTTGTGCAATAAAAATATTAACTGGGGTTTTACGTCCTAAAACCACGATATAATTATGAGAGACGCCGTAGTGGAGGTCTCCGGATATTTGGACCTTCCGTTCTTTAACGTGCATGTATATCGCAAAGCATACGAGCCTCAGCCATTTTTGTCTCCATTGAAGTTCAACCGCTACAGCCGATATCGAACCCGTGACCTCCGGTTCAGCAGCTGAACACCGCATCCAGTGCACCACCGAGCCGCGAATGTTGTGTACCTCACACATCTAGCTTTCTAGATTTATCACTGGTGGTCGCAAAAGTTTCGGAATAAGCCTGACTGTTCTAGTCTTGCGCGAGATAATAATAAAACGATCTACGGCAATCGTGAGGCTTATCAAACACTGAGGCGTGGCCTGCGCTCAGCATTGCTGACAGCCTTTGTGGGTGTATAACACCCAAAATCACACAGTGAGACATGAAACGTTCCTGGCAATATGTACTTGGGCACTTTTCCATCTTGTCCATTCTAAATCAGACCACCGTGAATCGAACACCCGTCCTTTGTATTAGCAGCGCAACACCTCATTTGCTAAGCTGCCATAAACAGACGGTAGACTAAAACTAGGATGATGAGTGGGAGCAGCCGATCAAATTGTAGTTACTGCTTTAGCTATGTTGATAGGACCACCTTTGTGATGTTTACGATGAGAAACAAAGCAACAGAACATGAACATAAACTCTCTTCTATCGTTATGACATAGCTTACCGTATTTCTCCATGTCGTTCGCAGCCACTTCGATGTAGATACCGATTAGCTTTGACGCAAGGCACACGACAGCCTCAGCCATCATGCTCCAGGCAATCACGTAGAATGCACCAACGAGAACCACAGTGCGATGTACTATCTGCCAGAAGCTGGTTGAGCGCACTAGCGCTAGTATCTTCGATGAGCATTGTGTGAAAGAACAGAGGACTCCATAAACAGCGAGCATTCGCAGCAGCCTCTTGACGCTCTTCTGACGGCTCCTTGGCGGTGGCCTGAGATTCTCTAAGTGGGTGCACTGCTTCAGGAAGGATACGAGCCACGAAGAACGCGCTACAGCAACGCCGAATATAACGTAGCACTGCGCCATTATTACCACGGAAAAGAATATGAACAGCCTTGCTTCGAGATTGTTTGAGCGGGTGCTAGAATCAAGTATGGCGTCTATCGCAGTAAACGACGCAGTTGCTACGCAGAGCACGCTGTACAGCGTGTACCATGACCTGCGCCCATACTTGAAGAGTCCCAGGTGCTTTCCTGCAAGTCCACCAACCGGGCAGCAGCCGGTTGCCCGGTAGAACGAGACTAAGCTTTGAAAACTTTCGTATGCGGACATACTGCCAAAATTGGTTTCGCAGCGACTCCCGGGTGTCTTGAAGCAACAGTAGTACCGATGGCACTCAGCCAAACCTCAAGTAGAGACTGGGCATCTGCACGGAACGTGATGACCTATCGCTTATCCCCGTCTCTCTCAAAATAATAATTAGGCGTAATTAATTGAAAGTACGACTGGCTGCTGCAATTGTCTGTGTCATCCCGACGAGTGCCATTAGTAATTCATTCTTTCTCATTTGCTCACTCCTATGGATCTATAACAGAGCACAACTGCGCCAAGTTTTGGTGTCTTTCTGTCACTGCAAGCCCTAATTAGGTAGGCTATAAGGGTATTTTTATCATCCTAGCTTTTCTAGAGTCACAGATGAAATCGATGATTCGAGTCTCTACGCACAATGTCAGAAGAACCTATTGTTCGATAGGCTGGATTCTCCTTATTATTGTGGCACACAACCCGATATCATACAATTTATAAGCGTATTGTTTCATTCTGTTGAGATTAAGTTACCGACTCTGGACTTGCTTACGTGAACTTATTGTATACCTTTTGATTAAGGCCCAGAAGCCTTCGATATCATTAATAGGATGTTGTATCTAGTTCATTACCTTGCAAAGAAGAATGGTTTCAAATACCGCAGTAAGCGAGAAACACCGAGTGACCCTGTTCTTATACGTGAATGTGCTAGATAGATTATCATGATTAGAGTGTTTAACCGATGGCAAAACTCTTGCCTTTCTTGGTTACTTTAGGTCATTACTTCATATACTGTGTCTGCTTCGTTCACCTCAACAGCCATTTATGAAAAACTAGTCCTGTGTATTTCAGTAGTCTGTCAGCGGCTCAAGCATGGGAAGACCTCCCAGTAAATCCTGGCATAAAGAAAAAACATCAAGTGTAAAGAAAACCTGCCGAAATCCCTTCAGAAGTCACATGTGTCACAGAAGGGTTTTCTGTAACCAGTTCATTAGGTATTATGCAGTTCCCGTCACATTATTAGGATGTACATTATTAAATTCATTGACGGGCTTGGAAGGGCTTGTTGGACCGATGCTGCATTAATTTCCTTTTGTATATTGCAACAAAAAACAGCCAACATAAAATAGGTAAATGCACGTGACGAACACATCAGTGTCTGTACTGTTCGGTGTTATGTTTTTTTTTTGGGTGCCCGTCTCTCTTTTCGCTGCCACCTGAAATTTTCTTCGTGAAAAATGAAAGGCCTAATAGAATGTGAGGTTACTGGACTACCACCTGGTGGCGGAGAGAGTAGGCAAATATGAAAACGCTGTGGTCTCCGAGATCATACCACCGGCGCATCTCGGAGGCTATGGGGAGTGCAATAGACATGATGCGACAGCAGGGGACAGCGGGACGAAGGGAACGGTACACCGTACAGTGTGTAAAGTTGGACTACTGTGGCTACGACGGCGTGGAAGGTAGAAAGCGTTCCAGCAAGGTGAGCTGTCTGCAGTGCAAGTGAACGGAAGGCGCCCGGGTGTGTACGTGTAATCAACCGAACCACCTTGTTAACTGAAGATATATTTTCTTTGTGTTATGGTTACTCTTGGCTCTTCCTCAGTCTTTAGTACGCAACCGGCCTTGCGCTGACGCACTCAAATACCGTATGCTCCGAACTGCGCTTTTTGTTGTGTGGTTAAGGAAAGGCGTTGGGTAATTCTTCGGCCCTTGGTATCTGTTCCGCGATTGCCCTCCCATTAATGGGATCAGTGACAAGGTAGCGTTCGATGGTGGTCACAAGCTCGACATTGACTGCACGACCAAGGTTTTGCATTTTTGTGTGGTCTTTGCACGTACTTTGTGTCACTTGCTATCTGTCTTGATTGATCTGGGGGGCCCGGTGGGTTTGACCGTCAAATTCCTTAGAAGAGTAGTTTGGGCTACGCTGCGCATCGTACAGCCGCGCAATGGCTTTCGGTCGATGTGGCACCGTGTCCTCTAATTGGCTTTACGTTCCTGTAAAACGATGTGCTTGGTCATATGGTTTTCCTTTTTAGCTATTGGTTCAGCTTGTCTTCGCAAGGCTTCGATGGAGTATGGACAGCCTTTGAGGCTGCAGTGTTGCCAACTGACAAGCCGCTGTAGGCGGGGAACGTGGTTACTTTCTGAGGGTGACGACAAGCAAAATGTGAAAGCGTAATAAGAACAAAAACAAAAAAAACTAAACAATATTCTGTTTAATAGGTGGATGATGGGCCCCTAAGAGCGAATAACTACGTTATAGTCGTTTTCTACTGGTATTTTTTTTTCATGCCGACTACTCGTTTCTGGCTATCGAGTAAGAACATCTCATAAAACTGAAGTACTAGCTTCCCATATAACCTCAGTCGTTTATCTTACTGCACTGCTTGTTCATAATACCCCAAGAAGAGAAGCTCCTGGTTTTTAAGGTACTAACTCTAAGCAGCCTTTATGGACACTAAAGAAACATAGGCAATGAAACTAGATGTTCAAGATATTTGGATGCGTATGCGGTGCCTCCGTCACTTTCCGAGCTTATGTGAATTTTTGCCTTGCTGAGACCAAAGTCCAGTTTTAGTCTAGTTTTTTTTTTTTTTGAAAAGTTGCTGTTGATTTCTTTTCGGATCACATAACGGTCAACACAAAACAATATTGCCGAAATGTGGATTTACGCCGAAGCAATGCTGCTAAATTTGTGTGTATAACTAGCATCATAAAAAATATTCACGGAACTCAAAAAAAAAAGAAAGAAACCGGAACACAAAATAATCCCAGCATATCCACGGAGTGAATGATGATGAGTGGTGCGAAGCGTCCATCAGCCCGTCCTTGCTTCCGTCCGTCCGCTTGACCATCCGTGCGTACATTCATGCGTTCGTCCACCTGTCCGTACGTCCGCGCGTCCGTCAATCTGTCTTTCCATCTTCTAGTTTGTCTGTCCGTTTGTCCGAGCGTACATCTAGTGAACACTCCTAGTACCGCCATCTCGCATCCCCTGTAGCACATACCGGCTCCACGCGTCCATCCATCCGTCCGTCTGTCTGCTAGTGTGTCTGTCCGTTCGTCCGCGCATCCGTCCGTGCGTTCATCTAGTGAATACTCCAGGTACCACCATCTCGCATCCCGGTGGCTACGTACGACAACGACGGAGGATGAACAGACCTACGTCCTAAAAACCTTCGCCCATAAAAGAAGGTGACCTGGACTACCTCTGACTTCCACCCAAAATTTTACTAGGATGAGGCACATATATGTAATGGAAATGAGCGTTTTTCGACCAATTCGCTTTATAAAAAGAAGTGAACATTACAAAACTGGGAGAAGAAAAGCCGCCAACTTGTGCGCTTATGGTGAAAAGTTCTGACGTGCCATGAACGCATACTTCAGCGAAAGTCTTCTGGCACCGATGGCACGCTATTAAAGGAAGCGTAGCGTGTTCGAGCGCCGTCTGTTATATATAGGCGCTGCTCTTCTGAGCGCTGTACACGTGCCATTAGAAACGTAAGGCGGTAATTTGGGAAACCGCGTGGGTGTGAACGTAGATTCACACGTGGCGGTACGCCCCTCGCGAAAAAGAAACTGCGGTGTTTCTGCAATAATGCATTGCGAATAAAATGCTTGCACAAAGGAAACAAAGATGGAAGGAAATTATAAGAAAACGTTTGTGCATACGTACTTCAGGGACCGGATGGATGGTGATAAGGACAATTATTGCGATAGTAGTTGTATGAACTCTCAGTGGGTTTTCGCTGTTGCATCCAGTATAAAGTCGAAAATCATAAAATTCCCCATGTATCATTTCCACCCACGCCTAACAGGGCGTGCGTGGGAGTGATGGACGTGGCTTAAGGAGATATCAAGTTAGTCGGTCCATCTCCATCGCTCGGAGGGTGCATGCGATAACATCACTCCACTCAGGAGGCCTTTTATCGAAGCAGAGAGGAAATGCTTTGCCCGCCTTTTACGATTAAGAAAGAACGCGAGAGGGAGAGGAGGTTACACGAGCAGAAACTGTGTACTGATTTTATGGGCATGGTCGCCACCTCTGGCGCGCATGCTATCTTGCTATCTCAGCCGCCATTAGCGGTTGGCTTGTACAGGAAGACTGTACGAAAAGCATCCCTAGGACGGCCGTATTCTTTTACACCAGCGTTCAGTAAAGATGCGTAAAATTCAATAAAAAAACTAGCTGCCAGCTTCACTTCGATGAACATTACAATTTGTTGCTATCGCATTCACGGCTTCGTCCTCGTGGTGAAACAGACTTTAGTTATAGACGAAAAAAAAAACATGACAGTTTGGATCCCCCCTCTCCGAAAAAGCTCGTGCAATTTTTTCGAATATTTTTTTTCAGAAGTCTAGGTTGTGACCTGCATTGAGTGCAACATTCAGTTTAGACGAGCTGCACTGAGCAGCGTAGTGACTGAATTTCTATGCCAATACAATCATGCGCGAAAGAATCACATGTTGGTGCATGTGGTGTATTCGTTTTTGATGGGTTTTCTCTGATCCTCGTGGCATACGAATTTTGTAAGATTTTAACACACGTATCCTACAGCACCCGTTAGCAAGCTTTTGTAAGAAAACCTTTTGACACTAATCATGTTTTTTGAAAGGGTTCACATTTGGGCAAGTTGATAGTTATTCATTTCAAATTGTTAACAGCACATATAATGATTAGAAAAGGGCGAAACAAGAGTTGCAAAGAGCGCTGACTTTCAACTGGTTTACATTTTGATAAAAATGTATGTATATATGAAAAAGAAGTTGCGAAACAAGAACAATAAGAAAAAGTCAGAGCTTTGCCAGGAAGGCGAAGCAATGAATGTGATAGCAACAAATTGGAATGTCATGCGACAAATGGACAGCACATCGAAACGCACCCCGCGTTGCTCACGCTCAATAGATGCACAAAGCATACTCACAAGTAAAGGTAAAGATGAGGGCGAATAACTGTCTCAGTTGTTACTTCTCTGTATTTGAAAAGCGTGCCTTTTCCGCAAACGGAGATCGTGCAGCTAGTGAAGTCAACTTTGTGCGCCCGGCAACTACAACAAAATTGTTCCGGTGAAAGTCCAAATCATGCGATTTTCCCCATGCGAGATAAGCTCGTGCACGCTTGAGCGTCTAACCCCCCCCCCCATGCCTCTGCGGAGCAAAGTACGCGTTGGAGATGATGATTTGATATGTGGGGTTTAACGTCCCGAAACCACCATATCTATATGAGAGATGCAGTAGTGGAGGGCTCCGGAAATTTCGACCACCTGGGGTTATTTAACGTGCGTTAAAATCTGAGCACACGGGCCTACAGCATTTCCGCCTGTATCAGATATGCATACGTATTGAATATGAATGCATCAGTGCGCGTCACTGCGTCGTGGCAATCTGGCGATGCACGCTCATTGCGCCATCTCGCTGTTAATGCTGAAAACAGGATACTGACCCCGAGATCCCCATCGCGAGTGGTGAGTGGTAGATATAAATAGCTTGCTGTTTCAGCGTTGACGGAGGTGCTCCTTCGTGACCCAATGGCTAACACCACGCACCTACAAGTCAGAGTTCGGACGTTCAATTTCGTGCGATTTCTTTTTCTGGATTATTTTTCATATATATATATATATATATATATATATATATATATATATATATATATATATATATATATATATATATTATGAGACCACGTCCGGTACGGCAGCAACCAGGTTATCCTTTTTTAATCCAGACGCACGAGCCAGAGCACCAGCCCGCGTGCCATACGATGATGATCACTACAATAGTTTGGTCATACAGATGAAGATGAAGTACATAGTCAGCGCTCACACTATTTTCCCCCTTCGCGAAAGAGGGCAGCAAGTTAGAAAGGGTTGGGACGCCGAATATATCGTTTCAGTCGAGAGACGTGGGCAATCTCGGTGTGGCGGCGACGACGATCAGAAGCCGCGTTGACAGGAGCAAGGCGATAGTTGACTTCAGATGTTCGTTCCAGGACGGTGTATGGACCGAGATACCGGTGAAGGAATTTTTCGCAGAGCCCAGGTACACGAACAGGTGTCCACAAAAAGACTTCGTCGCCTGGGCGAAACACAACAACTCGACGCTTTGCATCAATGTCGATTTTTCTCTTGTCCTGAATGGTAGCAGTGTTGGCGCGGGCGATTTCACGGCAGCGGGCGACGCTAGCGGCGAACTCTTCCGGGAGAGATGAAGATGGATTGGAAGATGTGGACAAAAACGTGGTGTCCAGAACAAAAGTCGGCACACGGCCATACACGAGAAAAAAAGGGCTGAAATTTGTTGTACGCTGTATGGCAGTGTTATATGCGAACGTGACAAAAGGAAGTATTGTGTCCCAGTTTTTGTGATCTGGTTGCACGTACATAGAGATCATGTCGGACAAAGTTCGGTGAAAACGCTCAGTCAAACCATTAGTTTCTGGGTGATACGCTGATGTGGTCTTGTGGATGGTGTTAGAGGCCTTTAAGACTTCAGCAAGGACATGTGAAAGAAATGTCTTGCCACGGTCACTAAAGAGCACACGCGGTGCGCCATGTCGTAAAATAATGGCGTGAAGTAAAAAATCGGCTACTTCAGAGGTAGCACCAGATGAAAGAGCTGCCTTCTCCGCGTAGCGAGTAAGGTGATCTACGGCAGTAACAATCCAACGGTGACCGGCTGGCGTAAGCGGAAGAGGTCCGTATAAGTCTATGCCCACAAATTCAAAGGGAGTGGACGGGCACGGCAGTGGTTGCAGTGGCCCCGCGGGAAGAGACGTGATACGTTTTCGGTGCTGGCATGACGCGCAGGAAGCGACGTACTTGGCGACAGAAGGTTGGGTTCTGCCATTGCTGTTGCTTGAGGACACAACCGTCGACAAGACCGGAGCTCCAGGGGTGACGGGTAGAGCAGGAGGACGTGGGAACCAAAGTACGCTCCACCACTTATGAAACCACGTCCGGTACGGCAGCAACCAGGTTATCCTTTTTTAATCCAGACGCACGAGCCAGAGCGCCAGCCCGCGTGACATACGATGATGATCACTACAATAGTTTGGTCATACAGATGAAGATGAAGTACATAATGTTGAGCAAGATGGAAAACTGGGCTAGTTGGTGAGCATTCATCGTGGTTAACAGCGCTGTACCGTGTCCTTCTATCGCTCCTGTCCGGGTGTTTCGCGCTGTTAACCACGATGAAGTACATAGTCAGCGGTCACAATATATATATATATATATATATATATATATATATATATATATAGTTACCCATACATATACAATAAAGGATTGCTGTCACCAACGTTGATATCGGCGCCGGCGGCAAAATCCAGCCGAGAATTCATATGGTCACGCACCAATATAGGTGGCAATTTAATTTATATCGCTATAAAAATAAAAAAAGAAAGAACGCAAAGGTACTGCCAGCATTGCTTCAATCTTTTACATACTTCGAGCAGACCACAACATGCGACCACATGTTCCAGGTAATGACCTAGTTTATGTATCAAATAGCCTTCGATATCTTCACGAGTTAGCTGTACTGCGCGCCTTGCTACCACTTAACTCTGATTGAAGCGATGTGTACACCCGCAATCATGACAATGAATACCGATATCACCCTCTACCGTACTGAAGACGTTAATATGGTGTTCACGCAAGCGGTCACTTAAAGTACCTGCCTGTTTGACCAATTTCGCTTTTTCCACACGTCGGGGGGATTGGCTGGACAACCCCTGTACTGCGCGTAAGACGACTGTTCACGAAACCACAGGACACGTTTCCGTGAACCACAAGACACCTTTCAACTCCAACGTGCCAGGGGTTGTTTATTTTTAAACAGGAGGTGGTGTAAAAGTACACTTGTCGAAACGTCGGCGTTTGCACACAAACACGCTCTTTACGAATTTTTCATGACAAGCTTTCATAGTTTTTTTCCCTTCCTTTCCTTTTTAAGACTTTTTAGAGAGGGTTACGTTGTTACATTAGTCTTGTGACACATGTAAAATTTATTTATATAACTTATACAGGCCCATATTTTAGAAGCGTGGATGCTTAGCATATAGATAAAGACACTTTCTTTTAAAGCTTGAGGGTCCGAATTGAAAAGCAAGCACCGGAGTGAAAACTTGACCATTACCTCCTTGCATCTAAGTCATCAAGATCTCCATAAGAATAAAAATGACCAGTAGAAGTTTTCACTTTTTATACCAATATTTTGCTTAACTAAGCTAAACTCTGCTGAATGTGAGAGCACATGTCAATGTGTTTACAAATTATGCAAAAAGTCAATTAAATTTCCATACCTATAAGCGGTTCCTTCCAATAAATCTGCAGGTTAGAAAATTCATTTGTCTTCGCGAGTTTATTAGTGCTAACAATCAAACATCGGATACAATGTCCTAGCCGTTTAGTATAACAAGGAGAACAAATTGGCAGACCCCACGTACAGTCTAATATATGTCACCATTATCATATTTGCCCCAGTCACATATTTCGTCATCCATTGACGTCACGTAACATTAAATTTTGTATATGTGGAGCTAATTGATTGGTATGTGGGATTTAACGTCCCAAAACCACCATATGATTATGACTGGCGCCGTAGTGGAGGGCTCCAGAAATTTTGACCAACCGGGGTTCTTTAATGTGCACCCAAATCTGAGCATGCGGGTCTACAACATTTCCGCCTCCATCGGAAATGCAGTCGCCACAGCCGGGATTTAATCCCGCGACCTGCGGGTCAACAGCCGAGTACCTTAGCCACTCGTTATGCAGACTTTATAACGATTCATTTGTGCCAAGGACCAGTGCCCCGTGGAACCAACTTCCCGCCTCCATCGCCTCTACGACGGACCATAAAGATTGCAAGCTCCCCATACATGATACCCAGTATTTTTTTCCTGTTTTCTGTTTCTTTTACTTCTTTTTCATTTAAACTTCAGTTGGGATCGTTTACACCACTCTTTTCTGTAGTGCCTTCGAGCCTTGAAAGTACCCTAAATAAATAAATAAACAACTAAATAAATAAATTAATAGTTTAAAAAGAATAAACTAATAAATAATAAATAATTAACAGATCTCGTAGGTGAGCTTCACAAAGCTTCAGGAACGGGTGGTGAACAACGCATCGACTAAGACCATCAAGATAACTTGACGTGCGTCTCTCGCACTGCGGCCCGCCATTTCTTGTCAGAAGTCCATAGTACCCGACTCTAGCACTTAAAGGACTTTCAAGTGCTCGCCAGGCTTTTCGCTTTTTACAGTGAACATGTTGCCGAAATATTGTCTGTTCTATCTCTACCAATATTTGTTATTTGTTTCACGTTTCTCTTTATTTATTATATTACCTAAGTACCTTCTTCCGATGCTCTTGGACTAGTACAGTTGAAACATTTTATTATTTGATGGAAAAGATAGCGTATAGCACGCTGCTCTTAGCTAATATTTTTATTCTGTTATCTCAGAAAAAAGTCTTCTCCAAGTGCCAACAAGTTTTGTATAGTCGGCCAAATGTTCAGCTAGTGCGCGCAGCGGCGAACTTTCTGTGTGTCAGCGCCACATGATGAAACAAAGTTCTCAAAATTGTTTTGTGTGCATGTGGTCAGTAGACATGCACTAGTCCTCGCCATTTTTAGAACTTAGTGCAGTCGTAAGGCAAACACAAATAGAAAACCTACGTATACACCGGTTGTATACGTAGATTAGAGACCAGGATAACAAAGTGTACGAGAAGGATGAAAACTAGTACGAATTTTGTCTTAGAAGGTCTCACCGGAAAGGCGTATAATGGCATAAATTGAAAAAGAAACCATTCAGCTATTCCATTCACTTTACCAAACAACTTGAGACAAGACTTTAGCAATCATGAAGGCATAAACCAGAACGCAAGACGCAGAGGAAGATAGAAATTAAGATAAAGACTTGGTGAATTTCGCTCGGCATGAAGTTGTTCTGGGCCAAACGTTATTGAATCAATGTAGGCGTGCGGAAGTGGGTAAAGTGAAAGCAAAAATAACGAGGCCAAGATGCGAATTAGTCACTGGCAACAAAGGCTCAATCCACTCTAAATTCCCTCTTCGCAGCACCAGCTGATGAGAAAAGCGCGCGAAAATTACAGTACGTGAACACACAAAGCGAATACGCTGCCTCGGAGCACGGGTGTGAAATCGAATCAGTCCCGTTCCATTGATCAGTTTCTATTATAAAAAACATACAAAGAGACAAAAAAGGAAGGTGGCTTGCTTTATCCCCAGAACTTTGCAGTTGAACCGGTGGCTGAAATCTCAACATTAGCGCTAAATTGAATCTTCGTATCCTCTCTTTCTATTTAAGAGACTCTAAGACATGCCCGCATTCGGAGGGGCTCGGCGAAGCGCGTTAACCTCGGAACACAGGGTACTTTTCATGTACTACATTCAGGTGCAATTAAAACACGAGCAAGCTAATGATTATTCAAAAAACGCCCTTTCACTTCTGTTATCTCCTTTAGCACCCATTATATCGACATGATTATCTGAAATCATCTTTAGTAACCACGTAAGTGCAGCACTAGATAGTACTGTCGTGCAATCGCTTGCCAAAGCTCTTTTGCTTCGTAATTTGTAGCTTGCGTTTCATTTGCTTGCGGTTGCACGATATTTTTTGCATTCCTGATTGGTGTCAAATATATGTGATAACATTGTGACACAGTGCGGTGATTGGCCCCACGTGTTACGCCCATGGATCCCGAAAACTCGCGAGTGACTCGACACTTTTACATTTTTACTCGTGTTTGTCGGGGACTCGATTGATTGATTGATTGATATGTGGGGTTTAACGTCCCAAAACCACTATATGATTATGAGAGATTTTCGGGGACTCGCACGAATCTTGAGAAATGTCGTTTACAAATGAACCAATCCACTTCGTCACAACAAGTACACACCTTGTTGAAATATCTGGGATAACACTGCCGAATTCCTTCACACGCTGAGGATTGCACGTCTGATAATTTGCACGAGAATACCAGGGTGTCATGATAAGGCTTCGCCGAAGTAAGATGTAGGGGAGGGGGGGGGGCGCGGGTGGTGCCAGAATTAAACAGTGTTGGCAGATATCTCTGAAACGTACCCGCTGTTAACATTGTGCCTTCCCTCACTTTTTCTTTCTTACCACCCGACTTCACCTGAGGCAGATGCGTATGTTGCAAGGCACCCCAGTTCCTTACTTGAAAGCTAAAAACTTTTACTAAATTACAGATATAAAGGCGGCATATGCACTCTTTCGCTTGTTATCTCATTTAATTAACGCCTATGATGGTTGCTTCAATTACCATAAAACGAAATACATACCGTTTATTGTGGTCAACAAATGCCTTATTTTATTCACCACTCCCGACTCAAGATTGTTAAAGTAGGCCCCGGCCTGTTACGCGACACGCAGAAATTATACGTGATCTTATCGATTTCAAATTATTTTCGTCATTCTCAGGCTGCCTGCTCCTGTGTCACTCGTTTTTTTAGTAAAAATCAGTGCTTCATGACTAGTCAAGGAATAGCCTTCGCGTTAGCAGCTTCTGATGAACCGGCGACAGCTGTTAATATTCGTAGCGACAAACGCATGGAGAAAAAATTTTACTCATCCCTATTTTGTTATGCAAGTAACCACAGGCTTTCGTGGCAACTGCGGATCAGTAAACTCATAGTGTCGGTATAAAAGCCCTTGCCTTTTCGTTTTCCTACACTTTGAGTCTCACGAATGAATCATGGAAAAGCAAGAGTTTTTTTTTTCGATACAAGAAAGAGGAAGGGGCTGGGGGAGTCACTGTTGTTATAAGTTTAAACAGAACCGAGCATATATCTGTTTGTATGAACATACATTAGCACCAGTGCATTCATTGTCGCTGTCTTTCGTCACATATGTGAACGCGGTGCCCTTAGAGGCTTAGACGATATTCCTCGCCCGGCAGGAACGCTTTGATCAAATATTCTATTACCCTAATTGGGGTTATTTTTGTTTAGCAAGATGAACATTATTTGGCTTTGGTGTGATATAACATTGGTTTTTGTATCGTGCTGAAGTTAAATTGGAAGTAAAAGTTGACTGCTGCAGCAGGTGATATTTGCCGCAACAAATTGAAGTCCTGAAACCACTAGGTATTCTCTTTGATGTAGTTACTGTTTGTGCGATGCGCGAGGACACTGATGAAGAGCGAAGATGGTGATAGTGCACTTGCGAATCTAGTACGTCCTCGATTAGTTCCGAGGATTAATTGATTTTGATAAGAACAAAGTTTGAAGCTCGAACTGTCTCATGCATGGCTTCAAAAATTATATGTTCTAATATTTTTCAGCTCATACTTGATGAAGAGACCAGACGCGGTAATCGCTACCTTCAATGTTATATCCGGATTTGTGTATGCGGATAACCTCAGCCGTGTGTCAATTATCAGTAATTGTGAGTAGATATGGAAATTTTGTACATATATTGTGAATTTTTGTTCGTCAGTAGTTGACCTCATGTTCGTTAGCAGTTCACTCGAGCACAGTGCTAATAGTTACGAAGACGGAATTTTTAATTAAAAGATAGTTATAGTTAAAATATTTCTTGAGAAAAGTGCTTCAAATATGTCCTGGGCCTGCAGACGTTCTGACGTTGGTTTCCATAGTAAGCATTATTCTGGTATAGAGTACATCAAATAATATGAAGACAAAGTTTCTCCAGAGAAGCCGCGTGGTGTAATAAAGTGAAAAAATAAAACATTCATTTAATGGCTGTTTCGTCATACTGAGTGACAATTTTATTGCGTGATCGATATAAGCTGGGAGATATCGCGATGCTGAATTGATAATCTGCGCCAAAATACTTGTGCATGAAGGACGATATATATATAGCGTTTCCGAAACACTATACATATAGTGTTTCCGAACAGAAGCAACATTCGCCGTAGAAATTTTGTTGTTTAATGTGGTGATAAAACTGTGTATTTTTCTAGATACGCGTGCTGGCGTTGTCATTAAATTTTTTGAATGTATCATGTCGTCACACATGGTTACTCTCACTCAATTCTCTTCTAATTCAAAGGAACGTAATAGGTTTGACCATATCTCCCGAGATTTTTAAAACATGACAACATTTTCTTAACGTTGTTGGTGTTTTTAATTCACTCAAGGATAACTTTTAACAGCCTGAAATGCATCAGGATAGTTGCTTGTTGAGCAAGTTGGTACATATTTGGTAAACTACAAATGCAGCTACCAAACGTCTGTACCAAAAAAAAAAAAGCAGAGCCGCAGAAACAGAGACAGAGAGCAGAGACGTGGATATGTCTCTGCTCTTATTATGTTTCTGCCGCCCCGATTTTTTTTCCGATTTCGACGTTTTGTGGTTTCATTTGTAGTTGAAACGGCATCGTCATGTGCATGTGCATAGTCTCCTGAAAAAGTAGTTCAATGTTTCTGTTGTTGGATACGTACAGGTATAGAACATGAAGGACTAGTAATATTCTGATCAAAACATACAAGTGTGGCAGTTTCGGTTAGTTGGTATGATATGACGATAGTTATAGCGCGAGAACAGAACAATGACAAAGCGCTCGTGTCCTTGTTGTCTCTTTGTCGTCGTTCTGTTCTCACGCCATAACTATCTTTTAATTAAAAATTCCGTCTTCGTAACTATTAGCACTGTGCTCGAGTGAACTGCTAACGAACTTGAGGTCAACTACTGACGAACGAAAATTCACAACACGTAGGGATAATAATACTTGGGACAGCGAGACATTGAATACTAACAGTAACATTGATTCTACACTTGCTATTTTTCGGTGCTCTTGGCACAAGTCTGAGCAATGTATTCCTCGGTTAAGAACTTCAGGGAAGAATTGGAACAAACTGCTTAAAGCTTTCATGTACATTTGATGGTTCTTGCTGATCCGTTCATATACTCCACGAGATACGGTTTGTATAACTTGATGAGTGCTTTTGCCCTTTTGAAATAAAAGCACCTGTGCTTTGTTTTCTAGGTTTCAGAATGCGACAGACCCCACGTCTTATGGGTACCGGTTTCATGTAAAGCCGTCGGCAAGAAGTGATCTAGGCTGCATTTTTTCGGTGTTAAAACAACGCATTCAACGTTATAACAACTGCGCCACTGCGGTTGTTTTTCTTTTTTTTTGGCATTGAGCAGATCCATTCAAAGAGGATAGACACGTTTCTGTAAATGTATGGTTTTGGGCTCATGGTGGTCTTACTCGGAACACCGACTACACTGACTTTTACATAGCAGCCAAGCTGGCTCTGGAGGTGTTTTCAAATGCCGAAATGAGCTTTACTGCACCATTCGGATTCTTTAGCATTTCGTGCAGTATCAGTTCACGCACGACCGTTATTTCGCTCCTCGTTATTTATGTCGCACAGCTACTGTTGCTATGGCACCAAACGTGATCGAAATACCACACATAGCCCCAAAACTCACTTTCTGGCACTCAGGCTCATTTCCTCTGACGGAGATAAATCACCAGCAATGGCGACATTTTCTGTTTAAGGGGTATTTTACGGTCAGACGTAACATCAGTGCTCGCGTTTCAGAAACAGAAAAAAAAAACGTCCGGATTGAATAAACAGTGTTAACTTTATGAAGTGGTGATGTGAATATGATGCGACATTTTCGTTAGTGTATTGCTACGTGCTAGAAAAACGACGGAATAAAATTGCTCAATCATATGAATCAAATGAATAAAACACTGTTGTCAAGGTGAAGAGTTTAACCATACTAAAGTCGGTCCTTGTTTTTATTTGTTGTACAGCTTTTTCAACTTTTTGAGCGTTTCTTCGATTCGGACAGGTTCCAATAAAAGAAACGGAAAACAAGGAAGTCTCTTGAGACACTATATCTCCTGAACGCTGCTGTTCTAATCGCCTATGCCATCCATCACAAAGACACGCGAAAGAAACAAGTTTGAAGTTCGGCATAAATTGGAATTTTCACGATGAACGACTTCCTGTCATAGTGGCCCCTAGAGCGAGAAATTGGGTTTTGCGTTGACATGAAACCCGTTGAAAGACACCATGCTTTATGTAACGCTCCAACGTATCAGTTTTCGGCATCATGCCCTTCATCATTCACATTATTACTCTTTCTTCATCTCCTCTGATCATGTCTAGGGAACATCGTAAAATTATCTCATGCTATATTCCTGCGATCTTCCCAATTGTTGAAAGTGCTTGGCTTTTTTTCTTGCTTCTAATAAAACGCGATTCCTTCCATTTTTCCCAGTAAAAAAGAATTCTCCATTCGTCGATACTCCACAATATTTGTCCCTTCATTCTGTATCGGCCGGCCGGTGTGCTGCGACACTGATTTATCTAATCAATTATTATTATTATTATTATTATTATTATCATTATTATTATTATTATTATTATTATTATTATTATTATTATTATTATTATTATTATTATTATTATTATTATTATTATTATTATTATTATTATTATTATTATTATTATTATTATTATTATTATTATTATTATTATTATTATCATAGTAAATTTAACATGCTCAAGAACAACCATAAGGTGCTTTGACGGCGCACGCAAAAATAAAACAATAATTATAAGCAACACAATACACCCTACTACGAAAAAGAAACCAAATAAAAAAGCGATAACACTTAGACAAGAAGAAATCAAAGGAAAATGGGAAGAATAAAAATACAGGACGAGAATCCTTGAATGAGAGAGAAAAATAATGTGGACTATACAGCAAGCACTATAGGGAAGGTTTCGTGAAAGACGGAAAAGGTAGGAACTGGTACTGTGTACAAAAGTACTGGAAGACAGTGCAAACGTCAGATAAAAATGACGAGGGTGGGCAATAAAACGCATCAAGATTAAGAAAGTTAAAATTATATGGACTGTATTCTGTCAGCAGTATGGTGTTGGGAGAAGGTGCCAGGTAGCCTACATAAAACAATCGATTCTGTCTGGTTAACTTAGCTGGCTTCGAAACTGAGACGTAATAAAGGGAAGGATAGTGTACCAGGGACTAGCGTGTAAAGAAATAGCAGGTCAGCGCCATTTCGGCGGCAGTAAAGTGATGGTCCCGATTATAGTGTAGCAGTGCTCGAACAAGATTCAGAGCCATTTCTAGCGAAACGATGGTTGTACATGCCTATTTTATTTTCCGGACAAGCTCAATTGATGCTACTGCTGGGTTTAGCAATGGCATTCCAGATGACAGATGCATACTCACGTTCAGAAAGAGATATTGAACTGTAAAATTTGTGAAAGGCTGTGGGAGAACTAAATTCTCGTGAGATTCTGCCAACACAGCCGAGGGAACGAAGGCCTCGCATGACAGCACGTTTAGCGCGAGTAGAACAGTTTAACATGATGTAAAAAACAAGATCACGGATCTCGTAAACTTTACATAACGGCAAGTTATTGACAGTGCATAGGGCCCCTTTTCAGCACTATCCCGCTCTGCAGTGCTGCAGCCCAGGGCGGAAAGCGTCAAAAAGAGCCTTCAAGGAAAATCGTCACTGCTGAAATGTTGTAAAATTATCACTATACATTGTACCTCTGCCTCTTGATATTTTTTTTCTCGTAGCGATATAATTGAGTGGTTACAGTGGTGAAGGGAAATTTTGCCCTTGTTGCTATTTTCCCCAGCGTACAGCCGACAGTAACCACAGTCAAAAGTGGGGAGGGGGGGGGGGTGGCTTGCGCTGTCCCTGCCCCCGCGGCTGATACGCCTATGAGCGCAAGCCCAGAATATTACCAACAATCGACGTGAAGGTTACGGCGAAGATGAAATCAGGTCATCACTTACAATAACGCGATGAGGCTAATACGCGGAAGAAAAACAGTTGAAAGCAGTGCGTTACGCAACTTGCAGACATGCAGAACTCCGTTTTTATGCGAGATTTGTACTGAAAGGTTAGGAGGCGGGTGGCGGTCAGCGGACTCCATGGCGAATGAAATGGTTAAAGCGATTTGCTTGCAGTGCGTTAGTCATTTACAGCTAGTGTGTTTATAGTGAGTTATCATCCCAGCTCGCACGTACGAGGTGCTTCTTTTGCATGGTATATGCACGTTCCGTTCAATTAGCACAGCAACTGCGCCTCGCTGTGTCTATTGCATAAGAAACAACTGCTAACCAAGTACCTTTACGCCTGGGAGACACGCGTCTCTCGTACGATTCATACGCGCTGAGGAATTGCCGCATCGTTTCATCTTAATTCCCGAAGACAAGGCTCACGGGTCTTGCAGCCATAATGTGCGTGCACGCGCATGCATGCTTAATGACCTCGCAGGAGACAAGTTGTGCGCCGGTCGTTCTCTGTTTTATTCATAGCCGAAGTTGCGACTGAAAGTCGTAACCAACAGCGTGTGTTGCCTACGCACCTAACTATTTTCTTCGTGAAAAAAAATGAAGTTAGCGTTTGCATATGCACACCGCACGAAAATCGCTCAATTAAAACGGATATATTGCCTAACCACTAGAATTATATCGAGAAATGTTTAGGTTATATCTGCTTACGAACACTCTGCGAAAATTCAACAGGGTATTCAAAAGCAGTTTATTGGTTAGCTATACAGGCTAATAGTTTTCCCGCTGAAACCGGGAAATAAGATGCAAAGTAGGACATACGACACATTATCTAAAACTGTATAAAAGGGAAAATATGCACAACGACAGCGATTAATTAAAAATTCAGATGTGTACTGATTACATGATGCGTGCCATATTTGTTCTAATATTACGAGCACCGATTGACGCCGGTACACACTTGGACAATGTTTGCTATATGTCTGAAAATGTTCTTTAACGTTAGCTATAGTGCTGGTTAATTTTAGCTGTTCACTTCTGTCATCAGCGTACATTGACAATCCGACACCGGCAATATGACATGAACAATCTGGATTTGGATGTCTGGCTGAGCCCGTCCACAACTCCGAAGGTAAGTATAGAGAGTTGAAATTAAAGCTGCTATTCAGCTCCGTAATAGGGGCCTGCAAATCTCGTGTGAGAAATATGCCCTTGTGAAATTGACGCCCATGGCCCGCCCTGGTGGTATAATGGTTATGGCGCTCGACTGCTAACACGAAATTCGCGGGATTGGATGCCGGCTGCGGCGGCTGCATTTTCGATTGAAGCGAAAATGTTTGAGGCCCTTATACTACTGTTTAGATGCACGTTGAAGAGGCACAAGTGGCCGATATTTCTGGAGCTCTCCACTTGGGCGCCTCTCAAAATCATACATATCGTGGTTGTGGCACATTAGACTCCAGATAGTATTAATAATAATATTATTAATATTATTATTATATTCACGCAAAAAACAATGTAGAACTTCAGTTTAATAGCAAATAGTTCAATAATACCGTGACATTCTTTCGCACAAGTTCTTAGGTGTTATTTTTCAAAGAGACGTCTCAGGGAGCCCTTATCCATCGTACACAAAATAGCGGTGGACAAGCATCTGCCATTTGTTGAAGTTATTCGCTCGAAAGACAGAACAAATATCCCCAATTGGTGTGTTGCCACTATACAAGGTCATTTGTTTTATTTTTGTGGTATACAGCCTGCTTTCATTAATAATTTCAAGTCAAACAATCGTACGTGTGATACAAAGTGTCATGAAGGTCCACGAAGTTCAGATTTGTCAAGGATTGCCTGAAAGTGCGCCAATTGCGGCAACTACAGCCATCAAAACGACCACCTTATCAAGTACCACGTTGAGGAGGTTCAACTGCTGGGGACACGCATGAAATAGCTTGCTTGAAATCTCCGCCGTCACATATATCCTCTCACCCAGCGCACTAACCACGCACATCTTACTGCCAAACAGTGACCGCAAATGGTGAATGAATACCAAGTTCCTTCACTCCTGCCAAAAGCCTGTGACACTTCCAGGTTGCCTCGGTGAACCAGCCAACAACCTTAAAAAAACCTAACGCATAGAAAGAATGAATTTACCATCCCCGCCACCAATCAGTCAACTTTTCTTGTACGACAAGTGCCAAGACTTCGTACATATCTACACTGGCTTGCAACTGCTCAGTCGGAGCAGTCGTGATACCAAAGATGGTTACAAATGTTGAATTTAAAATAACTCAGACAATATCGACAACAGAAGAATCGGCAGCCCTTCGTACCACATTACAAATTGATATCGATAAATCCACTCACGTGCGGACTATTTTCTGCCGCTCCAAGGCAGCACTGCAATCCATTCTGTCAGCCGCCTTACATCACGAATCACACGAACAGCTGGTAGCAGAAACTTCAAAGTTATCGCATTGAGAAAGCACATCAAATCACTTCACAGTGGTTACCCAATGATTGCGGAATCATCTGCAATGAACGGGCCAATGAAGCGCCCCGCTCAGTCCACAGAAAAGCTCCGACTGGTGGTGCGCCAGCGCTCTACGTCACAATGAAATAAGTGGCTTTTCAAGTATACTCGTTGGAACTCATTTTACCCGACTTTAACTTCAAGTTTCATCGAAACTTCACCGAGTAAACGCAACACTTTTGTGCTGGCTATAGAAGGGTGTTGCGTTTACCAGCGCCTATGCGTTCCGCATTGAGATGGCCGACACCTGTGACCACTGTGGCACTAAAAAAAAACAATTGGACATATATCTTTCACGACTGACCACATTAGAGTGCACAGCGAGTACACCTTAACAAGTTGGACGACCAATTTTTCTCGAAGAAAGGAATTTAACACCGTCCACAAGATTCAACGCTACAAAAGATGGCCCTGCAAGCGGTAATAGGCTGCTTGTGATCCCGTGACCATTGTGAAGGACTGTCATCAGAACGCCCTTCCTCTGCGTGCGTGGTAACTCTTTGTGTGTGTGCGTGCGTTTTTTCTCTCTCTCTGTACCCTCTTTGTCAGCTCTATTTTCTCCCTCAACTGCTAGGTGGCAAACCGGATGCTGTAATTATGGTTAGACTCTCGGCCCTCCTCTCCATCGCGCGTTCTCTCTCTAGCTATTCTATTTCATAACAATGCCGCTGAATACTATATGTGTACCGCTGTACTTCTCCACCACTCCAATAAATGGTTCGCGCAATAGCACATCGCGCTTCTCGAGAACTCGCCTCGAATATTTCTTTCTTTTCGAATTCGCGCCGTTTTGCACTCGCCAAACTGCGAAAAAGTATAGAAATCCAAAGCAGGGGGATTTATCTCGCGACAAACGTACACACTTAAAGTGGAAAGCTAAATGCGAATTGTAGCAGGTTGGGGGATTGCACAAAAATAAGAGGAAAATGGCCTGTGCCATTCAAAATTTTAACAGCGAGAGCAGTTGTGAATGAGAGTGAAAGATACAGCTAAGTGCATAATCCGATTTGGCTCCACTCTGCATGGCACTTGTCCTGAGAAATATATAAAAAAAACATCAGGCCCTCGAGGAATGGGATTTGCCCCAAAAAGGCATTCAAAATAAAATAAAGCTTTATTAAAACCAAGAATATGTTTAAGAAAACTTCAATCACACTGAAAATTTAGAGAAAACAAAGAAAAAATAACAAACTTTGTCAGGAGAAAAAAAAAACTACTGTCGGAAAAGAAAGAGGAGAGGGTTGAATGAAGCTAATTATAACACAGCATTTTCCCCTAAGGCCAGCTTCAAGTTGTCACTAATTTATCTTCAAAGTTCGCAGGAGAAAGGCGGCAACAACGTGCCTACACAGTGCGCCTATTACTTCGCTTCTGTGAGTCTGAATGGCGAGTGATGCGTTTTGGAAACAGCGTTATTGATCATTAGCTTTACAGTCTGCCATTTAAAGAGAGAGAGAGAGAGATAAAGATGCAAAGAAAGGCAGGGAGGTCAACCAGACGCACATCCGGTTTGCTACCCTACGTTGGGGAAGGGATGAAGGGGAGAAAAGAGGTTGCAGAGAGATGAGAAGGTACACACAATCACGAGCACACTCGGGGAGCACACACAGTCTACAGGCGGTCGCTCAAGTTTGTTGACTTTAAGGAAAGTAGCAGTGCTTTAGTCGCTTTATGCGCAACTGAGGCAGATGCGCAAGGTCCTAGTATCTTCTGCACACAAAATGGTCCGAAGTCAAGTTGATTCAAACCATCCGGAGCTGGCATCGCTGTGTGTCGTAGCAAGCGCAGCTGCACAGGACGTGTTCGATGGTCTCTTGAGCTCCGCAGTAGTCGCATGTAGGAGTGTCTGCCATACCAATGCGAAAGGAGTACATCTTTGTATATGCAACACCCAACCAAAGGCGGCATAACAGTGTCGCATCGGAGTGGGAAAGTTGTGATGGTAGCTTTAGCTTGAGCGAAGGATCCAGTTCATAAAATTGACACCTTTGGAAGCTGGTATACGACCAGAACGTGCGTGTGAGATCTCGAGCCAGCAGGTAAAGTTGTCTTTTTGCGTCATTCCTTGATAGAGGAATCGGTACTACACGGGTTCCTTCATGGGCTAAGCGGGCTGCATCATCGGCTAATTGATTTCCTGTAATACCGATATGTCCGGGCAGCCATTGATATATAATATCATGCCCTCGTGCTAGAGCTTCATGATGGCAATGTCTTATTTCTTGTACCAATTGTTCATGACTCCTCCTACGCATGGCAGACTGCAAACTCTGAAGCGCTGCCATCGAATCACAGAATACGACCCATTTTCCTGGACGTTCTTGGACGAGATATCGTAAAGAAGCCCTTACAGCAGCAAGCTCTGATGCCGTAGATGTAGTCATATGCGACACCTAAACTTGATTGTCATTGCTGCAGCCGGAATCACAGCGGCACTTGATGAGCTGCTGGGCGAAACGGACCCATCAGTGTATATCTGCGTTCGGTCTAAGAACAACTCATGTAATAATAGCAGTGTTGCTTGCTTCAATGCTACTCTGGAGTGATTACTTTTCTTTTTGATTCCGGGAATTTCTAGACGTACTTGCGGCTGGTCGAGGCACTACAAAGGACATGCCATACTCGCAGCTGGCGTATATCCTGATGGAATGCTGTTTAGGTGCTTGGCTATGACGTCTGAAAACGTAGCACGTGGTCTTCCGGAGGGTAGAAGGGCCAAGTGGTGGTCCGGGACACGGCTAGAATGTCAAATGTGCGCTCTGAGGCAATCCACAACTATATATGGCCTGACCGGATAGTCTTTGGCAAGCATGATTGTGGCATAAGTAGAAACGCATCGAGGCAGTCCTAGGCAGATACGCAGTGCCTGACCCTGTAAACTCTCCAATGAATGAGTATTGGATTTGCAAGTGTTAGTCAGTACCGGCAAGCTGTAGCGCAATAGACCCAGAAATAGGGCCCTGTACAGCTGTGGTATGGAGGCCACAGAAGTTCCCCATGCTTTCCCACCCATGAATTTCATTATATGCACAATGGATAGCAGTTTCTTCTTCAAGTACGCACAATGTGGGCTCCACGAAAGACTTCTGTCGATTATTATTCCCAGGAAACGATGCGTCCGTGCATATTTGACACTCTGCCCATTGATGTAAACAGGTTATGGCGTCATTGATTTGCGTGTAAACGCCATCAACGCGCACTTCTCAGTTGATATAGTTAGGCCTTGTTTCTGAAGCTAGGCTGTTGTGAGGGTTGCTGCCCGCTGTATTCGTGCACGCACCTGATGGCGAGTAACTGCAGCACTCCAGAGGCAAATATCATCGGCGTATATGGATAGGCACACCGACTTTGGCAGAACCTTCACCAGACCAATGAGGGCAACATTGAACAATGTGGGGCTCAAAACACCTCCCTGAGGTACTCCACAGTAGGTGTAATGTTCAGCAGTTGTACCCTCATATGTTTGCACAAAGAAACCTCTGTCAGCTATATAATATTTTATCCATTGAAACATTCGTCCACCAATGCCAATTGCTGCGAGACAAGCGAGGATGACATCGTGAGCTACATTATCATATGCACCCTTCACGTCAAAAAAGAGTGCCACTGATATGCGCTTGCGACTTTTTTCTTGCTGAACAAACGTCAATAAGTCAAGGACACAGTCGATGGAGGAGCGGCCCCGACGAAAGCATGCCATGCAATAAGGGTATTTGGTGTATCGTTCCAAGTACCACTCAAGACGAAATAGAACCATTCTTTCCATCACTTTTCCGAGGCAGCTTGCGAGGGCAATAGGGCGATACGCTGTCAAGTCCAATGGTGATTTTTCCGATTTCAAAACTGGTATTAATCTACTTATTTTCCCTTCTCGGGGAACAGTGCCGCTGAGCCAGGAGTTGTTGAAGCATGTTAAAAGTTCTTTTTTGGCTTTTTGTCCAAGGTGTTCCAACGCACTATAAGTAATACCATCAGGACCTGGCGATGACATGCGCTTAGAAGCGACTAACGCACCTTCCAGTTCTTCCATGGTGAATGGAATATTCATTTCTGGTAATCGCGTCTCAGGAACGATCACGGCGTCGATGCTTTCATTCATAATATTCCCGGCAACTCTCGTGCAAAATTCTTCAGCCACCTCGAGTTCTGTTTTTCCATGGTGGAGTGCCAAAGCTTTAAAAGGGTGCCGTTGTTGCGTAGAGGAGCGAAGACCACGAACTGTTCTCCAGATATATGACAGCGGTTTATGAGGGTCTAGAGATTCGCAGAATGCTTTCCAGCGTTCGCTCTCCAGCTTGTAAAAGCGTCGTTGAATCTTTTTCTGGAGCTGTCTTGCTTCCCTCAGATCGTAAATTGATCTTGTGCGTCTGTATCGTCGTTCAGCACGCCTTCGTATAGCTCGTAATCTTTCCAGTTCGATGTCAAACTGTGTTATTTTAGACGAAAATGGTAATTTACATTTGGACGCTTGCATAGCTTCTGCTATGGTATTTTCCAAGCTGCAGGCGAGGCCTTTTTGGCAAGCGTCCTCAACACGCGATGTACATATCGACCAATCAGTGCCAATTACAACACCGGAAGAGAAATTTTTTATGATACCATCGATCGTCACGTAGGTGGGTATGTGATCACTCCCATGAGTCTCAATATCGCAAAACCACTTAACTTTGTGAGAGAAGCACCGTGACACCAATGTCAGGTCAAGGCAACTGCCATACGTGAGACCCCGCAGATACGTTGGGGTACCATCCTTCATGATGAAAAGGTCATAATCGGAAGCGAATGTAACAAGGTTTCGGCCCCTGGCATTCATCCTAGTGCTCCCCCAAAGCATGTGACGGGTGTTGAAGTCACCGGTGATAATCCAAGGCCCATCGGTCCTCGTTTTAATTTTAATTTTTAATCTGTCGCAGTCAAATCGCGATGACGGAGATATATATCCACCAATAAGCGTGAACAAAACTGCATTCTTCTTTACACGAAGACACACGTACTGATTGTCGTCATTTGAACTTATTGGGTGCGAAAGATAAGTCAAGTCTGTGCGAATGTAAACAATTAATTTGCTTCGTTCTTCGCAAGCGGCTGAACAAAAATCCTCATAACCGGACAATCTATAAGGCGTTGATACGCTTGTTTCACATATGATAAGTATAGGGAATTGATTGGCCCGAACGAATTGGCGAAAGTCCGAGATACGGGACTTCATGCCTCTGGCATTGCACTGAAAAATCGACGCACTTTCAACTTCAGTGCGGAAGATGAGATTTTGTTGACCCATTGTGCTTATACGACGTTAGCAAGAACTGGATTCAGTGCATCCAGTATTTGCAGTGTACTCTTAGCAGACGGAGATTGTATGCTGCTCAGTAGCGTGCGAATCGTGGCAATTAATGATTGCACGATTGCAGTAACTTGCCTGTCTTGGTTGGAAAGATCTCGAACAGGGATCGCGGACTGGCCGTCATGAAACTCCTTCGGTTCGCTTGATGCTGCTTCCCTTTGAAGCGCAGGCCACTCTGTCGCAGTTAGAGTATGCTCTCAGGCTTTGTCCTTTAGAGCCTTTCCCACGGCATGTGGTATGGGAGGCAAAGGGGGTGGTACTGATGAGGGATCTGGCAAAAGTGTCGAGGAGGTAGCGGGCGTCCTTGAAGACCGACGTCGACATGAACGACGCCTTTTGACTTTAGCTGCGGCTTCTCGATGAGATGAGTGATCGCGCACCATCTCCTTCAGGATGGCAATTTCCTTCTGAATCCGCGGGCAGTCCTTCGATGTGGCTTCATGGGATCCATTGCAATTAGACCGTTTCTTGACAGTTGCGACGCACTTATCCGCTTCATGGGGCTCGGCGCAGCGGTGGCATATCACCGAATTCTCGCAGACGCTGCTCACATGTCCAAGTTTCATTCATTTACGGCACTGGAGAGGCTTCGGAATGAAAGGCCGCACAGCATGTCTGAAGTACCCCACCTTCACATGAGAGGGAAGTGATGTGCTCTCAAACGCAATCTTCACACAGCGAGACTTGCCTAGCCGGGTGACATCAACAATTGGAGTAGCAGTTGTTGACTTGACAAGAAATTGTAAGTCATTATTGGAAATAGCCACATCTATGTCGTAGATCACGCCGGTTACTACATCACATCATAAGGGAACATGAGAGCGCACCTGGTTGCCGTCCAAGTCAGTTACACTGCGCAGAACGCCCAACGCACTTGCGCGCAAAACGTCAACAGCCAGTATATTCTTTCTGGCGTTCACTCTTATGCCCGTGATCTCATTTGGCACGAGCGTTTCCAGAGACCTCGACACAGACTGTCTGTTAAGGCGTTTCATGCTGACGGTAGGAAGTGCAGGCAGAAACAGGATGGTATAAGTGTTCGATTTAAAGGGTGTTTATCAAAGTCAGTGCATTATTCTGGTGTACATTGAAATGATAAACCAGAAATATACCATCAAAGGTCAAATAGGCGAAGATTGTAGCGGGATCCTCGTTTAATACTGTTTATCAAAAAGCACGAAGAAAACAAGACCACAAGCAAGTGAACAAAAAACAAGGAAATGCTTGAAACATAACGAGTATCTTATAATCAGGCACACATATAAGGACGCAGTGGCAAAGTATTACTGTAACATCAACAACAAAAAAAACCAATTATAGCCCAAATGATGTCTTGTCAAAGCTAAAAATTATAAATGATGTAACGGATTATATGTTAAATGAAATAAATTTAGTTCTCGAAGTAAAATTGCCTAATCGCATGTTTGAGTTCAGGAAAAAACAATACAATTTTGATAGTTGAAATTATTTAATCATTTTGTGGCCATGAATGCCGAGGTCATTTTGCCGCAGTAAGTATTCGCAAAATAAAGTTAAGACTATTCCTAAACTCGGCTTCATTTTTAGTAAAATATCTGTAATCAATTATATTTCTATCAAAAGTCTTCATCAACTTATGAAACATAGTACTCCAATGACACATAAGTGAGCCCGTAATATGAAATATGCTGTTGTTGCTAAGTAATTAAAAAAACGTTGTTTAAGAAGTTACTGTTAGGGTAAGATGCGTTGGACTTGGTTTTTTAATATCTTAATACATGGCAATAGACAATGTGATCAGTTAAGAGATACCAAGAAGACTGTAAAAATCACATCAGTTTGATTCATTGATATGTTGGGTTTAACGTCCCAAAACCACTATATGATTATGAGAGACGCCGTAGTGGAGGGCTCCGGAAATTTAGACCACCTGGGGTTCTTTAACGTGCACCCAAATCTGAGCACACGGGCCTACAACATTTCCGCCTCCATCGGAAATGCAGCCGCCGCAGCCGGGATTTGAACCTGCGCCCTGCGTGTCAGCAGCCGAGTACCTTAGCCACTAGACCACCACGGTGGGGCAAAATCACATCAGTTTAAAATTCATAATGTACTGTCATGGCTTTCAACGGCATTTTGAGAGCAAAAAAAGATATGTCAGCTGCAACATGTGAATCGATGAATTAAGGGCATGTAAGCAAGAGGTGCTAATAAAAAAGTTATAGGATGGATATTTTTTATTCTCGCTCGTTTCACAGTACCACCCGGTTCAGTGGTGTAGCAAAGGGAGAGTGAGGAGGGTATGTTCGAACCCGGTTTCTCCAATATTTTATAGTTTTTCATACGTTTATATACTCGTAAAGACACAAACACACGTTTGAACACACATGAAGGACGTTTGCCACCCGGCTACTCTCGGCTACTGGCTACTCCTTTGGTCGGGCTACTCGTATACTTGTCACAAAACATTTGCCAGTTCCAGAACACAAAGCCCCCTCATCACAGCGACTGTGCCATGAACAAGAACAAAGTAGGGTGTGGGAGGAGAGGATGGGCAGGAATAGAGGAGATGGGTGTTCGGGGTCGACTTTGCTAATTGATAAATGAAAGATCTCCCCCCGATCAATACGCTACATCGAAAACGTAAAAATGGACTACAAGCTCCTAAAAAACAATAAACTCTACCCATACGCTACATTTCTTCAAATAAGAAAAAAAAGTAAAGATAAGGTACCCTGCAAGCAATAAAAATAGGTTGAATATTAAGAAAACTGCGTAATGGCTCTAGGATAAGCTGTAAATGCTTTGTACAATGCTTGGAAAAATATATTTGCAGTTTCCATTTCAAGTGACCCGAAAAGCAGGGAGAATCGGGGAATGTTGTGGCAGCATGAAGACATGTCGAAGAGCCTGGGAAATCCATCTCCTGCCTTTTCTTTGCAGGGTGGGGTCTTCGACTAATACCGGGGGTATGTATACGTCCACACAGATAAAAATAGCGAGAACAAAGTACTCGACAAACAACGACGCTACAAAAAAAAAAAAGGTCAGCGAGCGCAAGGAGTTTCGAGACTACGTCAAACATCGGGAAAGTTTCAATCGAGTTGGCAACGTTGAGCGCCGAGAAACCGGAGGCACTCCGTTATCACGTACTGTGCGCGTCTTCGGCTCAGACTCCCTTTTTCGCATCGTCTGGCCGAGATGTGTTTGCACGAATCTATACCCGGCCTCCCCGATTGACGATGTTGATGGATGATACGAAATGAGGGTAAGCGGCCATATAAAACAAAAATACGAACAAGACGTTGGCACTGTAACTGCGAGATGAAAAGTTTCTTAGCCGTTTCTTCAGCTGATATTGGAAAGCTAGCCAACCATTGTGTTGATTCGTTCGCCAGCGACTGCGTTCGTTTGTTCTTGGTCACCCATATGCAGTTTCGCTACTAACTTCAAAGCCACAATACTAACCGGTCACCTTCGGTTGCAACTTCAGCGGCATTTTATACTGTATATAACTTTATGCAATCGTTGGCCAGTGATTATATTTAGTTTTTCTTTACTTTACTGATTATTCTTGTTGCCGCCTATTCTCGTTTTTAAAACTTCTGCGCCACTGCATCGCCTAAGATCAAAGACAAAGTACAAGACAGTGAAGCAAACATCAAATGTTATTGATTTTATTGGAATAACAGAGACATGCCTATTAGTATGTAAACATACATATATATCCACATGTACAAGCTCGTGATCACACACATCCACACAAAGGAATGAGAGAAGAAAGGAAAATTTAATTCTTGGCATAACAGTATTTTCACACATGACAATTTTCAGCGGCACTTTCAACAATACCAGATACGTAAAAACGTGCAGAACCATATAACACTGTCAATCAAGCCATCGATAAGTTGATCTCGTTTCCGTAGTTTCTTTTCATTTTTTTCAACTGCGCTACGCTTTCAACTTAAAACGAAAATGTCCATGCTTGTAGATTTAATTTTCAAAGCAAGACATAAATATTGATTTTGTAAATCTACAAACCTCTAAAATACACACGCACACATACACATACAACTCGTTTCACGCAAAAGCATGACTTTCTTGACATTTTTTTTTTAATTTCCGGTGTTTTGCAGAAACTATCTTGTTTGCAACCACAGCTAATATTTGATCCGGAATGAGTGGATGAACATTACAGTGTAGCTATGACCACTGCGATGTACTCAGAGCAACAGATGAATAGTCCTTATCAGATAACACTTGAGTTTCGTCGTAATATGGTTCATACTGCAGACTTTCCTACTCCCAAATTTTCCAAGTATACAGCGCGGGCGATGTTCTATCCATGCCACTCCTTGTAGACATTGTGACATGTATGTTCCGTTTACGCACATTACGACGTGTATAATAGCTCGAAACAATTCATACATCGTGTGAAGTCCACTGCGCTATCATCAACGACAATGGCGGACTATGATGACACGGTGCAAATCCAAGATATAGGCACATCATTCATTTCTTGCGCACTCTCCACAAAAACGGCACCGAGAAAGCACCTCGCAAATAGTAAAATCTGCGGTCTCGTACTCACGTGGAGTCGAGGAACCGTGAAGTGGATCGTAAGGCAATGGGTACTCGCATCGTGTACGTAGATATTTGTTTCGTTCTTTGTACGTAGTCTGCACCTTAGGCTATTTGTCCAGTTCTACCCATTCTATGCAAGTACCGAACATAAGACAACTGCCTACTCAGCAGATAATATATACTGTACAAACGGAAAATATGTAAATTCGTTCGTAACGGCGATGGCTATACAAATAATTTTAACAAACGGCAGTAAAGAAAATACCAAAACAATTTACCTGAGGGGTATGCCATCGGCTAGAACATGTTACGCGGTTCGGTTTCATTGTCGGTGTTATATGTTTTCTACACGAATGGGTATGATTTTACTCTATACATATTTCTCACTTTCTAAAATATCATTGTAGTGATAATATAACTCATGCGGGAAGCGGATACTGTTAAGCAGAATTTTCTTAGAGACACACAGTGGGACCTTTCCGAAGACCCTCGGAAGAAGTGCGCCTGTAGTAAATCGCAGAGATTGAGTCGAAGCTGGAGCCTACATACGCTGTCAACGTGGACAGGCACTTAAGGCCCCTCCAGTGTAGAGTGTGCGCTTTAGACGATCTCGAAAAATCATACAAAAATTTTTATGGTTACTCTTATTGCAAGCGTAAAACATCTCTCTCAACTGAAAATGCTGTGACGTCTGAATCGAAGCAGCAACAAATCACGTTTTTACTTGCTCCTTTTTTTTTCGTAGCAGAGCGGCATTGAAAAAAACAACAACACGTGAGTTTTTTTTTAAGCTTTGGAAGGAAATACGATAGAAGACGTGAAGACAGCGCGACTTCTAACCAATACTCAGTCGCTATAAATGGTCGGTCATTCATCGTTGGCTCATAGCTGGAAGCATACTGACGAGAGCCTGTTGAAGCCTTTCAAGTGTCAATGTCGGGGACGTGCAACCTCAAGATGCCATTCCCGTGAAAAGAGTAATGAGCATGTCTTCGCCTACGTTGCTACGCAAGTTGCTCCAGAATCAGTAAGTATGAAGAAGTAATGGATGACTCCTTTGCATCCTTCTCTTCACACTACTCGAGTCTCCATTCTTTCGAGTCGTTTTATTGGCTTGCCTTTTTCTATTGCCAGGAATTCGCTTCTACTCGCAAAACCTCTTTCAGAATTCAGAATCCGGCGCCTCGTGCTTGTTTCGCTAGCACCGCTATCCTTCACGGAGTGCAGCGTTTCTCAAACTAACAAAAATCCATTCGTTCGTCGTTGCACTTGGAATGCTATCGTGACCCTTCATATTTAATGTTTCCTCCACACCTCGAGAATCTTTGAAATGTCCCCAAAGAACGAAATCTCCACTTGATATGAAACAAAAAAGGAAACAAGGTTTCAAAATACGCTGCCACTTTGAGAAAAAGTCGTGATGCTTATTATAAAAAAGCGCCTATATTTTTTTTCTGTCGTCCACGAAGCGGTTATTCATATGCATTGCTAGGTTTATTATGCGCATCCTTGTTATGTCTTCAGGGTGCTCGCGAGCCGTCAACATGAACACTATTCAAAGTGAATGCCATAAATGTCCATACGTTTCCTGGAATTCTCCCTACAGGAGTGCGACTCCTTCCTCTTCGACAACGTGTCAACGCAATCTAAAAGTGCTTCTGCTTCATAAAGCAAACGAAACAGAAGTATCAATACATGGCGCAGTGTGCAAGCGTGTACATATCGAGATATATTGCTTTGGGCTGTGCCCTCAGATGCTAAGCTGTGTGTGTTATTGGGTGCACTAAAGGTTTATAAATTGAGTTCACACCCAGTACTTACACGCCGTCTTAGCACGGGTTACTCGGATATTCACGATTTATCTGCTGAAGTTTCTATGAGCAACCGAGATTGCTTAACGATTCTGATACTCCCGTGTGTTCTTACCAGTTTGTTTAAAACCTCCTTGGTTTCTGCTTATCTCCCTTCCTCAATGATTCTCACTTTTTTGTCTCCCTTTACATCACCCCCATTGCAGGAGAGAGCAGGATATTTGTTTTCTGGTTAGCCTCTCTCTCTATGCACCGAATGGCGCTGGAAGGCAACGACAAGTTCATACGACGGAGCACGCATCGCTAGGAAAAGGTAAGAGTGTCGTACACTCGATATGATTTAATCCCCACGGCAACAACCGATTTTTAATAAACCTGTCTCTCGCGAGGAATCAAGGTGTCACCATGAAAAAAAAAGCAGCACCGTCTACATGAAATAAAAAATATTGCGGAAGCGCAAGCACGCGGGCTTACAAGTGGCTTCTTTGAACCTATATATAGATATTGAAGATTTAAGCGAAGGAGCTCGAGTGAGGCACTTCCGCGATTTAACTAATTTTGTGGCTAAACGCCCTTAAAGGTTGTTTTATCAGTTGTTTTGCTTTGTATCATTCCTAGCTGGGACTTAAGTGCACAACCATAGATGATTAGTTCTTTCCTAGAGGCTGTGTTTCTCGAAGCAAGCAGGCAATAAATCGAGCTTTTATGAACCAAACGGGCCTGACCACTTGTTTGTAGACGCTTTTTATTTTATGTTTACTGATGTTTGTCTAAGTTTATTGCAGTTTTCTTTTACTTCCCTCTC